>NC_083856.1:3810000-4435000 GCF_029169275.1 Apis cerana
CTTCGAATTCCTTTTGGAACGTCAATCACGGTGACTCGTGAATTTGTTGATTCGGGGGGGAAGGTAATTCTCTCTATCGTGATATTTTTCTCTTCTCCCTTTTCGAAGAATTCGATGGAATTTTATTAATATCTGAATTTTCAATGAAATTCGATACGTCACGATTGTAAAGTTAATATTTGGGATTCGGGAAAAGCTTGGAAATATGTCCATTTCCATTTCTATAAAATATTTAATTTCTCTTTCGGACTGATGATGTAAATATGACCCATCGAGAGTCAAATTAATTTTATGCGGAATAATTATTTCGATAGCCAGTTGCAATTTTGATATTTTTACCTTGATGAAACGAAATATTATTATTCTTTGCTCAAAAATTTAAAAAATTCAAGGAAAAACTTTCATTTATTTTATCAAACACGTCGCATAATTATATAAATGGCCTTATTTTGTCATGCTTTTCGTATATATGTAATTTCAAATTTTCTCACCCACGTAATATATTATACCGGTGATAAATTGCCTCGCTTTAACTGAACAAAGCTGTATCTGTAAAAAAGTTGGAGCAGAATTTCACGCGACAAAAATAAATGGGTTTGAATTGCGCGTGACTTGGTGCGTTTAAAAATTTCATGGTCGCTTCTATTTTTCTTTTTTATACGGAACCGTTTCCTTTTTTTATTCTGACCAATTTATATCTGGCTCGTGTATAATATATTTGCAGTTCTCTCCCCAATTATTACGAAAAATGTATACAAATTTTTATTTTCAAAGAGAAATTATTGGAAAAACTCACGTTTTGCTTGTTTCGTTGATTGTAATCGTCCATTGCCATCTGCTTGAAGTCAGCCATGGTGGGTGGATTGCTGTACGTATTCGATTGGGATATGTGATTTTGGGGATAATTTATGGTCGGCGTTGGCAGACAGTCGCTCAACAACGAGTCAGGTGGTAGATCAAGACCGTGTTGCACGATCGGCCTTTTCTCTGGCGAGATCGCCTCGTCCATGACACGATCCTTCTTTCTTCGTTGCGGAGGCGTCTTATATATCGGAGTGTACGTTAGAGGTCTTCTCTCTGCGAACAGATTCGAACGAAACCGTATAAAGTTGCGTGTTCGTTAAGCAGATTAGTCGATTAAATCTAGACAAGAGTTTAGTCCTCGTGCACGGTACAATACGTATAACAAGAGAAAAGAGCACCTGTAAAAATTGTGCTTCCGCGTTCGAGCTCTTCTTTTTTTTAACAGAGACGAATGGATAATTTCGATATTTATATGAATTTTAATATGAAAATTTCAGAAGTTGATTATTCAAACATAGATTAAAATTTAAAGTTTGATTACTCGAATAATCGATTATCCGAATATAGAAAGAATACGAATGCCAGAATGAATAAGTAAACCAGAACAGAGTAATATCTATTCGAATGAGTGTGTCCTAATTATTAGTTCGAATAATTGATATTTTATTGTATTATTTATATTTATAAGATAGTGTAGAATATCTTTTATTTATCAAAATGAATATTATCCGAACTAACATTGACGATAATTATTCCAATTATACGAATGTTTGTTGTGAATGAAAACAAAAGACATAATATTAACGTATTGCGTGATTTAAAAAATAAGCTAAATGTATTTGATTGAATCCATTTTGTATGTAACATAAACTTGGATTATTTGAACGAAAAATCGCAAGTAGCAAGAAAAATATTTGGCAAATTTATATAAATGGAATTCTGTTATATTTATATTTCGAAAGAATTATATTTTGAAAAGTAAAATTTGATTCAATTTATCATTTACGAAGCAGTCAAATCATATAAAATGATTTCAATTTCTAAAAAATCAAAATATATATAGTACTTTTATTCCAATCGCATCAAAGTTTTTCTTGAAAATTACGAAAGAGTTACATTAAAAGTTATGCTATGTGATTCAGCTTCGAATTCAATCTGAAATAATGGACGGAATCATTGAACCAAAGAAATTCAAACAATTCGAATAGATCAAAGAATTATTATTACGAGAGATCGAAGAATTAATCTGTAATTTGAAGTGAAATGATATTTTCAGAAATAACTCGTGTAGTCGACAAAGAAACGAATCTCTTATCGTCTCGTTCATTTTTCTTTCGTTGTATCAAAGCTTCCGATGAAACGTAATGCGTTTGCGTTCGTCTGCTTTAATGCTGAAATAATAATGTAGAAGTTTGATGAGCACACATTGATCACTATTCATTGTGGATAAAGGCATCGCGTTTCCGACCTATTAATGTGTATTGAAGCGTATCAATTTAACCTGACAATGCATTTCGAAATTCATTGGTACGCGGAAATATCTTTGATGGAAAAAAAGAACCTTTCGTAAAACCATTCGCCATTAACATTCCTGGAAATTTGAATGGAACGAGATGACGATATACCATCGTATCTCTATCGATTTTTCATTGAACGCATTTTTTAAAATTAAACTTATCGTTGATAGGAGTCCAAATGCAAAACAATTACGTTTTTGAGATTGAAGTTAAAAAAAATAATCTTCCGTTTAAATGAGATTATGAATATCCATGATGCTTGAACAATTTGATCTTTAAATATTTAAATATTTAAATTTGAAGAATTTAAAGAATTCAACACTTTCTTTTATTTATATCTCTTAATAGATATGTAAAATCTTTCCTAAATCTTCTTCCTACAGAGCATACATACAAAGTATATTCGTGAGATATTTTTATAAGATCGATTCTGGAAGCGAAATAAGGACTAATTGTAAAATTGATCTCATTTATGAATTAATGAATAATTTAGAATTTAAATTAAGATCCCTTTCTATCTCACTCTATCATCATCTTGCATCATCTAGAACTTAAATTCTGCTCATAATTTAATAAACAAACAGCATTAACTCTCTTATTTATCTTGCCTTTTAAAATCCACCCATCAAAAATCTATCAACACTCATTTGAGATTATTTGCAATTCACTTGATTTCCACACTTAATTTTCGAAAATTGCGAAAATAAATACCAAGTGTATACTCGTCTTTACAGTCGCGTGCACGTAGATCATGACTCGGAACCATGGTTTCGAACAATCGGAAAGTCGTATACTCACCATACTCGTTGGGTATGATGTCTGGATCGATGTCATCGACCGCCTGCTTGGTCTGAGGGTGTACTGGAGTTGTCGCACCTGTATTAGGAGGATCGCACACGATGGGAGCGTGCTTTGGACTTCCGGGGCGGCCGTTCGAGTGCTTCCGGTAGAGCGCCGCCAGGATTCCAGCTACGGCCAGGGCCAAAAAGGTCGCTGTTGCCGCGAGGCCCAGCAGCAACGGGCTCAGCATTGACGCGTCCGTGTTCCCTGTCATGGAACCAATGGAAAACGCTCGATCAACCGGAACTCCCACTTCGTGCTACCTATCTGTTGTGTCTTCCTCTGTTTTCTCCCTGTATCCCCGATTATTGCCGCAAGTATTTTTACGCCACCATACAACTATACCATCCTCTATACCCATTGCTGAGCATTGTGCAGCATTTGATCACCGATTTTCGTTCGGCGACATTCGTTTAAATTTATAGTTCCGCAGGTATTGTTACTCTCTTTCACACGGGCTGAATGATTTGTTTCGCAATTCAATATTCTTTTTTTGTGAATGTTTAAAATATTCGAGACGTAAGCTAATCATTTGGTTTGTGAAAAATTGAGTAAAATAGTTAGAATAGAATAAGAGTAATATTTTTTGATATTGACTCAGTTAGTTGGACAATATGGAAAATTATTTATATTATCTTCTTTTATTAATTTTCTTTGAGAAATTGTGTTATTTATTATTTAAGATGAGATGCAAAGACTTTTAGATACTTGAATTTCAATATCTTTCCAAAAAAAAGGATTTTTATTTTTTCCTTTTTTAAAAATGAATAATACCTATTTATAATAATATATAATAACATTATTTTATATTTTCAGGAATGATGTATCGATATTGTACAAGATACACTATCCTATAGAGAACCAGAAATAATATCTCTCGAAAAACAATATAATATTAATATTAAAAAATATTCCAAAAGTCAATGATCTCATTTGTCCAAATCAAAATATAAACTGTCTCTCCATGTCAATTTTCTTTCTATAATCGCACAAAAAAAAAAAAGAAAAGAAAATTTATAATCCCATCCTAAAAAATATCGTAAAAATTAAAAGAAATCGCAGGATAACGAGAAAAATTTTCAACCATTTTCATTTCGAGCATGGATCATCCTCAGCATCCGGATTTCGCCGGTCAAACGCGTGCATGGGGGTGCACGCGCCCCTGCCAGGGGTTGAATCGTAAATCAGCCGTTAGGAGGCCGCAGTCGCTTCAGGCTTTAATCGGGCTAAAGCTAGTCGCGGCGATGTCGCGCGTTGTAAATTTTACCCCTTCCCTCCCCCGCGCGTAATCGTCGTGAATTATTAAGCTGGACGGTGCTTCCGTTTCGCGCCAAAGGTACGCAGACCAGCGTCGATTTTTTCACGCTGATTTTTCCACGCGCCTTATCCCGGTTATCGTGCCTGCTAATTGGTGTTTGCGCGAAAATGTTTGCTCGACGAGTATTAATAAGGCTGTTTGGTTTCGTTGCGCAGCGTGTTTGCTCGTTGTCAAGCGAACGGATTATTCGTTAGCTATTAATTGGGATGCATTCGTGGTAATGCAGCGATGGTTGAAAAGAGCACGGTTGCTTTGATTCTATGGAAAGACAAATTTGCGTTTTTGGTTCTGAAAATATGTATAATGTATGAATCAAATTTTTAAATCGTACGAGCTTCGATTCTATAGAGGAAATGTTCCATGAATTTTTATTATTTTCGTCTTTAAAACGTATAAGTTGAATGTTTAAATGTGCACGATTTCTATGTGTAGTTTTCTTTCAGTTTCGATATGAATTGTAGATATGAATTGATTGATTGTTTGGAATGCAAATAGTTTAATATCTAGAGTTTCTTGTAGGTATTGAGAACGTTGAATTTATAATTTATACGTATAGAAATTTTATTCAAAGCAATTCATGTGTTTGGTAAGATTTTTTTTCTTTGAATGGGAATTTTGTATTTGAAACTTAATAAATATTGACAAATTGTTAAAGAACAATTTAACGAAAAATTTGTATAATTGACAGTTAATGATTACAATGTAATAATGTATCTGATTCAAAGATATCGAATGTTTGAACAAATTTTTTAATTTTATTGGATGCTTTATTGGTCAAGTAGATTTAGAATCGTCTTCTTTCGTATTTCCATGGAAATTTCGCTTTTTTGTTTTTAGTGAGAATACGTTTAAAAACTTCATAAAACAAAATCGATGGATTCTGTTTAAAATAAACATTGAATCAAAAACTGCAGTAAATAAAAAGTTGCAATATAAGTGATGAAGAAAATTACTCGAAAAAATCAAAGTGAAAAGTTGAAATGATAAATTTTAATTTATCCTATTTGACATAAATGACATGAAATGAAATGTTTTGGACATAAATATACTTTTTTTTTTTTTGATAAAAATGGTCTGTGAAAAATTATTTGATGCGACATATAACAAACAAAAGTCTGAATCAAAGCAAATATTATGATATAACAGCAAATCCATGAATTTTATACAGTAACGAATTTTAATTTCGGAGAGAATTTGTAATTTATTATTGTAATTTTTAATTAATTAAAAATTAATGGAACAATAATTATTCGTGCTTTATTTTCGTTTAAAAACTTTTTGCAGAAAATTCTTTGTAAATAATTTCACATGTATGTAATATGATACAAAAGATATTTAAAAAATTTATTATCCAATAAGAATATATGAAATTTACATAATAAAATAATGAAAAATTATTTGCTTAATTTAATTAAAAATAAATAAATTTCACATTATTAAATTTCTTTTCTTATTTAATTTTATAATTAAATTGCAAGCTGTAAAAAATAAATAAATATCGGCTCTCTCTTTAACATCACTCTATAAAATATAAATTCGAAATTATTATTTCAACATTGAACAATTATTTCTATTCAGACAAACCTAATATATACAAGAAATAACAATAAAACACAAGAAGCGCATCGATAAAAAGATAAAATCCAGATATCTCTTTAACAGCGAAAAATTTCATATTTCAAATTTTAATCGTGATCTTGGTGATCGTTCCATCGATCACAGGAAGTAATCAAAGCGATCGGTAAAATTTAATTCAGTCGTTGGGATTCGTGAGGGTTGTCCATATTCAACGGTATTGACTGCTCCCTGAAATTTTTAAAAGAGCCGTAAATCCGGCGTAACTCTTACCAATCGTTCTGTCGTGGACCCCGTTGAATTCCCGCGCCGGACGAACGAACAGGGAACATTCGTGATACTCGTTAAACTTTGATTAGACTTTGATTGCCGGCAGAAAGCGGACCGATTTAAACTCCGCGAGCAGAAGTCGGCGTGTACAAAATAAAAAGAGACATCATGCCAGGAAAGGGGAGGAACGATAACGAAACGACATCCGGTGATCAAGCCACCTCTCGATGGAAAAAGAATTATAGACCTTAAAGCAAAAAGGAATCGTCCATTTTTTGATTGTTTTTTTTTTTTTTTTTAAGATATTATGTGCAATTTTCAGTGATTGCAAGGTAAGTTTATTTTTCTTTTGTCAAATTCTAATTTTAAATGCAATGTGCAAATACTTTTTGTAATCATTTTACACGAAAGGATATTCTGTATTATTTGGTGTAAGTTTTATGAATGAAAAATCTATCTATCCTTTTCGGATCTTATTATTGCTTTGCAAATACGAATAATATTATTTTTTTTTATATTTTTCCAAAAAATTTCGATATATCTTCTACATTTTTGATTAATAGAACTGCAGTGAGTCAAATGAATCGAATATTTTATTGTTTATTGTAGACATAAAGTAATTGAAATTTGCTGCAAGTCTAAATTTAAAATAATATTGAAAACACATAGATATATCTTAAATTATAATTTTTCTTTCTAAATAATTTCGTAATTTTTTTTCTTTTTTTTAATTTTCATATTAATTGGTATAAAAATGGAACTACACTCTTCCCTTGCTTCGAGGTCCTCGATCCAGTTTGAAAAAAAGTCTGCGGCTGTCTTTCCACGGCTATATAGTATACAGATGTGTTTACACCAGAATATGTCGTCATCGTCGGGTGTAATTAAACTTTTTCCGTCACGAAATTGGTTGCTCGCCACTCCCATCCCACTGTCTCTTCAACTCGACAGCAGATTAATCGATTGCCGTGGAAAATGGCAACGGTGAAATTGCTCAGACGTAGATACGCGCGAAGAAGAATATGTCGTAATACGTCGATTCCAAATGGATCTTGAGTAAACGAACCGTAAATCCATCTGGCTTCCGTGATTGGAAGCTGGATACACTGTGATTTGTATTGATGAATCAGAGATGTAATTAGAGAGATGGTTGCCATGTGATGTAAATTGTGAAAATTGTTTAAATATAGGGGGATGGTAATAATACAAAGGCTATGTTTTAGTTTTTAATTTCAAAAGTAGTGGAGTAGTCGACAGAAAATGAGAAGAATAATTTTTAAAAAATTCACGTGAAACATTGAAAAATCATAAATCGTAAGAGATTTTACAATCTGTTTATTAAATTGCTTTTAATAATTGAAAATAAGAAAAAGACGATCATAAGCGACAAAATTAAATTAAAAAATTATATAATTAAAAATCCATAAAAAGATATTTTTATACATTTTTCCTTATTTTATTTTATATCTAATAAATTTATTTTATTCATCGATAATTATGATGAAATCGCAAGAAGAAAAATGCAGGAAATACAATTATAATGAAATATAAGATTGAAATAGTATATGTGCAGGAATTGGAGAACATTTTATGTTGTAACACTTTAGGAGGATGAAACGAATTTTTAATAGCATCACTTTCAACAATCCTCTCTCTGTACAATTCTTTTTTATTGTCGGTTTCCCGCAACGAGTCATAATTCTTTTGGTCCATCGTTATTCATCATTCGTTTGATCCTGACTTTTAATACGCGTTGAACGATTTTCACAAAGCGAATGTGTTTCTTTAATTCCGAATTTACTGAAAATACACGTGTATCGTCTATTGTTTGTATGCAAAATTTATTTGCATAGTTTATACAAAGATATTTACAGCTTTCTGTTGCAATATAAATTTATTACAACGCGAGTCACGTAGTTTTATTCACTATTCAAGCTCTTCAATTTGCTATTCCTTTTCATCAGAAAAAATTGTACTTGTTTGTTTGAATTAAATTTAACTGAAGAAAGAATGTAGATAGTTGAAGATTTAAAACAAGAAAGTAAGATTAAATATTCTTTGTATAAAATATAATATTTAAAGAATGAACACTTTAAATCGTATAATCTACAAATATTGAAATATTGAAATATGAATCGTTCAGAATTTAAATAAAATAGTAGTACTTTCAAATTTATTAATAAAAAGTATTATTCATATTATAAAAATCCAATATTATTTCAATCGTATCCTTTTACTCAATTTGCAGAAACATCGAAGGCATTAACATCATCCCCTCATTTCCTCTTGTTTCAACTTGAGAGAGAACGAAACATCAGTTGTTCAAAGCAAATCATAATACACCATGCAAGAAATTTCGCAAGAAATCACCCATCCAAAATCACAGCGACAATCTCCTGTTCTCCATCCGCACCAACTGTCTAAATGAGCTTCAAAGTTTAACCGTAGAATAGGAGTCGTAAGACTGGCGTCTCAACTATTCCCATTGGTGAGCCAAACATGGCTTAAATACGTTTCCTGGACTGTTTGCGTTCAGAGTCGTGAGCCCTGGCAGCCCACCGTCCCATTACTAATTGTGGCAGAAACAAGAGCAAATAATGAAACAACGACAGTGAATGGGGTACCCACCATCACGTCAACTGTTGCCAAATATTGATATACCTGCTGCTAGTAGCAGTTGCAGTATCTAAGTACTGCTGGAAGTTACCACCACAATCCGGTGTAATCGGCGACAATAGTAACAACGCGAGTTAATGCCAGACTGCCTTTTATAGGGAAGGGAAATAAACATGCACGAAATTCTTAGGACAGGCGGATAGTATACATCCAGGGGCAATGGCGGCCGCGTTGCGTGACGCTCCACGTATCCATCCGCCTTTCCGCGTCGCCTGTTCTGAATATTTAGCGAAGCAACTTTCAAGGGTATTCCTTAATAATGGATCAAGTACCTTTTCACGTGCAGCCGAGAGGAAAACCAACTGGAGATTGGTGAATTAATATTTCGTTTCGTACATCGCGATGTTCGACGATTTCTAGCATTTTACCTGCTCTTTTTTCTTGTACGTCGATGTGGAGTTATAAATAGAAAGTTGAAAATTGTCGATGTAGGAATTGGTATTATTCTGATACGTTATGATATATGCAGTGAATGCATTTTAAAATTTTACTTCGTAATTAACACTATGTAACTACGGAAATATAAACAAAATTTCGTTTAGTAACAATGCGAATGTTTAATTCAAAATTATCATATAATATAAAGATAAAAAATATCACGATTACATAAGATTTATTTATGCAATATCTTTGTAACGTAATTAAATAAAATAAAATTCTTAAAAACATGATGATTTCTAACAACTTTTAATTAAAATTGTTACGAAGAGAAAATTAATCATCTCAAATTAATTTTATAGAATCAACAATCAATTCTCTTTGTACGTCTTTTCATTAGCAAATTATGTAATTCACTAGAAATTCATATTAAAGATTTAGATCTTTCACTTTATCTCTTAATTATCTTGTATTATCTCTTAATCACATTGTTGTATTATATCTAGAATAATATTATCCAACTATGCGTAAAACCATTGATCTTCATTTCAAATATTAATTAAGTCTGTCATCGATTCAACAATGTCAGCTTGTCATTTCTATACTCTGTCTGTCTACATTTCCATTATCCTTCTCTCTCTCTCTCTCTCTCTCTCTCTCTCTCTCTCTCTCTCTGTGTCTGTCTTTGTCTACCTTTCATAATATAGTCGCCTATTCGAAACTCTCCCTCGGGTTTCTCTGTAATAATTCCGCTAACTGACACTTGTTATCATCTGGAGCGAAAGATCTCATTGCACGAATCTACGTACTTTATATATTTTTTTTCTCAATGGTATTCTGGTATGGCTCGTTGGGGTTGGCAATTTTAAACGAACATGCTCGCAAAGTGCTTTACGATCCCGCAGTATTTATTTCGGGATAACTGTCCTGAAGCTGAAAAAAGGGGAAGATTATGGATACACATTTCCAACAACTGCCACCTCTGGCAATTCGTGTTTCAGCTTTCGTGTGTTCCATGACAAAATAAAAATGGTGTTTTATATAAAAACAATTTTTCTATTAATCTTATTTCTTTATTATTTCTTTTATTAACCGACAAATCTAATTTTGAAATATGTATATATTTAGAAGGAAATGAAGAGTTTGTAATAATTACTCATTTTCAAGAAAAAATATTAACGACAGGATTCTTCTAATACTTCTAATAATCCTTTAAAAATATTTTTTCGATATCTTTAAAAACAAAATTTATATTATATATTTATATAATTTATATTTTTTATATAAATATATTTTTACATAAATATATTACTCAAATATTTTATTGGCATTCAAAATTGGCTAATTTTTACAATTATGCCTCGACTTTCATTATTCCTCGATATTTCTCAAAACAAGTGTTTCAAGGAATACTTGAAGTACTCTCGAATATATACAACAGGCAAAAAGCCAATAAAGTTGCGCCAATAAACCCATCTAGAAGAGGATAAATCTTTTTCTCTCTCTCTCTCTCTCTTCTTTTTTTTCCAGCATTTAAAATATTAAATAAAGAGCAACAGTAAATAAGATCGGAGACAAGTAAGAATGTCAAGAGAACAGTTCTTCGTTTCTTTACAAGTATAGCTTGTTCAGAATGGAATTTGAATGTACTTAAGACACTTACATCGTCGTAAATTCGTGTTGACCATGCACTTTGTTCCGCCTGCATAAACAATGCAGACACGTCACGACTAAAGAGCGAAACGCGTGGACAACCAAGTCTTCGTAGTTAAGACCCAGGTACATCCACTTGAAATCATTATGCGACCCTTTCTCTGATGTGACAGGTGCCAGCCGTCATCTAAGCTATCTGTCAACACTCGTCCAGAATTTCTCTCGCGAATGCTTTCGAGGTGCCACGCATTCCACAATCAAAAAACACGAATATATAAATATAATATATTACAAAATCCATTTTTAATAAATATAATTATTTTATATTTCAATCGAGAAGAAGATATGGTTACAAAAAATATTTTTTAATGATTCATCATAATTTTCTTTTATCGTGCTATATTTCACTTTACTTCGTTCTTATCTTATCTTTAATAATTTACGTAAAAAGTATTAAATACAAATGGTCTGCAAAACTTACGAGTTAATATAATTCTCACTAATGAAATTTCCAAACTCTAACCATAATTTCGTTGCGCATCGATTCAAACTTCTATCCCTTTTCTCGTTCCACGTTTTCTCTCTTCACATAGATAAACATAAGAGGGGGAAACAACGAGATGTCTCTTCAAAGTGGAGGGGAACAAGAAAGTTTCGAGTTAGTAAGCGGAAGTTTTCTGCGTACTAAGCTGGCCGGAAGTGGGGGAACCAAGCCTACCTTCAAGGCAGCAAAGACAATTCATCCTAAATCGAAGCAATCTCGCGGAAACCCGAAACCAATTCCGAAAGAATTGCATTCTAAAACCATCCACGTGCTAGCTCCGAGCCAAACAACCGCGCGCATACGATCGAGATGTCGATTCCATTGAATGCCAAAACTTGTCGAAGAGTTCGTGGCCAAAGTTGATATCTTGCTAAGTCAAGAACCAAGGAAGGCCAACCCCAAACATTTCCATTCCTTTCTTTTTTTTTCCTCTTCCTCTTTTCCAATCTTTTAACGTCAATGCTTCTAATTCCTTAACGTTTTCTTGTTGATGCGTTGATTGCTGGATCTTGCTAGATGTTCTAGACAGTTAATCGATTAAAAACTAGAAATATCTGGATTTCTTTCAACAAATCGTTTTTTACCAATATTTCATAATGTAGCTTTGCTTGAGAACTTTTTTTGTTATTTATATAGAATCTATGAATCACGTGTATTTATATATTTTCAGAATTTTTTAATTAATTGATATTAGTTTTAAACTTTTGTCAAACGCGTTATATTAAAAATTTTAATCAATATATTTATTCAGTCTTAATTATCCATTGAATCAAAGATTTAAATGATAATTGTTCACAATAAAAAAATATATCTCAATACTGCATTTTAAAGCCATATTATTATTTCATAATCGAATCTTTGCAGAGTTATATTTTCTGTTTTCGTTAAAGCCCGTATATCTCTGTGTTTCTATATCTTTTGTTCGTGTTCATAACCGACCTTTCTATCCACATTTCCACGATATTGTCATTTTGCCGTGCGCGTCGACGGTGGAGTTTTCATTTATGAATTGAATTTTCGTGAATGTGGAAAGCTCTTTCTCAAAACCTTTTCCAACGACGATGTGAAAGTACTTTCGAAATTTTCTGAAGCTTGGATGATCGTGCAGCAAAATCTATTTCTGTATGGTGCCCTAAGGGTCTCCGCTGGCTGACTATAGTATTCAACTTCAGCTTCGAACTTATTATTTATATTCAATGAAAAAGTTAGCAAATGCTAGAATAGATTTGGATGCAAATGCGAGTTATAACGCAAACGCGTTAAGTTTATCATCTCTTAAATTTTAATGGAGCATCGATAGCATTGTTTTCATCAAGTTATTCAAATTATTATTTGAGATAAATTCTAAATATTCCCATTTCAAAATTGTTCACTTTTCTGTACAATTATACTCATTGAGATATATACACGATCATTCGCATACATCAAATTTTCCAAAACCGTCATTGCAACCGTTGATTATCACTGAAAACAACTTCAAAATCCTTTCTACTTAATCAGGATTCAAAACGTATATAAAATTACCTTCAATTCTTACCTTCTCTTTCATTCAAATAAAATTTAAGTAAATTACTCGAACATAAAAAAACGTAATACACACACTTGAAACTTTATTCTGCAAATTCTTCCCCCGATAAGATACGGAAAGGAAGAAGAGTGACCGAAAAAAAAAAGAAAGAAAAAAAAAGGAAAAGGCCAGGGGAAGAATAACTATTTATCATTCCCCTTTCGGTTCTCCTCATCTCCGATATCTTATCCGCTCCTTTTCTCCGATGCCACGCTCCTTCCTACTATCTCTCTCCCCCCTCTTCCCTCCCTCGACCAAAGTGCACGTTGCGTAGTTAAAAGAAGAACACGACCTTATTTCTTATTCCACGATCCACGGCGACGAGGTCGGTTCTTGGTTAACAAAGAGGAGCCAGAGGACACGTTACCCCGTCAGGAATAAGTAAAGCCTGTCCCACGCTTAATTTTCCTAATGGATTAGCTGGAGCTAGTTCAACAGCGGAATGGGAAAGAGGTGGGAGCGATTTTGTTCGCGCTTTCCATTCTCCGCGCTCATTTTCTTGGCCACTGTCGCGCCATCATCCCCTACGAACGGCTTGCCTCACCAGTTTTTCTTCCGTCTTTCCTCCAAGAAGGAACGAGACTGCTTTCCTTTCCGTCGATACCTGAAGAACCGCACGTCTATCCGCGCCGACGTTGTCATTGTTCACCAAGGGAGATGTGCTCTTTCTTGGCCACGTTTTTCAAACGGCGTCTCGCCTGTTACCTTGAATCGAGATCACGTCCCGGCTCCCATTTGTTTTCCCACCTTGGGAATTACCCTCGCTGCCTTTCGCTTCGTAAGACCGAGCACCGAGGATTTCAACCCTCGTTGAATGGGATTGTAATGCGAGATTCGATGCCCAGGTATCGGATATCCGCCTCCCTTTTTCAAAAAAAGGATTGAAAGAAGTTCGCTTGGGGGGGTACTAAGTAGATCGCGTTCCGAGAGATTTTCGCTTGATTAACTGCGCGTCGTCAGGTGCATATTGTGAGGATATTCTATGGATGGAATTTTTGATAAGGGAACGATGACGTATCTGAAAAATCTTTTAGACATCGTATGTGAGAATAAATGAAAGTGAAAATTGATAGAAAACAAAATACCAAAATTTAATCGAGCCTTAATATCTTGATCTAAGTACAATCATTCGAGGTTCAAAGCTACTGATAATTAAACTTATTAATTTATTTTTTTGCGATGCATCTCACGTAATAAAATCCATCCTATCTAATTTATCATTCCATTAGAAATTTCAGACGATTTGATTTACCCTCAAATTGATCCTGACAATGAATATTCCACCACTGTCCACATCCCCTGAAAGATACTCCTCCGTCATAAAATCGAGCACAATGTCTCGCTAACAATTCACACAACTTGGCCAACCGATCCCTCGAATAAACCCTTCGGCAAAAATACTCGCACAGAATGGAATCGCTGAATGCGCGGCCGGGACGGCACAAAGAGCCGTGTGCGACGACTTTCTTGACGAGCTGGCCTCAATGCCGTTCCATCAAACGGGGGACAAAGCAAAGAAGCCGCAAATTGGCTGCGACGGCCCACGGTCGTTGTGTCGTTCGGACAAATCAGCGTTGCGGACGTCAAATCAATATTTGCACCTCCTCACCACCCTCGCACACGGAAAGGCAAAGTCAGGGCCAAAGTGTTGGAATTGCGGTGTAGCAAGGATGGGTGCCACCAAGGGCGAGAACGAGAAGTGGATCGCGCGATGGTCGACACTCGCTCTACCGTAGAACCATCTCTGGTTTAGAGTAGAACCAGAAGATCACGGACAAACTGAATTAACTCGGTATTAACCCGTGACCATACGGTCTGGCAACGACTTTCCGCTCCCACGGGCTGCCTGGGCAAAGTCGATTATAATCGAGATGCTTCCGCTCTCCCGGAAGGAAGACCCGTTCGAGCCATATTGCGAGTGTACAAATAGGTTGGGCCAGTGACGTCTTCACTCGTGGTGATCCTCGTGGGAGCCGTGCGCGAGACCGCGCGATGAATTCCGCGTTTGCCTCGGCCAACTTCTCTGGGAAATGGATTCACGGTAAATTTGATCGTTGAGGAAACATGACGGCGTAATGGAAGCATGGCGAGGTGGAACATATACAATTGAATATCCTCGAAGGCTCGATAAGTTTCAATTCTGTCAATTCTCTTGGAACGATCGTTTTGATAATTTCTATGGGACCGAATCCGGGGGAGAATGTTTTCCTTGTGTCGAGTGGTTTGAGAAACACCGTTATCGATTCGAGGGAGATGAGATGTTCCGGTTGATTCGAGCAAGCTTGATTATGTTTGATGTCTTTGGGATCGGATACGCGTGTTGGATGATTGCTAACTACCTGTAAGGGCTATAGCTACATTCAGACTATGTATCGCATGAAATTATATATTGCGGTAATTGAGCTATATGTTTTCGTACATACTTACGTGATATTATACATTTTACTTTACTATCTATCGAACTAAAATTAAAAAAGAAATCTCCTTGCAAGAATTATAATAAGTAATTCCATTGTAAAATTCTAAAGAACAAATATATAATATCTGTTTGTGAATTTAATTCCAAAATGATTGATTCTATTAATACAAATATTTATTTAAATATAAATAATGTAATAAGCATAATATCATTTCGAATATTTTCAAAAAAGGGGATCCATCAAAGCATGTTCTCACTTCGAATCCCGTCGAATATCGCCAAATCATTATTCCACCCATATCACCCCTATCACCGGGCCAATCGCATCAATCGCTTCATCACCCCGTTTCCATGACGAGGTAACTATAACCCCGTCTCGATACTCGCCCACTCACTTCCCACGATCACTTTCTCGTCAGATCCACAGCACGGGCAGAAAGCCTCCCCGCTATCTGAAACTAATTCGACAAACGATCGTGACCGAAACGGATGCGGCGTATCGACCGATACCAAGAGGCAGCTACGGGGATTCCGGTATTCATCATGGAGTTGCGGGCTTCGCAGAAGGCATCGTTCGCGGAAGAGAGGTGAGAGGTCCGGTTATAACGTGGCCTGCACACGGATACCGGAAGTGATATAGGTGTTCGTTGATCGAGTGTAATCTGTTTTGTTAATTGCAAGGTCGGGAACGGCCCGATACCTGCGGTCACGTTCCATAGTGTTGAGCGCGTACCAACGTTTGCCCTGCGCCTCCTTGGTGCGCCAACAACGAGCCAGATCGCATTCAGTCGCCCCTTATGATGCTTATGGCGACTGGCCACTTGGCCATGGGACGAGTTTGAGCCTCGGTTAACCGACTAATCGCAATAACGATTGCGCACGCTCGGACTATTTGCGCAATTGCAATCATATCCGGCCTCGTTGTGTCGTCTATCGTCGGTATAATAGGGCGCACGGGCCACGTGCACGCGCTAATGGACCGTCAAAAGCCGGGCTTCGTCGTTTTTCCGGCGGCCGACAGTCATTTTTCAAAAGCCACCCTCCGGCAAAATCGGGCCCAGTCATTGGCCGTCGCGACAGCGGCTGTTACCATTGCGATTCTGCCGTTTTTTCCTCTCTTTTCTTTTTTTTGTTTTACTTCCTCTTTCTTTGTCTATCTCTCTGTCTCTCTCTTGTTTTCCCGCTCCTCTGTCCCTCTATCACGAGTCAGTTTCGGCAAACCGCGTGAAAAACGACTACGCACGATTTATGAGGAGCTTTGTACGCCGTTTTGTTCCCCGAGACCTTTGGGCAACTTCGATGAACGATCTGTGGCTTTGTTCGATTCTTGGCCAATTACGGTTGAAAAATATCGGATGGCTGAGTCTCTGTGATTCTTTGCGAGGCAATGGGGATATTAAATTTCTGGGTTGTTTGACGTTCAAATCTCTGGATCTTCGTGTTTCTTGACACGATAATTTAGCAATTACGTAATGATGGAATTGACGATGACAAATTTTCTTTATTACTTTAGAATATTTCTTTCAAAGAAGAACGAAATGCCGATTAACTTGTTATTCGTAAAATTTCCTTATAGAAGTTTATTTGTTTTATTATTAATTGGATAAAATTGTAACTTTTTATGTGTAAGATCTTGTTAATAATATTCGTTCGAATATACATCTTTGGAAAACAATTTAATAAAACGATTGGAAAAATTTCTTCTTCCTTAAAATATAGATTATATTTTCGAAAATGTAATGCATTCAAATTCAAATTCCAATTATGAAAAAATTTGATAAAATAAAAACAAATATTAATTAATTGTATAACTTAAAAAAAAATACTAGTAGAATTGACTTATTTAATTTGTATAATTTATAAAGAATATAAAATTATTTAATTATCGAGTGATGTCAAGTGCTCTCTCGTTTAATAAATATAAAATTAATTAGCTGCTTACAAGGCAAAAAGTCCATCTTCAAGCGTAAAGCACGTTAAAAGACGCGTTCATTCTTCATTTAAGAAACTTCAAGTACTTCGGAGTTAATAATGAAATGTTACAAAGAGTTTGTCAAAGTTGTGTCTTATAAAGAACTTATAAGGGGAGAAAATCTGAACTATCTAAAAGAAAATCTAAAATAACGAATATTATCGATTCTGATACTTTGTAAATAAGGTTATAATAAATATCAAGTTTAGTTTTTGATATATTAATATTACGGGTTTAAAAAACGAGCAATATATTCAATTTAGCTATGATTAAATTGAAAAATTTTTAATATCATGCCAGTCGTTTTTTAAATCCTATCAACATCGATACTCATAAATTATAATTCATAAATCCATAAATACTTGATACTATTTCAGAGCGAATCAGAAACGACAATTATGATTAAAGTTTTAGAAATCTGAGATCTGAGAGATGTCAATGATTAATACTGATCATATTTCACGGATTCATATTCAATTTATTTATGTTGAATAATAATCGTGATAGGTTTTTACCATTGACTGTTTTACATATTTATAATTATTCTTTATATGATAAAATTTTTATAAATTTTTGACTAACTTTGTCATAAAATATTCAACGTAAAAATAATCAGTTAAAAAATTAAAATATGTTGAAATATTTCTTTTTAAATTCTAAACTTTTGGTTTAAAATTTCTATTTTTATGGCAATTATTTAACAATTATTATATTATTTCTTAATTATCTGTTATGCTAGTTTTCAATTATAAAAAAATATATAGTTTTCAATTATCGTAATGTAATTTCTTTTTTTAATTTCAGTTTTTGAGAAAATCTAATTTAAAGTATTCGATGAAGAATTAATTAGGTACACCTATTCAACGAATTTTCAAATTGAATTTTCTCAGAAACGAATTTTCGAATGGAAAAGTTTAGTTCTATACATTTAGAATACTTTTTTGTTAATTGTTCACTATTTAATCAAAAATTAGTCAAATAGATGAAACGTATAGTAGATTTAAATTGTAATGTCGTTTCTACTAATAAAAAATTTTTGAACAAATTTTGAATTGTATGTAAAAGAAAACTTTGCATAAATTTAAGAAATTTCTTCGTATACTTTAAATATTTTAAATAAATTTAACATTAAAATACTTTTTACATTCTTATCAAATATTTGATATGATTTATCTTCGAAATAGAAATATTATTATTAATGAATACTGTGATGTATACAAATATACATCATTCGATATCGTTTTTATAATAAATTTGGATCTTGAGAGTTATATTTAAATTCGATATTCGATACGAAGAAGAGCCGGATACGTTTTCCAATTAATACTTTCCAATCTAAAGCTCACTTCGATCATTTTCCTCGCCGTTAATCGTATCGTGCTACGATTCGAGAATAGCCTCGTGATCGAGAGACTTAAGATTTACCGGACGTCCTGTTTTCTTTTAACTTGTCGTTTTGTCAACGCCCAAGGAGTTCCACGAGAGAAACGTTCCAGTTTCTTTTGCTTCCGCCCTTTTCTTACAGATAATGTAAAAATAATCATCGTCGGTAACGAGAAAACTTCTCAACGCTTTGCTTGAACTCGATAATGTAAATATATCCTCTTTCTCTATCTTTCTTTATCATAGTCGTATCACAGAATACTCTGTCTGGATACTTTGACTGGATAATTGGAACAAGTGAGAAGTTGATTCATTAATTTTGCATGCAAAATTCTTATATGAATAATTCAACATTCGAATTTGACTGTTATTATTAATTTTTTATGTTATTTGTATGTAAGATATCATTGATTATCTCTACCAGAAAAAAATAAATGACCAGAAGAATTTACTGTGATCTTTTACACACCTATAATTATTTCCATAAACGTCATTGGGCTACTCTGTATATCATCGCTATCAAAATAGCGATCGAACAAGCAGTAATTGCATTCTTCATCACTTATACTTGAGGAACAAATCTCGTTTAATTGTTTCTGCTTTCAATGATTGCGTGATTGCCAGTTGTTGTGATTAATACTCGAAACACAAGTACAACTAAAGTCACTGTACGATCGATCGATAAGTGCAGATTTAAATCGAGAACCAGTTAGTTATTTCGTATGCAGTCCACATAGGAGAGCATGGATATTTATTACCAGCACTCAATATTTATTGCCATTCTAATTGAATACCTTTATAGATTACTATTTGATATCAAGATTATAGTATTGTACAAAATTGTACAATAAGATTTTGTGACAAATTTTTTCCAATATATTGATCATTCATTACAATATCGGTTTTGCAAACACAATATATGTATATAAAAAATTTCTCGAATCAGATCGATTAAATAAAGATTTAAGACTAAATAATGTGAAATAATCACTGTACAATCTTCAATACACCATTAATAAGAAAGTTATAATCAATAATTTTCCAATAATAAATATATCTATAGTTTAATTTGTCTTAAAATTCGATTAAACTCTATTAAAATTAGGAAAACTTTAAACCGCTATAATTCCGAAGATAATAATTTTTAATCAACGAATCAAAGAACATTGGAAACGCGGAACCTTCCCCTTTAAAATGCTTTTTGATTTATCTCGATACGACTTCCGGTTCCCGAGATATCGTCGTGTTAAGAGAAGTTAATTTTTAACTATTTATTATTTTCGTCCTTGTCGCTTTCTCGGATCTCTCGCTCGCACCTCGTCTCACTGCCCTACCCCAAACTCCAGACAAGCGACAGACGCGATTCCTGGAAAAATGCTTAGTACGCACTTCCAGGAAAGAATATAGGTCACTGGGCCACGATCCCATTCATAATGTTTGAGGCCTTATATCTCGGCAACCGATTGAAATATCGAAATAAAACAAAAAGCGGCTTCAATGGTACAATTTTCTCTACTTCCTGTATTAATTTTGATGATAAAATTCTTCATTCTTCGTCACAATTTTTACATTAAAAATCGAAAACGTGATCTCAATGACGTAATACCGCGATATAATTTCGTGCTTTATGTTTATATGGTTACGTATATTATGAATATATGATATGCAATGATCTTTTCCAACCTACGTATTAATTTTTATGGAATAAACGATAACAGTTTACAACAAGCATGAAAAAATCATCGTGATAAAAATTTATCTCCGAATATCTTTGAATTTATTATATTTATAAATTCGATATATAAGTTGTCCCCCAAATCTCGATGATGAATGCAAATGTAACATACACAGCGTGAAATACTCAGAAGAAAATAGCTGTTTAACGCGAGGAATCGTTTCTAATTGCAACAGCAATTTGAAACATATGCCAAATGGTTCCGGTAAATCCGCCACGTATTAGAGAGTCAATGCACTCACCGGTCGTGTACATGGCGACACCCTTCAGGGTCACTGGCTCGAGAATGGCAGGCTCGCTCCTCCCCTTTGCATTAATCGCGTATAGAAAAAGTCGATAACTCCTTCCCGTGGTTAGGCCCGCCACCTCGAAAGTCGGTCCGTTCGGGTTTGCCGGCACAGTTTTGTTCAACAAAATTGGCCCGCCATCCTCGTCCGCGACCACCTCCAACTGGTAGCTGTAGATCGGAAGACCGCCATCGTAACCCTCCAAACAGCGAACTATCAGTCCTGTACCGGATCTCACGCTCAACTCCTCCGAGTCCAAAGGCGCGGACATTTCCGTCGTTGTGCAGTTATGCAGAGCGTACGGACGTCCTGCGGCTATCACCTGGAAAATATGGTCGCTCGTTGCTGAATAATGTATGTGGACGTTTGAATCTGATCGAGTTCGACAATGTTTGCGTTACGATTCATGGAGCTTCGTCTAATCTTTCCCGGATGGGATGAAATATGTCCGAAGATGTTCAGACTAAATGGTACGAATATATTTTAGAATATTTTATTTCCATGGAAACATTGAAACGATAATACGTAATGTTTTAATTCTATGGGAATAAAATATTTCTTTATAAATATTCGTACATTTTTTTTTGGTATATTTGGAAGCGATGCTTTTGAATAATCGTTTTAATATCTGTAAATATGTGGAATTTATGGAGGGAATTTCAAATAAGAATTTAAAATAGTTCTTTTCATCTATGCGATAGTTTAAACGTAAGTGTATCTTCTGATCGATATAACTATCCTTAGATTGAACAGATCAATGTAACAATCATGCGATATTGTGTTGACTTGATTAATTGATGGAGCTTGATTAAAGGGGTTGATTGAAATCGATATGTATCATCATAGAGTCGCTCATTACTACAACATTTGTTTACATGAATGAATTAATATGAATATCGATATAAAAAATTTAGTAGGAAAATAGTAATTTTTATTTTTTTTTATCTTCTATCATTTTACAAGAAAAGTAGGTATGTATTTACTCATCTTTAAATACAAAAATTGCATTCCTCTGTTGGCGAGGCTAAAACCATGTATCAAATTTCATTTTTCTCCGATCTTTCGGAAAATATTGTAACTCGTGTACACACGGTTGCAACTAACGTCACTTTGAAAATGGTCGAAACGTATTCATGCTCGAAACGTGCAAGTTCGTAGAAAAGTCAAAGAATTTTTTACAATATTCAGATGAAAGGCGAAAGAAAAAAGTAACAAAAACGAAAAATATATTACTCGTAAAATGAAAATATCACGAATTTCTTTTATTAATGAACGATTTGCTAATTTTTTATATTAGATTTTGATATATATTACTTCTTTCTCGTTGAATTTTTCTTCTATAAAGTGCCACAAGTATAAAACGAATCAGTTCTCTCCATAAAATATTTTAAAAAAATTAATTTATCATTACTTCAAATATTTGATCACGATTTTCTAATGAATCATTTACACTGTGATCAGACTGTAACTTTTCCTCTAAATGAGATTAAAAAATAAATAAATTAAAAAAAAAAGAAACAAATGATTGAAATAGATAGATCAATAGTTAAAATTCTAAAAACACCCTATTATATCTTCCCCATTCTTAAACGTACAAACACCGTTCCAAACTTAAATCCAATATAAATTCAAACAATGACAAGCATGATGAACATAACGCGTGGTCAACAATTCCGAAAATTGGAGGGCAAACAGATGGGGAAATAAGAGAAATTGCATTCACCTGAAAGAGGCATGGCGTCCGTTGCTTGCCAACCTGGTTGCTCGCCCAGCATGCCACCGTACCGTAGTCCATTTCCGTTGCGGGTGTATAGTTCAACCTGGGCCCGTGGAATTGTTGGTACTCCTTCAGGCTCTCTGCGACAGACGGCGTCCCGACCGCCGCCACATGGGAGTAACGGGGATGAGGGACCTCAACTAGCTCCCCAGAATTATTGAATGTCCAGTGGAAAGTCAACGGTGCTGGATGACTTTCCACGGAACAAACCAGCGATACGGTCTCTTGCTTCAGCGCACCCACAACCACCTCGCCCCTTCCCTCCTTGCACACCGGGGTATCTGTGAACGAAATTGTTCAATTGTGTAATTGCGATCTTCAGTTTTTATTGACACGTTCGATGTCATAATAATTATTATATAGAATGAGTCGATAAATTGGCAATATTCAAGCTTGTTACGTTTATTATGGTTATTAATTGAAAGGAGTCTTATAATTGGAGCCCAGGAATTAATGGAGTGAGGACTTTAATGGAAGGCTAGATTTATGATGCATTGGTCCTTTTTAGTCTAATTTTGGAAATTTAATCGACTCTCGTTCGAGAAGATCTCATTCTCACAATCAAATGACAAAATTTATATATTTGGAAGATTGATTCCAGCAGTTTAAGTTTGTGTTAGATAAAATTGAAATGGGGAAGATAGAATAATATTTACAATTCGTTGAGAATTGGAACGTTAAACGTATACTATTATTATTTCCACGTTTTGTATGAAGAACGAATAGTAGAAATAATGTATCAAATTCAATGGTCAAAACACAATAACACTGCGAAACGACATGAAATTATATTTTAACGTGATTGAACGTGCATTACAAATCCGAAGCCGTACAATATAACAAACTGAAACAGTCATCCGGATCCAATTGACCTAATACAGGGATAAGTTGGACAGCGCACCGGTATAAGCTACCTTTCAATGTCTATGCAGATATCGTCCCATTGCAATTTAACCAATTCGAATGCAACTCGACAGTTGCTGAGGTAATCACTTATCGCTCGAGCACGTATTCGTGCAGAAAATTAATTGTTTTCGAGCGAATTGGTTATCGTTACCTCTTAGATCCGTTTAATTGGGTAGCAAGGATTCGATATACGAATATGCTGCATTGTAATCCTTAAATGTTTGCTCTTTAATTAATTAAAATCCATCTATATGCAGCAGATATATATTATGTATACATTTTTAAAAATGAAACTTATAAATAATGTCTGACGTTTTAAAAAATATTTCTCTTTCAGTTGATATTCACACTGAAGATTTATATTATAAACAAATATTTTAAAATGGAAAACACTCTTTACATAATTTCTAAGTATTTTTAAAACTTTTATACGATAAACATATTTTTCCTAACTTCCATTATAAAATGTTAATTCTCGCGAAAATTTACACAATACACAAGCCAACGTATATAATCACTACCTAACAAAAACATTCTTTAGTTGGCCGGCAAACCGATGATTCATACATATATTAATTTTAAAAATTAGCACCAGCTTAGCACCCATTCATCATCTCACGTTCCCCCAACTGCACAAACTAAACTCCGTATCCACCTCCTTTCAAAACATCACGGAATTACCTGCAATCCTTTAACAAATTAGAACCTAACTCAACCTTCACCCATAACGTGCTCCATCCGAGCGTAAGAAATTATGATCGATATGGGTGGCAAATAGAGAAGGCGTCTCGCTCGAGGGGGCGTTTAATATCCAAATGTGAGGCGCGTGAAACGGAAGAAGAAGCTCGACACCATTGAACCGACCGAGCGGTTTCGATCGATCGCCTAATAGGAAATTCCCTTGACATCGGTATTTGCAATAGGCCATGGCATACGGAAATTCCAAATGGCACGAGGGATGATTTACGGCGGAAGCGCGGGATCACCAGACGGCTTGGTTTCAATCTGATGCGTTTGATGCACTGCCGAATTAATTACTAATACGAGAAGTCGACGATAACTGGGAACCCGACGTATCACCGAGGCCGCATTTGTCGAGTGGAACACACGGTTACTAATTAGTAAGCATTACCAACCCTTTCATCTTGATCAAGATGCGTATAATATTGTCTTACGGATACATCGTAAGGATTACGATTCAAGAAATTTGCACGTTACCGAATTTACCCATCGAATTATTGGTCGAATTAATTGAGATTGAGAGAAAGTTGAGAGAAAGTTGGCGAAGATTCAATCCGATGATATCTAATTATACGTATTCATCATAATTTTTCGAAGAATAAGAAATTATTGGAATACCTTTGTTGGCTTTTTTTAATTTACCGTGCAAAAGAACATGTAAATTTAACCTCATACTTTTTCTTATGACATATATTTGATCACTGTTCACTATTAAACTTCGTTACCGTAGATTTTAAATTAAATTGGAATTGCGAATATTTATTTGCTGTGAATCTGAAAAAGCATAAAAAATTGCCAACATTTTAAGGTCTTCGAGTCGAATTCGTGAACAGGAAGATTCGTTAACTCGATTCGCGAAATTCTTGGAGGGACTCGACTCCAAGGATCAATGTCAACAGTCGAAACGACGACACGACGCGATGGCTTAAAACATTAGGATGAATCCGCGGTTCCCTTTAACTCCCCCCGCCACCCTGACTTAGCACATTGCCAGGCTGCGTTCACCCACACATGAATATTCAGTTACGCTTTACATACATTGAATATGCATCGCAGTCCTTCCTTCCCTCTTAGGTCATTTACAAGATGCAGATACGCCGGGTCGCCACCATCACCGACCATTCTAATAGAATAACTGGTGCCGTGCGTTTTACAGAAAACTATCCTCAGTCTGTCTTCCGCCTCTTCTCCCTTATCGCCATCCACTCACGCTTCCTTTCACACCGATCCCCTCCACCCTCGATTCTCTCGATTCTGGTTATACGCAGTACTCGTCCCATCTACTTGCCATCGATTAAGTAATTATCGAGCAGCGGCAAATTAGAGAATTTCGAGGGGAGAATATCAAGCCCGTGGCCGTAATTCTATTCGTGACCTCTTCCGTTGTTCTCGTGATTAACGAGGGCTCGAGATCGAGCCGGTCCGCTTTTGTGTTAACGCGGAAGGAGAACGGTGTTGTTTGGCTGGAATTTTACTCGACTCGTTGTTTCAGTGAAGTTTCATTGTCCGATTGTGTTGGATACGGATCGTGAATCGACAGGATAAACGCGTGAATCGATTATGGGAATGCGAGTGAGTTGTTTGATAATTGATGATTTAAAGTAAGAGAAAGTGAACTGATTTATCATATTTCGACTCGATTCGTTTCGTTTCCGTTTACATTCTTACTCTTTGTGCGATTAATAATGAATTTATTCACGAAAATAATTATTTTATGAGAAATAGTAAAAAAGATCTTTCGTTGATTTCAAATGAAATAATATGTAAATATAATTGTATTCTTTATATTTCATTCGATTTTTTAACATTTTAAAATTTCAATCTATAATCGAATTAATATATTTATTCGGAAGAAACTGGAGAAATCAGAGTAAAATACATGAACTTACACATTATTTGGAGAGTCACCGGATTACTGGCAGTCTTCCCTTCGCTGTTGGCAACGAGACAAGTGTAATCACCTGCCGAGTATCGAGTTATACGCTGAAGAACCAGAGAATGATCGCTGAGGACGATACCTGCCGTGGCATTGTTTTTAAGCTCTCTGCCCTGAAACGAATAATGCTGTTTAACTTCAAAAATACTCCTTTATAAGAGTAATAATGAATACAAGGCATTTAATTTTACGTTAATTTTTTAAATTTATTGTAGATTAAACATGAAATATATTTCTTTATTTCCTATCCAAAAATTGTGAACAACTTTTAAAATTATTTTATTTAAGTTAATTCTTATAAATAATACATAAAACAAGGAACAAATAAAATAAAATTTTTATAAAAGATGTTCAATAACTTTCTAACTGAGTTTCATAACTGAGTTTAAAATAAAAAAAAATTGCTAACTAAAAAGCATAAGCATTATATTTTCAATGCTTTTAAGATCAAGCCAAAACCTTATCTTTGCAAAACCTTTTAAACCTATAGAATGTCAAGACTTACATCCTTAAACCAGGCAAGCTTGTACACTTTTGGATTAGCCCTGACCGAGCACTCGAAGTAGACGTCGTCACCCTCTTTGATATCATCTGGATTCAAGGTCTTGCCCATCTTCAGAGTTACCACAGGCTGATACTGCACGTCCAGCCTCCACCTATCCTCCAAAGCGCTTTCAGGAATAACAGGATTCTCCGCCCGACAAGTTAAGTATTTGCCGTCGTCGTCGATGCTTGGCACGAAACTCAGGATACTAAGAGTCTGATTATTTTCCAGCGCGTACTGCCAATAAAAACATACCTCTTAGTTTAACTTATATTAGAAGAATGGTTGAACGAGATGAATAATTCTTATGGAAGATAAACAGCACGAGATAATACAAAATTGAGTTAATATTTTTAAATATGAAATGAACGTTTGATTGAATTTTAAATATTTCGCTATTGATACTTTTTTATTGCTGCGAGTCAAATTGATATCTATTAATATTTGTTATCATAGATTCCAATTTTTATCTTTTGTAATATAAGTAAAAGAATTTATTTTTACTTTGCCGTTACAAAATGCATCATATTCATAACTAATTTAAATATCTCTATCACAACAGATTCAGATATAATGTAATATACAAATATTAATATATCTCAATAACACTACTAAAATACAAAATTCTACATAACCAGATAAAATTAAGATTTATATTATCAATAATTTCAAACAATTAACAATTATGAACCAGATAAAATCATCTTGATTTAACTTGATTCAAAGAATTCGAGTATCCATCTAACTCTTTCTCTCGTCGTGACACTCGGTATATACATCCTCTTTCACAAACACTTTCCACCCCACGTTTCTCCATTAACCCCATCATCCACCACTTACCTCGATCCCCCAAAATCCCGCAAAGATTAACGCCACTGATTTGACGTCGACGAAACAGGTAAACAGATTTCGCAAGCCGTGGTTCGCCGTGCCCCGTAAACGAAAGCATCCGAGCGATTTGTCACCGGTTTAATACGAAAATCCATTCGGCACAGCGCAAGGGAAATGAGAAAATAAAGGGGCGAAGCGGAGCCGGGAAGTTGAAAAAGAGATTAACGATTTTTCAGAATTTACGATGCAGTCGCGTGAGGAAAATGTAACCCCCTCCCTTGTGTAGGGGTGGCGAGAGGTCGATGACTGTCTCTCTGGTTTTCAGTTTTCTATTTTCTTTTATTGCACGCCGCGTAACCTTCCGTTTCCGCGATGTCATTTTAATGATAGCACCATACAGGCATACATATCGAGAAAAGCCGCGTATTTCGCACCGAGTATCACGAGCACGATGAATGGAGCTAACGGTTCGTCAGGATGAATGTCGCTTCGTCTCTCTTTCTCTCACTTTCTCTGTTTCGTTCCTTCTTTTTTCAACTCCGCCTGACCGGTAGTGATGGGATCAAGTGTATCGCAAACATGGTAACTCGGTGAAATTAAAGTTGCGCGTCAAATTAAAGTCGTTTATTTTTATCATCGGGAGATTGATTAATGGATAGAATCGATCTGATGTATTTCTCGTTTCAATTTCTTCTAACTCTTAAAATTATTTCAGTGATATTTATTTACTTATTTATCGATATTCATTTCCAAAAAACGAGGAAGATACTTTCAAATAGAATCGACAAATCATTTTCAATAATAATAAATAATTAGATGTATACGTTTCATTATTATTATTTTTTTTAATTTCTTTAGAGACACGCATCTTCAAGCTTTATAAAATACCATTTTTAAACAATCGTAAGATGGAAAAAGTTCACAAGACTACGAACTCTACGAAATGAATCCCCCACGTTGGATTTAATCTCTATCCATATAAATGTATGCCGAAATTTATTCCCATCGCTACTGACCAACGTCATTCTTCGTTTATTTCGCCCGTCTCTCCTCCTATTCTGTCACGGCGTTGACAGTTCCTCTCTCTCTCTCTCTCTCTCTCTCTCTCTCGTTCCTCCAACCGTGAACCTCCATCAGCTCGTCCGGTTCGCATAGTCGCGGCACGATCGAATTTCTCGATAAAGGTCCGCGGGATGGTTGAACATTCGCGTCGATATATCTTCGCAACGGAGATCGTGCGTGTTGGGCAGGATGCGAGCCAAAGCTGAAACTTTATCCGCGCAGAAATTGCGGACATCTCTTCCGCGGACGACGCAAAATAAATCAGATCTTTCACGGGTTTCGCCACGCTTTATAACATTTCCCGTCTGCGCCAGCTGACGCCTCGATCGAGTTATGGATCCACATAATTTATCTGTCTATTCTTCAGCGAGATGACCAAAGTATGCGGGAAATGTTACGTTATTTTGCGGATATATCTTGACGTAAATCAGGGGTTTGAATGATTGAACGAATTTTTGGCGTATTCGTCGATGAAAAGAAGAGTCATTTGCGCTGATGATGATCTTTCCTCGTTCATTATGGTTAGTTAAGGTGATAATTGAGTGGGGAGGGTTGAATTTGATAACGAATACGACGAATTTCCTGATGTTTAGAAATATTTTCTTGGCATAATTAGTTATATCACGATTTTCGAACTATGAATTTTCTTTTTTTTTTTTTTTTGTATCTTTAAATACGATAGACTTTTCGTGCAAAATAATAAAGATAAAATACGTGATTAAACATGAATGCAAATGTGCATAGCCGATGGACATGAAATAATATGGTTGTAAATTAAATAACCAATGACTGGCACAAATTAATGCAATAGAACATTAGATAAGCCGTAACATTTTAAAAGGATCAGAGATAAGTTCTATTTTAAAATAATTATGGAAATTGAACAAGAATAAAGGTATTTATACGGGATGAATATAACTTATTAAGATAGTTATATTAATAAATTTAATTATTGATCAATTTCAATATTGATAATGACAAAGCATTTGTCATTCCAGAATAATTTTCTCGGCAACATTAAATAAAACTCAACTATTAATTTCAAAATTCACGCAAAAGTTCATTTATTATACCATAGATAACACTGTTCGCATTTCTCGATTCATTTCGCACAATTTTTCACGCGAAACTTCCTCTCATATATACATTATATATATAATACATATACCTTCCATAAGAACGAAGCAAAATTCAAACACTGACCGAAAACTTGTATAAAAAGGGGGAAATTTCTGCTTCGAGAAATATATAATACGAAAGATTCGGTTTTCTGTTTTCGTGCGATTACGATGGAGGAAAAGTCTCGTTGCAAATAAAAAAAGAAAAAAAACGGAGGAAAGGTCTTTCGTAATTTATCGAGGAAGGCGTGGAACGAGTTGAGGGAAAAGAAGGGAGGAGTATTCCAATAGATTCGAACTTCTACTTCGTCAGTTCCGGTGGAGGTGTCGAGATCGTAACGCAAAAAAAAGAAGCAGACCGGTTGTTGAAAAAAAAAAAGAAAAAAACGAAATAACTTCATTGCACCAACTTCCTGATGAATCGTTGCGAATTGGACTTGTCGATTTCGCGAATTCTCCTTAGAATCGCGTCACGAAGCTGAAGTTGCACGATGCACATAACGCGTGGAACTTGGAAACTCGAAACCGCTAACGTGGTCGATTCGATTAGCGATTTTCGCTATTTGCTGATTCCGTAAAACTCGCGACTTTATTTTCGTTCCGTATTTTTCTCCTCCAACTCGCAACGTGGATGCTGTCGAGGCTCGTTCCCGAAACGAGATCGATAAATGTATCGAAATGGAAACGTTTTGTTGCGGTGGAGAAATTTCTGCGAATACCGGGTAATATATTTTTCGTGAAAAATATTGATAACAGACGGAAGAGTTAAGAGAAAATAAATATAGCTCGAAAGAGAAAAGTAAATTGAAGGAAACTTTATGTTCTTTATCTACGAGATGCGATATGAAATCGCATTTCTTTTAAGTGGCACGATTCTATTCGGTCTTATATTGTATTAGAAAATTGTGGAACAAAAGGAGAAATTGAAATTGATATCTACGTCTTTTGCCCTCGATTATAATTATCGTGATGATATAAATTAATATTGGAATAAAAACAAATTAAAAATATATATTCAAGTATAAGGAATAGCCATCAAAACGAGTATGGTATATTTTTTCGATATCTCTTGAAAAAAGTGGGCCGATTTTAAAAAACGAGATAAACAATTTTGAACCAGGGAAATAACAAGGCTCCAATCAGAATATTGGTCGCAAGAAATTGTATTAAAGACAGAACGACGCGCACTATTGGATTTTGCAAAATTCCAATTACTAGCAGTGGAACGTTTTTAATTATCGCGAATTATGTTACACATTGTTTTTAATATCAATGCATTCCCTTTCTTTCTCTCTCTTTTTCTCTCCCTCTACGGGCATTGTAATCCACTCGTTCGATAGAATTACGACGTGAATAAAGAACGAACCAATTTTCGTCGTTGCAATGCGAACAATATTTCCATAATAAATCCTCTATAAAATAAATGTACGCTTTTAATCGGCATTTGCGGAAATTGTTGGAAATTTATTCTCGACAAAGCTTACGTTTTGCGCTATTTTCTTAATCTGCTTGTCCCCTTTCCACCAAGTAATTACTGGTTCTGGTCTAGAACCACTTGTCCTGCACTCCACTTCGTAGTTTTTGTCAGCGGAAACTCGAGGCTCCTTCGTCAAAATTTGCACGACCAATGGCTTTACTGAAATAGAAAAGAACAAAGTGTTGGGTTTTGTCAGAGATCAATTAACGACGATCGAAGAACAAATTTTGGTATTTGATAAATTTTCAATCATTCTTATTCTTTTCTCTGAATCCATTCTTGGGATTTCTTTCTCAGTGAAAAGTAGTTGTCGATCGATAAAAATATCGAATATGAATTTCGATGCATCGTCGAGTTACTTCCAGGCTAACAAGAAAACTTTGTTTCCTTCAAAATTCAGCTTCAAAGTCTCAAAACTTTTGCTAGATTGTAGGGGGGGATCGAAACTGATATCGAGTAATTTCTATTTCTAGGCAAAGTTAATAAAGTTATATTGCACAGATTTTTCTTAGTTTATCAACCAATCATCATTTGATCTAAAGAAGAAAGATTCTCAATTTTTCTTTTTACTAAAATTTGAATCATGCGTTTCTTTGCGTATGATAAAATAATTTCATTTTTTGGATTACGAAAATTTTATTTCCCAATATGATTTGTTATAGGTCGCAAGAAAACGCGATTGTTAAAAATTCATTCTAATGGAAGGATACAAATAAAAATTTCATGCACAATTTTCTAACTTGACTCTTAAGTTGACTTAAACCTTATTATACAACCAACTCTCACCTAGTTGTAAAAACAAATTTTCCTTCTGAATAGCTTAACTTTAACCAACTTATGCAAGCGCCACCACTTTTCGAACTTATCCTCTTCGCTCTGTCGTTCGTGAAAACTGCAAATTATTCCGACGTCTCATTTTCGTCGCCCTCCATGTGTTGAAATAATACGAACGAATTCAAGAAGACGATGAGGCGAGAATGTCTAATTTTTCAAGACATCAATGGAACGCGTTTAATCAATGAGTTCTTAAATTTGATGTGACAATTTCATGTCTTTATTCTGTATTTTTACAATGTGATACCATGACGATTGATGTCTATTGCGTTTATAAATCATTGCATTATTAAATTATATAATTCGATGGTCATAATTATGATCGATTTATTTTATTAAGATAAAATAGTATTAGAAAGTCATCGATGATATGTTATATTGTCATTATATACGAATGTGGAGTATATATATATCATAGATTGTATAATATTTTATTTTCAACTTCAATAATAGATGAAATGATAAATAATTAATTGAAATTCCAGATTAATGAAATATAATTATAGATCTATCTATTTCAGACTTTAGAAAAAGTTTCATCGTTATCACTGATAGATATATTGATAAAATATTTAATAATTTTCGAGTTTAACGTAATTTAATAATGAGCACGAGACAAGATAACGCGTCGTTCGAAATTACAAAAACAAAGAAGAGGTACGTATCTTGTAATGTAAGGGTATCACATTGCTCAGGGTTAAAGAGAGTCTTTCAAGACGTTTACGGCCACGTGAATGAGGCTCGAAGAAGTATTACACGATGAAAGAACCTCTTGAAATCCTGTCGACGCAGTACAACGATAAATCTCAATTATTTAATTTCTTACGCCAACAGCTATCGTGTTTTGTGGCCCAGATGAATGATTCGAAAAAACCTTAATGAATAACAATTAAGAACTTTTGATGGAAAAATTGTACATAATGATCTTTATATAATCATTTTATAAACAGCACAATTTATAGAAGTAGAATATAATTTTATAAATTATTATTAATTATAAATGTTATAGATAATTCTTGAAGTAAATTATAATTAAAATTCTTCAGAGCATCGATATATAATATTATATTTTACAAAGATATAAATTATAATATTTTTAATTCAATTGTTTAAGAAATGCTTTAGAAATCATGAAAATTCGTAAATCTCCATCGTAACTTTTAAATTTTATTCTTTGCTAAAAATATTCACTGATACTCTAACTGATACATAAATTTAAATATATCATATGCAAAATTCATTATAATTATTGACTGTTACTTATATCACGTAATTTTGCAGAACGAATAATAGAGAATATTGAATTTCCTATTAACGCTTGTGCGTTGCCTACGGAAATTCATAGGTTGGAACATATACATCTGTCACGGTAAAGACATATATGTACCGCCTGTCCATTTCCATCAGCGATAAATCTTGGAACGTCTATTGATTGCAATTATTGCATGCAATATTGGATCGCCTTAATCACGCAGAATAAGGTATATGTGACGGCAACGAGTTGTAGCGGTATTGGTTTTGCATTAATCGTTTCATCATTTTGACATTTTATCAAATAAAATTAACGAATATAGTCAATAAAAGAGAAATATAATGTATGTACATAATATAATATTACTAAAGAAATTTATGAAAAAATTTCTAAAAATTTTTATTTTAATATTGTATTATATTAGAAAAAAAAAGTAGAATAAATTAAAATCAATTGTAATACACATCTAAATGCTAATTTATATAATTTGAATTCAGTTTCATTCAGAAAACTGTTATTCCCTTATCATATTGTTTTGAATGAATGTACATTTCGATAATTTATTAAAATTTTGAAAGTATCTAATACATTATTAAATACTAAATGCGAAAGTGCAATATCTTGTCAATTTAATTATTCGAAATATTTAAAATTGATTAAATGATAATAAATTAATCATACCAAATATTTTCTTTCCTATTTTTAATGTCATATGAATAATTTTTACATCAATCTAATCAAATCTAAAAATATTTATATATAATTTCATTCAAAAGATTTAAAGAAATCAATAAAAGAAAATCCCCCTCTTCTATTCTTAAAACAAAATCAATATTTTGCTATCTTCCTTGGTCCAAATTTAATAATTATCGACGCAAAAAAACAAAAGAGCAGTTGTGTTTAGCGCGATCCATAATACCACGTTGCCCATCACGCGGTCTGCCTCGTAAATTCCAACGTACGTTTATGCACCGCCACAACCAGCCACTCGTACAACCCCTAATTGCCATTAGTCGGTAGCCACTTCTCTGAAATTGGTTCCTCCGTTCCGTTTCGTGGATTCTCCCGCTACTGTATGTGCAACGGTGATCCTTCTCATCGTATGACCAATTCCTCCTCGTTCCCTTATACATATGTTCACATTTCTAAAGATCCTTATTACTGGGAACAGTCGATCCTGTCCACGTAAAAACGATATTCTTTGAAACTTAAAGGGGGAAAACAATGAAGGATCTTTTTTAAATGGAAGTGACATGGAGATAATTGTTGACTGTAAGATGAAAAATGTTTTATAGTTTTGATAAGGTATGCTTGATAATTTTCAATATTGATAAAAATGATTAAATTAATTGATTCTTTAATTTTTTTAATAGAAAATGTTTAAATTCAGCGAATATAAATAATATTGCATTCTTTTCCTATGGAATATCCGTGTGTGGTTGATTGTGTTTCATTATTTTAAAATTATTCTACTTGTTGGATTATTATTACATCACTTTTCTACTTTCCTTCTCTCTTTTATCTCGCTTTTTGAAAGGAATAAATTTATATAATAATAAATTTAATAAAATAAACCTTTCGATTTTAAAAGAAGATTTTAAAAAGTATTTAATATCTATAAAAATGATTAATAACATTAATTATTGTTCATATTTAACAACAGAATTAACATAAAATATATACAACTTTTTATTATTTAAAACGATATTATTTATAACAATTTATTTCAACGAATGAAATTAAAAAAGAAAACAATAAAAAAGAAACAATAAGAAGAAAATACCGCGAGTTAAACGAAATCCGAAGTCCGAGTGCCCAGCAATTTTAACTTTCAATTAGTCTATGATGTTGAAAAATCGTGGACAAGAATCGCGAAAGTTCGTTTCGTGCGAAACACGTCAGAAACACGTATGAAGCATCGATAAGAATGGAAAAGCTGAAATCAAAGGCTGTATCGTTTGTTGCACGAAGCATCGCGTGTTGTTGCATCGTGATCACGGCTTCCTACCTTTCAAGAAACAATGGGGAATTGACTGTACTTTTTGCGATCAATTAGTGAAAAAAAAAAAAATCCGTTCCAGATTGCTCCTCCGTGATTGGATTGCTTTAAAACGTTGAACGAAAATTTCGATTTGTAGTAGTTGCATATTTGTATTGCTTTTATTTTTGCCTTCAGAAGAGTTAACACGAGTGGCGTAAAACAATGTACAGAGTGTTCGAATAGAATAGATAAAGAACTTAGTCAAAGAACAGTTAGCCTGAAAAGTAAGAAATAAATAAAATAAAGTTGGCATGCAAAAATTGTTTGTTAAAGATTATTCAAATTATAAGCAATTTAATTTTTCACTGGACGAAGTGAAATGAAGATAGAATTTTCCATCTCATCCTATCTTTATTATTAATTTGAAAAATAATTTTCAACAAATATTTTTGGATTAATTTTTCTATTTGGTTCGATCTCTAATTATTGATATAAATTCTTTTCCAAAAATTTTATACCACAATTACAAATCATTATTAGCGATTTTTATCGCTAGAAAAGAAAAGTAAGAATTCGATATTATCAATAAAATAACACGAAAGAAAAGAACTATATATATATAGAAAATAAGAATATTCATTATAATTCAACACGCGCAATCTATATTTGGAATACAATATTATAGAAATTAAAAAATTAGAACGAAGAAAAATAAATGTTAAACCTATTCACGTTACGTTTATCACACGCATACTGCATTTTTACATTTCGAGCGCCCGACGAAGTTTACCTTGTGCTATTATTGTTAATTTGAGTGTATAAGCTTCGCCTACGACGCACGTTCTATTGACTTACCAATGCACGTCCATCGTTTACATAGATGTATGGCCAACCATCGAAATCATGAATTAACACCTACATGATTAACGTTTCACGATCTACCTTAATGTCGCCACCCGTATTTATCTTGGAAAATTATCGTTTTCTGTTCGAATATTCCTCTAAAGATCGTCAATTTGATATAACCTCGTCAATCTATTGCTTTGCAACTGAATTTTCGTTTCTTTGAATGCTCATCTGGATTTTTCCAAATTCGTTTCATGGATCGATGATTTCAATAAAAATGATCCGTGTTTTAAATTGATTTAAGTTGACGTTTATTAATTAAAACGTGCACATATTTTTATTTTTGAATCGTATCTGATATTTCATTCTCGTGGCTTGAAAATATCATTAAAAATATAGAGAATATTTTTCTACTATTTCATAAATGAATTAATATAATTCATCTAAAATCATAATTTCGCAATAGTGAGGATGATTTCGTGACACGGATGATCTTATAATGATTTTTCGTGGAGAACCGGAATAATTTGGCGAGAAGATCCATCATATCGTTTCGGGTTTATTATTAATTATCGTTCCAGGAATAATTCAAACATGCATCGTTGCTCGCGAGCAAATATTGTGACCGAACACGATTGTACATCTGCACAGTCACGAGTAGCCGCCGTATGCGCGCATGTTTCATGCGTGCACGCGTTTGGTGAGCATTCAGATCAACCGGATGTGAATTATCGGCGATCAGAGTGGCGATACATATCAATAATACGATGCCCGTTTATGCTACTCTTTAATTAGCACCGCAAATTGCTCTATTTAGACATTAAAGGGATAATTATTTGCCTCTACACTCGTAGGAATATGGCCCGTTTAATTTTTAATGCAACATTTTAGATTTAATCACGATACAATTTGTCTTTTATTCTCTATGCTCTTATTCTCTTTTTAATTACGTATAAAGTTTAATATTGACGAGGAAAGTTTTTTTTAGAAATTAATTTTAATTATAATACCGAGATATACATAAATATGTTTAAAGATTAGATTTAGAAAAAGAGAAAATAAAATAGAGAATTACTATAACAAATTCTGTTCATTTGAAACATTAAAGGCAAGACTTTTTTCATGATTAAAAATATAAACCAAATATAATCATATATTTGTTAAAAATTATTTCATTCCTTTAAATATCCTATTTCGTGCCACGATACGTTGTACATAAATTATAATCATTCGACCAATCTGTTAAATCACTTAAACGAGGAAAGCGTGTAAAGGATCACAAGGAATCGATCGTCAAAATCAGACAATGACGTACGAATTAAGCACGAGCACGAGCCACTAATGATTTTACGCGTGTTTGCATTAACGTTATCGCCAAGTTCGAATAGTTTTACCCCTCGTAACGATTACGATTCCCGACCAAAACTCTCTAAACCGGCGTGTTCCAACCCCTTCACCCAATGGAACCACCTTCCAACCCCGTATGCACAATATATCTCGTCACCCCGAGCACCAACTCGTTGCTTGCGAACACCTAAACGCGTGCCACAGTCGTACAAGCGCATTCTTCGCCCTGTACACCGCAAGAGCGTACAATTGCACATATACATCATACACATGTATACACATATACAGAGTGTCTCATTTAAATCGACCCGAATATCTGCCAAATTAATGTTTCGAATAAAAAATTTTTAAAATTAAACGTAATCAATTTAATCATAGACGTATGTAAAGAACAAAAACTTTATACATTTGATTATTTAAATAATCGTGTAAAGTATATTATATACCTTCTTGATCTAACCTATCCACTATATTTCTAGTCCAGAGAATGTTCCTATTTTAAATATCCCTACTTTTTGTAAATAGCACCGCTATTCCAAATCAAACTTCCTATCTAAATTTAACAGCTCATCAATAATTCGAGGGGGTCGATTTAAATTGGACACCCTGTATACACACGAAACCAGAAGCGTGTATGGCACACACGACGCCTCGTCACCGGTATCGACCGACAACGGTTGAACACGGCAAGAACTCGGTGTAGAAACACGGAATCGAAGCCGCGAGGGCAGCGGGCACGCGATCCACTGATCCGTCTTGCGAGAGGCGTTACTGTTATCTTCAACGTTCGATCTCGAATGGGACGACTAATAGGTTCAGCGCGTGAACACCTTGTCCCGGCAGGACCACGTGAAAAGGCGTTCGGTAGCCGGGAGAGAGAGAGGGCTCCCAAGAAATCGTCGTGGAGAATTGTTTAACCGCGATGGTAGATAGGGCGATAACCGGGGCAGAGGCCGATCAAGCGCCCTCTAGGTCAGGTGGCTTCGCGCGGGCCGCGGAGAATATTACTTTGAAGCGTTTATCGGTGGATCTAGCACGCTGGATTTTCCTCTGATTCCCTTTCAGATTAGGTCGAATTGGACTTTAATTCCGATAGTCGTACGGGAATCATTCTACGATGTTCTGTTTCCTTTCGTGGCACGAACGTGGGTATGGATATCGAATCGAGCGAATTAATCGCACGCACGGTGAATCGATCGAAAGATATTCGGGTTTTGAATGGAACTAGGAGGGATTGTTAAAAATTGCAAAAATGAGGCTGATTTATATGTCAGAAAAGTTATACGGTTTATAATTATTAGCATTAATTTTGATTAATTTTTATTTAAATATGCGAATAAGGATGGATAAGATTGATTGTCGAATTCCCGAAACCAGTCACAACCGCTTAATAGCATATCAACGTGGATAGATACAAGCTTAATATCTTTCGAATAATAATCAATATTAATTATGTATTCAATGTGCGAGTAATTGCATATGGTCGGCGAGATTCTATCAATGAAAACAAATTGTGAAATAATTATTAATGATCTCGAGCTAATCCAGTTTATCGATTATTGACAACCGATAATTTTATTTATAAGAAAAAATATATGTTTATGTGATCAGTATTTATATGAAGTTGCAATGAGTTATAAATTGTTGAACGCGTATGTAGAATGTTTTTAAATCGGTTGCAAATATGAACATTTTAAAGCCATAAGAAATCAGACTGTCTATCTTGAGTCGAACATGCAAATCGCGCATTCAGCGTGACTTATGCGTTAATCATGCGTGCAAACAACTGGTTTCTGCATAATTTCATTACAAATCTCGAATCAAAGATCAGAAAAAATTTCTTGCATCTCTTTAAATATTTTCCACTTGACTGGAACCAGTATCAAAATTCTATCTGTTTATAGTACACGGAAGTGCATAATTTGCTATTCGCACAATTTCACTATGACTATGATATGACGTGTATGATTAGAAATACAAATTTTGGCAAGCAATTTGAGAACATACACGAAGAAAAATTGCATCTTTTCATCTTATTTTATATAATTTATATTGAATGAGATACAACTCTTCGCTTTCTTTTGAATATCAAATTTTATTTTATTTCTCTTATTTTAATATTTTTTGATATTTCCTTAATATAAGTTCGATGAATAATTACACAATAAGAGAACTGAATCAGCCATTTATAAATTATATTTTAATTACATTTTATTGCATTTTCACGATAAAAATAATGAAATAAATATTTCAATAATTCCTTTTTCGTGAATTATTAACCTGCGATTAAATTACAGACGAGATTGTCTAATTAAATTTGTTTGAATCTGTGTATCAAACTATATACAATTATCATTGTTATTCGAATTCTAAAATTATTTTCAGAAAGTGATTTACAAAGAAAATTTTTTAAATTTATTAATCTAGCTATTTCTCAAAATATTACCAGTCAGTAAACTCACTAAATAAATTCTGCTTCCTGATTAATCATTTATTCAAATTCCTTTCTCTCCATTCATCTCTCTAATTTATTCCTGTTCCTAAATAAACGTGCAAGTTTCGTTTCGAAGAATATTCTCATTAACCAATGGCAATTTCCCAAGAAATTTTACATTTTATATTGCTTATCTATTTAAATCCCACTGATCGCAAATTATTTCAATTACGTCTATAAGATGGAAAAAATGGAACAATATAATATAGTAACAACGTCTACATGCCAAAGAATATTATATCTTTAGAGAAACACTAATCCTAAATTTATATTATCATTACAACTTCCTCATGTAAATAATAAATAAAAATAATATACCATATTTAAACATTATCTTTGTTCTATCATTGATCATTAAACAAGATAATGTCCTAAATTTTTATTTCTAGCACAACTCGATAAAAACTATAGATAATACAAAAAATAATACGCACTATAGCTATCTCTTTTCAGAAGAAAACACGCATTGAAACTAATTTACCTTGGAATTGATCTATTATACTTGTAAACCCAACGTGCTCACGTTCCAGACCATTGATCGTTCCAGATCACTGATCACTGAATAAGATTCCTTTTATTTAATTAATCAAAACAATACAGTTGAAAGCCTCGAGCACCCTCATCAATTACATTAATTCCGAGTAGGAAAATTTTAAAAGTCTAAATTCGAAGTGATATTTCGTTCCTCGCCAATCTTTCGCCATAGTTTAAAATAAAAGGATCGAAAAATTAAAAAAAAAAAAAAGATTAAAATTACAGTTTCATGTACTTACGATTCATATCCAAGATGACCAGCCTGGTCTGCGGTGGCACCAAATTTGTGTTGCTCGCCTCGCAGATCAATCGAGCCTTCAGATGTTGCCTTCCAACTTTGGGATAGGACAAGAGGTTAACCGTGAGTCCGGTCTCGGCGTTGTAGCGATAGGATTCGTCTATCACGGTGTTCTCGAGGTACCACGTCAGTTTCGGGGGCGGCCTGCCACCTCGTACCTCGCAAATCAGGTTCACGTCACTCCCCTCGTTGTACGGCTCCTCCAACCTCGAGATGTCCCTCGTCGTCCCGTCCAGTATCATCGGCTTCGACGGAGGAACTGCGCGCCAAACGCACACGTGTAAACGCACGATACACCCGTGTGTATTCGTGTGCACGCACACGAGAGCACGCGCACACGTGATTGAATCAGCGGAAATGCGGATTGATTATTTGTCCGCCGCTTGAGAATGGCTGATCTATCGCGCTGGCTGCGTGCCGGCGTGATTTACTCGTGAAAGATTGATTAGGGCCAATTGAGTTCCGCTGATGCGAGTGATTTACCATACGGTGAATACTCTTTTGTCGACGATTACGTGCAAACCCTGGCAAACGAACGGCTAAAAACCGTCGAGTCCCCGGTTGAATTTCCGCGTGAAACGGTAAATTGCGCACCAACTTGGCCACCGAGTGATTTATTTATATCCAAGGGTTGGATATTTAATTCTTTCCACCGTTGGATAGAACTACGAGTAAATTTCATACGAATAAATAATCGTTTTTTCTCTTTTTCGAATTAGATATATTATTATATGTCGTATCTTGCGCAATATTAGATTGGATTTCTTGTTCGACAGTTTATAATTATATTAATCTTTCTTGTTATATGATTAGGCACGATCGAACGGCAATATTAATTGCGATATAATTCAGACACACTGTAATTTCTGATAAGTTGAAATGAATTACTCACCTATAACAGTTAAATTCATCTTTTGCTTTCTCGTCGGCGAATTCTTAAAGTCCACTCGACACCGATAGATCCCTTCGTCCTTAGTTTCCAGCCGATCGATGCTGAGGTGAGCAGGATTCGACGCTGTGATAAAAAAAGCTCTTGGTCCCAGTGCCGTCGGCGACGACCAGAGGCGAGCATTGTTGAACTGTCGGCGACCACGGACGTCGAAGCTGAAACCATCGGTTGTACTTCTTTGTAGCTATGTCAAGTAACCACGAAACTATTGTCTTTTTATTGTATGAACTTGTATCGAATCGATGGTATCATGGAAAAAAGTAGAAAACAGTACTTTTTTTAAATCGTACGAAGACTTTGATAGAACTTTCTAATGAAAAAGTTGTTAGATTGGAAAATCGATATAATGATAGAAAATAACAATAGAAAAAATAATTTTGAGAAATAAATCATATATTTAATGCATCATCTTATAGTTAATGTATTTTACGTTATTTTTTCATAAATTGTGTACTTTGCAAACGTGGAAAATCGTTATCAATTTACTTTTCCATTTCAATATCTATTCTGTCCAAATAATGGAGAAAGTAACACGGCAAAAATATATGAAACGAGTTTTCTTGTATTTTTGGATAGTAATGAAAATTTTGTATCTACGTCAAATGCAAAATATCATATAATTTAAAAAAAATAATTTATTGACGTAATCATATCAATTTTCCACGAATTAATTATTCAACTGATATTTTTATAAAGAAAACTGATAGTTTTTTTTATATAATTGAACATTATTTCACTTTTAGTCTACTTTTACTTTTACTTTAATTTCTACCATATTTCTGCTCGAAATCCTTAACAATTTCATTTATTAAGAGATTTAGATTGTAATGCTGTAAAAAAAAAAAAAAAAGATTTCAACGGATCCACGTTTCTTCGTAGAGAACATTTCTGTTAGATACGAGTTAATACTAAAATCCCATGGAACTGAGACGAGAATTTTCATGGAACAAGCACCTATAATCTCGAAGATCCGACAGTCGACAACGGTCTTCGAGCCGTCTTGCGTCGTACACTTTAGTTGGTGTAACGTGCGAAGTTGAGAACATGCTCGTACAAGCTCCTCAGATCCTCGACGATTCCGTCTTCGATCCAACTACGAATTTCGAAATCATTGGTAACACGATTATGAAGTGGATAATCGTGTCTTCTGAGTCTAATTGAGCATGAGGGAAACTTTCGTTCGCGAAATTTAATAATGCTTCAAGTTTAATTGCGAGAAAATCTTGAAAATCTTTTCAAGTGTAAAATAAATACATATATACATTTTTTTAATAAATGGATTAATAATTGAAGGAATTAATATTTACTTTTTTATTGGATTGTATTTATAAAGCTCTCTTTTTTTAATTTTCATGCCATGCTTTCTTTTTCAATTTCATTCTTTACATCCTTTTTTCGTATCTTGTTGAAAATGATTAATATGAATATTGTTATATTTCAAATATATTTTACGAATATTTCGTTTCAAAAAGCATTTCTTTTCAATTTAGATGGATTTCTATCCCTTTGTTAAGTAAATGTTCATAAAATTTTTTATTAACTTTAAAGGATTGTTTATTTTCCGATCCATATGTATGTTTTTTGCAGTAGCTGTACGAAATTAATTTGTATTGTAGTAACTTTCTGTATAGTTAATTGAATATACAGGACTTCATAAAGATATATCTATTTTCGTTATTTCTATTTTCTTCGAGCATAAAAACCATTATAAGTTGAGCAAGCAAATCAGTTTCCCGATAGGAATGTACTATTGAAATAAATTGACTATTGAATAAAAAATAATGATTTTCTTTGGAAAGCATAGCTGTTGTTTTCTTTATTATTTTTTTCCTTTATTCATGGTTAAATTTTTTATAGACTCACAGTAGAAAATATCATATCATCGATTGCTATTTTATAAATTCATAATTACATAATACACATCAATTTTCTTCCAATTTTTAGAAACTAATCATAATGAAATATTAAGAAATATTGGAAAAATGATGGAATATCGACATTTCTGTGTAAGCGTTGAAACACAAGATAATTATTTTGAGATTCTAAAGAAAAATCCGAAAAACACACACATGTAACGTAGAAGAACAGGCAAAATATCTAAAATAAAAGTATTCGTTCGCATTACGGAAAATCAAATTTTTATTATCAGATTTCGTTCTTCTTCTTCGAACATTTTCAAATCCATTCCTCATCCTCCTCGCACATCTTCCACCTTCTCAAACACATTTAGAAGATCCTGCTACGTAATTCCAACATCGGGATCACAGAGTCCAAGCAAACTCGCGATTTAAGATCCTCCAGTACGCTGTGAAGGTCTTAACGGGGGAAAAGCGTAACGGAATTATAATTCGACGGGATAAAGGGGTTAGGCGCATACATCGTGGAGAGCCATCTTCCTTGCGTGATTGCATATTAAACATTCCCACCCCCCAGGAAGGGAATCCGAAGAGAGGAAAAGGGACGGAAGTCGGGACAACGGATACGTTGAATCTTTATCCCCCTTCCCCTCGTCATCCCTATCTGTTTTTCTTACCTCTGATATCGCGACAGAAGTGAGAAGGGGTGCAAAGAAAGAAGATAGAGAGATCGCAGGGAGCGTGGAAGCCGACCGGTTTCCTCACGACCGACTAAAAGTTAAATTGCGTTCCAGGGCTGCACGGGAGTTCGGATTTCCGCTCGTGACTGAGTATTCCCAAAGCTGTCCCACTCCACCGGCTGCTTCCGCGGCATTGACGTTGAAATACGATTTAATTCTTCCACTTCGCACTTCCAACAGACGAGGAAAGCGCTTCCGTGACGTGCCGCTGCCGTCCGGACATCCGTGTGGTTGCTTGCCTTCAGGCGGCTAGCCCTCAGGGCCCTTCCCATATGGATGCAACCAGCCACGCATACACGCTCGCCTCTGCATATTCGACGGGATCCCTCGTCTCTTTTCAGAAAATCGCCAGGCTTCCGTGGGCGGTTGAAAACGATTCGTGGGTATAACGCGTTCGTTCCTCGGCTTTCGACGAGCGATAACCCTGGCAAAGAGCGATTCCAAGCTGTCTGAGTTCCCGGCTGAATCTTTCGATCGATCGCGCCGTCTCTCGCGTGCCTCGTCGATCACCTCGGCCGATTCGCGGAGATTTTCGAAAGAAGAATCGACGATCGAACGCGGGACCGGATGGAAATCGAGGCGATTCCCGGTTCGCCCCGGTTTTTATTGGAAATCACGAGAGGCGGATTTGAGAATTGAGGCGAGAATCGACGGCGCAACCGTGAATACCGTGGCGCGATAACTTGAGAACTGGTCCCTCGTGGCTTCTACGTTGCACGTTATGTTTACGTTTCTTTTGAAAAGTTTTGATTTGTTAATGGATAGTGCGTATGTTATGACTGTGGTATTCTTGGAATAATTTAATCCATTGTTTATAAATTGTATTTGTATAGTTGTGAAGAAAACAATTTTTGATTGTGTAATGTAGCGATAATCATATCTTAATAATGTTATATGAAATTATATATATTATAAAAGAGATTTATTAGTAATTTATTAAAATAAAGTTAATTTAATGTTAAATTATATTTTTTTATGTAAAAATATAATAAAGTTACCTTCATATTTCTAGAATATACTTATTATATGCGTATACTTTTCGATCAAACGAACAAAACTCACGTTACCTACTTGTAAAATCTATTTTATAAAAGAATGGACTTTCGTCTCTCTCGATTCCTATATACATTCGATAATAAACTATTAAGTCGTGAAAGAACGATCATTCGCATAATGCAAACGATTTAAATATTTCCAAGGAGAGTAGCGAATGAAATTGGACAGATTCAATTTTATGAAACGATGTCCCTACAGAGCAATTGAAGAGGTTGTTCAGAGATCTCACAAATATTACTAGAAATTTCATGAAAAGTCGAAGGTTGTCTGAAGAAAATAAAAAGAATAAGGAAACGTAGAAAATCGGGGTCATCGAGGGAAACGAAGTAAGTAGATGAATCGATAATCGAGAGAATCGAATGAACCAGACGTTCCGATGAGAAGAAGGGGATGAAAGATTCAAGTAGCCGAATAAATCGGCGTAATGTGATCACAAGTCACAGAATAAGCGGGTGTTACGTGACAGGGATAACACGAGTGAGTACGAAAGGGTAAGATTTAAAAAACAATTTAATCAACTTAACTAAAAGGGATTCCAAATATAATATCATAATTCGTCCAAGCTTTCACGATATGCAGAGGAGTAGATTTACATATATAAAACAAGCCAACGCTTATCTCTCGACATGGGTTGGCTTGAGGGCACAACTAGCATTCCGTTTTTCATTTCTCGTTGGATTAGTCAAAAAATTACCCCTGTTTATCAAAGCATACTCTACGGTGCTTACTATTAATCATAATCACGAGTGCTGTTCGCTTTCTCTTTAGAATGCACGTTTTCATTATGCTGCATTAATTTAGGAAACCCCCTATTATTTCTCGTACATATATGAACAAATTTAGCGTACATTGATAAGTATATTGTGAAATATTGTGCGAGCTATACGAACAGAAGCCATAAAAGATTTGAACATTACGTCATTAAATCAAGTACATCTCAGTAATAAATTTTTAGAGTAGATTTTTGCAAATATTAGAAAATATTGTATTCCTAATTTACTATTTTTCTGATTTATAATCTATCCAATCTAATTTTCTTCGTGCTAAAATCCATGACTTTTATATCTCCTAAGAAACTGATATAAATCTGACAATAAAAGCCATTTTGTTAACGATTTACGATGTACTTATAAAATCGTAATTCTGAGTATCTGACTTACGAGTTATTTTACGTGAAATGTAACAAAAAAAAATTCCTTTTCAAGCTTAGAAGCTGAATTCTTAAGAACTTAAGAAATGCGAAACGTATCTTCTTTATTGTCTGTTCATGAAGCAAGATGTCGCGACAAATCGAGGAAAACAAGGGGAAAGGCAAGGAATGATATTTGCTATTTCCCGTCTTTAACAGTCTGGTGCACGTATGATAAGCGAGGAAGCGTGCCTAACCATAAATATTTTACTGCTCCACCGGAGGAATAGTACGCGGAAAGCTCGAAGTCGAGAAAGATACAAGGGGGCGCGTCTGTCTGCCTCTAAATTTAAGGTTCTCCCTCCTCTCCCTCCCCCCACGGGGGAGGATTAAACTGACTTTACAACAGGCGACGACCTATGCCCCCCGCGATTCACATATACCTCCGCCTTTTCTCTTTTTTAGACAGAAGCGGAGGAGAGAGAAGGAGATGGGAGGGAGGCAGGAGACGATGCATCGCCTGCCCCCTCACATATCTTACACCTTATTACATTTCTTAAATATGATCCGAGCAGCGCCAAGAGATTCCACGCGATCCCGGTGTTTCCGCACCCTCTTGGTCGAAGGCGAGTCTGTCGCGCTTCTTTGAGGGGATGGGGAGGGGGAAGCGAGGTTCGAAGGTTTGCGGGCCAAGCACCATTCTATATGCAAAATTTCACGGGTCGCGGAAGCGAAATAGCGAGTCGGCAAGCAAATGAAGTTCACCGTGGAAAATAACGCGAGGAATTTCTGGACCGTCCTTTATCCACCCCTACGGCCACGCCTGCAGTGCTCCTCGTTTTATTTCTTCCGAGCAATTTATATTCCCGGATTATCGAGTTTTGGGAAAATTTTAGATGACGCGATACGTAACCCCGTTGGTAGAGAATTTCTGACGAATTCGTGACTTTTTATCGCGGTACATGAATCGTGATGATGAGTGGAGGGGAAGAGGGAGGAGGGGGTAAGAATTAATAGTTTGTTTCGATCGATTGCAATTTCGATTTGCGTTATTGCTAGCTCACCTGTAGATGGGTTCTCCAGCACCCTCCTTGTACCACAGTACCATGCTCACTTCGTCGTTGTCGGCAGAACGAATATCACAAGGAAGGTGCACTTTGTTTCCTACAACCCCGCTGATAGTAATCACTGGAACTGAAAATGAAAAAATGAAATGTTATTGGTTAATTGTATTACGATAAAATGAAGTAAAAGTTGTTTAAGCTTGAAAACTTGTTGATCAAGTTTGAAACTTTTATTTTTCTTCAATATTATTACGGGGAAACTCGATGATGTAATCACAATTAACTGAAGATTAATAGAGAATTCTTGAGAATTTTATGATAATGCTTGATTCATAGAATATGAAAGATATAAAGATTTTATAGTTTGAAATACTTCAAAAATGGAATAAAACTAATATTTTATAAACTGTAATATTTACTTCATACAATAATGCATAATGAACAATATAAATTATAAGAAAAAATATCGAATAAATGATAGTTTTCAAACTTTAAGTATTATTCTTAGAATAAATAGTTTCAATGCAATCTTAAGCTTTACTTAAAGTTTACATTTTCCTTCTTGACACAAAAATGTGTCTATAAAATATTAAAACGAAACAATAAATCTATCTTATACCTCTAACATCCTTAGATATTAAAAAAAGAGATATTCTTTATATTCATCTTTAAACATTTTGTTTTTACCCATCCGAGTATGAACAATCTTTCACAAATTTTATCAAGAATCGAACACCATCTCTTCTAAGAGACGAACAGAAGAAATCTCTTAAAAAAAATTGTTAAAATCCACTGTCACGATCCAAATATAACCAACAAACCAAAAAGGAATTAAATCATACGAAGTACGCGGATCAACGAAGATAATTAACCGCATTCGTTTCCTCGTGGGCGGATTGGATGGTTTTACAAGGCAATAGAAATCCAACCAAGATGGTGCACGCGAGTTACACAGAGAAGACATCCTTCGGGATTAGGTCTCATTACACGGGAATTCAGTGGTAGACATACGCGTTGACGGTTCAACTCGTGGCTTGCCGAGTTTAAGGCAGTCGTCGACTGACTCGTTTTGGCCAGGTTCACGATGCTGACTGTGGTTAACGAGGGTGGTTTGATATCCTCACCACCCCTACCCGATTAGATTTACATGTAGATGGAGTTATCACGTTTTAACGAGGTACAGGGTGACGAGGTGTATCCGCCAACACCGCCACCCCTTATCTCTCTTCTTCCTTGATTGACATGTTTGCCATCGTTGTCAGACGAAAATCAACGATTGCACCACTGCTCCCAGGATTGATCGTTCCCAAGGATCTCATCGATCACTGACACTCTGCACCACGGTTGTAATGGACCCACTGTTACATAGATTTCCATCTTAGGTCGATGATGCACCCTCTTGCAAAGTTGGGAAATAGCCGCGAAAATCGAGGAACCGTTGAGTTGGGGATGGATAGGTGGATGTGTGTCTGAAGATGAACCGTTGTAAAGTTTGTCTGTCAATTCTGACTGAAACTATCATTGATCGAACAAGTTTCTACGTTAAATTTCTCGTATTGTAAGATTTGTGAATTCTATTGTCAAATTTGTTCGATAATAGAAGAGATATCATAGAGAAATAGAAAATTTTGTTTGGAGTAATATTTACTCGGTAAATAATTGAAATTCCATTTGTTTATAAATATTAATTTGTTCGAATGGTTATTATTTATTTAAAAAGAAGTATTTTAGGTAAATTTGTATCTATAACACGTAAATAATAAATGATAAATGATGAATGGATAATATTTGAATAAAATTACTAAATGTATTTTAACAATTGTGTATAAATTATACTTGTAGGAATCGATTATATCGATTATCCTAATTATATAACCTGTCTAACATTAATTATTTAAACTATTGTGACATATTTATCGATAACGTTATAAAATATTAAAATTTTTAATTACTGAAATGTATTCCAAATATTTCCTTCAATTTTTCATTATAACAATGTCAATCAATCCGATTGAAGAATATCTATGAACGTTAATAATTAATAAGCGTCAATTACCAAACTGAACGGAAAATTAATTCAAATTTACTCCATTAAGAATTATATCATTCAATGATATATTTATAGAAAACAGGAATGTATTGTTAACATTATGCGACTTGTTTTTATTTGTTATTAAATAACGATAAAAAAATAACAAAATTTCCCCATAAAGCTTCACAAAATAATTGTCAATCTTTAGACAAAATGCAATAAAGAAGTAAGAAGAGCGATAACTTATAAAGCATCGTTCCCTTAACCATTAATGCCGTGAAAGTTTATCGTCGATTTGCCACGAATAGGTTCTTCACCATTTTCCTCCATAGTTGGCCGATATATCGGTCGTCTAATTCGCCGGATGTGTAGCGTGCATCGCGATCCGTTCCATTGGCGAAGAATTCTCGAACGCCCACGTCGTTCCCGGTACGGATCGATGCCACGACTCACGATTCATAAATAACCTTTCTACGCGGAAAACGAATCCGTCAACGAATCCTGCTTCTTAACTAGCCAATTCGAGGTAACATCAAACGCAATACCCGCCTTTTTTTCCATCCTTTCCTTCTTTTAGGCCTTTAGGTTGGCAGCCTCGTAAATAAGTGATCTTCTTGTTTCAAGAAATGCGCGGGAACATCTTGAATTCCACGATCTGGATGATCCCTTTCGTGCCAAGAATATCGGTCGCATTTATTTTCTCTCTTTTTTTTTTCATTGGATACGTAAATTTAACTTATTTTTCTTCAATGTTTTCGTTTCTCCCCGCTTCGCCGAAATGAAATATAATATTATTCCACTTGAAAGAATCCGTTTTCGATCCTTTTCTTTCCTCTCCTTTGTTCTCGAGTTTTACGAGAAACGATATTCTGTCCCAATGCGATATTTTCTGATAGTTTATCGATGTGCTGAATTATTTTTTATACGGAATTTAAATGGGAGGATTGTAAAGATTGACTGAGAGATCGATTTTGTTATTTTTTTTAATTGATATATTACGATGTATTAATAAAATTGTTTCAATTGTGTTGTAAAATTTTATTGAAATTTTAACGAATATAAAAATATTTAATATTTATTAATATTTACGTAATACATATGGGATGATAGCTGGATGAAAATTATTGATATTATCTCACTCACTCTTGTCGTTATAATCTAAATTCGTGCGGCGATAGATCTTATTTCTGTGTTAATTATTTCCTCGAGTGGCATACAGGATCATTTTACGATAATGGTGGAACGAAGTGAAGCTATTAAGATGTACTAGCCAGTCGTCGTTCGAGTATCGTTCGTTATCTTTCTCATGATATTAATGCAACTGTAAAAGGATAGCGTTAACAGGAAAGGATGAAAATGTCAAGGTTCATAGTCATAAAGTAATAATAACAAGAGTAATTTCTCAATCCTATGAGGATCTCTTCTTAATGTTATTAAATTATTAGTATAATGTACCCTGAACTTTAATTACTTGTAAGTTTTTTGTACTAATGATTACGTAATCAAATTTTGTGATTCTTTATATTACAAATTATGAATTCTGTTTGATTAATTTTCTTTATGAACACAATATTCTAATTTTTTTTTATTCTCTTTTTATTGAAATGATGTTTAATTAAGTTTAAGTTCAGAAAGAAATGCATAATTTAATAATTCATTATTTATTTTCGCGAATTTCCGTGCATTTTTGTCAAGTATTGATTATTATTATCTTGAATTATTATTATCTTGCACAAATACAAATATCTAAACGATTATTTTTCTTCCAATTTAGATCAATTATTGTATATAACATTTATTCTGTAATTTATCTATAAATTTTTTTATGAATTTAGTATTATACCTAAAAGAATTGTATTAAGAAAAAAATAAAAGTTGCTTTATATAAAGGAATTTAATTTATAAATCTTTTTTTACAATAATAATATTTGTATATTTATATTTGATAAATAATATTTTTTATTATGTAAAAATAATTTTGAATGAAAAAGATGTCTCAGCAATCGATATATATCGCAGAATTGTATAAATTTAAATTGCCGCTTTGATCGGCTTGCACCCCGAATCGTAATACCGATCATACCGCTAGGCGGCTTCAAGTACTCGCTAGTGCAATATACCCTATCGACTATATATACCTGTCAATCTGAATAATTGATTAACAGTTTCTTTACTACATAAGGGTGTTATTTTACATTCTTATTTTTATATTTTGTGTAGTATATTGAAAAAGACATTATGTCTAGTGTGTTGTATACGTGTTTGTATTGTGTGGCTGTTCATCCCTACCCTCTTCCGGAATTAATCGTAAGTTTTTGAACATATATTTATATTATTTTGTTGCATGGAATTGTGATAAAAATCACATATATTTACTTGTGGTTGATATTAAAATATTGATATTTATTTGTGATATGTTTGTTGGTTTCATACGAAACCAATATAAATACCTAGTATTTTCTATTGTTGTATTGTCTAATTTATATTATGAAATGATATAAATTAATTAGAGTTATAAATTATTAATTTATTAGTTGTATTCGTAAAAAATAATTAAGATTTGAATTGTATTTAAATTTAATAATCGAGATTTTCTATAATTTGTGTAAAAAATTGGAAATTTTTTTATCATTGAAAAATATAATTTTTATTTTTAATTCACTATAATAATTTTAATAATTCAAACAATACAATTTCTTTAAATAATTATTTAAAAAATTTTATCCTCTTTCAATAGTAAATTCATTTCTTAAAATGTTTTTTAATTGGAATTAAAATTAAATATAATTAAATAATTGTGATAAAATTAAAATGAATATTTAGGAACGATATATAATATTATGAATATTAATTATTCACAATATTGCTTTACAATGCAGTTTACTATCGATCAAGTTCTTTAACTAGACTCAACCGACAGATGAAACTAGATTGGCTGATTGTTTATTAAATGTTGCCAAATTATTAATGCTAATAAGCCATGGTTTGCCGAGCACGCGTTCGTATGAAACCAAATAAGCGACGGTGGACGTCGAAAATATCTGGCAGTGACGCATGTGGGTGGCTACATGACGTCCACTGATCAAAATTATTGTAATATTCGAACACAGTCGTGACTGGAAAACATCACCTCTGTCCATAAGTGACTAATGAATTGAGAATTTATGTAAAGCATTTTAATATTGTTTATAACATTATCATTTCGTAATAAGTTGATGAATAAGATATAACGTTATGTATAATTACATCGTATTATTAATTTTCCTAATATATAGTCAATGAAAAATTTATTAATTACATTCAATAATATTTTATTTTTATAATTTACTAAAATTTTGATTGTTTGTTGAACAATCATCAAATTTAGATTGTAGATCATCTTTTGCTTTTAATTTTTATTAACTTACATTTTTAATATAATTCATCAAAGAATCATCTCAATGGAATTTAAGATATCGTAACGATTAATAACTTAATTCAAAATATTTTCAATATTTATGTACTCAATGTATATTATAAATCTTTTTATATATTAAAAAACGTGAACACACAGCTGTGAACACACTTCCTGATTCGAATAAAGTACCATTCGATTTTCAAACAATCAAAAACCTTTTCACATAAGAAAACACGGATAAAACAGATTACATATACACGGCATCAAACATACAATTCTCATTTCGTTTTTTAATGTCCTCTTTTGGATTCATTCATTTCATTTTTGAAATGAAGGGAAGGAAAAGCAGTAACTATTAAAATGGCAGTCGCTGGAAGAAAAATTCCCTTGGCACAGGGGACGATTCCTCTGTTAAGTCCAGATGTATTGTGGACCACAATGTAGCAGGTAGATTAATGGTTTCTACTGGTGCTTGAGAGAGCTTTTTATGGCGAAAGGTGCCCCCGCTTGGTATAGAGTGCCGCGACGGGCACAGTTCAGGTTCCACTCAACCAGTAAAACTTGTAATTACTGTAAATCGCGATGTAATTGCCGTAGTAATTACCGTGGAGCAAAGTAGGCAGCCGGTTCGCGTAAATAAAGCTGTGCTTGCAAGCTTACCCGAGCAACCCCCGTAAATTTCAATCGTGAATGTTTCATTTGTTATGGAACCGCTTTTAATCGTCCACCTTGCTCTCTCGGCTCTATTAACCCTTCTGTTGGATATCGTTTTTCCTAGTTATCGATTATTTTTTTCTTTTCTTTTATTTTTTTCTTTTTCCCTATAGTGATATCGTAATTTCGTTTATATCACTTTGGGGTTATAATGCTGAAATAAGATATTTTTAAAAATATTTTGCGCATGGTTGGTTCATTAATAGAAATTTATACGTAGTGTAATTCATCGATGAATACGATCAATATTTTATCTGTTTTCGATTTGACATGAAATATGTAATTCGTTAAACGTTCATAATTTTGCTTTGTATATTAGAGCTTAAAGTACATTACACGGTTAATAATTATCCATTTCAACAATAATAATTTATATATAATGTGAAGATGAAAAATTCTATAAATTGTCAGATGATTGTATTCTCTAAATTTCTGATAACCAATTATTTCACGCAATTCGGGGACACCCTATACATACGCAGTTGTCGCGATTTTATGGATTCCCTTTGACGATCCCCATCTCAAAATGAGATTATGTATATCTCCGATTTACTTTACTAAGTACGCAAAGCCGATTTAAGAATGAGCTGTGACTATAAGGATGTGTTTTTTTTTCTTTTACAATCGATTCGAAGAATATCGTCTATCTAATTACCATCACTGCTTCAAAGTTTAGCAATACTTTCAAGTATACGGCCATCCTACCAAATTGTATTGCAAATTCTTTTAGAATCTCGTCTCGAAAGTATCAGTTTCCTTTCAGTTGCAGAGAAAAGATAGATGAGAAATTATTTTTTCGCAGAAATCCATCCGTACCTCGTCCAAGTAAATTATACTTTTAAAGAATTCATCTTATAGTATGACTAATTTTAAATGGAATTTAGAATTATTATATTTTTGAATGCTGATAATAATTTATATGAAATATATGTGCCATTATATAAATATAATGCCATTTCAAAAATATTTTAAATTTTACGAATTGTATGTAAAATGATTCAAAGATTAGAAGATAGGATATATTAATCAGAAACTATCTTTAGTTAATTAATGCTTTATCAAAGTTTCGACTTTTCTTAAATTATGCATCATATTTATATTATATATTTATTATGCATCATATTTTTATTATATGAAAAATTCTATTGTTGCGAGGATAATGCTATAAAATTTTTATAGTATTAACGAATTTATAATCATTTCCATATATGATTTGACACAAAATTGTTTAATTATTTGATGACCAATTGTATATACTTCTATAAATAATATATTATAATATTACACAGAAGTTAATTAGTTTCTCTTTACTATCAATAATATAAATGATTTATTTAATAAATTAAAGTTAAAATTATTTCCATTTAATTTTCTATCGTTAACTAATACACTTTGTGTATTAAAAAAAAATGAAAAATACGATTACTGAAAGATATTTTTAAGTAAATGATATTAATATATCGATTTTCTTTACATAGATTATATACATTTACACTTATAATAAATTATAAAGCAACAAATTTCTCTTCTAATCACACCATTAATTAAAACAACAATCGATTAAAACAATTCTTATTCTTTTATTCTTATTAAATTCTTCCTTGCCATACTCAATAATTTTAATCTCAATATTCCCTTATTAATCGACTGTCTTTGTTCGCGCGTGCAAAGCTTCAAATCAAAAGCAGTACATTGCCTCCGTTCGAAAGCTCAATGATATAACAATACAAAGAAACATATAACAATACAAAGAAGAAAAAGGAGGAAGAAGAAGAAAACCGAATAATGGAAAAACATCGTGTTGTTATTCCTGATAGGCCATTTTTTTATTCACGCAGAGTTATCGATAAAGAAAGGCCAAATTTTCTCGTAGGAACGGGAAAAGGCCAGGTTGAATACTCAAAGCTGCTCTTTACGACGTTCCACAGTCGCATCACGATCCCAGTTTCCTCCGCGAGTAACAGCTTTCCTACAGAACAGAACAGTTCTGTAGCGAAGCTTTACAGTTCTCCAGTTGCGCCGGAGACATTAATCTCCCTTATGAGTTACGACGTGTGCGAGAACACACACACACACACACGCCCACGTCGTGTCTCGAGAACCGAGCGGTTCCCGGCGCTCGATATTTATACAAGTATATATATTTATACGCGTGACGCAAGGGTTTCGCAATCGACACGGTGGTGTATCGAAGAAGCACGGGCCATAAAACGGCACGTGCTGCTACGTGGCTACTCGGAGAGGAAACTCGGCGAGAGAAGGAGAGAAAAAAGAAGGAGAGAAATTAATCGTAACTCGAAAGGGTGAAGGGAAGTAAAAAAGGAGACCCCGTGTGTCAACGCCTCCCCCTTCCCCCATTGACACGTAAGTCGACTCGTTTTACAGGGTATCGTAATTCACGCTTTACGAGCGGACCCTGAGCTCGCCTCGACCCTGTACCCGTCCATTCCCGAGCCCGTGCCCGGGACATTTTATCGAATTTAATTAAGTTGCCTCGCGTCTCAGGATTCCCTTGATTCTTGGGAGGGAGGGGGAGAATGAGCATGAAAGTTGGCGTGGTGGAGTTCGCTAAATTACGCGAGCTCAACTTACGCTTTTCGCGGCGAACTTCGGGGGCAAAGTTTGACCATCGCGAGAATGAGCCCGTTTCATTCGATGCAGGGAAGATTCTCACGCTGGAGGAAGGGAGGGGGTATGATTCAATAATCGATTGGCTGATGGAGAGGGATTATTTTAGAGAAGGAATTTTTTTTTAATAAATGTAAGTGGTATTTGTATAGTGAATAAGTAGAAATGAAAATTCGGCTCTATCTCTCGAATTATAGGTAGATTTTATTAAAGCAAATATAAATACTGCAAAGGATTTTTATTAAATTAAAAAGAAAAATTTGGATTTTAATTTTCTTCAAAGGTTTTATAAAAATATGCAATGAATTTTATAAATATATGATATCGTATGGTGCGTCCAAACGTTCAAACGTTTATAATTATTACAATGGAATTGTTATATTGCGCATTTGGTAGAGTTTGAGAAACGCTTATCTAATACATTTCTCTCCACGATATTCAACATCATTTTGAAGCGGTTCTATGGAACAGTTGTATGAAGTTTATTTCTAACAATAAGATGAATTTCTGCGAGTTTGAATGTTAGTTACAGAATGTTGTTACGTAGAACGGACATGGAGACCTTCGATGAAGTTATTTTGATCCCTATCTCTGAATCAATAGTTTGTCTAACTTCATCATTGTCAGAATTTCTATGCTCTATTCACGTGCAAATTCTCGCATAATTGGCAGGTATAAAGACAATGTTACCTTCATTAGAATCGAGAGATTCCATATATTTCTGTATAAACGAATATATCGAATATAAGTATAAATTTTATTTTCGTTCATTGAGAATGATTATATTAATTAATTATAAAAATTTGTAAAAGAAATCTTTTTTTTTTATTTATGATAATTACTATCACTATTTTCGAATTTTTCATTGGATATTTTATAAGTTTCTAAAATATTTTACTTCAACACATATATATTTTCGTATTTCTGATGTCATATCGATCTCATAATGTGTATTTTTTTAATACGACAAAAGATATTTCTATATTCTATTTTGAATACTATTTTGAGATAGATACTTTATCTTTTATTCAGGAAGCTGTGATATTTTAGAGAATAAAATTGTTTTATCCCCCATTGTTTTATCTACCCGAAATACCAACGTAGTAAGATTAAAATAGTTTTATGTCAATCAACCAAAGGTGATTCAATGAAAAGCACTGTCCATAAATCGTAATATTTCCACTTGGGCGCTCCGTGAGTGCCGTTCATTCTTGTTTGCAAGATGTACCGATTTCCTTTTATATAGGCTAGTAAAAAGTTCGATGATGAAATCCATCAAACCTCGTTCGTCCTTTTATAACCTTTCGTCTCTCTGCTTTTTACGACTCAGCTCTCGTAGAATAGTAGTGGCTAGTTTTTAAAGGACTTCGATATTGTTAAAAGCTTCCTCAAACCGAAATTTTATTCGCGATGACAAGCAATAACGCTAATTTATATCGAACTTTATCATTGCAATAGATTCATATTTATACTCGTTTTTAAATTTCAAAGATAAATGGTTTGCTAATTGTATGTCGTTTTTAATTTTGTAATTATATTACTTTCTTTTGGTTATTTGATGATGAAACATTATTGTTCTATCATCTAACAAGATATTTACGAATATATTCATATATTTATTTAAATCGTTTTAAATAAAAGATCAGTGTACAGAAGCAAAAGAAATATTTATTTTTTAAATAAAAGATGAGATCTAAGATTCAAAATAAAGTAATAATATTAATTTAATAATATTAATTGAAAAAAAGAAAAATTGATTATGTGAAATAATTGTATCAGTTCAACGAGAAAAATATTCGACATATGTTTAAACATTCTTTTTAAACGAAAGTAGTTTGCAACGATCGGACTTTATCACTTGCCCATAATAGAATTGAAAGTTGTTAAATTGGTGACGATAAATTCGGGACACAAGAATGCTCTGGATTCCGCGCAGTGCAACACCAAGGGGGCCAAAGTTGCCAAAAGCGTAACTGTTCTCCCTTTTTTGAACAAGTGATTTTCAAACATCGATACCATTCGACGTGTCGTTTGGAAACGAAGCGTGGCATTGTCCAAAATGAAAAGAAAGAATTGGGAAATTGTTTGAGTGTTGAAACCTGTACCAAAATTCGAGGAATGAATAAAAATAGAAGGGTAGAATAGAATGTAATATTTCACAGGAAAAAGTGACAGTATATTCACTGGAAAACAATTTTTATTTCATGAAGTGGCAATGTTTGTCCTTTTTATTTGCTCGGAAGATTAAAAAAAGATTTTATCTATCAGCAGTGCTCAATTTTCATATGACTCGTTTCAGAAAGAATTCCCCTTTTTTGCCATGAAATTAAACATTCGAAAAATTTTATATTTCTTTTCAAAGTAAACACGTGAATTCTATTACAATTTTATTTCTTAATACTAGATTCTATTACTAATAAATCCATGATACAAGATTGAAAATTTTCACTGATATATATTTGTGTACATTTAAATATCTTCGTGTCTTCGAATTATTCAACTTTACTCGAACCAAAAAAAATTGTCACCTCAAATTTACAATCTTTTGTGTATCATCAAACATCACAAGCAATCATGAAATAGATATGCACACGATAATCGATTCTTTTGCATGCAAAGTTTGCCTGCCATGATTTATCGATCAAGACCTCGATCCTCGGCATCTTACGGGGGCAGAAAAATAAAAGACGCGCACGGTAATTACATCGTCGAAGCGTGCACAATAATCAGCAAGGTTCGGGACTTAACGAGGGTCGGTAGCCAGAGAGAATCGTGGCTAATAATTAGAGATCCGAGAGAGCGAAGACGAAGATCGAGACGAGCGCTGAAATAAGCGTTCGATTTTTCCATGCAATGTGTGCGCATCCGATTCATGTATGTGCGTGGTCGGTTACCGAACGATTTCCTGCCGATTAGCTTTCTTTTCGCCTCTGTGAATATTGCACTTTGATCGTGAAAGTAGATGCGAGAGGCGACTCGCGTGGAAATTGCAGGGGAGATTCTCCACGGAGGGAGGAAAAAAAAAACTGATTTAATGAAGGCTTCAGCAGCATAATACGTTGCGTGGTGGAAAAGTCGAACGTTGAACCGAGGAAACGGAATGATGTTGCTTCCTCGATTTGATTCTTTTTGTTTAGGATTAATGTAGCATGGAAAAGAACTTTTGAATAATATTTTTTTTATTCCATTATTCCAGAAACGTTTAATAGGTGGTTTTTCTTATTTGCTTTTTATCTCGTGTAGATATCCTTACTTCATTGTAACGATGTTGTTACTAATAATATAGACACGATATAATATATATGTAAAATTCTGCAAAATTTAAACAGATTCATAAATTATTCACATTATATATAAATATTATAAGATTACAATGTTAAAACATTAATTCTTTAAATATATTTTATAAAATTGTATTAAGAAAGAGAGAGAGAGAGAGAGAGAGAGAGAGAGAGAGAATGAAAGAGTAGTTCAAAAGCATCGTTATGTGATATATTGTTAAAAATAATTGAAATTATTCAATTATTAAACTATTCGAATAATTGCACGTTCAATTAAAAAGTTATAATCAAATGGTGTTATATAACGAAAAGTTACCTTTAAAAGTTTCTTAAAAGAATTTCCAATCGGAATCTTGATGGGATATCACGATAAAAACGATTCGTTAAAATGTTTATGGCTTTGAATGGAATTGGATTTGTAATCGAGATTGCTTCGTTATTTTTTTTTTTTTTTAAAGCGCATTTCATCTCGCGAATCTAAATAAAATAATCATTTTACGATCCAAATCTTAATCGAAATTATAAGAATTTACCTTCGTTACTGGGCAAATCATCAATTTAATTTCGCTTTCCAAATAATCACGGATATCGATATTTAATTTTTTTAATTTTCTCGAATTAAAATTTTTAAATTAAAATCTTTTCGATTTTACAAATGTATAAAAAAAGTATGTACAAAAAATTTTTACAAATATAAAAAGATTTTTCATATTAACGAAAATTAACAACAACGAAACATTACTATAATTAAATATCCTTCTTATTGAACGCTTAAATGATCAAATCTTTTTTTGCAACATATGGACGTTAAATAAAATATTAAGTTCGCATCGACATAGAGCGGCAAAGGGTTAAGTACTTAAAAGGGAGTCAACTGAACGATACATGATTACAGTTGCAAACTCCATTTTCCATTAAAAGTACTTAAAATTTAAAACTTTCCGTCCCTGAAACACCATTATCCCATAACCATATTCCCCTAAGCAGCCATCTTCCAATTTTCTTATTATCCCTACAAATCCAATCAACATACATATCCCATAAAAGCGACAGAAAAAAAAATATGCATATATACATCTCCTCATCGAAACATACAACTTAGAGAGTTTAATATTTTACTTTTACAACCCCATTTGCAAATTCGCGGAAAACATGGCCTCTCAAACAGTTGGTCACTCTTTTATCAATGATTCAGTAATCCGTTAAACGAGAATTCTCAACTTTTGCCGCAGTTTTCGATTTTTGTTTCTATTTCTTACGGGCATTGAATATATATGTGTGCAGGACCGTGAAAGCCGTGTGCAGAATAGCATTTGGTGTCTACTCTCTGGCAGGTTTTAACAGCTCGGGACCGTATGCCAGACGCGTGCTAACTTCATCCTCCTACCCCTCCGGGCAACTATTCGTCTGTCTGCGCGTTTATCTTTCACCCAGGAGAAGAAGGAGAAGAAGCAGAGGAAACAGGCAGCTACTATTTTCCCTCTGCAACCACCCTCTCTTATTTAACCTCCTCGAGTAACACCGCGTGTCGGATATCTTGGTTTTGCTTGGTTAGCCTGAAGCGTTTGATCAATTTTCATCATATCTTCCCGCCTGTAGTTGAATTGTCGAAATAAATCGTTAAACTGTCATTTTTTTTATTAAATTATGGCTTGAGCAGAGCTTGTTCAAGGTGTTGATTTTATTGGCGGGACAAATTATTTGAAGGATTGATTTTAGAGAGCAAAATAAAAATGGTTACAAAATTTCGGTTGACGTTTATTTGTTAAGTTATAAGCATTTTTAAGTTTGCAGAAGCAAGATGCTCATTGTTGTAAAATGAATCGGTTACAAGTTCATAAATAAGCTTCAATGGAAATTTTTGAATCTTTTAGAATCGATCCTCCAAATGTATTTTACCAAATAATGTATGAATATATTAAATATTTAGTATACAAAATGATACAAGTTAAAGGGGATTTGAAAATTTATCCTCTTTTCGATTATATTACATTTTATTCAATATAGCTTTCATATATTTTTCATTCGTTGCGATTATATTTGGGTTCAGGATGTTTATAAACTTTCAGAAAAATTAAATATTATATCATATAATTATTAAGTGCATTCAATAAAACAAGTAATGCAAGACTTTTTTGTGAAACTTAATTAAATTGTTTAATGAAATAATTATTAAACAATTATTTGTTTTTGGAGTTATCGTGTTATAGTTCGTACACATGAAATTTTGCAAATTGTGAATGATGATCACGTGAGAGTACATGAAAGTTTGATGGAGTATCTGGTTGCATCGTTTATCATAGATGTCTTTTTCCCTACGCTGTCACACTAATGATCACGATAATAACATTTTACAAATTCTTCAAAATTGTTTTAGATTATCTTTTCTAAAATATCGAACGACAATTTATTTAATCATGATATAATATTTCCATTGAATTTCATTTTTCAGTTTTTATCTCTGAATGTAATTTAATCTTTAATAAAATCCTATAATAAAATTTCAACTTTTTCTTTTCATTATTGTTACACATATCAGAAAGGAAAAGGAATTTAACACGTACAACATACAAAACTATAATTTTTTAGTTTAGTCATAACATAGAAAACTTTTTCGAATAAATAGAATATTTCTTCTTACGGAAAGAAATATTCGAACAATGTACAACGATGACAAACAGCGTGTTCCTAAAATTGCAATCCCGATGTGTTTGAAGGATACCAGTCCATCTCAGGATCAAATTTGCGTACGACAAATAGCGCTTATATCAAATACATAACGACTACAGAAACGACTTCGTCGTTGAAACCTAGAATGGCTCTCGAACGATTTTCAACGAGGAAATCTCTCTTTCTCTTTTATCCGTGCCTCGAGGTTCTGGTTCCTTCCTTCAGGATTTCCGGGGACAAGCGTCCCTTTGCAACAAGGGAATACATCCTATAGAACAGGCTAGTGTGCTTACAATGAAAAATTGCATATTTCGTATCTTCGAATTGTCGAAACGTTCAGGGAGAAAATACTTTTATTTTTTTCTTGTCTCAATCCTTATGACCTTCGATTTTTCGAGTGGCATTGTTCTAATGTAATGAAGATGATAGCAATGAAGTAAATTAATTTGGATTTCAACGTTATATCATAATTAAGTTTTAATTTTTCTTAGTTTCGTATTTATCTGTAAAAAAATTCAAAAGTGAATTTTTTTATTCTTTCAACTGACGCTTCTTGAAACGTGTATCCATATTTCTTTTTTGAAACATCATTAAATTTCAGGCAAGGAGATTCAAATTTTTTGTAGAATAGATTTCAAAAGATAAAGGATATAATATTAATACAAAAACTATTGATAAAAAATCAAGTATTACGCTTCACATATACGTATTTTAAAAAATAAAATAAAATAAAATAAAATATAAAATGTAGATATCATCAGTACCATCTCTTTTAAAATATTTTCAATATCAATCTGAAAACGAACAGAAGAGAAATAACGCATTGACAATTTTATTCCAAAAAAAAAAAAAAAAAGAAAAAAGGAAGCGTTATTACGCGCGACATGAATTCGTTAATAATACGTGGCAATAATGATGCAATATTCCTCGGTGGATGCATTATTACAATGTGCATACACGCGAATCGTGCAATTAAATTTCACTCGATGGTTGTTCGACCAGTTTTTGCCGTTTCGTCGAAATGCCACGCGATCGTGTGTCCATTACATAGGGTGTCTCACAAACGGAATCATGGGTGCATGCATGAAAATACAGGCGAGGTAAAAATTTTAAAAATTGCGTGGCAATAAACTCTTTCGCCTGCACACTCTTTCGTCCGGAACTCGAAAATGGAGTATTCTGTGGCGCACGAAACGACGCGACGTTTTATCCATTCTCGAATTGCCTTTCGTTGCGAAAATGGGATGTTGGGATGAAATGTATTTTCAAAGTAACGGTATAATTCTGCTCAACATGATTTGGATTTAGATGCATCTAAATAAAAATGCATCACGTTTAAAAATTAAGTTTTTGATTGAAACGATGTTACCTGATGTAATTGAAAAATGCATGTTTGAGAAGAAAATTTTCAAGAATATTTTCTTATAAATTTCACTTTTGATGCAATGCCATAATATTTGCGAAAAAAATATTCTTCGTTGCATTATTTTCAAAAGTTTCACTTTCAAAATAGTTGATAAATTATACAATCTGTAATTAGATTTAATGTATAAATTACTATTTGTAATCTTTTTTATCTATCAGTTTAGAAACGCAAATCATATTATTTCCATCATTCAATTTCACAAACAATTTTTTAATAAATCCTTTTATGTTAAATTGTCACGAAGATGCGCGAGTCAATTCTCGTATCAATCATTATTGTCAAAGATTTTTTTTATTTGGAGATCACGCTAGAAGATTGAAAAGTGATTCAATATTTTCAAGAGTGGCCTTCAGTTCATCAAGAATTTCACCTACGGATAGTGCTCTCGTGTCAGATCTTCTTCAAAGCTTGGGTTACCTAATTAATGACCCTTTCATCCCCCTTCTTCGCTTCTGTTCATTACTCTTTGATCGGGTTTGTGAGAAGCGAGTTTGAGAGGAAATTTTTAAACAGACGAGCGTTCTATCTCAAAGATCTTTCATTTGTACGATTTCGACTGTCTCTCATCTTAAAAAGCAGTAAATTATAAACAAGCAAAGCATCTACTTAGCAAAAATTAGATGATATTTTTCTTGTAAATGATCAAATGATAATTTTTCGAGATAGAATGGATTAATTTAGGAAGATGTTTAATTTGTATATGATTAATAAAAAATGGAAAATGTGAATAAGTGATTAAATTTCAATATGAATTTTATACTATCAATGAATTTTTTCATTTTTTCATCTTTATTATTAATCATTCATAGCGTCCAAACACAATATTTCATTTATTTTCCATTTATTTCCAATAATATTAAATTAAATAATATATTAAATATGAAAAAAAAAATACTTTATTGGAGAAACATCCATACATAACGAAATTTATAAAATTGATATAGTCAAAAAGAGTCTTATTTGATATTGTATATTATCGTAATGAATGAAAAAAAAAATAAGCAGGAAAAATATTTGATATTTAACCAAGAGAAATATTAATAATTTTTGTTCTCCATAAAAAATCGCTTTCAAAACTCAATTCTCGTCTACTTTCAAACTTTCTCTTATCTCAAGTAATAATAAATAGAAAAATGATTCGTAAAGACACGTTTCAAAAGTGTAAATGCTTTCAAGGGAGAATACCAGGATACGCTAAATTTGCGTTAAGAAAATTACTTAGAATTGAATAGCGTCCAGCATCGATCAAAGTCGTGACGAGTTGTGCGAAGAAAAAGTTCAAGCGGAATCGACGTGAGGAAAAAATGACGAGGGGAAGAAAGGAGGAGATTCGTCGGAAACCGCGAAGTTTGGAGGGGAGGGAAAGGAGAAAAAAAAAACGGACAAAAAGCGGATGAGATAAAGGTGAAAAGAAGAGTCTGACGCGAGGCTGCCAACCGTGGCTCGAAGCTTAATACTTTTGCGATCGATAAAAAAATAGTATTATATCTCTTTGTTTATAAAACTTGAAAATCGTTGACAAAGTACCGTCACTCTTCATAACGCAGAGCTGGAGCTTTTGAGATGGCCGCGTCCTTTGTCACCCGCTTTATCCTGGAAAAGAACGGTTAAGAAAAGGGACGTACTATCGCTTTCGCTCGTTTAATGATTTTTCGTTTTTAAATTCGTTTCTTTGAAGCAACTGACAGTGCAAAAAAAATGTATGGTAAATAAATACTGCTATCGATATATTTTGTTGGTAATTGGTTTTTCTTTAAAAATAAAATATTTAACAATGATAAGTGTATTTAATAGTACTTTACGTAATAGTTTGATATAATCGAAATTAAAAATTATGATTTTAAAAAAGAAATCCTTTCATCGAACCAATATTTAATAAATCTAGTATCTAATAGATGATAAAAGATTAAAGATATCGATGGCATAATATTTTAATAAAGTTTCTCTCGGCAGATATTACTAGTGAAAAAAAATCGTACGCTCTAAATCATTAACATAAATCTGAAGTTAAAACTTCGATTAAAATTAAACATCGTTAACTTTAAATAAAATATTTAAACCCTTCAGCGTTACGGTTCATTACTGGATCCTACAGTGGGACGAATTTTTTCTCGTTATTATATTATATTTCAAAAGTTAAATTTCATTATTAACTTTTCATCTTTATTATATATAATACTATATATTTAACTTTTTATTGCTTTATATCATTCTGACACGTATATTGAATAAAATAATTTTAATCGTAACATACCGTTATAACCGTGACCGAGGAGATTAAGCTTTATTTCCGTATGAGCACAACGTGCAACGTAACCAATTGCATTTACCGCCTAATAAAACACAATCCGATCAACTCATCCTTCCCCTCGCATCAACCGCCCAAGTCAAACAAGAAGCATTTACCAAACCAAGGCAAGGGAGAGAGCAAACCGTGTGAACGTAAAACACGCAAGGAAGATCTAAGAATACCCACCAACGACAAACACCAACGACGACAAGACGAGCTCGGTAAACGTAGGAAGCTCGGAGAGAAAGGAAGAGGGCTTGCGAGGAGACAAGAAGCTCCGAGACAAAACAAAGTAAAAAGAGAAAAAAAAGACCTCTTCCTTCTCGAAGAGGAAAGACAAATAGAAAGAGCGCAAAAAAAAAGAAGAAGAAGAGAAAGAGAAAGGGGGAGGGGGAGGAAAAGGAGCGGAGCAAAGGCAAACGAGAAAGGAGGAAAGTTAAACGAGCGGAGGAAGAGCTAAATAGCCCGTTACCGTCGCTCGTGTGTAACTTCCGGGGCTTGACTTACTCCTCTATTAGTCGGCGGCCTCTCCGTCTCGAAACTTCGTTTTAATACGCTCGCATCGAAGAACGACGGGAGGAAAAGGAAAGCCGGCGCCTCGCCGCAATGGAACACAGCGTACATCCTTAAGCCTCCCCCGTCTAAGCCCCCTCCCCCACGGCTTCCTCTCGCCAACTTTCCCGAACTTCCGGCGATCGTTTCGTCGCGGAACAGACGAGAGCCTTTCGAATCGCGAGCGGAACGCTCGCGTAATCCCCTCTCGCCTCGATGGCCAGGCAACAACAGGGGCTTCAACCACCCTTCCCCTCTCTCACTTTTTCGATCCTTCCTCTTGGTCTTTCGCTTTCCATCTCTGCCCGCGGAAATTTCGGATCCTTTATTCGACGGCGGTAATAATACGCGAGATTAAAAGTTACCACGAGCGAATTCTAACCGTGAGCATTGATGCGGTTCGCAGGATTAATCACAGGATTTGTGGATCATGTGTTGGTGTAATTAAACTAGCAGATTTGCGGTAGATTGCAACGGGTTATTCTTGGAAGAGAGCGGGTGGAAACCGGTTGGGATGATAGGTTAGTTGGTACCGATTGACCGCAGTAGTTGTAATACGGGATGATTCCTCTGGTAATCTGTATTCTGGGAAATTAATTAGGAGCGGATGATTATATTGATGGGATACGGTATTGGTGGGATTGATAGGGATTACAGGTTTTTCTTTTTCTAGAGAGGAATTAAGTTATAAATAAATATTCTAAGGTATCGTTTCTTTTCTTTTTTTTGTAAAAAATCGATATCTTTAAATACGAAATATGTTATCTCTAGAAATATTATTAATTTATAAATCCGAAAAAAAATTTTAAATATTATTAATATTATAAATCCGAATCTCATGATATATAACGTAACAATGGCGAAAAACAGCAAAGTTACTTGGTCAAATAAATGATAAATATTAACACAATTAACGTATCAATAGCTTCAAAGATTGTTCTCTTCAAAAATTGGTTGAAAATCTTTACTGATCGATTCGTAATTAAGAAGAAAGAGAGAGAGAGAAAGAGAAAAAGGTAAATTCATTCTACGCTCCTCATCATCAGTTGGAATTTCACGGATAAAGTTTCACCCCATGAAACGTATGCGAGGCGCGCAACCAGCCGAATTATCTCGCCCCTATTATTTCGAGCTCGTGCCACCAGGCACGTTCCACGGTTTATCCGAATCCGATAGAGCTAAAAAGACACGAGACCCCCTCCAATAGTTTTCTTCGTGTGTCTCGCCTCTATTGACCAATCTCATCAGCGCGATCACAGGTATATAAATGAAAGCTCCGCCTTAAGCTCGTATTCTTCCAACGAGGGGCTCGACCTTACAGCTAGACCGAGGGGATTTCTCTTCACGCCTGAGGATGAGCGCCTCGAATCCAATTGGCGGTGAACCGTTTCCATTTTGAAGCATAATTCGAAGATAGAAAGGGTGCGTGCCGTATACCGTTTAGAGTTGATAACAGATATACAGGGAGGAGGAAGGGAAATGTTCGTGGCGTGGAACAGTTGCCTGGATCTTTCGTCACTGTTCTAGCCCAGTGAAGGAAGTTTGGTCAACTTCGTTGACCAATCTCTAACACGCGGGTGGAATTTCCGCGTAATCTCGCACTGTCTCGAATGCTTGCTTCTAGATTACATTCACCGTCAAGTAACTTTACGTTCGGAACACTTGGTTAGAATCGAAGTTTCTAGGGTCGAGCCTGAGAGTACCAGCTGCCTTTATTGCATTCACGATGACACTCTGAAACAAGGTGGGTATATCAAGATTGCGAGAAATCTTGAACGTTTCAATTAATATTTATTAAAAGTTTTGTTATTAAAAGATGATTGACGATTGCAGTATGGTGGAGATGTTTAGGAATATTTATTAATATCTATCGGTGAAAATTAGTAGATAGATTGGTTTATTCTCGAGATTACGATGAAAAATTCAATGAGAGCTACATATTTTAATTCTTCCCTTCTTGTTTGTTATGCAGAAATCTAAGGTAAACTGTATATAACAGTAAAAGTATGGAATTGTTTTTAATTGCGATTTTTTCTCATACCCAATATTTATTGTGTCTATATATACCATTAGCGAGATCATTATAAGCAATATCTTTCCAAAAATAAACGTATTTATCACGTAATTTATTTTAAAACCCTACTATACTCTATTAAAATTAGAAAAAATTTAAACCGCTATAACTATAAAGTTAATAATTTTAAATCAATAAGTGAAAAATGGTTAGAAGCGTGGAAACTTCCTCTTTAAAATGCTTTTTGATTTATCTCGATACGATTTTCGGATCCTGAGATATGATCGTGTAAAGGAAAGGATAATTTTTAATCATTTACTATTGCTGTCTTTGTTGCTTTCTCGGATCTCTCACTCGAGAAGAGCGTAGTACCTATTTTCAGGACAAGATGTCACTAGCTCACGGTACATAATTTTTCCACAATGTTATAATTACAAATACTTTAAATCTTTATATCTTGGCAACAAATTGAGATATCGAAATAAAACAAAAAGCAATTTCAATCATACGGTTTTCTCTATTTCCTGAATAGGTTTCGATGCAAAAATTTTATATCTTACTTTATCTTTTATTTCTTTTAATGCATTAAAAAATGTGATGATTCTTTTTAAAATTACGAAATCAAAAAAAGATATTCCAAGTGATAGAATGGAATACCAATATTCATGAAAGATTACACGTTCCACCGTCACAATAAATATTTTATCCAACTTATTCGATTCGCGTCGACTAGAGGAAGTAGCGACAAATCGCGGATGAAGAAAGTCACGGAATTGAATTTAAGCTTTTAACTCGAGGGAAAGAATTCCATTACGGAACATAGCTTTGGAAGCAATACGTTTCACGATATTTTCTCGAATCACTTTCCCTTTTTCGAATCAACTTTCATTCCATTTCGTGATCCGTGCCAATCTAGACGATCCGTTTTCGATTCAGAACCTGACCATCGTACCTTCTCCTATGCCGCTATCTTTTATAAGCTGCGCCTTCGAATATCTCACTATTTTCACATTATTTCAACGATAAATTTCTATGAGGAAAATGGCACGAAATCGACGAAGGGTAGAGCTATTCACGGTGCCGGCAAGCAACGGGGAATTTATCGTCTGGGAAAAAAGATGGCCGGAACATTGCGGTTGGTTCAATTCGTTCCCTATTATTGGTTTCCTCCTTTCTTTTTTTTTTTTTCTTTCCTTTTTTCCTTAGATAAAAAGTATTTGGGACAATAGGATATCGGCAATGTGCTTATTTCAAATTTGTTTTAATCGAATATACGAAATTTTAATATGAAAGATTTTTTCGCGCGACGTTTTATTAACCGATAATATATCATATGAAATGACAAATTACAAACATTCATTCGTTTTAATTTTTATTTTAGAATTAATTTTTTTTTATTTAAATATATGATACGTGTAATTAAAGATTTATTTGATAAAACAATATTTCATATGCATCGAATTCATCATCGAAAAGAGTCGAATATTAAATGCTCTGTTTTTGAAAACACTTTTAATATTTTTTTGATTTTGTTGGGTACATATAAATATACGAAAACGTGTTGCTATTACTGCTGCAAAATTATTTTTTTAAATAATTTCGTTCATTTACTAGCTGTGTTTTATTAATAATTTGAAAATTAATGATTTAAAAATTTTGCATTTATATTGAAATATTGTATCAATATTGAAATCAATATTTTAAATAATTTGATACATTTCGATATTTTAATAATTTTTTCAATATTAATTTTATAAAATTCTCAATTCTCAGAATTATATATATTGCGTTTACAAAGTTAATTTTTTATTCCTAAAAAAAAAAAATAATTGTTACTATAATTTTATTATTAACGTAAAAAATAACAAATAATTACCTTTTTCTTTATACAAACCGTGTATAAAATCTTATAAACAAGACTTAAGTAGATAGCTATCGATTTAATTTTTATCTCAATTTCGAATCAGTAACTTATTTTTATTTTTCGAAATTGATTAATACCAATTTATATTTATCTGCTTTAAATTTCGAGATATTTCCTGTTCAATTTTTTAATCAAAAGTAGAAACGGCAAAAAAAAATAATCTATCAAATACAATTTTTTATAAAAAATTGAATTAATCAGTAACATCTGCCAATTGCATAAAATGAAACGATCGCAGAAAGAATTATTCATGTGAACAGTCCAACGGCAAAATGGAAAATTTTGTAACGAGAAATAATATAATTTTTCGATTATTAGAGACGTGCTTCGTGAAATAGAAATATTTCAAATAAATATTACTCAATAAGTTTTCAAAAAGCGTAGCTTAAATGTAATTAATTCTATATCCAGATAATTAATCCTTTGATTAATTAAACAATATTCGATTATGTAATACTTAAAAATAAGAAAATGAGAAAAGAGTCAATTAAAATATTAAAAAACAAATGAGTACGTTAATTATACCATCTATCTTACACAAAATTTTCTACGTTACAACCTATACAAATATTTAATTAAATAAATATTATTACCACTGAAAATTATATATAACTATTATAAAATAATATTTATTTAAATATATCCGCTATATCTATTTTTAAATGATATCACAAAATCAAGTAAAAATTCATTTTATCAGACTTTCTTAGATATAATATCAAGAAAAAATTGAAATAAAATTCTCAATATGAAACATACTCCATAGAAATAAAAAGTCACGAAATTCTTTCTTATACCTATTGAACTTGATCTTTGTATCTCCATATATCTTCCAAAAAAAAGAAAAAAAGAAAGAAGAAGAAGAAGAAGAACAGTACAAACGAAACTTCCACTCGAAAACAAAAATGAAACGATCGGGTCGCAACAAAATGATGGGAAGAGGGCATGGCGGTGAATCGAAAATCAACGTTGCATCGTCGACCTTTGTTCCGGGGCACAGAACACCTCAATTACTTTGGCTTTCGGGCTTTGCTGATACACGTAAATTACAGACGTGACCGGGCTCGACCCCCAGGGGGCAGCAAATTCGCATGGTCAGTGCTAAGGTGCAAGTACAATGGCAGCAGTGGCGAACAGAGAAATTGTACCACCAATGAAATATCCGCTGTCGTCCGGCATCGGCCGAAGATTTGTCAAACGGGAATTGATTTAGGTTCGAAAGAGGGAGAGAGGAGGGGGAGAGAGGGGCCTTAATCCTCGAGGGAGCTGGCAGCAGCAGTTGGTTTGCCTTGGAATTCGTTCGATTGCAACACGGTCCGCCCGTTTCTACGCAAATAAATTGAGACCCTTTATGTCGATCAAAGGACACAAGCCTCATGTTTTATTCCTCGCGGCTTCGAAACGTTTGACGCATTGCTCGCACTTTAATATTAATGCACAACGCAATTCCAATTGGAATTTTGCTTTTTTTAATTAAATTATTCACGTCCTGTTTATTGTTTGTTGTTTATTGGAATAATGCGTAATTGTGATATTTTTATGTTGCTTAAACGTATGTAGTAAGTAAATAATATAATAGAAGCTTTGTTATTACAAAAGAATTGGAGAAAGATATGTTTCCATCATAAATAAAAAGGAATTTGAATTATTATTTTCATTATAATTATACTTAATCGTCAATCGAACAAATTCTTTTTCTTCTTATTTACAATCTTCCATTTAAGATATTTATATTTTAGGAAATCTCATTATAAAAAAGAATTTGCGAATCTCGTATGAATAAGTACAAGTATTTCGTGATAAGGGAAACATCCAAATTTGATCATGACTTTCGAAAATCAGATTTACTTTAATTGAAAACCGAGATGCACATCGTCAAAGCAAATCCTTAATTAAATTAAATGTTAAACATTATTATGCGGTACATGAATTCCAGGTTACGTGATGCATTTTTTTCCGTGAGGACATATCATAATGCTTGTACAGCCGCATAACGAGGGGCCCTAATTACGCCAGGAGCCAGCTGCGCCATGTTTGATGTTGCAAATAATCTTAAAAACAGCTGTGTACGAGATATCCGCGTACGCCACAAGAATATTTTGTCAAACGTAATATGTACAAAATTCTCGAAAATTTCGAGAATTGCAACATTCTAATATCGTGTTGTTAGATTTTATCGATATGCTAATCATACGCGTGATTACCCTGAACAATATTATATAATATTATATAATATTATATTAATATTATATAATATTAATATATAATATATAATATTATATAATATTATATAATATTATATAATATTATATAATATTATACAATATTACAATAAATTATACAAAGATACAGTGTTTCTGCAATAATTTCTAAAATATTATGAAAAATTCATAAGATTGTATTATTAATAACAAAAAATATATAGTTCAATTTCTTTTCAAAGATTATCCGACCATACTTTTTCTTGCATAAATATAATTTTCGAACTTAGCTAAATATTTCTCCTCGCGCGCGAACAGCTGTTCGTCAATGCGAATAATATTGAGATCGAAGCGACAGATGGGCCACAAAATGGCAAAGCAATACCATCGGCTCAAACTCACCCTCGACGTGTGATTCGTCCAATTTTAATAAATATTCGAATCGAACAAATTGTCCGAGCGTCTCTTGGAACAAGTTGCCTTTTTATGGAGCTTTATCTCCCGCCATAAAGCCAGGAAACAGAGGGAAGCCAATATCGTGAAAATGTTGCTTCCTCGTCATAGAAATCCTCCGCTATGCCATAAATAAAGAGAAACACGATTTCGAGCTAACGTGCTCGTCGTTTCGTTCATCCTGCCCTCCATTAACCCTTCGTACGTGATAGGGACCACGATTCTCTTGGAACGAGGGTAAATACCTTTGGCTAATGGTCCCCTGAATGGGATCGGAAACAGTTACCATGAAACGCTTGATACCTTGAGAATGACCACTAAAATGAATGCTTCTCTGGAAGCGCAATTATCACTTGCACGTTTAGGATGTTCTAAGATGTGCGAAGGATTCGTGAACTTTTTGAGATGATCCTAGTTTCGATTAATAATTCTCGATTTAATTAATTTAAAATTATGAAATTTTATAAAAAAAAATTTAGTGCACAAAATGATATTTTGACATTGGAATTAAAATATTGAATATTGGAAAATAATTTTTCTATTTCTTTGCATGATTTATATCGATCAATTTTTAAATGTCGTTCTTATCGTTTACCTACTTCACTTAAAGATTGCAGCAGTGTACACAAACGATCAATATTATAAAATTATTAAGATTAAGACTATTACAAAGAATCATTAAACTTTATAATTCCTTTCCCCCTTCATATAAATATAATTTTTTCATTATCCTAAAATCTTTTGCATTAAAAATTTAAAGAAGAGTAAAATGTCGTACTTATCATCGTGCATATCTGTTTCACTTAAACGACTCAAATTAAAGCCATAATAAAAAAAAAGTCTCTTCGATGATTATTAAATCCAATTTTTCTTAAAATTCTCTTAAAATCTTTTGCGCAAAAGACATTTAAAAATAAGAATAAAAATCGTGAAATTTGTATTCTCTATAAGCGGTAATAATCACCGAAACGAAAATAGAGTTAGGCAATGGCAACCAGGGAACGTAACGGAGCAATGCATAGTAACGAATGCAAATTTCCTCTCACACGATAAAATCGAATTCGCGAAACAGGGAATGAAATTAATATTGCCGGCATGCCGTTTCAAACATCTGTTTCCTTTTAAGCTCGAATCGATGCGAGCTTCCAAGAATGCAGCTCGAATTAACAACCGAAGAAGGGGCGAGAATGGGGTAATTCTCGTTTCATGCGTATACGATGATTCATCGCGTTAATAGATATTCAAATCGTACAATTTTGGGAATGGCGCTTACCAACAACTTTGAACGAATTTAGCGTGCAAAGGTGGCTGGAAATTCTCATTTCGCAGTAAATGCTTGTGGCTAACGTTCTTACCACAGAGCCGATAGCTGTTACGAATCGAACCGTTCGTGTTTTCGAAATCGTTCCCGGAATTAACAGTAATCACGGACTTCACAATCTGCTTGCAAATGAGATGGTAACAATAAGCTCGACAATCTCAATAAACGATCTCGTTTCGAAAAATTAACTTTGAAGGGAATTTTTTAAAAAATTCTGCGCATATGCGATTAATAATTTATCTTATCAAATGCAAATGTTGAAAAAATCAATCAAGCTATTCAAGATTCCTATATCCTTAAATCCTTAAATTAATTATTGTTCTACGTTCCAGAAAATACATAAAATCCATCGAATACTCCTTAATTCCTTCCAATTGATAATCGAAAACAATCCCAAATCCTTTTCAATTCCAGAGCATCGGTCCCCTAAAAATTCATCCCCATAAACTTCAGAAATCAAAATTAAACTTTCGAAGATCTGTACATACCAATTTCATCGACAGAATCGCAATTCGTCGTTGAATCCGAGCCAAAGTCGTCTCGACACGGTCATAAATTTCCACTTGTCCCCTGAAGTTTGTCCCATCAAATTTTCATCCCGATTTTCACTCCGGCCGCCGATATCGCGCCGCGCATCGACAAATACTCGGCTTCCGCGGAGAGCCTCGATTTCTCTAGATAACGATACGCGAGGCCGTCGCGGTACACTTGGACATTAATCCAACTGTCCTCTCCTCGACGAGCACCATAAATTACGGGATTCCAATTTCCAGACAGCGAGTCGTTCTCGCGGATACGGGTCGGGAGAAAGAGAAATAGAGATGGAGAGGGGTGAGGAGAAGAAGGGAACGGAGGAAACCGCGGGGTTGGAAAGGAAAGGGGAGTCGCACGTCGGTCATACAGAGTTGCGTTTTAATTATCCACGCTCCTAAGGACGGCGAAGAGGCGACAGGTATTGCATTTCCGGTGGATAGACGACTGAAAATCCTGTTACAGTTTAATTGTTAATTTACCAGCTCGCCAACTGGGCCAGACCACGGGCGCAAAACAATAGGCCAACCCTTCCGGGGACCAACACTTGTGAAACTCGCACACGTATTCACGCCCGAGGAAGAGTTTGATCCCTAACAAGTTTCCAGGAACGAGGTGTGAAACTTCTCTGCCCGTGTCCGCAGGAATGTACGTGGGGGATGGTTCTTGGAGTCTGGGGAAAGAATCGATAATTTATGAATAGGACAGTTAAGTTTAAATGGCACAAAAGTACGGTGAATTTCGTTTCTTGGATTTCCTTTTGTCGGATACATCTTTTTTTTTTTTTTTTGATTGTTGATTTAAACCTTAAAAGTGTTTTTAATTGAAAAGAATTGTGTTGAAATTGTGTGGAAAAATTTTTATTTGATTCATTTATTTACTTGTTCAATCAATCATTTCAACGTTATTCATAGAAATATGGAATTGTTGAACAAGTAGTAAGTATCAATAATATATGAACGTTGAGTAGAATATGTAACTAGAACTACTTCGATTGCATTATAAATAATGATTTTTTAATAAAAATTAATATAGTGTATGTAAAAAGATCTTTCGATCTGATCATATCACTAGAATTTTATAAAAAAGAAAATGGTTCCTCGAAGGAGAGAAATAATCTAACTCAATCCCTTCATACAATTGTCTTCTTACTTTTCTATCACTATCCATTCTTTCGTTAAAACAGGTAAAAACTCGCATAATCGTCTTTCCCAAGTGATCACTGATTTTATAGATCGACGATAGGCTAACGAAATGAAACAAGGGTGCGGCGATTGTTCGATAATACTCCACGCCCAAGAAAGCAAGGACTTGAAAATGGATCGAGTTTCACTCGGAAAACCTATCCTTTCCCGTTCCAATTCGCCACTTTCTCCCTTGCTCTAAGATACAACATACAGATCCGTATCTGGTGTTAACCAGATACCACTCGAACTACTATTTTCCGCGATGTTATTACTGGCAACATCCTCGCGCCATTGGGAGTAGCTTAACCTCCGCCATTTTTCCATTTCACGTAGAGACGAATGAAATTTTCTCGACCATCAGGCTGTTCCTCTTTTCTTCTCCCTTCCCGGCAGAATTTGTTCACGGTGAATTCGTGGGATGGGATTGAAAAGAGAAAAAAGTCAATTCATTTGCACACGAGGGACTACATCAAGTTCACGTAAACATTTAATTTAGTATGGCGCGAATCGATACAAGTCAACGAGAAGTTTGTAAATATTTTTCTTTTACTTTACCTCTCTATGAGAAATAAGAAAAAAAAACATTGATTATATTATATTATGAATTAATATATTCGATATTGGATGACGTGAAGGTACGAGTTGTAGGGATTCTGTGACTGTTCGATTCATATCTGAAAAATGGCGAAGATAAAGTTCTTCCTTCGTTCTTATACGTATTTAATAAGATATGATCATTGTTATATTTTAAAATTTCGTTGAATCTCACTTTGGATTTATATTTATCAAAAATCAATTACATTATTAGAATGTAATGTGAGAATACTGTAGAAGGTTTTTGATAGGGTTGATGACAGGATGATTGTTTCGTGAATTGATTATAATGTAATCTGGTTCTTTTTTCTTGAATACTGAACATCGGTCATGAAGTAAAATGGGTGCCGAGGTAAACATGGGTATGAAATAAGTTTGGTAAAGTGCGGTGTCAGAGCTTGTTTCATTAAGGTGATTGATGATCTTGGAGCGAATCTCTGCAGTTGCGCTCGGTTTTTCCTATTCCGTGAGGGGTAATTTGAATTAAGGTGAAGTTGTATATCGGGCAATCAGAAGCGAGGAACGTTGCTTGGATGCTTTTTTAATAATTCTTTAATAATAAAAGTTTGATCGAGTATTAGATCGACTTTTCTATTACAATTTTTACGTATATAATTGATTTGTCAAATTGCATAAGATAAATGAAATTAATATTTGTTTTTAACATTGTATGTATTATTAATTATAATAAACAATTAAAAGTTTTTTTTCATATTATTTAATGCAAGAATCATAGAAGAATTACTTACTGGACAAATAAAAACAACCTTTAAATATTTTGCAATTCAAATTTATTGGTCTAGAATTCGCAAGTATGACTATATAAATTAGCTTCTACATATCTGCCAAACCATTATTCTTAATAAAATGGCTCACTTTTTATGATCCAATTGTTTATCCTCTACTAAAATTTAAAATTCCATACTTGCTTCCTATGCTATGCTAAAAAAAAAGAAATTTAATAATTAACATCACCTTTTCTCTTCTTGATTATATGCATACAACTTAATAAAAGTTAAACTTTATGAAGAATTCATAAATATTACAAATTTATTTTGAACGAATAACAATTTTCTTTGCAAAATAATACAAACTCAAGTATTTTATCGTGCTTTCATCATTGAGTCAAATAATTTTCCATTTTTTTTATCTATAGAAATAATAGCAGACATCAACTATTTATTTAAAAAAAAATTCTCGTGTTGTTGAGAGAAGGAAGGATAGAATAATGCACCCATAATGCACCATCAAACTTCTCCAAAGAGAAGAATGAAACTTTTTACAGAACGCGGGCAGTCGAATAAAATTCTACGATATGCTAATGCGGCGCCACCTTATTTCACTTTAAAATCCTTGCTGTCAAACTAAATTTTCTCTCAATTCTTACCCTCTCGGTTGCTTTTTTCGGACAGTTGACTGGAAGAAAACACGGAAAGCTATACAGAGCCCTCTCTCTTTCTTTAGATTCCACCGGATATCTGTTGGCGGTTAGTGAACCGTTACGCCAAAATTAATAGATCTCCCGGCTTTGCTTCTCTTCCGGGACGTGAAAGAGCCTTGATAAACAGCTCTGGTCGCAGTGTATCGGGCTGCTTTGAAATTTATGTCTGCATCGTAGACCGCGATCCCGCGCAGTGATTTTTCATTGGTGGTCCTTTCGCCATGGTGGCGAAAGGAAAAAGGCGAAAATCGGGGGAAAATCGGTGCTCGCAAAACCCTTTTCCTTCGCGTTGACATCTTCGATTCTGGGTCGGAGAAGAGATATCGATTGAAAATGTTCTTCTGGTATTTATACAAAATACATGATGCGATATTTAAGAAGTGAAATAGATCTTTATTTTATTTTTATTTCTGTAGGCGCTATGTATAGATAGATTTTTTATTGAATCATTTTATCATTGAAATATTTCACAATTTTGATTTTATGCCCGTTATAATTAAATTTTCAAGAAAATTGTAATGAAATTATCGATTCGAAAATCATTATATTGGTTATTTTGTATAATTAGATTTGCATTATATTATATTCGCGTTCAATTTTATTATGGTAATTGTAATTATGTTTTAATTATAATAACATCACTAGCTATTCCTCCAATCAATATTATTATTACATAATTATCTAATAATTGTAAAAGATTTCGGATAAATAATAAATTTACGTTTAATTAAATAATACGTAAATTTTTAATTATCTTTGAGTAATTCTTTTCAATTATTCACCCATACGAGAGAATGAATTCAGCTAAAACAATACTTGTACTTAAGTAACAATCGGACAATATATTCTCACTTAATGAATTAAGAACCGTCAGTTAAGAATAGAGAATTTACGAGGAGACAACAAACGTAAAACTGTTTCCTCTATAAATTCTCTTGATCGTATTTTGACTGCATGCAAAGTAGCTATTATTCTCCTGCTTCGAGTGAATTCGAGTCGTGATATTTTGTGCAATACGAGGATTAATAAGATTAAAACTGCTATTGATTAACAAATCACTGAATCAATAAACATTCGTCCATTAAGACCATTTTATGGATTATTTTATGAATCTGTTTATAGTCCATCGTTGCAACAGTTTAACAAAAAAAGAATATTTTAAACAATACATGTATATATATATTGTATATTAATGATAAAGATATTTTATTGAAAGGTAATATTTTAATATTAAATAAAAAAATAAATAAAAAAAGAAGAGAGAAAAAATAATACTGAACAAAAGAGAAATAATTTATCTTTTCCAATCTATTATATTATTTTTAAAAGTAATAGTTTTATACTTTGTAGAATCTATATTATGACTAAAATAATAAAAATATCAGATAAAAGATATCTAACTCCAAAGAAACTCTATATAAGTTTATCTTATTCATTATTTCAATCTTCACTAAAAACGAGCTTTATTATTTGCATAATAAACTGTCCATTTATAAAAATAGTAAAAAGAGAGAAAATTGATGAATTTAATTATGATTAAGAAAGCACGACTAATGTATTGTATATTTTGAAACAAATTTATCAACTTATTATTATTAATCGATCATCCAAATATTAAAAACATTACAAACGTTATAAATAAATAACAATACCTAGCTAATTAAAATCAATTTATTTTAAGAAGAAAATCTCAATTAAATCCCGCTTGACGATTTCTACTTTTCCATAGCAAGAGACAATAAAAAATTTTCTTATCAACTCGTGGAATTTTTAATCTCCTGACTTACTCATTAGATTTCTCCTATTCTCTCTCTCTCTCTCTTTCTTTCTTTTCCTTTCCTCTCTCAACCAACGAAATATCAGCCACCAAATGTCTGATCGCGCGCGAAGGATTCGAGATAACTGCGCGTGAGGGTGGTTGGCAGTGAGAAAGTCAAGAGATCCCACGGAGCAGGAGGACCACGAGGAGTTATCAGAGATGACGAAGCGCTCCCTGGATAGCCCTTACCCGTTTTCTGCCAACTTACCTACCCTCATTCGACCTCTCTAGGACAACGAGAACAGAATGGGGGAACATTTGCAAGGTTCGCCTTGAAAAATTAGTTTTGACAGTTTGCAATTAGTCAGCTTCGTTGCTCTGAAGAGCGGAGTAATTTTCATGCATATTGTTCGCATTTTCCTGTTCCACACCGTGGCAAAGAGAAAAATATGAAGCTGTTTAATTGTGAACGACCGTGGCGTGTCGCTTTGTAGTCGACCATTTGTTAAAATTATTAGGGAATAATAAAAATGTACGAACTTCTCGAATAAATGAAGTCGGTTCGTAATGAAATTATTAGAATCGTGAAAAGTAATCTTTTTTTTCTTTTTTCTTTTGTATTTTGTGTTTTATCATACGCGAACATTGTCCACAAATATTTCAAATTCAATATATTTAGAATATTTTGAAAAATATCGTAATATTTCTTTAAACGTTATAATTTTTCTATTAAAATTTAAAGTAGAATTTCATTTAACTTATATACAATATACTTTCAACATTCCTAATTTAAATTTATCAACGTTTATATTATAATATATATATATATTTTAATTTGTAAAATTACATTTACTTTTAAATGCAACATTTTTAATTTTCCTTTTAATATTACATTTTAAAATTTAATTAATAGAAAAAAATATCTTGGATATCTTTCTCACTTTAATTTTTTAAAAACTTCAAAATAGTATCGTTAATTGCATAATAAATGTGACGTAATAATCGGGAAATAAAGGTCAGAAGCATACAAAAAAAAAAATAGGATGAATACACATCAATTTATGCGAGTATTTTAGCGAAACCATGTCTAATTTCCGATCGATTAACCGGGTTGTTTAATTAATACGCATCGATGCTTTTATTGGCGTATGGCACGTAAATTGACACGCGATAGATATAAAATCACTTCAATATCGACGGAATCGTGACAGGCATCAGGATCATATACAAATTTCCAAATTTCTACCTGACTAATCATCGCTGATCATTTGTTATCTGTTCAATTATTCTCTTGCGTAACTTTCACGATAAATTATTTCGATTAACAATGTCAAAATTTCCAGGTTTCATTCTGTTTCTCTTTCACATTTTATCAAAAATATAATGATTTATTGCAACTTTATAGAATATTATTAAATTTATTTACTTTCAACTAGAAATAACTTTTAAAAATTAAAAGTATAATATGCTATATTAAGATATTTTATAAAAGAATGTACTAAACAAGCTATACCAAAACACATGAAATATAATAATGTGAAATATAATTAAAGTTTTTTAATTATATGGAAAAAACAATGACCATAACAATATATTATACTTCAAGTTCATTAATCAACAATCTAAATAAAAAAATCATGTAATTTATGGATAAAAGCTATTAAACAATAGATTCAATATATGTATCTATTTTTATATACATTGAGAAACGAGTCAAAATTTTATAAAATTTTTAAAGCTTAAAACTTAAAGTTGAAGAAATCTTTGATAAACTTAAACGACCTAGATTTCTGATAGTATTAGTATTAGTAAAAAAATGATCGCTAAAAGAGGATCAAGATGGATAAGGAAGGCATTGACCCAAATTATAATTACTCTACTCTAATAAAATTCGTCAGCTATCCATCCAAAGTAGAACACTGAGAAAATTCAGGTTTGCCAGGAAACAGAAAAAGAACATTTATTTTCGCTTACAACGCGTAATGATGGAAAATTTATTTCAACGGATGTTACACAAATACTTTTTATCACAATTTTACAATAGAATTGAAATCGTATTTGTTCCAACAATTCAAAAAAAGAATTTCAACAAACGACACATTTAAACTTCTAATACCATGAAAATAACTAAACACGTAACTACAATCTCTGCATAAATAAACCAGTCTAATTTCCTTTCCCATATTAAAATAAATATCAACTCCTTCCTTCGATTAATCCAATCGATTTTAAATATCTAAACTAAAAATATAAGCTTAATTGTTCTTCGTTAAAAAAAAAGAAGAAAAAAGAAACAATTATTTCCGTATTGCACTCGCAATGTTTCTTGATACTACACGCGATATTATCCCTCGACAAAGAAACGAGCCAAGGGAAAAGTAGTGTGTTTTCGCAAACTTACAGGCCGTCACACGAGACGGAGAATGCGGTCGAATAGTCCGGTAGCGGAGCTCCGTTCCGGAATTCGAGGCATTCGCTGCTTCCGGAATTCCGCGATAAACGCCGCGCTTCGTACGCTATGTTTACGATTGCAGGACGCGTTCGTGGATAGAATTTGCCCGGCTCGTGGAAAAACCGCGCCGTTTTCCCTCGCTGATAAGCGGGGGAAAATTGTATCTGGCGGGAAATTTTAAGGGGGAAGAGGTGGGGATCCTCGCCATTGACACGGGTAACTGGCTACGTCCACGCGGCGCGGCTCTTTTGAAAGCTTTAGTATCGAATAAAAAGCACAGTTTAACCTTTTATTCTCCGTGTCTCCGTATAGTTTCGACGTATTTTTTCTTCTCTCTTTTTCTCTCTTTCTCGTTTTATCGGCACATCCCATTTCCCCGTTTTCCAACTTGCGAGCAACAGCGTGAATTCGATCGGATTGCGATAAGCGAATTCGTCCAGTCCAACTATACACTTTTTTTTATGCTTCGATGAGTCTTAGCATTTTGATTCGTCAAGTATTGTCTTTTTTTTTATCGTTCGTGTGCGTACGTGTGGATGGATCGATAAGAGGCGTGAAGCTGAAGTGTGAAGCAAAATAAATAATAGATCGTGGAGAATATATTTTTTGAAAAATTGTTTTGAAATTTTAGATTTTATGAATATGGTTATTATTTTTCTGCCAGCTTCGTGATTTATTGTTAGATCCGTATAAGATTTTTCAAGTCTTATATAAGCCAATTCTGATGAGAACATGAGAAGATGGTAGACAATCATTAAAATTATTATATCGATTTGTCGTTCACATTTTTCTTATATTTGTTAAACGTTAAACGCTTATTCCAAAAATTTGAGATTAAATTAGCTTAATGAATATTTTCTTCGTCAATAATTCATTAAAATTTAATATTACACGTGTTTCTTTATTCGTTTTTTAAAAAATTAACAGAACTTTGAAGAAAGAAAAAAATTATTCTTGAAATAAGACTTCAGTGACACGGTTCGTAAATAGAACTCTAGCTAAAAGCTTTCGTAAACGCAGAACGGTAACCCAGTCCTTTGAAAAAAGGAAGAATTCGCATTTGCACATGACGCATAACTTAAAAAAAGAAGAAAAAGAAAAAAGGAGAAAAATATGGAAAAAGACAACCAAGACAAAAGCTGAAAAATTTCTAACAACAGTAACTCAGTTTCTGGAAAACTATTATACTCTCGTTCCACGAGAAAACGCGATTATTCTCAAAGCTTTGCGTACATACGCACTTAGGAAGCCTTTTCTGCCTTAAATGGACAAGACTGCTCTAACGGGCGATATGTTGGCAACAAAACGTTGAACTGTTTTGTATTTTCTAACAATAAACTTCTTCTATTATCACGCTCTTTTCTCGCGAAAGTAATATTTAAACGCGTTGTTTGACCCGTTTTCACGTTAATCGGCTCTCGTGCACGCTTCAACCTGGAAACGAAAACATATTTTACAATTAACGTGGCATTATTCCAAAAGTAGCATTAAATTAATTGGTGGTCGTTACTCGGCGAACGCCGATTATTAAGTGTAACCACACATTTTCGGTTTACAATCTGTCAAAACAATGTCAACCCGTTACCAACGAATTTAAATTACAACGCTACCATTTTCCTATTGTTCTCCCGCCTTTTTTATAATGTGTGATTTTAATAATTACGTTTGTTCAAAAGATTTACGAGAAAATTGACAAAATTGGAAATAAATTTTACGTAATTTAACTTTCCCCCTTTTCAAAGATTAATTAGGTTAATTGGAATATCTTGAATATTTGAAATTATTGAAAATTAAAGAATACGAGAATATTGATGGATAAAATAAATCCAATAAATTCACAGGCAAGATACTTTGAATATAGAAATATGTGAATTGTAAAAAAATCGCATTATTCATTAAGATCAAAGTATATTTTACTATCTTAATGATGAATAATTCAAAGAATGACGCAACTATTATTAGACACAAACACACGACGAACAGATAGAAATAATTAATATTCGTATTCGTGGAATTGGATTAAAAGGGAATGCGTATTTTTATTCAACTCGTATTAAATTTTAATAAACAATCCTCGTGGGAAATTTCATTGTATATAAAATTATTATATGTGGATATATAATCCTGAAGCGTGTTATCGAAGAAAATTTATAAGATTTATAATCAGTGAACTTCCATAAACTATTTTATCCTCTGTAAAATGCCAACGAAATATTAATATGGAAATATATATGCATACATGCTTGTTTCATTCATCAATTATTACGATAGGCAACGGTATTTAATACGCACGGCTTAACTGTAGTTAAAATAAAGAAAATACGTGGATGGAGAGAATATTCAAAAATTTAACAAGGAAGGTTTAAATTTTATATCATGTTGAGTGATGTGGTTGTGGTTGAATAGACAATTGCGTGTATTTATTCAAATATTAATACGATGGATTAATCTAACTTGGATATACTTCGTTTCACTAAGATATAATGTAATTGCTTATATAATTATTAATCATTGCTCTGTTCAGATATATTCTGCATAGATACATATGTGTTTTAAAATTCCCATTATTTTGTCTAGTAATTTCTTTTTTTTTTAAATATATATACACGTTGAAATATAAATTAAAAAAGAATTACTAGTTTTTAAAGTATTTAAATATTTAAATATCGAAGTAAAATATTTTTGAAAATGTTTAATAGTAAAACGAATTCAATTTTAATTTTAAGATTAATATTGAAGATACTGAATAATAATTCAAAATACTTTATCTAATTATTTTCATAATTGTACAAATAAAGACATATATATATATAATTAATCAAATGAACTATTGATAATTGTTTTGATAAAATTTCAAACAAAGTTTCTTTCACGATCGACCACTTTATCTGAAAAACTTCGCGAATTTAGCTCAAACTATTTAATAGAGAGCATGCAAACAAAATCGAGTTTGAAAAATAAAAAAAAAATATAACAAAAAACAAAAACAAACAAACGGGATTTTATTTTTAATTTTGCATTCGAAAAAATTGCCTGCCTGTCATATTTTTCTCATGAGTTATACATGTATATAACCAGTTCAGATATATCTATTTTCCTATGTTGCTAGAGCTCGCTGCTATTGTGACAAACAATCGAAAAACAAACTAACAACACGAGAAATAAAACGAGTTCGCGTTTATATTTTTTTCAAACAAATTCCGCACGTATACAGGTATACGGCTCATTCGCCGTTCCCACAATGTCAATCATGCGCAACGGGTAAATTGCTTCCTTGTTAAGGTAGCAGAACGATTGATCAAAATGAAATATGATGTAATAAAAGTATAACTGTGGAAAAATACTTCGGTTCGTCGATGGAACATTGGGAGACAAAAAATCCCAATTCCCATCACCTCTTCCCCCGAGATATAGTTTCTAGTCGGGCGAGGAACCAACCCTCTCGATCGCAACCCCCTTTTCTCGACGATATATGATTATTGTTCCTCGCGTGTTACAAAATTTACGTGAAATTTTCGTTCAAACCGGTGCTCTTCATGACCTATCATTTTGCGAACACGAACGACCTCGATCGTCACTAATAAGGATAAAGAAATTAACGAAGTGGAGTGGTTGAGATTTTAGCTATATCACATACACACCTTGAAGATAATTTAAAGATGAAAATAAAGAATAAAGATCAAAGTCGAGATGTTTTATTAAAATTTAAACTTGCTCTACAATAAGTTCAATCTCGACTTCAAACTCGCAAATACCCTTAACCTTATTCCACTTCTCCATTCCAGTCTGATACTCCGTCTCGAATCAGAGATATTCCCTGATTCGAAATACGAGAGAAGGGGATAGACAAGAAAAAAGGGGGAGAGAGAATAATAACGCCACATCGTTCGAAACTTGTAAGTTGCTTTCGAAGCTACTTTCCACGAGTAGAGTTCGCGCCAACGGCTGCCATTATTTATGAAGCATGCGTGCCCTGCATACGCGTGCCGTATTCACGTGTGAGGCCTGTGCCGCACAAGATCACGTGTGTGCAGCAACGGTGGAACGTGCGCCAGGAAGGAGCCCACCTTGCCGCATGTAAAGGAACTCGAACCGACACGCGATATCGATGTACAAAGTACCGACCTCGCTTCCTGCACGTACATCCATGCACTACCGTTGATGATGAAATATCGTCCCTGATAAGAGTTCGACAAGGACAGGAATCTGGATCGAGACCAGGTCCATAAATTCGCGGCATCCCGTGGATTTGGATCAGCGTTTGGTAAGGGTTGCAGGGCGTGCACTTTTGTGGAGAAATTTCAGCTCAAACGTATGTCATGGGATGTGAATGCGGACGTGACTTGTTTACCGCTGTTATACGGTGAATAAAGATGCATTTGCCATTTCGCGTTATTCATTCGTGATGAGAAAGTGCATACAGGATGTTGTATTTAGATGCGTTAGCGTTTCTTATGATTACTTTGGGTGTAATTGGGATTAGTATGGTGAATTTAATGCTTGATGATATGGCGTCTCTTCGATATTTTTGGATATGTCGATTTGCTAAGGAAAATTATGATTACGAAATTTGTATCAGTCCTCGAAGGGAGCTTGATTTTCAACAAGTATACGTTTCTTTTTATTTATTTATTCTTTTGTTATAATTATTCGTTTATTTATCTTTTCTTTCGTAATTCATTTCCTTCTTTTAGTTTTTTTATATGAAAGCCAAAAGAATAATAGTGGAATATCTTTCTTTCATTTGAAATATTACTTCAGTCGTGCCTTGTCGTTGATTATTTTCAGTAATATCTCTTGAAACCTTATTGTTGATGGCATTCCCCGACCTTCATCCGAGTTCATTTTCTACTGAAATATCACCAGTCTTGAATTTCATGAACCATACACACACATACATCGTTGTTCATTTTCATATAATTTTCTTCAAATGCTAAATTTATGTTTTCAGCAACGTTGGCGACACTTTTCCCAAGTTTAATTCATTATTTTGATAATTTTAACTAATGGTATAAATTTTATTATCACTTAACACATGTTATAAGTTTCTTCTTCTTTAAGTTGATTGACAACAATTGATAAATAATCGATCAGTTATGAATATAATTATAGTCACTGAAATTTTATTAAAAAAAATTGTACTTTTATCTGTAAGTAATACCTTATCTTGATTTCAAAATGAGTCATTATATTTGTAATACATTTAATCCAAGTTTAATTACAAGTTTAACTTTCAATTTACTTTTAAGTTATTTCTTCTATGATTAATTTATGGTAACGAAATATAGGGTTGACTTCTTTTAAAGATAGAGGCAACGTTTAAATCGTTTAAAAATTCTACGATGTTCTGACCATATTTTTTTTTCGTAATATACAAGATGCATATGCAGTGCACGCTTGCAGTTATCTTTTAACCGGGACATGTTCAAATTTATTTATTGTAACTGATAACACATATTATAGGATTTCTTCCGGCTTATAAATGCGCCAAGTTACAAAAACTTACATATTTTACATTTAAAAAATATTCGAGATTTTGTGAAATCTCTAAAAATAAATATTTTTCTATTCTTATATTTACAATGATATGAATCATTGAAATTTTTGCATCATTTTTATTCAATTATAAAATAATTATAACAAAAATTGCAATATGAACTCTTTGTTTTACTAATTAAGAGTTATAATTAATTCGAAATTAAAAGTTATCGATATTCAGTTATATTATTATAACTAAAAATTTTCACAAGCTCGAATCTTTATTTTATTTCTATTATAATTTCAATATTGGCTTTATTTTTTTTTTTTTTTTTGACGAAACTTTTCATGGGTGAAAAATATATTCCATCAATTCCTTTTAAAAATAGATTTAGAACACACTGTTATTAACTGTGACAAATAATAAAATACTATTTAAAATTAATGATCAACATTTACAACTGGTCACGAACGCTGCACCAAATGTAGAATTCTCTAAAATTTCATTCAAAAATAACCAATATCCCGAGTCGTGTCATAAAGTAGCATACACTAACATGGGGGAAAATTTTTGAAATAGCAATTTTAAAGTGGAACGCAAAAACAAGTAAAGTTTCATGCAACACAAACAATTTTGCGGGATGAACATTTTTTTGCGTCATTCCAGTTTACGTTATTAAAAGTTTCAATTACTGTGAACATATCTGTACATATAAAAATAAATTCAATTATATAAATAGATATAAAATATTATATTTTTCTTTTCGGAAAAGGAAAAAACAAGAAAAAATATTATTGGATAATATGAATCGAAAATGTGAATTTATTCATTCGCGATAATAATAGTTAAATAATAATAATAGTTTTCTGAAATTTTTATCAAATTTTCTATCATATATATTGTTAATATGTGAATTGTAAAACTTAATTGTTAATCAAGATAAAAAGATCAATTATTCCAACATCGTTATATTAAATATTGGTCATTGAATTTCACTGCGCATTTAATTTAAGTTTTAGATACTTGTCACATTATTAACTTGAAACTTTTTTATTCTGTGGGAGTATCTTTCAAATTTAACCAATTAAACCAATTACAACTTTCAATTTTCGAAAATAATTGGATCTAATTTTAATCTCTTTACATTTACTTAAAGAATATAAAAATCGAAATTAGATTGTCAATATATTTCACTTATCAAATTCTAATTTCAATATAACCAAGTTTAAACTTCATGACCTATTTTTGCCACGACGTGATTTAGTATTTGCAAATTTAACTTCAAATAGTAAAGTAACTTCCAACTTTAACTTCTCGATTCTACTTAACATCATATTTATACTTAGATTAATCTAAATATAATTAATTGAAATTTATTTTCGTTATTCAATTTACAGAATTCGTTATTCTATTTACAGAAAATATTATAATCTTAATCTGATTTATCTTATTTACTCTATATTTCTTAAATATCTCAAATTCAATTTATATAATCAATTCCTGCAAGCATCACAGAAGCCAAGTAAATGAATTATTCACAATTAAGACAAATCATTAATCAAATATGCGTTGCCAAAATTAACAATTATTCAGAAACTGAGATCAATCAATTTTACACCCAACAAACTATTCCATTCCTCGCTTAAATTCAATTAAACGTGAATTAAAGCAACCAACAGGGAATGACCCGGATGCTGTAGCAACAGATGCGTTGATTAGAACCCGGCCTGGATTACGATGGCGTAAAAATCGCTGCCCTATAAATCACGCGATGGCGATTTCAAACCATCCAATGCACACGAACGCATCCTCATATTATTCGACGTGCTACGCATCACAAAGGAGCTCGTCGTGCTTTTTTTCCTCCCCGTCCACGAAACATTCATCCCTGGTTTAATTATCGATCCACTCTATCTCCTTCAGAGAGAAAAAAAAAGAAACAAGAATAAAAAGAAAAACTGTCGCGTTTCGTCGCCTGTTCCCGCTCCCACGATTCAAAGAATGGGGGGAAGGGGAGGAGATCGTTCCAACGAGAACAGTTCATTTCCGTCGCAAGGAATTCATCCATTTCCCTCGGGGAGGAAGTGAATTTCGTCGAAACGGAGCGGCACCTTTAGCGCGGGGAACCTCAATTTGCAAGGAAAACAGCCGCCCTAAGTAGATTTAATTCCCAAACGGGAACGAGAGACGCGAGGGCGTGTTGGTCTAAGACGAGAACTACCACTGCCTTCCGTAAACCCCGTGTCCCGTTGGGGACGATGCCTTTTTCCGAGAGTGACGGCCGAGTATACACAGGTAGCAACAGGAAAGACCACACGTCCCAGCAATACGTCATCCCGTGTGTCCCGGTAACCACAAGTCAACTATCCCCCTTCTCGTGGCCGGCTGTGCGCTCTGAGTGCGGTTAACGACGACTCCATCCACGCCAGACCTCTGCGAAAATGTCTTTTTCTGATCCTTGTTGCTTCCTTGCAATTCGATATGAATTTATTTTATTATCGATCTCGAGGAAACGAGGAAATTTTTCATTAAATAGAGGAATTATGTATTCTTTTCCCTGAAGAATTCGAATAGAATATTGAAGTGAAAATTGAAGATACGTAGAATGTCAATTCTATAATTCGTACTGGATAATATAGTTCATAGGAAGGTTGATTTTTAGAAGCAAAAATAAATATAAAAGTCAGATGTATAGAAAATATTTGGTCGAGCTCCAATCAATATTTTTGTACGCCAACTTTTCTGTTTATCTTATTTCTAACGATCCTATCTCACTGTTGTATGTATTTGTACTACAGAATACTAAAATGAATATTATATAAAATGAATTGTGCCGCACTGCATATCCCCCTACACGGATTAACTCCAACCGATTCACAAAAAGGAGAATACACATGACATTCGTCGTTTCGCGCAATCCAATACAAAATTGATTGACAATGATGACACTGATACCGATCTAATATCCATACGGACACGTGTAGCGGATCAAACGATCCATTAATAATCGCAAATTTACCGAAAACGTTGAAACGATGATTCGCCTAAACGAAACGAATCCCCGGCTCGATCGTCGGAACACTTTCGTGGATGAAAGTCATTCAGGCCACGTAGCGAATTACCTCGTGCACGACCTCGTTGTCCCCGCTCGGAGGAGGGAAACAGAAGGCTCCCCCCTCTTTCCTCGTTGTTCGGGACGATCGCCTATCGATTCCTCCCCGCGATCGGGGTCCGGCTTTTCATTCGAATCCTCGCTTCGGGGTGGAGCTTTGCGGTCGGCGTTAGGTAAAAGCTCCAGTCGTGCGCTTGAGCTTCCCTTTTACGATTCGGCTTTCATCGAAGCTTGCACGTTTCAAAGTGGACCACGACACAATAGATCTGCTTACGCGCCACGCCACCATGGCGAAGGAGCATCGAATCGTCGTGAATACCATCCGAATCAGCCTTACCCCCGGGGGAGTGGAGGGAGGGGGGAGGAGGGGAGATTTCCTTTCTGGAAATACGCGAGCATCGTCCTCCAATCCGCGTATTTACGCCACCCTCGCGTGGATATTACGTGACTGCAAGGACGAGAGAGGGGGTTGAAGCAGTGAAGAGGGAGAAAGAGGAAAAGGAGGAGATTCCTTCCCTATGATTTATTCCACGGTCTTTCTTACTTCGATTACGTGACCCAATAACTGTAGATTTATAGAGGATCTGTATCGTTGGTTGAAAAAAAATGACTAAATGATTTGTTTCGTTGTTTTGGTCTTAATGGAAATGGTATTTCGACTGGATTGTTTATTGCGAGTGAGAGAGGTGTTGTTTCGTGGGATGATCGAATGGTTGGGAGATGGGAATGAAATGATGTGAATGAAATGATTTATTGTATCACTGTTCTCTATATATTTTCTTTATGACGAATGATTTGGAAATAAAATAAGAAGTATAATTGTTTTAAATTTGGAAAAATTTGACAATACGTTTGTCGATGAGTTCAATTTAATAAGATTAAATGAATAATTTATTTTTGTGAAATATTTTACATAAACGATTCTGTAATAATCTATTGCATGTTTATTCAGTCAGAGATGACATTGTTTGAACAATATTATTATTAATTCGTATAATTAATATCAATATTTTTCGCGTTCAATTTTGATCAAATTTCAAGGTATTATTTTAGAAAATATTTAGATGTATATACTTTCATAATAAATTACAATGAAAATATATTTTAGAAGAAAATAATTTATCTTATTTTTCGAAATGAATAGTACAACGTGAACCCAAGTTACTACGATATTACATATGCTACGAAATTGTTCTACGTTTAAATTTATTAAAACATTTATACTGCAGCTAAAGGTGTAACTTTGGAAGACCGACGTGCAGAAAGTAACGTCAGTTTGACTTCAAAGTTAGAACTAAAACTTGCAAATCAGAACGTCTTTGCAAGTCGCTAACCTGAATGTTTTAACAACTCGTAGTAAGCAGAACATTCTGAAAAGTCAAACTGAAGCTTGAATATCTTGACAAGTCGCTGTAACCATAACGTTGAGGAGGAGGAGTTGAACTGTGACCGTGATGCAAGGGTTTGAATAAGACTTCTGTTTGTAAACTTTCAACTTACTAACCTGTATGCATTTGGCTGGCGTTACGACATCCCTATTTTAGTTTTCACTTCATGTTTTAAAATATTAATTATTCAAATTATTCTTCAGCTCAAACTTAGCTCATCTTGTCGAATAATATTACTTATAATCTTACTTATTTATAAATATATTGGACATTCCAAATTGATTTAAAATTATTAAGGCAAATTTAATTAAACGAATTTTATAGATTCCTTTCACTGTTAATTTTTATACTCCTGTATCGTTTATGCACAAGGTACAAAACATATCTCATATATTTGCATTAAAAAATGAAGCTTATTAACGAGACACGTTTTTTCCCTTTTCACCAACATTCTTTCTCACAATTTTCCAAATCAGCACGCGCACTATCTATCTATCCTCGACGCAATATTCCATCCCATGTGATCACAGACTGCCTCTCTTTCTCGCATATAAATCGCAAACCGGTATAAATTTCAGTCAGCGTAGCTTTCAGGCTTCCTTGCCTTTTGCATCAACGATGTCACACAGCTCTGAGTACAACTGTAAATATCGTCCATGGGGGAATTCATGCGACGTATTTCTCTAACGTATCCCGACACGGCCAATAATATCGCCGCTCTGAATCTGTCCGCATTAATCAGACGGGACAGACAGTAATTTCTCGGAATACAGAGTCTCGAGTTATGCATCTGGACGGAAAGGGATTTCGGTATCCGAATTGGCCGGTGATGAACAAAGAAAATTCAGAGAGGAAAGCGTGGAAAAGAGGGGGAGAAGGAGAACAATGAAACGCGACAATATCGATGGAATTGATGAGTGGTTGGACCGTTATTTCGACGTTGTCCAACGAGAAATGACAGAGAATCGAGAAGAAACGCGATTGACAACCTGGTTGGACAGAATGTAATTACGAAATATCTTCATCGTGCACCACCATGCACGGTTTTGAAAAATGAAATTTTTGACGAAACGGACAACTGAATGGGAACGGAGGGGAAATTATGCACTTTGTTTGTAAAGACTGTACAGTTTTTATCTTGCTAAGTATATCGATTAACTATAGGAGAAAAATAGTATTTAGTCGTATAATGTAAATTCTTGCTTAAAGTTTTATCTTTTGTCTTATTTGCTACGTTGCATCTTCATAAAATTATCTTATTTTTTTTTAAATTAACGTTTATATCTGTCTGTTGGCAAAGTAAGAATCATAATTATTTTAATAGATCTAAAAGGTCTTTAAATGAAAGATGAAATTAAATTTAATAATAAACTAGCAGCTATTTGACAGATTATTTTTTTACATCATAATGAATAATCCTCTTTTACAAGCTCCTCTTTTACAATCCATTTTCATTCATCAAAGCAACAGAGTTCTTTTATATCAATGATGAAATGTTGTATTTTCAACTACATAAACAAGTTACAAATATAACATTAACAATGTTATATGATTTATTTATTCAATTATGTAATAATTGGTGTAAATGAAGTATTTGATTAAAAAATTAAAAACAATTATTTTTTTCTACCCTCTTTAAACATACATATACCTATAATTTAAATACTTTCTTTTTTTATATATTTATGATATAAAAGATATACAAAGAATATGAATTTAAGTTTTACGTGCCTTTTATTATCATGTATTACGTTAATTTAATATATAAGATATTTTAGGTATTTAATACCATATTAATTATTGTTCAATATTGGATTTATAATTCAGGAACAAAATAACGATAATTTCAATGTTTTCAAAGCGATATTATTAAGAACATAAATGATTTTCTTGAATGCAATACAGAATTTCAATGTTAGTAAGAAGTTACAATAAGAATAATAAATGCTTCAAAACTTTGCGTATACTTTCACAGAAAGAAAACCTAACTTTTTAATTTTATTATAGCCGCACAAAGTTGCCCTTTAAGTCGAATTGCATAAAAATTTTGAAATAGGCTATATTTTAGGAACGCATATTATAATTCTATTATAATTCTAAGAAAAAAATATCATACATTTCCACCATAATAATATTAAATTTGAATTTATAATATTATACTATTCTCTCTATTTTCTATCAATATCATTATAATTCGTAACTCTTTTTAATTGAGTTCAAACTAATACATTGACATTGATTGATAATTGTCCTAACTAAACTTACTTTAATCAATACCACTGTGTAATATCACACCAGTGTATAAAAAAATAATGCAACACTTCGAAACGATCAAAAGCTCAAAACTGATCGCAAAAATCTCATAAAATGAAAAATCCTAAGAACAACCCTATCCGAGAAATCTTCTTCCCCCAATCCAATAGAATTAGATTCGATCGAATCGAAAGATCTCGATCGAGTTTCGTTCACCGCCGACCCGAACTTTATCCCACCCCTCGATTCGAGTTCCCGTCTGCGAGCTGCTCCACCGGCCATTCCTCTCCTCGGCCGTGATTCAGACTAGCGTGGCTGAAACACGAGTCCGACATTATCGCCCACCGTGCAATTTCACCCCTGTAGTTACACATCTATACGCAATACGAAAACCGGTTCGATCGATCCCGTCCACGCGACTATGGGGGGAGGAAGGAGGAAGGGGTGAAACGGTCGCGATCGTGGCGGCATGTTAATTGGCTGACAGTAAATAATGCGTCCACCTGATACAACGGGTCGACACGAGGCCGCGAGGGCGAGTTATTCGTGGGCAAGGATGGCCATCGTTTGGGAAAATTAATTCCCCGGCGTGCAGCTTAGCGCCGATGGGATCAGAGGTGGTGCAAAGCTGGGGCGCCGTGATTTTCCAGCCCCCTCCCACCCCCAAACGAATGCGGCTTCGCGATAACAACTCATTTTGCGGGCCGGGTTTCAAGTTAAGTAGCAGGGTTTCTATGCAGGAGGGAATTTTCGACCAACTTAACGATATCTTTAATTAGTTTTTAATTTGTTTGGTATCTGTTGGAGACAGGATTTTGCGGGGAGGGAAGGGTTATAAATTAATTTGTTGTCGGAGGTCGTGCGATGCGGAGAGAAGGGGAGAGTTTAATTACGAACAACAAAAGTTGTTGTTAATAGTCGCAGATTTCTGTGGAGTGAGTAAGCTTTCGATCTCAAGTTAGTTTTGATTTGTTTAATACGTTGGGAATTTTGTCGAAGACGAGATTCGTATGTAACGGAGAGTGTTAATCCAAGTAGGATATTTCGATTAATTTTATGTCAGAACAACGAACTATTATTTTTTTATTAGAAGACACGATTCATATGTGTATTATATGCAAATATGTTAGACATTTCCCTAATAGATAAATCGAATATTGTAGTATTTTTTGATTATTTTTCATTCTTGAAAACATGAAACATTATTTATATAGATTTATATAAAATTGCACGATACAATTTCGAACTCACATGATTTTAAATTGAAATAGCATTTAGGTCATATACCAGTAAATTGGTCGTTGCACAAATGGTATTGTAAAGAGAGTTTCTTCCACAAAAGATTTTATAAAATATGTCTTCACGCTACCACAACCAAATAACAAAGTCGCTATCTGAAAGAACCTTTAAATAAAAGTACCTACGATGAGAAATAACAATTCCAAAGTCTTCCAAACTTGGCAGGTTTGAAATATTCTGTAGTCTGGAAAAATGAATGTTTCGCCATTTCTACATTGTTGCGGGCTTCTCTGATATAATAAAGAGATATTCCCGTTTGAAGGGTTAGAAAAGCTTGCATTATTTTGTTACTTTTTTTAATTTACGAGAAAACTTCTCCAATTCGAAAATTGCAAAAAATTTGAAACTCTGCAAAAGCATTTAAAAAACGCTAAAAACAATCATTTTCCTTTTTTTTTTATCTCAACAAAGAAATAATATTTTATGAGTTTTCGAAAGAACCACGTATTTAAAAAAAAAAAACTCAACCAATTTGAACATCGAAATGACAGATTTTCTAATTTACCTATTCGTAACTAACGCTTAACCCAATTTAAAAAATAAAAATTTAAAACTAATCATACTTTCTTCCATCCACTGTACAGTAAAATCGAACACTTAAAATATGCATTAACGCTCAACACTGGTATTGCATCGGAGACATAGAGCTGACATTTGCCGAAATCCGATTTGCATTGCAAACTTGGAAATCGTTCGTTCGAAACGGTGGCTGATCGAAGAACTGCGACCGTAGGTGATTAATTGTTCCATTGCGCTTTGCGAGTAATTTAGTTTGTTATCAGCGCGAAAGGGCGAGCCATTATATTTCCATTTGTTGGTATCATAATCGCGATTACTTCGCTCAACGATAAGCATAAATCGAGTAATCGCCTTAGCGTCAGGAAATGTCGGCCGAATAATTGGCGACAGTGTTACAAAATCAAAATTCCAATATGCCTACGTGTAATCTCCGATTGCTGCCGTTTCATATTAGTGGTTAATGTTGATTGAAAGTAGTTGGTATGTTGGAACGTTGATTCTGCCAACACATTAACACGATGTGTTACTTTGAAGCGTTCAAATATTGTTGTTCATAATGAGTTAATACCATGGTTGACGAGGATGTCGATAATGTACGTGTAGATCCTTGTGTATGTAAACTTAGCTTATCATTGTTATGCAGAATTTATGAAAGAATCTTGTTAATCTTAATTGAGAAGAAAATTTTTTCAAAGAGAAAATAATCCATATGTTGAGTCAATTCTTTGAATAAGTAGCATTAAAATATATCAGAATGAAAAATATATGAATAAGAAAGATATAATAGATATTTTCTGCTTCTTTAAATATAGAAACAAATTATTATTGAATGCTATTTAAATAAAAAAAAAATAGTTGTTCTATCCAAAATACTTGTCTTCCTATTGGCATGGTTATAAAAAAATCCTTAATCTATCGTATTATTTTTGGCAAAAAGAAAATACGTGAATAAAAAAAGATCTCGTAAATTAGTAAAACGACAAAAAATAGTGGCGACGATTTTAACCATTGTATCCTTAATTCTCGTGAGAAAGATCAATCGATAGGAACGGAAATTCTCGCCAGAATCGATTCCATTATGCCAAGTCGAAATAATTCAACGATGCTCCCTAGTTTATACCTAGATAATTTCCACATTGGGAGATGCAGTTGGACAGTGTAATCAAGTTTTCGAAAAATTCACCTGCTATCGCTGCTATCCCAAGTAGGCTAATGGATTCGTAGCGATATACGTTGAATTGAAACACAGTTTCCGAAATTGCACGTAATCTGATGCGAACGATGATTCGCCGACTGTATACAAATTGAATAATCCTATAAAATGTACACATTTTACTTTCCTCGCTCTATCTATATACATATATATATTTGCAGGGGTTAATCCTCACTATAAATTTTATTAAATCTTTGTTATCGGTGCAAAGTTGGTATAATTTATGAAAATGTGTAAAAATGTTTATAAAAATTTTTTAATGGAGTGACACGTTGCAGATGTCATATCCTTATATCATCTTGAATCAATTTAAATAATCGTAGTGGAGCTAACGATGCATGATATGTGATTAAAAATAATTTTAATTTCTTAAGAATTGAATTGAAAAATTCTTTTTATAATGTTATACGTGTGGAGATGTTGGATAGAAGATAAAGAAATAAAATAGATGAATTAATGTATAGAAAAAAGGAAACTTGCAAATTTTTTTTGACATTTCGTTAAAATTCAAAATTGAAAATAATGAATTCGTGTGATCAATAAATATATCTTCGTGCACTTTTATTATTTTATATTTATAATATAGATTTATTATTAATACTTAAGCGATCACTAAGTGAAGATATTCTCGATCAAATTGTTTTTAATTAATTTTTATTTTTGTATAAATATTTTTAATTATAAAATTTAATTACGAATTTAATTTAATTAGAAAGTTACAAAATATTATAAGCGATATCCAAAAAAGAGGACATAAAATTTCGAGATAAAATTAATTAAATTTATCAATTTTTCATACCATAGTGTTCGTATGGTATCTTCCTATCTACTAATATTGCTATTTAAATTTGACGTTCATCAAATTATCAGAATAAAGCTTTAAATCCTTCTCTACGAATATTTGTAAAAAAAATCTCGACAATAAATCTTAATAATTTGTGAAAATTTTTACAATTGTTCGAGAGGAAAAACTTTTATCAAAAAGGTTCAAAATAACGGAATTAATGTCTATTGGATGCAATTGAATCATTTTTTATTGCTTCTATCTGACAATAGAATTTGTTTTCACAATATCATCCACGAACAGAGTATTTCAAAATATTGCAAAAATACAATATGTATTTGAATAATTAAAACGAGTAATAAAATCTGCTATAACTATGAAACTGCCAATAATGTTTTTCGAAGTTCTTTTATTTTTTTATCTAGAAAAATTGATTATTAAAAATTTGAATAATTTTTCTTCTTTGATATAAAAAAAAAACATGATTTGTACAAAAGATCTTGTCACAAATCGATTGTAATCATTGGTTAAAATTAATTTTCTCCCTGATCATTATTCAATTTCAAAGAGCTGATATAGACAGAATGTGGAAGATAGTTAATCAATACTTTTCCATCCTGCTAACGGAACTTGTGCGAATGCGTTCGTGATTGATGACATAAACTGATAAACTCATTTACTGCGGAAACACTCATTCATTTATTAACGTAGTATTTATTTGATAAAACTAAATCATATAAATTAAAAGAAGAAGGAGAGGAATAGGGGAAACAACTAAATTAAATTAATTAAATAACAATAAAATAGTTAGTCAGTTTAGATAGAAATCACATTTGAAATGTATAAATGAGATAAAATAATTATTAACTTAAATTGCATATTACGATCCTGTTAAAATAATAATCCTTTTCTATTAATTTCTCTGTTAATATTACAATTTTTCACACCATTTGTCTCCTCTGGTTTCAATATTTCTTTTCTGAAAATGTTATTCAATGTTATTCAATAAAAATCTGCATTTGAAAATCTTTCTATAAAAAAATAAAAAATTATTGGCACAAATGTTATTTGTAATATTTATAATCTTTATATTTAGAAGAGTATGGATATTTCTTGAAAAGAAAAAAGTTCTTTTCAACGCTTGAACCTTTCTTGCAATGTATGAAAATTAATCTATCACACGGAATAGTGTGACATTCCAAGCGTAAAAGGTTATTGTTTCATTTTTTATAAGAATAAAACAGTTATCTACGATCTATGAATCAAAGAATTGAATAAAAGAACGGAAGGCAAACCATGAATGACCAATCGATTTCACATAGATACAGGTACTAAATGTCTCAACGTTGCAGATAACAGAATACGAAGTTGGTCTATATACCGAACCTACAAAAGAACCGCAACGTAAAGCTAAATTTAACCCTTCTATTTAAGCAAGCTTGCAGACAACCCAAGTGAAATCGTTTCAACAAGTTTCCTAAACAGCACGTTCAATTTGAATTAAGTCACTGACTTAATTCGTAATTGATAAGTTGCGTAGAATTTTTATAAAGTCAATTTGTGCAATAGAGAATAATCGATGATTCGATTATTTGCAATTATTTGCACAAAATTTCTAACATAAATTAAAAATTAGATTTAACGCAAAGTTTGAAGTTGCGGAATGTTGTTGCAAAGTACAAAGTTTAATCCCGTGGTTAAACTCCTAACAAGGTAGCTTAATTGTAAATTGAATCGGTTGATTGAATTAGTTGTTTAATTGTCAATTGGATTAATGATTAACCAACGTAATTCTTCATCATTTTTTTTAATAAAAGTTGATTATAATTATTCTACTCACGAGACAATTTTTAAAGAAATTCTTAATTCAAACTCTCAAAATGTTATTTAACATCACATGATTAATTTCAAAGCAATTTGATCAATTTAATTCCTACACATAAATTAATATTAATTCTTTCACAATATAATAAAATTATTAAAAATTTAATAATTTTTAATAACGTTACCTCTAGTTTTCAGATACATTGTCAATATCCAAATTCCATTTTCTTATAATATTTCTTTCAATTTCAACAAAAAGTTACAAATTACATAAAATAATAATCCATGTTTTCAAAGATCTTACCATTTTTTTGAAATATTTATAATAAAACAAATGTTTATACACGTAATTTCTTGGCAATATATATCAATATCAATCACTTAATATTTCTTTCATATACCTTTTACCAAAACTGCATATTATTCATTTCTTTAATTAACCTTATGACAAATATCTCCTTCGTATCTTTCATCATGAACGATGTCACATATAAGACGGCTCAATGCTTTCGTCCCAAAAACTGGCATTGTTAAATCAATTAAATCCCTGTGCTCTCAGAAATAACGCGCCTACACATTTTCGTCCGCAACGTAAACTTTGGAACGGCCAACTACCCAAACAGTAATTAAACCCGGATCGGGGCGTAACAGCCGGATGACGGAAGGTATAACCGTGGTAGCTCTAATAACCTGCTCGTAATTTTAAACACTGCCCGTTATCGTGGATCACCGGACGATCGCATTGCCAGAGCCGAAAGCATTGGCCCGTAACTACGAAATGCCTGTTATACATACGCATCGCGCGATCAGGTTTTCCTGGAAAATCCTGGAAATCGTGGCTCTCCATGGCGCAGATGCGCGGATTTCTATCGTAAACGCGAATCGAAACGGTGTTTCCGAAATCATGCGTAATCTGATGCAAACGATGATTTAGCGGCGGGCAGAGCTCGGCCCTCGAAAAGGGTCCAAAATGGCCACCGGGCTCGAATAGGACGTTGTGACGTTACGGCCGGCATTATTTTGCGTTTTGTTCACCGCGCCTCGCCGTTCGCAGTGAGGGAAAGCGTCGTTAATATTGATGAAAGCCGCCGCTGTCGAAACGGCCATGCCTGTTTCCACCTGGCCACCTCTCGTGCCAATGCATCGTACCCTTTCGATGTAGAAAGAGTTGGGCGTTCATTTTGAACGCGGTGGATTCAGACGAAGTTTGCGCGAAATTGAGCACTTTTGAGATGATTTTTTTGAGTCTTCTAGTTTTCTCTTCTTCTCTTTTTTTCTTTTTTTTGAATTTGAATAAAATTTGAAAGTGAATTTGTTAGATTTGTCTTCGTTGAAGATCAAGGATGTTAAATCCAAAAGAAAGAATCTTTTTCATTTTGTTCGATCGGATAAGAAGACTTTTTTGAATTGTAGACACTGTATAGAAAATAAAATAAAATATGGTCTATTTCTTGAATCTTCGAAAAGGAAAAAACCAATACGTAATCCAGAAAAGCAATCAAAAAAGCTTGCCAACGATTAAACATTTTGCCCACGTTCGACTGGTGGAAAAAAATCGATACGGATGCATCGAGAAGATCAGGGGTGGTATCCACCACTATCTTCCACGCAACGCTAACGCCCAACCCCCGGAAATAAACAGAAAAAAATACTAACCCAATAATGCTAGCGGCAGTGATTGATAGCCGGCACGCAATAATACCGGGTGGCCGGATAAAAAGTCGAGAGTCAAGCTGACAGATGGTCGACGCGTAGCAGGATACAAACGAGTGGACGACGAATTGGAAAAATTTCAACGTTAATGACAGACCGACATATCGATCGGTCGAAAATCGTCGCGCGATTTTCGTTTCATTAAAAAATCCCTCGCAAAATTCCTTCCATCGAACGAATTCACGAACGCCCTTCTCCTTCTTTTTTCTTTCTTTTTTTTTTTTTTTTTTAATGCTTCTCACTCTCATCATCCCCTTTTACGACGAGATCATTATTTTCTCATGCACCTGTTCTTCCGTTCGCAAAACCACTTTCGACCAAATGTATTCTATAACGGGGATATTTCGACCAGAAATTACGCTTCGCGAGAGATTTTCTCGTGAGATTTGTTATTTTTTTTTCTTCTTTTCTTTTTCGATTTTCGTTTATCAAGGATATTTATTTACGGATTGTATTACGTATTATTTTCATAATCGATGAATGTCATAGTGGATGATCTATCTGATGAATTTTTTTTTATAAAGATTTGAATATAAGTTTTTATCGAGAGTAAAAACCATTTATTATACCGTTTGTATGGCGGCATTTGAATTTTATCTCAATATGAATGGTTCGTGCGATATTTTTATACTTGAATGACTGATTAAAATACTTTCATCAGATACATGTACATATAGTAATATGTATTATATGAGATATGCATATATTGACCATTGAATTTTCTTTCCAATTTTGTTATAAATAATAATTTCACTTAATTCGATTTAAATTTTTGTCGAAAAGAATTAACTTTTCATATATAATTCTTCAACAATAAATAATATGATATGAAGCAGACCATTATATATTTTTTTCTGTTCGAGGATCCATTTTGGCAACTTTCATATAAAAATAAATCGTAAATTTAATTGCGTCGGTTTATTAAAAAATTATGTCATTTGTAATAAAAGAAATTTCAATCAGCCTAAAATAATTAAATTCGTTGATTAAAAAAATAAAGCATGAATATATTTTTTGGTTTGAAAATTTCAAAATATTATTACGAAGAATAATATTTGACAAAATTTTATAAATAGTCATATTTAAATAACACAAAAATATATACAAAAATAATTTCGTTCATGAAGAAAAGAAAAAAATTTTTTTTTAAATATTTAAAAAGCAGAACGTATATAATACGTATAACTGAATATTGAAAATGTTTACGCGAAAATATATGAATGTATGTCGCGTAAAATGTGTGAAACATTTGGGGAAACGCTCATTCCTTTCTATATCATAAAAAACGTCCAGATAATCTTTTTCATTCGGATGAAATAATTATGCAATCGTGCAAGAAGCTAACTAACCGTGAAACTCTCTTCAGAATTTGCTTCAAAAGTGAAATACTCAGCTGTGCGCGCCGATAACTGGTTTTATAACTAGAAACACGCTTATTGGAGCGATGCGAACAAATATTTTATTTTATTCAGATGTGTCAGCACGGGAAATCTTGGATTCTGATAAAATATTAAAAGAAAAATAAAAAAGATCAGGGACGAGACAAAAAGCAAACTGAAAGAAAATGAATTATTCTGAAATTAATTTTAAATTGTATATAAACGGAAGCAAAAAGAAGACAAAGAGATAAACAAGAGACTATTTCCTAGTCCTTTGAATTCTTACATTTGGAGACTTATATCTACGTTCCTCCATTTTCTTTTCCATTAAGTACAAAATTACGAAATTGCCATAAGCTATAAAGAAATTCCTATTCTAATTTATAATTCCAATTTAAAATTTTCGAGCGAAGTATTACTTCTAATCGAAATTTCTATTTCTCTTTAATAACATTTTAATTATTATAATAAATTTATATAACGGATAATAATAATAGATTATCGGATATTTTTCAAGATATTCTAGTAATTGATGAATAATCACGATATAATCATCGTAAAACGAAATAAATATAATTAAATTAACGTCTATCATATCTAATTATAGTAGAATTAAAAAAATATAAAAAAATTGGTTTCCGTTCAAATTAACTTTAGCAAGTAGTATTTTAGTAAAATTATTTCTGGTGAAATTATTATCGATATCCCGAAGAAATGGTGAATTTACTGAAATTGCTACTAAACTATCGATGAAAATATTAAATTAATATTTATGAAGCTCTCCACCAAGCAAAGAAGGAGCTCATTGCCGAAAATCATCGATGTGACCACACGCATTAAAGGACATCTGAGGAGGAAGGCCATTGGATCGTTTCACGATCCACGTTAATTTCGAATCAAAGGTAATCGATGCGCGTTCGTTTACAGCTGAATTAACTAACTTAAATGGTCAAAGGTCAGAGACATAGTCCTCCACGTACACACACGTACAGCGTAACGTGAACAGGTGTGGGTGCGACCGTGTGGACAGGTAAGAAGAGACCTGTATGCGTGACGATGGCACGTCCACGCTATGTTGTAATTGCCTATTAGGTTCGCTGGTGCAATGCACTTTATAACCGACGTGCACCCTTTTAACACACGACGATCGTGATACACGTCAGAGTATCCGTGAGGAAAATTACTATCAAATATCGCAGCGAGTGATTCTCTCCATATACATATTAGAACATCGTTATGAATATGATTAATCTAATTATTTATTCATCCCCTTAAAAATATCCCATATTCTTCTCAAAAATATTTAATAATATTTACAGTAACTGAATATTTCATTATATTTCTTTATTCTAATCTTTTCAAGATCACGTTGTCCATATTTATGAATATTAACGACCATGTGCTAATCTTCGTAAAATCGTAAATATTTTCGAGCACATTATCAGATTTGTGTGCTTTTAACATATATGCAATATTTATTAATCTATGTCACTTTTATCTCCCTTTGGTTAAATGCACGTAAATCAAAAAGAAAGAGCGGAGATAAAATGCATTTATCTCCGTTATACCGAAGACCTCTGGTTTCTGCATCGTAAAACCTTGTTGTATTCAAACGCTTAATACTCCTGCACCGCGTTAAGTAGTATAAATAGGACGGGGCTACGTTTTGCTTCAGGATTGCCTGGTATTAATTCAGACTTAATGCCAATGTTACAGTAATGTATTATTATCGTACCTAGGCCACTGTTATCTTACAAACCAGCCGTTTTTACCGTTGTAGAAATATCGGTATACGACTTCTGATTCTTTAAATCATACATATTTTAATACGTCTGGATCGAACAGTTCCTAGACTTTGCACAATGCGCTACCTGGGCGTGTACATTCGCATAAAACAGGAGATTATTGAAAGAAATATCTATACAATGTCTCGTTCCTCGCTTGTAATTCCAATATTTATCGAATCCTTTCCCCTCCACAAAAAAACCGAATCGAATTCCGCTGTTGTTCAGTCGGAAAAGTATCATTTCAATGTTGTGTAAACAAATTTTTGTAAAAATTCCCTGGCAACATGTTATCTTGTAATAATCGTACAAAATCGTAGAAAGTATTGTTTCTTCTAGGATTACTGTGAAAATAAAACTTATCGTAGCAAGTAAATTTTATTTAAATCGATATGTTGAGTGTTCTTATTATGTTTCTAAGATTTTTATTACGTTAGAAATTATATGATTTTAATGTAAATCTAGTTTTAATTTACTTTCTTTAACAACAAGTGAAACTGAATTTATTCAAGATGAAACTTATTAATTAAGGAAACATCTTATGTAAGTGATGTTCGAGTTGAAAGTATTCATAGTTGTGATCCAAAGTTAGCAACACTCCGAGTTTGTAAGCTGATTTGACCACAGTTATGATAAGAGAACTGTTATCAGTTCTCTGGAGTGTTCCAAACTTACACATTCTCTAAATTACTGAGAACCGTGAAAGTAATAGTATAAAGATACTATAAAAGTATATTTAATTAATAAATATCACTCCTTCTCTGATTTCATTAAACTTTATAATGTTTAATCTTGCTTAATTGATTCATGGAATATTGGGAGTACTTGAATTATTAGATTAAGAATTTAATATACTCGCAATTTTTATGCAGTTAGAAAATATGCCATTACTTTCGTGCAAAATTACAAATGAAACTGAATTTTCATGCAAAAATCGTAAGAAAAAATTAAAAATTTTACGATCAATATTCACTTAGAAAATAGAGAAAACCGTGCCATTGAAATCGCTTCTTGCTTTATCCCGATATTTCAATCGGTTGTTGAGATATAAGAGCTCAAAGTTACTATATTACTTAAGACGGTAGACGAAGATTATGAATGAATTCGCGACCTACATTTTTCTTAGAAATGCGTACTACGTTTTTCCAGGAATCGTGTCTGCCACTTGTCTGGACCTTGAGATTGGTCAGTGAGACGAGGTGCGAGCGAGAGATCCAAATAAGCAATAAGGATGGAGATAATAAACGATTAAAAATTACCTTTTTCTTTACACGATATCTTGGGAACCGGAAGTTGTATCGTGATGAATCAAAAAGCGTTTTAAAGGGAAAGATTCCGCGCTTCCAACGCTTTTTCACTTATTGATTTAAAGTTATTAACTTTATAGTTATACTGGTTTAAAGTTTCCCTAATTATAATAAAGTTTTAAAGTAAAATTACGTGATAGATATATTTATTTCTGGAAACATATTTTATGTAAATGATTCTATTAATCGTATACGAATACTATGAAGTTTCTGGAATTCATTTTTACAATATGAATTCATTTAATATAACTAACAAGTATAAAAGTTGGATTATGTATAAAGATAGAATTATCTTATAAATTTTTAATAAAATACGGGAAAAATTCAATGAAATACTTATTAATATTTCCATTAAAGCTCGCGAAAGACACCAAGAATCCGCAAATATTTATAAATCCTTTCTGGGAGATAACCGAGGAAGAAAAGGGGGCAAACTAAGAGAGTTTGATCCCTTAATCAACTCTCTTGATCCTTCAAATCACTGTAAATGTCGCAAAAGCTGCAAACAAAGCTCGCAATAATCCTGGCCAGTGTAATCGTTTCCGGATGAAAGGTCGAAGGGGCTGTAAAAACTTTCGAAAGTCGAAAACGCTCAAGTTTCATGAACTTTTGACCCAACCATTTCCTGCCTAACCAACACACCGGTGCACGGAAACAGACTATCTCGAAACTTCGAGGTTTGACTTAATACGTTGCTTCGACACACCAACAGAGTCGCATGCGAAAGCCTCTCCCATTTTGTGTCTGTTTGGTCCACCGTTACGCACGATAAATCCGCTTAGCAGAAACGAAATAGCAGTTTCATCTTGTTTATACTTTGGTAGAAATCCGATCGAGTGGAATCACTATTACGAGTTTTAACAGAATTAAAAGCTTCATTGTAAAATTGTCAGATATAATAAAACCATAGAAAATATCTTTCGTGTATTTCACATACACTCTCTAAATTTAATTTATCAAATATTTTCTACACGTTCGCCGTGGGATTATTATTTCAAATACAAGATTAACTTTTAAATAAATGAAATAGAAACTTACAGACTGATGGTACATTTAATCATGGCGTTACTCCTTATTACCTTTATTATATTCCTGAAAAATATCTCTCTTATCTTTCCTGCATTTTATACACGATAACTTTCGTTTCGACTAAAATATAATATAATTCCATCACGTGTCTATTTCCAACGCATCTAAACTGAGAAATAAAATATACTAAATACTAAAAATTTCATAAACTTCGTAAACTTTATTAAACTTTTCCATCCTCCGTAATCGAACGTAATAAACGGTATTCTCGTAATTTTATCGATTCTCGTGACCCGAAGAGAGAAAGTTAGGACGAGGAAACAAGTGTAGAGTAATGCTATTACCGAGGTATCAGTTACCTTGGTATCAGTGGCCAACAACACTCAGGGGCGGATCACTAATTAGGCAGCAACATAATTCCCATATTTCAGAGCGGATCAGTAGGGCTCGGATCAGAAACTGCGCTCGATACGCGTTCGTACGTATCCTCTATTAATTAGGGGACTAATACGAATGTTCGTTAGCGGATAAAGGAAGCGTGTGACGCACTCGCGGGGAGGACGGTCGAACGAGTGTCGGTGAACGACGAGTTGAGAGTTGGTTTGGTAGAGAGCGCACTTGTTTATTAACAATTCCCTGCCCTTCCCTTTTTTCTTCGACCTCTTTCGCGAAACGGGGGTCGTTGTCACAGTGGGACAATAAGCGACGGCGAACAACGAGTTGGCGAAGATGGCAACGACCCCCGGCACAGATACCGAAAAAGCGTCGAGGACACTTCAAGATCGACGATGAAAATCCGCAACTTCGGCGGAGACGCGATTTCGTTGCAACGAATATCGCGTGTATATCCCATCGAAGTTAGTTTCAAACGAATTTGCATCGGTATTGTCATTCGGATAATGTTTCACGGAAAGAGGATGCTTTTAGAGCCGGATCGGATTCCCTGGAATCATGATTTTCGAATGAGGATGAAATTTTGAAATGAAGTATTGAACAGGATTCTCTATATTTTTAATTTATTTTCAGAAGAATTGAAATGAATTCTATTGTAATTTAATTGTTGTAGAATGGAAATCGATATTTTATGAATTTTTATTTGTGATCGTAGCTTTTTCTGCAAGTAATTAAATGGTCATTAGTTATTTTTATAATTATATTGTATTAACTCCGTTTGAAAGCATGATAATAAAAAGTGAAAAATTGTTTTACAGTTTTTCAGCTTGAATTTTACTGCTTCACGTATATCGTAACTCTTCTACGTTAAACATGTATGGAGGATAATCCGCTTTTCTGTGAAAGATCACACGAAAATCCCTTGTCGCGACTATTCATAGAGTCACTCCATGGCTAATATTTATTTTTTGTTCATCGATATCACAGTATTTAATTTTACGTTGAAAACAATTTTATTTATATTCGTTTATTGACATTGAAACCATTACTCTGAAACTAGTGAAACTAGTTTGCACGGCTAATATTTAATTTCATTATTGAGAATTCGGTTTATTTAACTATAATTGATTAAATAACTAATTATATCGATGTTAGTTAAACTGATTTCGAAAATTTACCGTGAAACTATGAATGAAAATTACAAATCAAATTTGATTTACATCATTTGAGAATATTGCATACATGATGAATGAATAGTTATATTATAATAATTTTTGCAGAATAAAGAATTAAAAATCGATATTTAATTTTCAGATTCCAAATATATATAATCTCACAATCTGACTTTTAAAAAAGATTCATCAATCACGAGAATAAAATATCTGATATCTGTATGTTCTACAAAATTTTTGATGATGTAACATATCTAATATCCATTTAAAATGGATAATGATTAAATAGATCATTCGAACAAATTCTATACATAAAAATAAAATCATCCTGTTTAAATTTTCGAAAGAAGATTAGCAGAAACTCAATAGTTGATCAGAAATATATTCGACAAATTTAAAAAAATACGGTCTCAATACCAAATATATCTATGAAAATTGATCAAATCACGAGATTAATATCCGCAATTGCCTTTATTAATTAGATCGAAGAATTAATCGTTAGAATTAATCGATCGGTTTTATCACTCGGTGATTCAAAGAGAGACTCAAAGTTGCAAAAAATTGTGACTGACAACCAGATAAGAATCTTGATACGTAGAAAGGGTACACGATCTGATAAATGTGTCCCTTATCCATGATTCCTCGTTTAAACCCTCCGCTTCCAACTCTTGATCGCGATACGACATCGAGAGGAAGGGAGAGAAATAAGAAAAGGAGAAAAAAAAAGAGGAAAAAGACTCCCTAGCTTTCACCTTTCGACTTTTTGTCGGCTACGATAGGGAGGAGGTTGAAAGCGAGCCGTAATGGAACCGGAGATGTATCGTTCCCTAGCGAATAACGAGTTTTATATTTCTACCAGGTCCGCAGGGTAACTTTCACGGGGCAACAAGATCGAGGCTGTGTGTACCTCAGGTAATTAGTTGCGTTCGAGTTATGCTATTCCCGCAACCGATTCCGTTTTAAATTCGCCCCGTTGCTCGCGGGCGTAAACGCAACCGCGGCTAACGAGCTTAAGTCCGGATATCGTTGGAATTGCACGCAAAACTTCCCCCGTCAGATACACACAATCGCAACGATTCTGACCGCGCGTGAATTCGAACAAGTGGCGCCACCCTCGCCACTCGTGAAGTATGATGAACGGCCATGCTGGAACGAAAGAGAACGTCGGATTTCCGGGAGGAAAGCTTTTTTCCCCCCTCGCGGGAGTCTCGAATCTACGTCAATTTTTATTTTTATTTTTTTCTTGGAACGTCGAGCTGTTTAGAGGAATGGAAAATTGACGATGTTCATAATATCATTTGCCAGAGTCGATCATTATAAACGAGTTAATGAATGAAAGAAATTTTTACATCATTGGTTATTTCTAATTGAATTATTCGTACTTCTTATCAAAGTGTTATTATCATAATATATAATGATATATTATATGGAAAGTCAAGGAATACAGTTAGAAATTCTACTTCGTTGGGTATTCTAATCTTATCGTTTGTCTTTGAATCAGTTTGTTAATTAACCAGCGCATACAGAATACGTGTAGAGAAAATGTTCTGAAGCATTAATAAATCGGAAGCATTAGAAATCTTCCTCTTTGGGGCGCGATTAAAATTAATATAGCACTAGCGAGAAACGGCTAACAATAATTTCCCTCAAGTGGTCGATGTATTATGGAAGGCAGTATATATCGGTGGTGTAAAATCGCATCGACCTCTATTAGCAGCTTATATGCACACGATCGACTCGTACGGTGGTAGCAACGCCCCATTGACCCACAAGAAATGATATCGATCTAAACGCGGTTGACTTACACTAACGCGTCACTATTATTAGCCGCTCTTAACGGGGGTGGTCACTGGGACTAATTACAAAAAACCGGGGAAAAGAGAGAAAAAGAAATTATAGAGATTTTTATCGAGCTACTCAACACGAATAAAATCGTCGAAAGTAATTGCGGTTCGAAAACGAAACGATGACGATCGGTCTGGAAGAAGAAGAAAATTCCTTTGTGTTATTTTATTTGGGTTAATTTGCAACTTGTGTCGTTTCTGATAACGAAAGGTGAATATTTAATCCTTTCCCAAATTTTCTACTATCTAATCAAAAAAAGAATAGAAAAGAATAGAAAATAGAAATGTTTCAATTTTTGCAATCTATTCATATTGATTCAACACTTTTGTATTTTTAATAATTACGAAACAACGAAACCGTTTTATGCGTCGTAAAATCGTTAAAAATAAATATTCCTCGTTTCTTCTTCCATTACGTATCTTGTCTCCATGTTCTTTTTTTCAAAGAAGATGAAAGAAAAGAGTGAAAGATATAAAGCACGTTATATTTATCCATGGTATCGAACAATGATTCTCTTTAATATCGTTCTCACATTGCCCTCGAGAAAGAATTTACGCGATAATCGACGCATAAACTGAACGCAATACAATATGATCACGTTGGAGGATGAAAGGTTAGCAAATCGAAATAAATCTAAGATTCCGTCGACATTATCTCTGTCATCTGAGCAAATTCGCTTTTTACAGTCTTTTGAAATAACGACAATCTCCGTTTGTAATTTGTTCGACCTCTTTCGTAAGTTCTAGCGTTTCAACGTGGAATCCTTCTAAATAGTAGATTAAAAGATAACACGAATCTTGCGCTTTCCTCGATCCAACTTAACTGATACTGATTAATTAAGTAAGGAAAACAATTCATCCAATATAACGAAACATAAAAATTATAAAAATAAGAGATTAATTGACCGCTTAGCATTTCGCGTGATTGATAAAAAAGTAAAAGATTTTAAAAATCTAAATTGTTGCGTAAAAAAGTTGCAACTCTTTAATTTCCTGCAAAAGAATAAAATAAATTTTATTATATAATATACGATACGTTTGATGTAAATTTTATTTTCGTCGATTTACGTACTTGTCGAATATTAAAATCATTCTACATATTACATTCACCTAAATATTGATTGGGTATATTTTGTGACTTCTTTCTCAGAAGCAAATGTGAAAATTTGCATGAAAATAACATTAAGCAGATTGTGGGAGAAGGAAAAACCGAGATAAGTAATTTTTAATCGGCGATTATCTTGACCTGAAATGTATGTAACATAGTGTATAGACGATTATGGGGTAAGGTGATTTGTATACAGATAGAAGATAATAGCAAAGAAAACTAAATTTAACAATTGTAGAACTTACAGTTCTGTTTTTCTTCGTAACTTAAATTACTCGTGTTTAGTATATAATTTCATTTTTTCCATGAAATATAAATATGCATTTGACTTTTCTGCAATTTTTCTGCAAAATATTTATTGGAATTTATTGGATATTTATTGGAAGATAACACGTGGATGATAATGTGATAATATTGCATTAATATTTTATTCAATCCTTTATAGAGAAAAAAAAGAATAATTAAAAATGATAATTTCTCTCTGTAAAATAATATACTAACGATCTATACCAATTAACTCTTAACTTGAATTTACATTATTCCTAAAGCAAGATTGCAAGATATTTTAATTCCTGTATGGAAGAAGAAAATAACGTTCACACGTACCAATAATTTAATATTTTCAATTATGTTTAAAACTACAAATATCAAGAGAAATATAAGTATCGGAAAGGCAAACGTTCCATCAATTACTATCTACTATTTACAAACATTCAATCACTCTAGAATAGCAACAGCCACGAAAGTAGAAATATTTTCACAAGTGAATATACGCGTGGTCGTTTTATATCAATCGGTGGATGTTTATTCACGGAGAAAAGATCGATGAATCGAGTCGAGAAGCGAAATACACTTGAAGGCCAAGCGATGTTTGCACCATAAACTGCCCCACGTCTAAACCGCGTCTCCTTTCCGTTGTTATTCCTCTTGATCGCGGCCATTCTCGATCGACGAATCGTGCGAGGGAAAAGCATCCTATCGTAAAATTTTTCCGAATTATTTTCATACCCCGTTGAATACGATAGAACCTTTTTTTTATTTCTTCTTTCTTTTTTTAATTTAAAAAAAAAAGTTGTGGAGAATTGCGAAACTTCTAGCAAAAAATGAGTTCAGATATTGCTCACTTTTGTTTCTATAAACTCTGAAACTCTGAAACTCAAATAAATAGTATTTTAAGAATTTTCTGGAGAAATGTATTTTTTTGCTCTTAAAAAATAAAACTTGGAAGAAGAAAAAAATGTTACGATGAAAGTTATTCTTGTCATGTTTGTAGGAAAATATAATAATTTCGAATATCTGTACTACTTAATAACCAGCCTTCCAGCAAACATCTTCGAATTCAATATCCATTAATTCAGATAATTAACAACTAATTCACAAATATAGTACATCGAGACAACTTTGCCGATATCACAACGACAAGGAAGGTGAAAGGATCCCCGATTTTTGTTCACCAAAATAATTTTGACCCATGAAACACAGCGAAACTAGTCCACTCTTGGCCATCCCATTCGCTACGACCCATCCGTCTCAATGGTTAATAACTTTTCGATGGGTTTCAATTTAAAATCACCGACCACGTATACGCCTCGTCGTAAAGTTTGCCTGGGTTGTGCGGTTATTGACAGATATCCTGCATTTTTCAAGCAACCGAGTGGCTTTACGGTCGCTTTATATTGTACAATATTCACGAGGGACCTCTCTGCCTGTAAAATGACCGCTCTTTCCACCTCTTTTTCTATCTTTCGTTCTCTTCCTCTCTCTCTCTCTCTCTCCTGTTTTTTTTTCATTCTGCTTTTTCATCGGCCGCCGTCCCGAGAGCACTGGTATTCGTCATCCTTTTAAAACAGATTATTTCACGGTTAACTGATGGTGCTGACACCGGGGCCAAGCGCTTTATAAAAATGCAAGCGTACAACTTTTCGCTCGATGGTCTAAGCCGCGGCTTTTGGACTAGCTGCAGAGTTCCGGCTGCTCACCGGACCAATCGTGATAGTGTGCTTCTCGTTCAGAGTGTACCGGAAGACTGTACTGACACGAGCGTATATTTTTGAATTGTTTGAACGCTTAATTCGAATCGAATTTTTCATTCTCTCTGTGAACGAGCCGAGATAAAAGATTTATAATCGAATAACACAAAATTTTGAAGCTTTGAAATTAATAAGAAAATTGGAATTATTGAAATTGGATAACATTCAATTAAATATTGTCACTGTGAAACGAAATGTCGAAGGGGTGTAATTCTTTTTGTGCTTGAGTTCTTTTATCATCCCTACGTTCTTGGATCGTCAGATTGTAAGAGAAATGATACTAGCAAATTCCCATGAGTTGGGAACTACTGATATTATATAATAACTGTTAGATATCAATATAGAATATTTTCTATTTAACGAGTCTTTCGAACGCTGTAATGTCTTTCTATGACAGCATTAATAATGACATCATATAACGATTTCCTGAGTCATTATTTATACATCTTATATATTAAAGCCTCATTTAAAATATCTACAGTTGAAATTGCTTTTAGTAACGTGACATAGGATTTTCATAAGTGCGAGAGAAACAGGCGAAAAATGATTTTTAAGATGTGGTCTCAGTAATGTGAAATGTATTATTTAAAAAAAATCGATGTTGATTATATTCTTTTTGATAAATTACCAGAAACGAAAGAACATGTAAAACTATTTTATACTTTCGTAACTCCAATTTCATATAAGATTAATCTTAGGATGAATACAAGTGAAAATATCAATCAGTGATATGACGACCAATAAAGAAAGCTTCATTATTATTATTAAAAACATTAGTGTACGTGCATGTATATGTATACGATATTATTCGTAGAAAAAAAGCATTGGCATAAAAATAATAGAATTTTTAAAAGCAAAGCGTGACTTTGATGTTTGGAAAATGAAGAGATTAGGAATCCATGATGGTATCATTGTGGCTATAAGGAAGAATCGTGAATGTGAAAACCCTCACCCTCTTTTTAAGGGTTGAAAAATGAAAAATGGATTTGAAAAATAAATTTAGAGAAAGAATGTAAAAATACATGCTATCTGCTATTTTCAAAGCACATGAAACATAATTTTTAAAGAGAAGAAGAATTTTACTTGAATAGTCACATGAAATTTTGGAAAAATGTTTATACTTATCGATACATATTCTTTTTGACAAATATAATTAACATAGATAATGAATGATTCGATGAACAGAGTTTACAATGGAAAAAGAATTTTTGCTTCCATATCTATTAAAAAAGAGGTAAAATATAAAATATAAATAAATTTACAGTGATATCCAAACGATATTGCGTTCGTTTATTGATTATTGCATTCCCTTGTTCCTATCTTTCGATCCATTTCAAAACGAACGGTTTTATTAATGATACATCTAGTATTTCTTCATATTTACAGAGAAATGTTTACTCGAGGATATTTATCGTGGAACAGTACACATGACCGTTCAATTGAGAAATATGAATTATTAATTTGATGGATATGTAATATTCCTTTCAAATTTTGCATTTTTCAACATTGCTTTTGTTTCAGCTTTTCTTTTAATTGAAACTCTTTTTTTCTTCTCAATATATTTCTCATGTGTAAAGATTAATCTATTATTGTATTTATTTATTACTTTTTATTATTCTTCCTTTTCAGTATCTTCTAGTATCTTCTCTTTTTTAATTTCAATTCGCTTGATTTTATCATTATATTCTCAACACATGGAATAATTTATAAACTCAAGTTATTAAGTAATTTTTGTATTTAATACTTAACTTTGATATCCAATCAAATAATATATTTATTTTTTTAATCTTCGCAAGAAACATCGTGAAAATTTTTGTAAATATAATACATTGCTATTAAAATAAGTGCAATTTGAATGATATCCTCAATATTTATTCTTAAACCTCTGTAAAATACTCACTGTACTTATTCCCTCTAAAAACATTTAGCATGCACGTTATGTTCGCAGTATTCACTAAATCCTGCATTCACCACGCATTGACCACAGTTAAGAACCCTCTTAGCTCGCGCCTCAAGCACATTCACAGATTCGCGTCGCTTCCGCTTTTCACCATATTTGAAACAGCAATACAATTTCAAGATTTCCAAATTCAAGCATGCATAACTTTACAATATTGCATTTTCAATACGACGATCGATTACAAATTAATAATTTAACAATTTAAATTAATAACTCGATGCATTTGTTAAAATATTAAAAGATATAATATATATTTCTTCTATCTTGATGATTTTTATTATCGAACACGATAATATTTTTGTAGTTAAATAATAAAGAGAAGATGTATGCAAATCTAGAAGAAAAGAGAAGAAAAATTGTTAAAAAAGGCAGACCAAGCAAATATTTTTTTAATTATTCAAATATTCAATATAATCGATGACATTTTATGGTAATTATGTAATCTCTCTCTCTTTCTCTTTCTCTTTCTCTTTCTCTCTTACCAAGAGAAAATTTCGAGATAAACAAGGTAAAAAGAAAGATAAAACGTCGGAAGGCAAATTCAATTCCTGTTTTTCCTGGCATGTCATTCATTTATACTATTCCCGAGGCTCATTTATATTATTCGAATCGTAATCGCAAGTAGCTCGTTAGCGCGCTCTCTGAACCGTTCGACGGATAACTTTAGCGCCGATAAAAAGCTAATAATCCCGACCTTTAATAAGTGTCGACGTATAATTTATCCTCCAACTTTTCTTTTCCCATTTCTTTCTCTCTCTCTCTTTCTCCCTTCACCGATCCCTCTGTTCACTTATTCGTTTTTTAAACGCCTTTATCCAACAAGAACGAATATTTCGTTCTATCTTCGTTCAATAAACGATGTGAAATAATTAATACACACAGAAATTTGTTCATACGAATTTGCAAATGTGAATGAATGGCATAGTAAAATAATAATGAATTTTTCTATTTATTTACAATTATTTAGAGAAAGGGAATATCTCTTTAAAGAATACTGTAATTAAATTTCAATATTTATACGTATGAATAAAAAATATTGAAATTCAAATGAAAATTATTCAAAGCTTGTCGTTCTCCGTTTTTTTTTCTCGAAAAGGAAAATATTTTCTCTTCGAAGAGAAAAGAATCGGAAATGATTGCTTTTCTTTCCTCTATTGTATACGTTTAAATTCTTAATCTTTCGTCGATATCGAAATTTGATGAAGCTACTTTCTGATATTTTTTTTTTTTTTTTGTTTCTTCTTATCCTTCAAATAAAGAGACATTAATTTAATTACAAAACATTTCGATATTAAAATTTTCCTTCTGATCCCTTCCGTTTTCTCTTTATTCGAACCTTCTCTCTAAAATTCTCTCTTCCATCAAGTATTATTCGTTCTTAAGGAGATTCGCTCTCGCTGTACACGAAGACGTACGTATTCAGACTTTTGTTAGTTACGAGTGTCAGTAACACCGACACATCGCTACGATTCTTGCTCCGCAAACATCACAGACACGTAACACTCTTAAAAATTTTCGCTCCCAGGCTATTCACACTTTAAAACCAGGAATTTTCGTTTATGTACCTATGTCATGAAAGCACTTTGCTACGATGCAATTTTCTAAGTCAATCTGCATACTTTACTTTAGATTTAAGTGATCTGCGAATATACAATTTGCAAGTCTATTTGGAGAACTGCACGCGAACGATTGATTAGAATTTGGATATTAGATTATATATTTTTCTATCTGAGAATCGTTCTCATATTTATCAAACGTGTTAATTATTCGATTATTTTACGTGACGTTAGTAGAAGATGATAGGAATAAGGAAAAATATTAAATTCATTTATCTTATTTTTTGCTTCCCTATTTTATCAGGAATAATTAAATAACTTTTTCTTTGGTTAAAAATCCAAATTTTTATTGAATTTGGAAATATTTATCGCTCGTTCGTCATATGTTTTCTTTGTTATTTCGAGGCAATTAATACGAGTTATCGTTTCTTTAAAAAATTCGATCCGATAGAAAAAATGTAGAAACGTATGCGCACGAGAAAAATTGAGAAAAAATAATCCGTAATGTTATAGTTCGCAGCAGCCGCATGTGGTTGCGTAAATCGTGATATTACAACTGAAAATTGCATCGTATTCCCTCGGGTTAAGGTATATCAGAGATATAGTGGATAGATATTTGGCATCGATGTAAAATCACTATAACCAACAATGTATATTCATAGTACTTTAGCAGTGACTTTCACTTTAAAAAATCAAAGAAATTTTTAATTTTTAATTTATTTAAAGAAACAAAAGATATATTTTTATAAAGAAGATTCGTTATCCAATAATTTATATCAATATGTTATCTGAAAAATTAGAAATTATTATTATATTCTAGATTTTTATATCTTCATTGAAACATTATCTAACCTTTTTCTAAAAGTTTTTATCAAATATTCGAATTTGAATTTAATTTTTCTTTCAGATGTAACTAACATCGAATTAAATGATTTAATTGGAAATGTTTTCTGTAGAAAGTTTTCCTCCTTATAGCATATCTGACATTTAATTAAATTCAACCGTTGTGTACCGATGTATTTAAAAGAATAATATTCCATTTATTCGATTTAACTTGATTATTTAACATTTTTAATTTGATAAAATTAATATAAAAATTTTACATCTATTATAACTTCCAATTTTCAATTTATATTCAATTTTGTAACATAAATTATGAATAAGGAATATATATAACTTTACAAACACTTGAACGTAATTAATGATGAAAAATAACTAAAAATGAATAATTATCATTATTAATACCAGCACGTTTAACCATACTGAATAAAAAGAGATTACATACCGGTATATCGATGTATTGTATCTCAGTTTTATTGATTTTGTTTAAAAAAAGATTTCTATTCTATAAAAATTTATTTTTCATACATATCTTGATTCGTTCATAAATTGTAAAAGATACGTCGAAAATAATTCATCTTTCTATGAAATAAGCATTTAAAAAATGCTGTGTAACATTTCTTCCGAAATATTGTGATACTACATCACGTTGAAATCTACTTCAATTTATCACTTCGCAATACGAAGGCAAGTGTAATGCGCGTGATCACGTGTAAGTGACAGCATCAAAAATGAAATTTTTCAAATTCAGTTACGATGCTCGTTAAAGTTTCAAAATAGCTAAATATCTATTTACAGAGGAAGACCTGTCACTTTTAATACTTCGTCCAAATTGGCCTCCAATATCGTAATAAATAAATTCGACATATTTCTTTATCTCAACCTGAAAACCCATATTATCACATTAATTATAAAATCCAATATAATTCAAACAATCATTTCCGATATTTCTCCTGCATAAAATCAATAATACGCACATATATAATTATCATTATACTCATTCATATCTCATATTCATCTAAATCTATTACTCTAAAAAAAATATATATATTTTTTATACATATATATTCTCTTCCCTCACATATAGTTGTCACACTTCAACGTATCCTCATTTGAGCATCTTTGAACAATTTTCTCATGACCATCCAGTTGGTCGTTCAATCACACCGGCCAGTCAAGCCAATTCCCTCAACGCCCACTCGTTCACGATCTTTTGGTGGCTCTCTCTCCCCCCTCATTTAGCGGAATGGGCGGATAAATCACGAGCGAAAGGTAAATCAAAGTCGGTTCCAGCGCGGCTCGCGCAAAGGCAAAACCTTCAGAAATTGAGGCGACGCCATCAGAAAAACTATACCGCGCTCTCGACGATCGAGCCGCCTCCAGGATGGATTATCTAATGTCGGATTATGACATTGGAAAATTGGGTCGTGCTATCCAGCCCGTGCGATTCGTCACGCCGTTGGTCACGCCGTGTAACACCATCCGTCCCACGAGTCTCTCCTGTAAGATCGGATAACGGATACTCGACCAACGGCTACACAACGTTAACTAACATGACTGTCACCCTCGAGGGAAAGGATTACGATGATATCGCGGGATCCTTCAAGCTTCGTGTGTGTCGTTTACGAGGATAACTTTGTTCGCGCCAACTTGTCGGAATCTGTTCTTTTCCTTCTTCTTTTGTTTTTTTTTTTTACAAGAGAGTTTTAATCAGGTTTGGAAATTTTCGGGAGAACGTTTGTACCTGAAAGAAATTTGAAATGTTACTTGGAAAAATTTTATAGAATTTATTTTGTAACATGAGATTATTTGTTTAATGCAAATCATGGATGAAAATGATTAATTTTGCGAATCAATACCGACTTAAAAATCTTTTTCTTGAGATCATTTTTCATCTAATGATAACAATTTGTTGTATATTGTTTGAGAAATATTTCTGGTAACGTGCATACATTTATCATAATGAAACGATAAAAATTCCTAACTTAAAATAATAGGAAATAAATAATAAAAATATAAAGATTTTCAAATAAATATAACTTTGCATTTATCTATATCCCAAACGACAAAATCTGAAAAAACATCCACTCATAAATCCGCAAAACGTGAAAACCTACAATCTCGTATCCACTTTTTCATCCATTTCGAACATCTCGTTGCAAAAATTCTATTCCTCGAATATCGTGAAGCTTTCGAAAAAGGCCACCTTTCGATCTTCTTTTCAATTTCTTTTCCGGATAATTTAACCATTTTCCGTTCCTCTCTTTACGAACACCAATAAAACAGCGAGTTACATTGATTCTCGCGCCTGGTGATAGACGAAGGATAGATAGACGAAGCAGTAATCCTCGACACCGAGCTTCCAGAGAATCGAGATCCAATTTAAAAAGGGGCGGCTATCGGTGTTTACCAGTTTATGCGAGCGTTACCCAGGGAAAGGGTGGTTTTGCCCGAGATTATCCGCTAAAACTCCATAAAAAGGTAAAACGGGAATCGTGACCCGGTCGGCTCTCCTTGAAGGCAGTCCCTCCCTTTTAACTCTTCTCATCTTCTCGTCTTCGGCTTGGGGGAGGAGGATATAGCGTTCGTCCAATGTTTTCAGCCAGCAGTGATCCAACGCTTTTATTGGCGTTCCCCGCAGATTGGACGTGTAAGACAGGTATACGAAATCCTTTTGTGCCGGGATACACACCAGCTACGCCTGTCGTTCCACTTTATATATTCCTCTTCCTCCTCTTCCCTTAATCCTGGTGGCGCGCCCATCTCTTTGTGTTCGTTTCTCGGTTCCATAAACGATTTTCATTGTCTTAATCCAACGTGAACGACACTCGGTTAACTCGAACGTTTTTCCGGCTATCCGCGAGATCCACCATCGTGTAACCATTCATCTCGAGGCAATAAATTTGCCGCGATTTCCCTCCTTTTACTCTCCACTCCGCGTGAAATAACACGGGAGAAAGAGTATCGTAACTTTCCTGGACTTGGAACAAGCAAATTACGTTGGTTTCTTGTAGGCCGGACCGATACTTTCACAATTTTTCATGCAATCGGGAATTAAAAGGTTTGAGAGATACGCGCGCTCCATTGCGATTAAGGTCTGCGTAATTTTGAGGAATGAATTCATTGAGTATACGATTGTCAATATTTTCTCTTCGATTTGAATTATTGTGCTCTCGAAAGATTTTTGTGTACGTGGGATTTTTCAGGGCTGATACACTTCGAAAATCTACGAGTATCAGTTCTAAACATCGTTCATTCTGGATCATTCAATATCTAATGATGCTGTCTTTTTTTTTTTGTCAAAATTTTTGAAACTTCATTATTTCGAATACTATTCCAAGGAATATGTTATACGCTTCGTAATGATTTGCAAATTTGGATTTATATCTTTTCGTTAACACAAAAGTAATTATTTTTGTTAAAAAATTAACAAGACACTTAATTTTTAATTATTACAAACTCGTATAATTTCCTTTTAAACATCTAATTGTAGCCTATAAAGATAAGGTATTTAAAAATAATAAATCTTTTTCGAAGGATATACCATTAAATGACTGAAAGAATGATGCATCATTAAAATAAATATGTAAGACCACTTACACTGCAATGAATCAAGCGTTATACTACGAAACATAATTACTACGGAAAGATATCTTAGCCAAAGCTTATATATGCCATTAATTGGTACCGAGCAAAGATTTGCACCGATCCGTTCCTTTATGAGAGAAGGTTACGCTTGGGATACGATAATGATCCGGAAATGGAATGGTTAAGCTAGTGTAACGATCCCTTAAACTGGAAATCCAATGGTGGAAACCACGCGAAACCATGTTATAATCCCTTTTAACGATAAAATTGTTGGGGCAAGGATGAAAATATAGTACGCAAGTACTGTCGCGATCGTTGTTAGAAAAGTTGGGGGAGGAGGTCGCACTTTTCAAGCTGTTGCAAACGCTAATGGACTCATGACAGATTCGAAATAATTAAAACCGCGGCAAAGAACATTTTCCTGGTATAAATATATATATATATATATATTTGTTCAATTGCAACCGGCTGTTGTTTATTTAATTTCAGCTTTTTAATGAAACAGTAAACGAAATTGAAAAAAGTTACGTCGCGAGATTTAATTAAACGCGAATCTGTAACAAGTTTTCATTAGATTTTATGCTTAACTCTTTTGTTTTGTGCATCAAAGGGAAAATACATTTGTCGTTCTTCTTATAAAAGAATATATTCTACATCAAAAATTTTTTAATTCCATATATGTATATATGCATAGGCTGTTGGGATAAAATAAAACTTTTCTACAAATTTGAAGGATAATCTCTTTATTTCAATTGAGAATCGGTGAAGAATATCTTCGGAAAAAAAAAGAAATTTTTTATCAAATATCTATTTGATATATTATAAATATTATTAGTTGTAATAACCTAAAGCAATATTTTAGTTAGCACGTATAAGAGTATTTTTAACCTTTTTTTTCACTTGCAGTATTTGCATTTGAGGAAAATTTAAATTATATTCTTCAATATTCTCGATTATACAATTTTACTTCTTTTACATACTTAATTTCATGTAAATTAATTTTCTTGTTAATTTAAATTAAATTCAGCTACGTACTTTCATATATATATATATATTGCCGGTTTTTATAAAAAAAAAAAGGCTTTTTTTATACTATCATAAAAGAAGTATAATTTTCCACGAATTAGTGTGCTTCGGGATAAAGGTTTTTTCAAAAAAACAGATAAAGTAAAAAAGTAAATTTCTGGAATGAAAATAGAAATATATTAAATTTAATAGAAAATATATTAAAAATAGAAAATAGAGTTAAATTTGAAAGTGTATCGATAACAAACATAAGCTCTACATTCTTCTTAATTGCTCTTAAAATTTTTAAACGATTCTGTTAGTGATTTAGAATGAAGAAAATCAGATGTAATTTTATATTACGATCATATAGAGAAAAAATCTCGACACTTCAAATCGAATATTTTGATATTGTACAAGTTTCAAAATGAATAAACTTATAGGAAAATATTTGATTTAATTTATATCTGAATTGATTCTTTAACATGCAAACAATTAGCTTAATTTGAATTTATTTAAAATTTTTCAAAAAACTTTAATGAATTTAACTAAAAGAATTAAATACTTTCTATATATCTATCTATTTAAAATTAATGTAAAATCGAATATTTTTTCCATCGATTATAAAATATATGGTAATTTTAAAATAATCTGATAAAATTAAAATATTTAATATATTTTATAATGGAAAAAATTCATTCAATCCTTTGCTAATATAAAATCTAAATTTTAATTCAAAAATTTAGCTGGAAGGATTAAAATTTGCATTTTTGCATTTTTACATGAAATAATTAATAGATGTTGAGAAATTTGAAACTCGTCGTCTAACATTATTGCAAAATAATTTATATTTAAACGTGAAAATATCAGTGTCATTATCCAACCATTAATCTAATGGTTTTTTTCCATATCACATTAATATAATATTATATTATATGTTGATCAAAAACGACATTTGAGAAATAATATAATTTATTTTCTTGAATATTCCTAGAAGTTTCGATGTAAAAAGCAACTACTGCAGAAATATTGCCAACAGCAAAGAAAGTTAATGAGATTCTAAGTAGCTTTCGAAGACACATATATCAAGAATTTAATTATTCATATTCATACTTTTCCTTTGCCAAAGAAATGATTTGTAAATAATTCTTATACAACATCTTTCCTTGTTATTAAATATTATTCCATACTATATTTGAATTACTCAAAAAAAAAAAAAAACTAAATTAATAAACCCGATTTTTTGAAAAATTTTATTGCTTTAATCGCAAAGATCAATCATAATTGATTTATGTAATATCGATTACATAAATATTTATAACTTTTTCAATAACTTTAAATCAAAGCTTTATTTCCTTCAATTAAGATTTAAAAAATTAGAAAGAAATATCACGTTTTTTATTATATTTTCCATATAATCCAAATATAGATAACTCATTATATTGTATTTACATCTTGAATGCGAAACAAATAAATTAGTATATTCGTCGGATATTATAATCTAATATCTGCTCGTACTCCATTGCACGTTTATATTACCAGAACCTGTTTAAAATATAACAAAAAATAAAGAATAAATATAAGATATTTTTTCAAACACCTGTAATAAAATCAAACCAGATTAATATTACACGTAAAAAAATAACAAAAAAATTCGCTCAAATTTTATCGAACCTGTTACACGATTCCACAACTGATTATTGCTTTCATTACACAAGCGAGAATGCATCAATACCTGTTAGATAAATAGACACAGATACGAAATAATGTTTCTCACGCGAAGCGACCAAGTTTACGGCGTTATATGCGCCGCCAACTTACGTAAGCCGGAGCATTTTCGCGGAAATGGCGCAAAGACGTCGAGTTGAATCTCGTTGCCATACCCCTACACAATGCCGCCACTGACGAGTACCGATCGCTAAGAGGAAGGTATCTTTTATTAAAATAATAAAGGAATTTCATTAAAGGAGTTGTCGTCGAAAACGTGTCTCTGAGCGAGGGGGGGATTGCAAGTAGGAGGGTTGACGGCGAGAAAGAGGTCGATAGTCGTGGGGAGAAGTGGAGGAGGAAAGGAGAGACGAGGTAGGGAAGGAGAATATGACACGGTAACACGGTAGAGGGTAAGGAAAACCCTGCGAGTATCTTTTCCACCCTCGCCCCCTTATATATCCCCGTCGCGTGCATTTTTCTCCGCCAGTTTTCTTTCTCGTCTCACGATATCCGCGCCGCGTGTAATCCTGTTGACACGGATTAACGAGGATTCTTGACCGTTGTGCATCAATGCCCACTTTGTTCTATGGTAAATTAATGGATGTCGCGTTTCGAATTCTTTCACTGGAGTCGAGACGGTGGCACGTCGTGTTAACGGTACACGTCATCATCGCGCTCCTCTATCAAAGGAAGAGTTGACGAACATTTTCCTCGTTATTTCTTTTCTCTCTCTCTCTCTCTCTCTTTTTTTCTTTTTTTATTTTCCTTTTTCAAGGATCGTGCAACTCTTCGCCAACCCCTGTGTACCAGTGTGAAATATGAACGGGGTTGGTTTAATACGGGTGATGATGGTTCGTTAGAAAAGTCTCTTGGATAATATTTTTCTCGCCTCGTTTTGTCAACCTCGCAAAATGTATTTCTATTATCAATCTTTTATCGTCTTAACTCAAATCCTCGAAAGGTTGAAATGTTTCTTCTAATCGAATGTTCCTCTCTCATATTTCGCAACTTTCGAATTCATCAGGAGATTAATTATAATTATTTACGAATTATCCTCGTTAATCGTTGCATGCTTCGAATTTCAACGATTCGTCTCATCGAATCCGTCGTAACCCAGAAACTACGAATACTATTATTCCCCGGCGTTATTATTAAATATAATAATCCGGATTCGAAACGCATATTCGCGCACTCGGGCCAAACGACACCCCCGGTTTTCTCCAGGCAGTGCACGGAAATTTTGCACGTTAATTCGTGGAGAAACTATTATCATAGCCATTGTTTCTCCATATAGCAAGCTAGCAATTGCTACGCCTGGCCGGAAATGGTGGAACGGAGAAGATGCATCGGGGGCGGGTATAAGGGGTGAATTGTCTTGAGTTCGAACGATTCGACGAAATGGCTGCCGGCTACTCGTAACAATATCCGAAACAGGTTGCCCGTACCTGTTCACGTAGCTTAGCTTGCCGCAGATTACCGGTAATCCCTCGGGTTCGGGTAACAGTTACACGCTTTCAACGAGAGACGGGGAGTTTTGACCAAGCTCTGTCCCGGCCCGCGGCGGACCCAACTTCCATTCGCACTCACGACGTCGTTGAATCTCTCTCTCTCTCTCTTTCTCTTTCTGTTTCGTAAATCTCTGAACCGATGAACTTCCCTGTGCGATATACAACAATTCATCGTTAATGCATTGAAAAGAAATAAGAACGTTGCATGACGTGAGATGTATTCTGTAATTCTGTACGAGAAATGATAATGGTGCGCATCGAATGTTTTAAATTTTTAAAAGATGGCGGTAATAGTATATTCGATGAAAATAAGAGAATAAGAAGCATTGATGAGAGATAATTTTGGATAGAGAAATGGAATTGGAGGATATTTGATAATTAATAGATGATAAATGGGTCATTAGATATATAGATTTTATGTTGTTATATCTTCTTAAATGTTATTTATACTTGATATCAATTAATTAATTCATAAGATTGAAAATCATTACATATAATATCTCTTGATAATTTTTCTTAGTGAATTAAAAAGATGATCATTAAGTTTAAAGAATATAACGAAGAAAACAAGAACTTTTAAAATCATCTTCAATATATTTTATAAAAGAAGAGGAATTTAAATTATTATAATTTTTTATTTGATATTTTATCAATCCATATCTGATTCCTTGTCCCTTATTTAAAATAAAACTTTTAGATTTAAAATAATATTTTATCTTTCGTATAATGATGCATACTTACATGCACATGTAATAAACAATACTCTTACCTGCGTTTATCACTTTTCACACAAATTAAGAATCGATTTATGAGGAATGAAAAATAATACGCAATTAAATGAGAAACAATATTTTATCGCCAATTGTTTTTAAGCATTCTAACTATCCGATTAAACGTTCGCCACTTGACGAGCAACGAATGTTTAATGGGGTTACTTCGTTTTGCTCGGCTCTCGTGTAGAATTACCCGTGGCGTGGTGTAAATGAGCGGCAGACAGAGGTGAATCGGTTACCAGCGGATTAGAGACCACTACGGAAGTCTCGTATTTCCAGTTAATGGCAGATAACCCGGATCGAAATTAATGATATTTTTGATAATATAGATTCACGATTCATGATTTCGTGGATTGTACACTCGTGCGTGCCTTTAATCTCAAGAATTTATTGGTGCATGAAATACACGTTTTACTTATCAAATATACAGAGACACGAAACACGAAACGAGAACTTCTAGATTTTAATATTGATATTTCTTGTTGCTTTTTTTGCAATATTTTGCAGTTTGAAGTATTGCTCATTTATATCGATGATAATCAATAATCTAACGTACGATAAATGATAATTTATTCAAAATATCTTCTACACGGAGGAGTGAAAATTACTTAATATACACAAATCAGTTTACAAAACTTCATTTAAAAAACGATCTTACTCTCCGTTAAAATATAGAAAGATCTTCAAATGAGTTTTTTTTCACTTGTTATACATCAACAAAGCATCCAATATCGTTGTTCAAATTGAATATAATTAATTTTCCCTTATCCCTTTCTTTATTTCCCCTCAAATAAATCTAACTATCGTAACTGGAAACAAGAGAGAGCAAATTTTTGCGGGACTTCTGTCTCAAATAAGTGATACGTGGAATTCGAGCGAAGGGGATGAAATCGAATGGTGCACGAACGAGTGTATCGATTCACGTCGTGAAAACTAATTACCGTTAAACGAGAGTAACGAAACAAAAAAATGGCGTATTCGTTTAGGAAGAGGAACGTTCGTACCTTATAGAGTGAGTTACATCGTGTGACTGATTTTGAAATTGCTCTCCGGATATCAAGAGGATCTCGTAGATACACGAAACGGCGAATATGGGTCCCTTTGACGCATATCTGTTAATGAGATTCGAATAAATATATCTAATTAAAATTTAACGTGATCGTGTTTCCTCCATCCGTGGTGCAGCTTTGACCGTAAAGGGTTAAAGGGTGAAAATTGAAACTGCTCGCAAAGATTAATTCTAATAAATCTGTGAATTATGAAATTTATAGTATATGGTACACGAATCGGTGGTGTAAAAAGAAAGAAAAATATAAGTATTGAACGAGTGGAAAAAATGATGATATTAAAGCTAAATGATAAAATGAATTTGAAACTTGTTGAAGAATTTTCTAATAATGAAGTTTTCAATTTTCAAGAGATCAATTTTTAATATGAGATTTATAATAAAGTAATAAAATATTTGTAAAATGATAAAAAATGTTATAGAGAGTTAATTGTAAATCTTTAATTATAAAATATTGAATATGAAAACAATCAATGTTTTCATACCCTGATTATTTGAAACAAGAGAAAAATATAAAAATATCGAAAAATTTTACATTATAGATATTTTACAAATTAATTGCAAAAATATCTATTATTTCATATTTTACTTTTTTATAAAACTTATTTATTTTACGATAGCTGTAGAAACAGAATGAATTATAAATTTTAAAATAAATATTCAACTTAGGATCTTATATTTCATACTTTAAATTGGGGATACAAATTTTTTACCTAAATAATAATCATTTCATCCATGTTAAATACATTACTATATAAAACAACTTTGCAATTTTCCTCGAATCCTCGATCCACGAATCCAAAAGAAACGGATTAATCTAAGAATAAAATGCACGAATTACCGAGCGAATGTGAAACTGTTTCACTGTTTCACGGAAAAATTCGTGAAAAATTCCTGTTCCAGCCGGATCACGTGTTCACTTGGATATAGGAGCATCGAAGTGGATCCACTTGTTACCTGTATCAGAATTTTGCGAAACGAGGCCCGTGGGTGCGATATTCCGCGTTTTCCACGTGAACACCCGTGAGAGATACGCGAAACACGAAACGTGGCATGTCGGCCGAGGCCTGCATAATTGCACGACAGATAATGAATTATAATAATACTGGGGTTGTATTATATTCGAATTCTTGTCAGAGGGTCGCGTCGAAACGGAAATGCTCGAACGAGATAGGACGATTACGCGTAATTTCTGTAATTCTCGTTATTTAACAAACGTTTTGATATACACGCGTCGCGTCGCTACTTAATTGAATAAACTGTCTGGCAAATTACGAAAATATGCAGCGGAGGTTAAAAGGTTTCCAGCGACATTGTTCAGCGTTATTTTCTTGAGTAATGTATATATGTTTATAAATATGACATTTTTAGTCAATTCTCTGTATTTGTGGAAGACAGATTATTTGTGACATTTTTATAAAAATAATTCTTTCTTTCTAAATGAAAAATTTTGTGATGATATATATCGTGAAAACTCTTAACAAATTTTTATCCCAACAATTATACGTTTAATAATTTTCAAAGGGGATAACGCGTTAATATCCAAAGTTCATCCTATTTCGTTTCAACCTATCTCGCTTTAAAGTTTCGATTAAATCAAAATTTTCCGATATTCCCTTGTTAGTGTAATACACTTGATTTAATCGTGAAATACGAGTATAATTGTATCGTTATTATCGATATTAGAAATTGCCCGTTTAGATTTACCCCTAACCAGTCTCCATGGAATCGAAATTACCATCGTGTCGTCTTGATACACGGCCGATCAGTTAATCAATAGCAAACGAAATTCCAGTTCATTGCTAACCAACTCTCTCCATATTGATCGCTCCAAATAAAATCTAAATACATACGTATATATATATATTTACACATTTTAATCAATATCCTCGTCTCACATTAAAATTTTCACTATTAAATTAATTTCAACCACAAAATTCAAGGGAAAAAGCACAAACAGTAACCAATTTCAAACGCTACTTAATTCTCGCGATACAATTCGAGAGTCAACGATGAAAATTCACTCGAGGATTCGAGAAACAGGTTTTAAATTTGCCGCGAATGATGCGGCAACATTCCAGAGTTTTCATCACGAGCGGCGCAACATGCACCCTCCTCCTTCTCCCGAGAGGACAGGAACCGTATAATTCGTGACAGAAGACTTGCACCGGCATGCCTCGTTTCTACGAGCGCATTCAAATTAAGAGCTCTCTAGATGGGACGCACGGTGTTCAATAAACAGAACACGCCGTGTCACTTGACCGTCCACTCACGTTTTACACTACACACAGAAATAGCGAACTATTTTCACAAAAACCTACATCAAACGGTTCGCGCCGGCCAAGTCACGTATACATCCTCCGATTCGGCTTTTATTTTCAGTTTTTCCGTATCGATCGGGACCGGCTACGACGTTTAATCGTGGTTGTTAAAGCCAGTCCGGATTCGAGAGAGGAAAAAATAAAAATAAAATAAAACAAAAATGTTGTAAATTTCCTCTAGGAAAAAAGAATCTCCAATGTGTATCTCGCGTAACTCGTGTGTACGATTTTCCCAACACGTGAAAGTCCTTTTTTTTTCTTTTTTCAATTATCGAGTCACGTTCACTTCGTCAATTGGTACGTCATTAGATGAAAATGTGTGCACATCGGCGTATAAAGAGCGTATAAGTAATCCGCATGATTTTCCAATACCGTCGTCGATATTTAATTATTGCAATCAGGGATCTAATTCCTTCCAAGATTGACGTGTTTATTGAAACATTTGATGTTTGATATAATTAATTCTGAAGTTTTGACATATGGTAATTAATATGGTATAATAATTTATGACATTCAGAATTTTCCAAATATTCTTTTCCGTCTTGTATTTTATTTAAATCTTTCTCTCCTTTCTAGAATTTTATTCTCTATGTTATGTTATTAGAAACATCGCGAGAAAATTAATTCAATTTACATTAGAAATATAAAATACACAATCACAAAACTTCAAACTATACAAACAGAGGAAAGCACCAAAGGGCGGGCATAATTACATCAATGATTTATTTAAACTGACTACCTTCCTCTTCAAGACTCTCCAAACATCCGAGACCACGTTTCAACACGCACCTAAACGCAACCGAACCGCAAGAAAACCAAACAAACCCCAAGTATCCACCCTCGATCCACTTCAATCAACGACGTTTAAACTGTGACCCTCTCGAATCCTATCATCCCATCATTAGAGATTCCGGATAAAATCTCTGTACAAACTGTTCCGAAAGTGACTCGCGTCATTCGTCACGTCGATTTTCGCCTCCAACTACTTCGAACTTCGTACTTCGAAGTGCAAATTATCGTTTTTCGTCGATGAGACGCGAGAGAAGAAGTTGACCAAAGGCCACACCGCTCGTCCAATGACAAATGACCGGCCATTACGCCGATTTCGTGGTCACCCCGTGGTTCCTATGCTTCCGAGAGTGGAGCGCAAAAAATTAATTACCATCAACCGGCGCGATGCTGCAATTGCCGTTTTTCGAGTGTCGCCTGCACTTCGGTCACTCAGCCCCGCGGAGTGCCTCGTTCACCCTCGTGACCGTGTTGGGGCGAAATTTATCACCCTGTGGAGGCCACGCCACGATTAATACGTTTGAGAGACGCGGCTCCCTCCTACGCTGATGAATAGCGAGCAGCGAAACGGATTTCGATAGATTGCGGCCTACGGATGCGAGAGAAAATTAAGTAATAGTATGTGAGCGCGTGGAATTTTTACCGTATACGTGTGTGCGTGGGCGTGTGGTGGAATTCGGTATTGCGCGAGCGTATCTCATGAACCCTGTCTATTTGAAGTATCTTCGTTATTCGGAACGATATTCGCGATGTTAGATAGACAGAGATGTCCAAATTGGAGAAGAGCTGGAAGAGATGAATTTAATTTCCTTTAAGCGGAATTAAATGCAATTTTTTCATGCTTGATTTCGCTAAGTATGTGAAATATTATAGTACATCGATTTCTAAAAACGATTTCTCGAAACAAAACGTGTTCCATGCTTTTTATTTGAGTTTATTAATATTAATTTCATTATATGCAATGTAAAATTTTCTCGTTTAGTCTTACAATGAAATTAACAATTTCTTTCAATTATTTATATGATATCTTTCGAATGTTAGATAGGATTAATATTAGATAATATTGTGATATACGTTCTACATTTTAATTTATAGTGAAAAATACGGGTAAAAGTGGTTCGAAAATGATGTACATACGATATTCAAAAAAATAAAAATTTCCTGATAATAATGGATTCCATCCATCACCAGCATTCTAAAGAAATATACAGCGGTGAATATGAAATCCTCGAGGTTTCAGATCCACCCTCTTCAAAGAGTAATACTCACACTTTTCATCGTTCGATCAGGCTTACATACTGGCGCATCGAGGATAAAAAGAAACAGACGTAGCGCGTTCCGCGAAACGGGAAGCGCAAAACCATCTGCACTTTTAATCCTCCATTTAGGCCGTTCAAACCGTTAGTCAACGGTAAAGGAACCACAGATACGTTTTCTCTTCGCGGTTTTCGACATTAGATGGCCTTCAATGGAGGCGTTCAGGTGGCTGAGCCGCGGTTTTCCATGATACATACCGTTCTGTGCAGAGATTTCTGTGCGTTTTACCACGCGGCGGCCGTGTAAAAGCTTCGAGCTAAAAAGGGGTGTATCTTTGAAAATCGCAGGCAAATATCGTGCGGTGGAACTCGGTCGACGTGAAATAAGCGTTAATGGAAATGGATTGAAGCAAGAGGGACCTTTGCTCCTAGGGAAAGTAAAGAAAATTCAACCACTGAACCATTTATGAGCCTTTCTTTTGTGTCTCTTCCATGTAACTTTTTAACCCATGGCGTTAAAATTAGAAAACAGTTACAAAAGATCGAACAATTTGCATGCGATACACTTTGGAATAATTAATTTGAAGAAAAGGAGATTAATATGAAGATGAATGCTTGTTTTTTTAATTAGACAAAAATTTTAAAAAGTAACAACGTTCTTTTAATTATTTTAGAGTAAATTGTTTGTAATTGGAACAAAGTGTACATTTAAAATTACGATGAATCTTATAATAAATTTATTTCATACTAATTTTACAAACGAATATTTTTAGTTATGCTAATAAATATTGCTAAATTCAATTCTATGTTGTTCCACGTATCATCGATTCAATCTTTATAATTTGTATCTAAATTTGAGACTTATGATTATTTTCAGTCATAAATATCAACGATTTACAACGACACATTAATCCAAATTCCTAATTTGTGACAATTAAGAATTAATCACAAGAGTATCATAAAAGTATATTGTTCTAACGGTACTCTTTCTCGCAAAAATTCATAAAAACAAATTAACAATAGTTTCATGGTTCGAGTCTTCGTTTTTGAAAGAAATTTGAAAATTTATTAAATGTAAATAAAATAAAAATTAAATAATTCTAATTGAATTTAAATACAAAACGATTAACTCGCATGGTAGTCAAAAATGTAGAATTTTTTCATCTCAAGATTCATTTTCGAGGAAATAGAATTTAAAAATTTGCCTATTACGTGAATATTTAGTTCTTGAATGAACATTTTTTTTTATTATACATTATCGTATAATGTATAATCTCTTCCATTATTGACAAGTTTCCAAATTTTTCTTTTTAAAGAAAATCGAGTAGAAAAACTCATTTCATCTTACAATTTGGATTTATTTTATCACCGTCCCTTCTTTTAGCTTTTTATCAAATGCAATCCTGTAAATTGATACTTATAATAATATCCAAATGTCCAAATACGCTTTTAATTCAGGATTAAATTAAAAATTTACCTTAAACCTCTGAAAGATTTTCCAATCAAACTGAATCCTAATTATTTTCCGTACTCGTTATCGATTTACACTCCAAACAGAATTTTATCACTGAGAAAATTAGTGAATCGAAAAATAGAACATGTCGAAAGCATCAGTTACAAGGATTAACCACGCTGTAAAGGTTTGAATAATCGTTCGGGCATCGTTTTCATTAATTATGTTTCCCCATGGAAGAGAAAACATAATTAACATCGAGTGTTACGGAGTGCTTCGAGTATCGTTCACGTATACGTAAAGCGGCGTAAAAACTATTAATTAACTTGGTACATGCACGAAAAAGTTACCACACACGTTCTGTTTTTCATCCCTGCCAGCACCTGTTGAAACAAATGTTCAACAAACCCGACAGAACCGCGAGGATAACGTTCGATCACACGCTCGTAGTTTTGTAACTGGAAAAGCGGGCAATTGCAATCGCAATTAACCGTTTTCGAATTCACTGCGAAGCTTGTAGTATTAATTCGGATCGAACAATGTTTGTTCGCATATATCCGTGTTGATGTATTCTTTTTTTTTTCTTTTTTCTTTTTTCTATTTTCATATATAATTAAGCGAACCTTCTCGATATTCCCTGGAAAATAATGAATTTTCTTTGATTTCGTTACAAATGGATTTATCAAAACTAGATGCGAACAGTTATTTCGTAACGTTTCGTGTTTATATATTTATTTTAAGAATATTTCAGAAAAAATGATATATTCATATGTATGCTTATTGTATTTTTGTATATTTTGAAAATATTCTCGAATCAAAAGAGCGTTACATATAGAATAAATTAGGGATCAATTATCTTTGTTTATCGATCGAAATTATAGATCTGTAAAAAGAATGTATAATCTAAAGATTATATATAGACTTTTAATTGAATAAAATTTAATTCAATAAAAAGTATGGAAAAAGATGAAATATCATACATCAATCGCATAATTTACAATTTTTCACAAACAACATATCCATTTATAACGAAAATAATCGAAGCAATCACGTCGGGTGATTCACCTTGTCCAGCATCTTTGCAGAGATCGTATCTCGTTCCCAGAAATAATCAATACCCCAGCTTCCGAGAAAGAATTAACTCAGAAAAAGATAACGAAGGTGCAGCTTACGTCGATGCGTTCGCGGAAATAAGGGGTGAGCGCAATGATTAAACGGTACGCGAAGGACGGAACCGTTTTAATAAATAGAGAAGTTTTACAACCAAGTTTCGCAAGTTGCGAAACTCGGTACCACATTATTTTCCGTCTTACAACCTCAACTTCCCCCTATTGAAATTCCAATTTTTTCCCCCCTTTCCTCTCCTCCCCCTCGAAGCGGGCCGCGAAATTTCTTTTCCTTTGTCATTCGACGATAAATTCAGAAGGGGGCTTAGAGCAGCGGTTTAATTAAACTAGTTTAACTGTCATTCCGTTCCTTCAACTTAGCTTGTTCGCCGCACGGTGTGGCCCGCTTCGAAATCGATAATCGCTGCCCTCTCCCTCCTACATTTTTATTACTTCTACGTACGGATTGTAGGCTTTAATATTAATTTCCCCGTGACAAAGGAGGGCCTACTCCATTACGTACGGTATGGAGAGACGGGCAGAAGTATCCAGCTTTATTGGAAATTCTTATTCGACGTTGCGCCTCACCTCCTTTCAACGAAAGGTAGAGAATTCGAAATGGAGCCATTCACTGTGATATTAACGCTTTGAATTACGGCTCGATATTAAGATACTTTGACGATCGCGTTGAGTTATTAAGCGGTGTAAATATTATTAAGTATGAATGAATGTAAATCGAAATATGCTTTTATGCTTTTTTAAATTAAGAAGATATAAATACAATATTCTATTTATATATAATTATGGATGTATAAATTTAAATTTAATCACGCCAAACGACCGTGCATTTTCACTACTATGTGTATAATTATTTTAATATCCTGTAAATACCTAGAGTTTTTAAAATCTAAATAAAATATTTGTATTCATGTGAAGATCGCGGAAAATAGTTAGATACGTCCACGTGTTGTTATTAATTCTATCTTTGACATCTCGAAATTTGACATTCTAATCATGTCATGAAGAAGCTCAAGTTCAAATTTAGAATTATCTTTAGAAATTAAAAAATACGATTCATAAAATCCATACAAATCTAACTATAATAAGAATATTGTATTTCTAATCGTATCGTTCCAATTTTTATAAAAACAACTTTGCTTTTATCTTCGAAATTAAATGATTTGAAGATGATTTCCAAGAATAATCCTTTCACCGCATAAAAAGAACAATAGCTCACTCTGAAAATAATTATTCATGAAAACGTGCATGAAAATATTGTCGCAAGAAGATCCTGGATCAACAGTCACGATATGTAAAATTCAGGAAACGATTACTTGCAAGATCTTCTTATAAGAAGAAGAATTCTTATAAGAAGTACAAGCATAAACCTATCGGATATTTTTAAGAAATATTCTTAATTTCATAAGAAACACAAGAATTTATACATATTTCTACGAAACTGCATTCAGGAAATTTTTATAGCGGTGTACATTAATTAAGAATATAAATATTTATTTTTCTCTTTCTGAATGTGCAAATAGATTTCTGATACACTAAATGGTTTTCAATGTAAGATATACGTGACTTTTACAAATAGGAAAATATAAAATATAAAATTAAATGGCAATCCTCTGTTTGTCATCCCATATTAGACCTATTGATTCAAGAATATCTGAAATTTATCTACGTAAATTTATAATATCATTTATTCACCAGAAAATCGTCAGGAAACCAACCGATCTAAATCTTGATAAATTAATTAATTTTTATAACCAAAAATCTCTCTACGATTTTCTACGAATTAATTAAAAAGAAAAAATGGAAAAATTTCAAAAACAGCAGCAGCATTAATTAGCCATCTTCCAAAAGCAATTAAACCTATTCGTGTTATTTTCCCCTAGGATCCCTGCACAACATCGCACCCTATCATCAAAAGTTCCCGAAAAATTTCAGATAGCACAGCCGCCGCTGTAATTATCATCCGTTCGACAAAGCGAAATTTCATCCGCCGTTAAGACCGCACGTAAAACACACACGTGTCCTCAAAGGCAAAGGCATCACCGTGTAATAAAATTTCTCCACGCTCTACCCAAAATTAAAGGAACAAAAACAAAGGGTGAAATTCAAACGACACCCACCGAGGAAATTAACTATCCTACCGAGAGGAATTAACCGCCGACCTGTTATCCTCTTTCTCGAGCCCACGCTTACGAAAGGAGAAAAAAATTCGGGAGAGGAAACAGTAGTGGCATGCAACTCTCCCTCCCTCCCTCCCCCATTACTCGTGATTGCGCGTTATAGCGAGTATAAATAATAAATAAAGGGTGTACGACTCACTTGGCTTATCCAGATCAGATATCTCGAGCTGCGAGTACACCGTTGCAATCCCCAACACGAACACCGTGGTCGTAGTCGCGACACTCCACCGGCACCTCCACCACCACATTTTGTCTCCCTTTCGCGCACTCCTGGCACACACACACCCTCGGCCTGGCCGCCCCCCCGCGCTCTCGCCGCCCTTTCAGCGGTTACCTAGTCTCGCGACCGTCGTGAACCGGCACTAATTGCAGCTGCTGTTGCTGCCGCCGGTGCAGCCGGTGTTCTCCTTCTTGTTGCCGATGTTGCCGCCGCTGCTGCATTGCGCCGCCGTCGTCGACATCCTCTCGACTCGCCTTTCTCGTCCTCCTCGACTCTTCGCTCGGCTCGGCCCTCGACAGTTTTGCCACCACTTTTGCCACCCGATCAGAGATTTCAATCCCGCGATCGACGATTCACGCACTAGCGAAACCAAAAGCTTTCTCTTCTTCTTCTTCTTCTTCTCTTCTGCAGACCCTCGAAGACTTTCCCTCTCTGTCCTGTACTCCGATAGCTCGACGAATCAATTGATCTCGTAACCCTCGGCCGAGCACTCGTTCCAATTACGATCCAGGGGAGATCACCTTCCAAGGGAGTCTCAATTAATCCACTTGTAGGAGGATAAATGAACGAGAGGTGTTCGAACGTTGACAATTCCTCCCGCGGAAAACTTTTCAACTTTCGGTGCGGTTGCAGGATTTGACTAGGTTTTTGGCGGGTTTTTGTTAAAAATATTTTGCGTAGAAAAAAAATGTGCGGTCGGATTTCAATGGCAGTCGGGATAATTAGGCAGTATTCACTGTGTAAACGATAATTTCTATACCATTATTATATAGATATCACCAATGTTGAACTGTTATTTGATAAAAATTCGACGAGATTCCAACACTTTCCAACGTTCTTCAAAATTTAACAAATACAAATACACTATCGATGTGCACCAGAGTACGAAAAAAAAAAGAAAGATAGAAAGAAAGAGAATGAAATTCATATAGAAAATTGGCAGTGTAGCGCAAAAGCACGTCAGGTATCAAATTGGATTGATTCTTTCGACAGATTGGCGAACCGTGCGATTCCTCGAAGCCATTCACTTTCAACACAGAACTGTTGTCTTCGGAGATGTTTATCGCGATATTCGATATTTTTCGAAGTAGAAGGCTTATCCTCGCGGAGGAAGCAACATTATCACGACGAGAGGGATGACACCCTTAGAAATTTAAAATTCGAATTGGTCAAAACGGATCGAGCTTAACCACAAGTAACGTTCTGGACACGGGTCTAGTTTACTGCACCACTAGCTCCGAATGAACTCGTCGGTTTGCCCCTATCTCACGGCTCGTTACTCGCACCGCTACTCCAGGGGCGCGTACACGGAAGGACATTCGCATCCAGCGGGATCTATGCGTAATTAAATCCCCTTGTATATCGATATTAATCAATCAACGAATCAAATCCGCGGCCGTTATTAATTAACTGCCTCGATGGTTGGAATTGGGGCAAGATTTACGAGTTTCGAGCGCCAATCGTTTTTCAATTGTTTGTCTATTATTAATTTTCATTTCTTCCCTTTTTTCTCTGCCCCCCCACCCCCCTTTCCGTGTTTTATTTTTGCCCGATCAAACGAAACAGGTCGAGTTTAATTTCGTTTTTTTTTTTTTCGATCCATCGCAGTGCAAACACGTGCTCGTTTTCATCTCTCTGCCGATTGTCGCGCACCATACATTGACGTACTCTGTCGTCCACAAATGAGACACCATGCTATCACATCGTCGAACGTGGTATTCACACTATCTCGAATTGCGCATATTTAAAAAAATATATACGTATCCTTTGCAATTCGCGTCAATCCGTTGCCATCGATCTCGTTGGATGGATCATAGATCGATCGAGACGGATGAGAAACGTGGCAGCGCGCACGCAGAAACCAAGATCACGTTGTCCCGCCGCGATTTTAATTCATAAATCACAGGAGCACCGTGATCGTACTCGAACACGAGTGAACGACAAACCCCTCGCTTGATAGAACCACGTCGAGTCCTGACCCGTGGCGGCTCGGTACTGAAACCATTGAGTAGCGTGAAGGACCACCGCAAGCCGGTTCGGCTTCCTTCGTGGCCGCTCGGCTAACTTCGGGCACGCTCGCGCTACCCGTCCTCATCGTGCAAACCGGTCTGTCCTCGTCATTGCCGGCGCTATATCCACCTTTGCTTTTCCCTCTATACAATCGAGCTTCTTCTCGCCTCTTCCTCTCGCTTTCTTAACCACGCACGCCGCGTCGAGATCACTATGATTTAGAGGCAGAGCTAATGAGTCGTCATAATCGCCGCGGTACAAAGCATGCAACTTCTTCGAGAGATCGAAGCTGGCATGGATTCGCGCCGATTGAACGACACCTGTCTGAATCGTAACCTTCGTCTCCATCGTTTTTTTTTTAAATAAAACTTGCTGCGATAAATAGTTTTCGTTCAAATTATTTTCGGGTTCCGTTTTTATTGGAGGAACGAATGCCGAAAGAGAAGAGAAGATTCTTAAAAATCGAACCGCATTATATAAGATCCGGAGCGGGCCACTCGGGTTATTTGACTTTAACCGCTTGCGAAATTAGTAGGTTTTATGGGTCGATGACGACCGTAATTCCCTCGTCTCGCGATATCGTGCGAATTGGTTAATATTCATGAATGTTACGGGATTGGATAGCTTTGAATCTTGAACGAGTCAAATTATCCGCTCTATTATACCAATAATGTGTGGTAATAAGAAATCGAGAATTTTATTTGTTTTGATTGATACAACATCAGATTAATTAAGAACGAAATGAGAATGTTTAATTTGTCTATAAAAAGTTTACTATAATTCTCTCAAAAATTTTATTCTTGACTTATTTTCTATTCTCTTGTATAAGAAATTACATGTAATACTCAAATATATAATTCTCTTGGTTTCATTTATGAAATAATATGTCGTAAAGAAAAACACAACATGAAGTTATATTCCTATATAAAATAATGAGAAAAAAATATCATGTTTACTTGTAGTCAATAAATGCACTGTCATAAGTTGATATCTTACATATTTTGAACACATATTGAGTATGATTTCATATTGTTATTCATATTTTTATTATTAAGAAAGAAAAAAAGAAAATAAAAATTCTTAAAGTAATAAAAATATCGAAGAAATTTTCAAATGATTAATATACTAATTATAAATCTTTCATCCAATAATCCCTTATCCAATAATCAATGTTATAATTGATAGATTTCATATTATATTTTAAATATAAATCATTCTGGAAATACATATTGGGATCCAATATGAATAAATAATAAGATTTTCCTAAATAGCTTTCTAATAATATATCATCGAACATTATAAATAAAATATCAAAAGTATTGAGAATATTTTCGAAACTTCTATTTTCCAATTAAAATAAAAATTTTTAAAACTATTAAAATAGATTAATAATGGTTAAATTAATACGTCAGGGGATACAGTTAAGAAATATTAACGAATGTAAGAATCTTCTCATTTCTTCAAAAATTCGTTCTTAAATTCACCAGATAGACACTTGACTCGACCTACAATCTATAAAGGAACGCTCTCTTTCTAAAATACTCATTTATCACATAGTACTTCTCTGTAAAAAGATTCAGCTCCACATACATCTTACACGAATTCCTACATATAGCACCAAACACGACTACATACCTACATCGACATCTAGTTTAGAGACATTTTTAGAATTCTTACCGTTCTTGCTCCTAAAAATTCCTTTATTTCTGCAGAATTAAAGTAAATTAAGTAATTGACCGATGAATCGTTGAATAAATTGTTTGCATAAAAAATTTTAAATTATAGAAAAATTGAAATACATTGTTATAAATCCTAGGCAAACTTTAAAATTTCCAATTTCAAAATAAAATCCACATAAATAAATGCACTTTCGATCCCTGCAATTTCGTGATAAGCGTTGTCATTAGACACTCGTCCAAAAAGAAATACGTTCAACACCCAAAACACGTTTCATCAACATTGATAACTTTAAATATCCAGTTTACAGATTTAAACACGGTCAAGCCAAGAAACGAGGTTAATGAGCACCACGGAACATATGTTTCGATCGGAAGATTGGAGGGATTGAAAGGGTAGAACGCTTATTTACGTCATAAACATGTTCATGAAAACTGATAGTTCGTGCATAGGTGGTGCACGCGCGAGATAACACTCCTCGAAACTTCATGACTACGAGAACTCTCTGCGATCACGATAAATTCTGGCTTTCGTGTTTCCGTCGCTATCGGGAATCGCCTGCAAATCACTTCCTAATCCTCATCGAGTAGGTATCTGCGAAGGTACCTTTCCTAAATCCCCTTTCTACGTTTGAGAACAGCCTAGGTATGTATATCTGTTTTCCTACCATTTACCGTTTTGACGGAGCAAGATTTTTCATTCTTGATTATGAAACAATTTCACTATATTAACTATAGCAGTAGTAGTAATAGTAGTAGTGATTTCGTTAAATTTACTTGTGATATTAGTTTTTCTGTAATTGTAAATGTTAACTTTGTAGATGAATTTGTAGTAGATATTAATTTTAAATTAAATAATAGGAAAGAATGTACAGAAAATTTGCAAGATTGGAATCCGTGCTCGATGATTGGTGAACCCCGAATCGGGGACTTCATGTCTATCGTTGGAACATTTTCTTGATTCATCGATTCTTTATTGCTCTTTCGTTTACGAAGATTCTGTACTATTTGATTCATTTTCGTATACGTATTCTATTATTAGTAAATATGATATTATATTAAAAAATCTTTTAAGTTGGAACTGTCATATAAAGAGTATTAGCTGATAAAATGAAGAATGTTACATAGAAATCTTTTTCTTACTTTTTTGTGATGTTTGCTGATGATTATTGCGGCCATTAGTGGAAAAAATTAATAGCATAAGACGGCCTTTGAATCATTATCTAAACTTAAATATTTGAATCATCGTCTAAATCATTATTCTCATCAAAAATAGATTTAAATAAATAAAAATGTGAAGAACAAGTAAATGTCAATTTTTTTTATCATTTATATAGTATAATTAAGCCTTCATGATGAAAATTAATGTAGAAGATTTTTAGTTTTAATTTAATACATACTTAATGATTCTTTGAAATGATATTAGTATTTGTCGCTGTTACATAAGAAAAAATTATACTATAGATAACTTTTAATTTATGATCTATAAAATTTTATCAATAATTGGTTTAACATACGAGAAGGTGTTAATTATATATGACTTTATAGATAGGAACCAAGTTCGTAATTTATTATTTTATATCCTGTAATTTTATCCTAACTTTTATTATTGTTCAAATTTTTATGAGTTTATTCGACTAGATCCCTAAAACAGTGGATTTTAACATCTCAACGATCCTATCGAATGCATCGTTAATTTTGAAGAAAAATCGAACAATTTCGAAATCTCATGAAAGCTAATCGCGTGACTAGCATGGTATCGGGTTTAATGTATTTTTTTAAAAAGCCTCGAAGCCTGAGAGAACGAATTGTAAGCAGAGACGTATGCTCGTGAGATAATCAACGTGTCAGGGTCAACTGTAATAATTTATCTATATCGAGATATCGATACTATGCATTTTCTTTCTTCTTCTTTTTAATTCGCAAGTTCAATTCGGTGTTCGCTTTCAATTGCGAAATTTCTTTCTTCTCTTGGTCCAATAAACAATTACTGAGAGTAAAAATTAATGATAAGAAAGAAATAATTCGTAAAAAATTGTATTTTTTCTTTAAAATCTAAATTACTCTGTAGCAAATAATCCTCGATGATGATGGTATTTTTGAAAAAAAATATTTGTCGAAGATATTAATTGGCAATACAATGACCTATAACGAAGATTGAATCCGTTATTTAAGAATTAAAAGCAATTTTTTGGATGTTACAAGCAATTTGCTGATAAATTAATCTGTGACGGATTAATTTATTTTATTATTTACAAGTAACAAGATAATGTGCGTTAAAAATCAATTTACCACAAGGATTAGAAAGTTTCATAAATTTCGTTAACTGCATTAACTGCTAATTGCCATAAAAAACGTATGATAGAAAAAGTCCAAAGAAAAAAAAGAGAAAGTTTCTAATTCTCTATTCGTTATACTTTTATTCGTTACATATCTTGACTAAAATAGATAATTTTTATATATATAAAATATCGTCGAAATTATTCTGAAAAAGCAATAACAGAATTATTATCAAATTATTATCAAAGAAACTTACATTCAAATAATTCATTTCTTTGATTTACGTGAAATTTATAAAATCTATGATCAAAATTTAACATCACGTTAGTCAAACCATGTTTTATGTATGCCATACATAAAACATGCAAGTCAGCCTCATCGATGTTTCACCAGATCGTATTTAATCCCTTATTCGATGGGAATGCAAAATGTCCATATCATTGGTTTATAAACATAGAAATGTACATGTTACAGAAACGATGCCAATCTCGACGTTGACTCCGAATATATATATATACGAACTCATTAATCTTACAAAACTGAGTCAGTTCAGTTATACTATAGTGATTGACAATGATTATTCATTATGTAGAATTCATTGGCTTTAGTACAAAATTTTAATCCTTGGCTTAAACTGGTGGAATATACGATACACATTAATCATACTGCATGTTCTATTGCAGTATGATATTCAAAGATTAATATCACTGTTGAAATAGCATACTATTTACTTACTTTTTTATAAAAAAAAAAAAAAAAGAATGTAAAAAATCACTATAGTAAATATGGAATGAAAATAAAAAATGAAAAAATGCAAATTGAAACGAAAGATGAATTACAAGTATAATTCGTTGAAAATTTAATGATATGAAATTAATAAATTTTAAAAAAAATATAACTGCAATAAGCCAAAATTAGAAATGAATTAAATTAAAAAATTTAATTCCAAAAAATATATTTTCTCAAAAAGCAAAAACTCTTGGCAAAGCTAAGAGAATTCTGATGAAATATCCCACGTAATTATATTCATTATTTTGTTAATAGAACAGCTAATCGCTACATGATACATGGAGGTAAACGTCACTAATGAAAAATAGAAGATATTCCGAAGACCTTCCCATTTCCTGTTCTCCAACTCTCGAACTTAATATCTTATGAATATGCATTATTTAGGTGGCACCAAGCCATAAAATCGTGACAAATATCTTCTTCAAATTGTCATAAATACATCCAACCATAAATATTTCTTTATTATGAAAATTCAAAGATTACAATTAAGAATCGTGATTTATAACGTAATATAAAATATTCTGAAGCAATCTGTTTTTCGTATTTATTCGTTTTAATCATCGTACGAATAATAAAAAAGGATATAGGCGTAGATCTGAAAATTTTTCACTTTACAAGTCATATATAGACATAATTCATAATACAATCTTATAATATCTTGAAAAATTAATAGATAATACTTTACCTAAATAATTTTACATTTGCTTCTACAAATTTGTATTATATCGAAAATTTTAGAACATCTACATTCGTAACTTGAAATGTTACTATTTAGCATAAATATTACTGAATAAATTTCTCCCAATTTTTGATTTATTTATTCTTTAATCAAAATCTCAATACTTTCAACTATCTTTACCACACACGAATTATCAAAATCATCCTGTCCATTATTAATTTTACATAACATATTCCAATTTCGAGCAAAAATATCTCAATAATACAAATCCTACGATATTTTTTAATCTTTGAGCAATCCCACACACGAAGTTTTTTTCCTCCCGGCGCATTTTTTCCCAAACTGCCGAAGCATAAACGATCCTTACACAAACAATCCGTATAGCGTTTCGAATCAGTGGAAAAGCATTAAAAAGTCGTTAAACGCATCCATGTTTCAGATTATCCGGGATAAAGCCACTTGAATGCGGATTCGAAAGACTCGGATGCGCTGGTAATCGGCGGCTGCCATTCAGAACCTGGCGGCTTGTGAACTGGTCAGAGTGTGTCTGGTACTAGCCCAGACCGCGTGCCGGATCAACGATATTTTACATCGAGCACAGAACCCGCTTTCATGGCATTCCCAGAGGATTGGAACCTGACACCACGTCATACATCATAGTACACCGTCGAATACCCAGGCTGTTAACCCGAAGCACAAGTTAGATACGATGTAGGTTTCCCGTGGCCTCCTACTTGTCGAATAAACTATGAAGCCTGTCAGTCACACCATTTCCTCGTCCATGATCGCTTTATTATTTCCATTTTTTATCATTAACCATCGCGTCCACAATTCTTTTTCAGTTGTGTTTTGATCTTTGATCCAACACTCGTATTAAACATCTCTCTGTCGAATTTTTCCAATATTAATTAATTTTTAAAACAATTTATATTTTCATAATTAAAAATATACTTGCCATCGAACAAGATCTTTGATAAAATATATAAGAAAAATTTCAAAGATCATGTTTCACCAGAGAAAAATTTCTCAAATGAGTACAAACTAAATTTCCACCAAGATGCGATCGTGCTAAATAACGTGTTTTTCTGTTTTTCCTCTTTTCACGAATAAAAGAAACCTCGTACCGGAAGAATTCTTTCCCCAATTGCCTTCTATAGTTTTAAATTGCAAAACAATTCTCCCGATTCGGCTATAAGCGCGTTATACGTATTAAGCACTTAACGGAGGTGCAGCCACTATTGTCAAAATCGATCAGGACAAATGGAAAACCGTCGGCCGTGAGTTTGTTCCGGTCGAATAGGAGGGGTAGCCATCCGGTTAAGGGGAGAGCGAGAAGTACTAGATAGTCCGTAACAGTTAACGGTGGTTCAGGATGGCCAGGACGTATAATGTAAAAGGGGGTGAAGGAGGACCGTGTGGAAATTTATGTCAGTGTTTACGCGAAAGTGGATGGTGCTCTTGGCCGGGAACTGAGAAGGAGAGAATAGTTATTACGATTACCGTGCAGAATAACGAGTTTCCATCCGGAAAGCAAAAGATTTTGTCCATTCCCTCTCGACTTCTCCTCTGTCCTTTTCATCTTTCATCGCACTCGCTCTTATTTATAATCTCTTTTCTTCTCTCTTTTTTTCTTTTTCTTTTTCATTCATTCTCGATTTCTTTGTTTTTCTTTCCTCCAAGACTCTGTTTCATTCTTTCGTCCAATTTTGTTTTTTTTTATCCGCTAACGGCTCTACGGAGAATCAGAAGTTTTCAGAGAGGAAAAAAATCTTGGGAGAAGGGAGGGTAAATTTAGCGTATAATTTCGCGATGCGAAAATAGAAGGAAACATTTTCTATTTATAACATTGGTACAATTTATTATTGTGCTTCGACTATATTGTGATTTATAATATATCTAAAAGATTAACAATTCCACATAGATTGCATTAGAATATATATAAAAACTTAATTCTTCGTTTCATTTTGCATGAATATGTCTTTGTTGAAAAATTCAGTCAAAATTCTCGGATAAATTTCCAGATACATTGAATTTCAATCTCTAATGAAACTTTTATTCTCATTAAAACTCAACTATATCGATCAATATCGAAATATTTATCCGCGATAACGGTTTCAAAGTTATCCAAAGGCGATTCTCGTTAATCTTTCTTCGTTTTTCGTTTCTTCGGCGAAGATGAAACGCGCGGCAAGATATCTGGCAGGAAAATAAGAGGAGTGGCAAGAATCGCTGCTTGAAAAACGTGTTCGAGCAACGATAATGGACAAGAGGGGCGTGATACGAATATCACGGCCGTTCGCGCGAACCTGTTCGCATCTTCATTATGCACCTGCACCACTGTTCATGGGAACCCGTGGACAGGCCACGTATTATGCAGATGACGGTCCAAGAAACAAAAATGACAAAGGGCCCATTCTTCTTTTCTCGCTTGCCACCGTGCAAACGGTGGATGGAGGGAGAAAAAAAAAGGAAGAAGAGATTGAAAACGTCGAAATGAGAAACATTTGCAGGAATCGTTAAGGAAACTCGGTCTGCTTTTAATGGAATCGATCGATAAATCACAAAGTTTACGAGATGGTCAGAGACGAGAGCTATTTTTCAGATTAAAACTTTTTCTATGGAATCATATTCGGATTACAATGCAGATTTTTTGGTGCACACATTTTTCATATTTTTTTAATTTAATTTGTTAAATCTCTACCGAGCATCTACTTCGATTGAATTTCCTTGAGTCGGACTCAAATCGTTATCTCCTCCATTTGGTTTCTTTTTTAGCACATTAAGAAAAGAAGGATAGGAAATCCATTGGAAATGATTTTCAAGAAATCATTTACATAAAAGCAATCTTTTTTTCCCTCCCCCAAATATTCAAAGCTTCAATTTTCGCGCTCAAAGTCATCTTTCACGAGTACAACTCGTGCAATGTAATTCACACGCAGCAACAAATATTCTGATACATCGATGCGAGTTAGATGGTGGAAATTATATCATTTTTATCGAACGAGTGCACCTAGATCCAAGCTGCGAATTCGCGTAACCGAGCGTGTATAACGCTTCGATAAATTCGAGCCATTCGCGCAACAGAAGCTTCTTCGCGAGACCGGGATTCGTGTTAGAGTCGTAAATTTGTCGTCGCAGCCGTAGGGACGAACGAGTTGGAAAAATTATTTGCGGAACTGTTCGAATTCCGCGTGTGCACCCGGTGGTTTAATTAAAGGTGGAGGGGAACGATGAATCGCCAACCACGGGGATAAATTTCTTCGCCTTCCTTGTTCGCTTCTGTGGCGAGTATTAATTTTAATACGTCGCTTACGCCCCCGAAGAAACTGAAACCTCGTCGTAAATTCTTGAGAATTTCATAACATTTCAATCGTATCGCAACATAATCACATCGATCAATTTTAATCCAAGTCCAACTTGTGAAATAAATTAAACTCATTTTTTTACACAATACCTTATTTCAATTGCAGTTTGAAAATCAAAAAAACAAGATATTTTGTTCATATCCGTGAATAAACGAATTAATTATCGAACGATAAATAGTATTCACTCTTTCAAAATATTATTATTCGAATTATTCTTATGAAATAGAACGAGCCAAAGGTATCGTAGAAAAATTTCAAGAATATTAGATCACGGTTGACACGCGTGTAGTCGTATTATCGGGCGGTTGCCTTCACATCGCATCGTTCAGGCTTTCGTATTGAAATGAGCAGACAAGTCGGTGGTATCTTATCGAAGACGTATACGTTCATAATGAAAGAATGGATCGAACGAGGATGTTTCCCCCCGGAAGAGGTCGCAATATACTTGTAAAGTAGAGAACATCCGATGGATCAACATAATAAGGAGTAGAGGAAGGCTGTCGAGAAAAAAGCGGGAGTGGAAACGGAGAGTGGGAGGAAGGGTGAGTAGGAGAGAAGAGGAGAGGAACCTCTCGCCGAGGATTTGCCGCGGATAGGAGGAGTTCACCGGTTGCTTCTCCCTCTCGAGGCTTTCCCCTTAACGAGGAACGACTTGTCCTCGTTACCGCGCTCAGAAAACACAGATCAAGGGAAGGGAAAGGGGAAAAGAAGATGTTTCTTTTGAAACGAAGGATTCAAAGAGCCGTGGGGAGAATTAGTACGTCGCCTATATATATAACGCGATGCCTTGGCGAACATCGTTGCTTCCGGCATCTGCCTGTATCCAATCTTTCAAATGAATGACAACGCATTGATATTAATGACTTTAAAGATGCAAACTTTTATGGGTTCAGAAATGTATCGAACTTATAATTTCTTCGTACGAATGAAGAAGAGAATATGTTTCTTCCTTTTCTTTTTCTTTCGTCGCTGAGTAGGAGTTAAAACGATTGAATCGAATGTAATATTAAATGGCTGTGGTAATTTATTCGATTATCATTCATAAAAATGTATTGTAATTGGTCGTGTTATCTCCTGTTTCGTGTCTGTTTCCTTATAAAAATAGAAAAAGAAAATGATGTATTAATAAAACATAATTTGGATTGATTTAGAGTAATAACTCTGTATTATTTATATTTGGCCAATATTGTTCAACAAGAAAAAAAAGCTCGATTCGTATTCAATGAAGGTTCGAGTGATTGAGGAATCACGTACAACTACGTGCTCAGCCGGCAGAATGTTGACATTTGATGAATATGCCAATTGCGTTTAGACAGCCACTATGTATGCATGAAAATATTACTTTATGATTATATTAATAATAAAATGATCCTTGAAAATTGATCAATGATCTTGGCCGATCTTTCCTTCGGATAAACAATATACGAATCATCCAAAATGATTGCTTCAAAATAAAGAACAAAAAATTTAATTCATTCATAAGAAATGAAAAAATAATTCCAAACTTTTGAACGTGAATCGTACTTTTCTAAAATAAAAACTCGATAAGCAATCATATCGCCAAAGTATCTTCAGACACAAAAAGATCGTCTTTCAAAAAAAAATCAGAGGACACTTAAGAAAACTTTGACCAGGTCGTTGCGTGATAGTGCAACACATGACTTACACCTGTGATGTGGAGGCGCAAAACTCGGAACGAGGGGAAATAAACCAGCGGAGAAATGAGTTTGGAAAGAAGAGGACGCAACTGGTTATTAAAAAGCGGCAGTAGTAAAATCGTTCCTCTCGTTATGTAAGCGTGACGCAACACACGAGTATAATTTCACGAGGATTCCTTCCCGCCAGATTGCAATCTACACAACTGGCCGCCCCGTTTAAAAAGCAAGGAGGCATCCACAGAGATTTTTACGAGTGGAATATTAAATGGATGGATTCGCTGAAATTCCATGTTTATACTAAATTTTTCCCGGGATCAGTTTGATGCACGAAAGTTTGGGCATTCGCGCCAAACTCGATGGGACAAAATATCCCATTTGGAATTTTAAGTGAGAATTGATACACATCGTGTTACGTGGAAGCGATGAGGAGTTTTTTAAAATTATCTCACATCGACAGTGTTCTCCTTTTTCTCTATTAAAATAGTTTGTATGTATATATTTGTAGAAGGGAAGAATTCGTAAATCTTTTCCCTTTTATTATACAAGAAAATATACCGTTTCTCTTAAATGATTCTTCGATAAACTTCATCAAACCAAGTTCGTAACTCCTGTAGTATTCATATATGTTCAAAATCGATAAATAAATTGAAAAAAATACATAGTAATTTTAGAACGAGAATTAATCGGTAAATGCAAACGTATTATTCCACAAAAAGATCCAAAATTGACGGTAATCGTATGGTATCGGCAAACCAACTGAGAAGAGGGGCGCCGAACAGATTTAATTCCAGGATAAGATGCATGAACGAGATCTCTCTTAACGTAACGTAATCTCTCTTCGCACTCACCTCAAGGTACACGGTAAATCCATTCAGAACGTATTCATCCCAGCCTCCTCTCAATACCGATAATCTCGATCCACGATCTAAATCACCCCTTGTATTTCGCGCCATTATCACCATCCAGCCTTTTCTTATTTAATCCCTCGATCGCTCATCCTTCCACTACATCCTTCCACTGCCTCTATCCATCCACCGATTTCGCCAATTATATATTCGATGCTCTTGCAACATCATTATACCATGCATCAGATAAAAGCATAATTAAAGGGTTCGCGCGTTTTGTGCGACCGCCATGTTGGCTCTCGGTTGAGGTTAGCACGCGGCGGTGGAGACCTCTGGGTGGGAGAGAAGCGAACCACCACGGGAGAGACGAGGATTGCGCACAGTTTTCGGGGAAGGGTGGCAAATTGTAAAACGTGATTACACCGGCCGTAATAATAAATTATCATCGACGTTGAACAGTGTCGGTTTCGAGGCAACACCGAACAGGGTTTGCAAATTCGCCGCCCGCATAAAATCGACCCTCCTCTTTCCTTTGCCACCTATGTCCCCCTGGTCACCGAGCGCAAAATGGTAAAAGAACGAGGGCGGATTTAATGCCGGCCTGATTGCGCGGCGTATCGCGGCGCCAGCATGCTTTATTTCTTGTAATTCTCTCGCGCCCCCTTCCCCCCCTCTCTTTTTCTTTCCCTCGGAAATTTTTCGCGGAGGAGCGAAACTCGGGCGTAATGTTTATTACGTGTGACGCTTTGTTAGTTTGGAATTGCACGGGCATTTGTCACGGGTGAAAACGGCAGCAGCTCTGCTCGATGACCGGGAGGAGGGAGTCGAATTAGGGGCCGCGAAAATTTGAAAATATTATTAGGACGTTGACAAATGTTGCACCGCGTATAGAAAAATCTTTGCACGGTCTTGATGTTATTGTGCCACTGCCCGTTGGTATGAAAAAGTTGATTCCCGTCAGTGAAAGGGTATTTCGTTGTTTTATGGGCAAGTTCGTGGAATAACGCGATATGTAAATGGGATTTTAAGCTCATTGATCATTGAAATAAGATTATATACGAAGATTTCGGATTTCTTGTTAGGATATTTCATGTGTTGTTCAAATATCAAATTGATCGCTTCTCTTAAGTAATTCTCAAATTAGAGTGATAATATATTAAGCGAAATTATTACAAATTGCGTAAAATTTAAACGTTATGAAATTTAAATTTTTCTTTCCATGATTGGATATTTTATTTTTGCATACTAGAAAAGAAAAAAAGAAAAGAAATTTTAAGTGATTCACTCGCAATGATAGATGATACACTTACGTTATTAAACGATCGTTAAACGATCGGAATTGTGATCGGCTTGACGCCAAGTTTCACCGATTATAACGATAACTGTAACATAATGGAAGGGATGTTGAATGGCTGATCACGAGTGTATTTGACCAAACATTGAATAACGCAATACAAATAACCAACGCGATACATCAAAGTGCCCTGCGAGTTATAAATTGGAATTGCGAGCACGACAAAACAGGCGACGCACCATTTGTAGATTGAATCGCTGATATTAACGAAAAATTCATTAAACACGTGGGATTTATAGATTATACATATATCCACAGCGCATAAAATAGCGTGAGGCTTTGTATTTTGCCTTTTGAAATTTTATCGAGATAAAGACCTTCTCCTGAAATACCTATTTTCGATTGTTTTAATCTTTATTGTCGTGGAACATTTGATCGTAAATATCGTTATTTAATGGTAGACCGATTGGAGCCATATTTTTTTTTATCACTACAAAGGATTTATCGATCGGTATAAAATAGATCTTACGCCGCCTATTATTTCGAACAGAATATTTATGTTGGAAAGTGCGATCGGGCATAGAAAATTTTTTAAAAATACCGTTTTCGAATAATAATTGTTGAAACTTTAACATATCTCTTCCCTTAGAATAGAATCTTTCGATAAATTCTTCCAAGAATCTCCTATTTATTTCTACCGATTCTTTCATTTATTATTCTTTCTCACTCTTGCACTTCCACGTGCTTAGCCTTCGAATCCAAGCTTACGTAAGAGAAAGTAATACAAGGATCCATCAAACAGCCATTGTGCAAAAATGTTTCTTTCATGATCCCAAGTTTTAAATCACGTTCCTTAATTATTTTAGCGCGATCAGTTACAGTTCGTTGACTGGTAATTACACAAGATTCGCCGAAACTCCGTCACTCCTTTTTACCCCCAAGTGGAAATCGTTTCCCACTTTTCCTCTGTTCTAAGAAAACGGTGACATTCGTTTCAAAGAGGGTGGAGGCGCGCCGCTGTGCCATGATGAGTAAACATCCATTATCCCTGCGGAACAGCGAAGGAAACGTTCGAGGAGGAGAATCGGACGCGTACCCCCATACGATTTGACCGTTTCAAAGGGAAGAGAAATCGATCCCGGTGACCTTTGCCCACCTCCACGGAGGAAAAAGTCAAACGTCGACACCCGTGACTGGTAGCTTCCTCTATAGATATCAGGAAAAGATATTACGATCCCTCGATCGGGTCCGATTGACCTTTTCACGAGACACTCCATTCGTTCGGGATTAAGGAGGGGTAGGAATGATTTAAGGTTAATTTCCACCGGATTACCGCCCTTTCCCCTCGTCGGACCCTTTTTCTTCCTCTTCTTCTCCTTCTTCTTCTTTTTTTTTGTAGTCGAATACCTGCTTAGATATTTGCTCGAGATATTGCGCGAGATCCACGAGATCCTTGGAAGGAATAGCGAAGAAATAGGTCGGTGGATTTGTTGTATAATATTAAATTTTTAATAAGCGTCCACTATTGTGTCGAGCCCTTTTTTCGGAGGGGCGGTAATCCCTTTTGAAGAGGAGGGACCTGATGAATTTAGCGGGAAATTTAATTTTCATCAACCGCTCTTTACTTTGCTCTAATAATTAATGACGCGATACCCGGATATTTAATGACACGTTACCTTAATTAATCTCTGTGTCACAATGCAAATTAACTGCTCTACGAATTCCGATTCGTAATACGTAACATAACATACGCGAAATTCGAATTCCGCTCGTTCCGCCAATATAAGCAGCCAATTATCTAAAAAGGAATTATTTATTTAAATAAAACCGTCACGTATAATAAAAATACTTATCGAACGGATTCTTACATGCACGAGCGAGATCCTCATCGTCGATAAAATTGCGCGCGAAGCGTTGAACGTGTCGAATCGATACGCAAACATCATCGAATAATCTCTGCGCAGCGATGTTGCCTACAAATTCAGAGAGGGGAGAAGTTTATACGAAATTTACGGGCGCGGGATGGCGAGCCGAGATACACGAATCGGAAGTTCATCGTCGGAAGTTGGTCGACGCTATCGTCACGTAACCGTGTCCAGAGTATCTATCCAGAGAGTAAAAGGAAGGTCGTGGTTGGGGCGGAATGGCGGTGCAACGGGTTAAAAGCTGAGCACTCAAGATGTCATTTAGTCGGACATTCCTCTCTCAAGGTCTTTGGGGGTCGACCGGTGTTGTCGTGTATCTCTTCCGCTTCGAGGCATCGCGTCACGATAACCCACGGCGAAACCTCGAGAAGTCTCGTTTCAGGATTACGAGCGTTCCATCCACCCCTTCCCCTCTGGCCGATCACTCGTGGTCGGAGAGAGCTTGTATTACAAGATGAGGGGGGGGCATCGTAATGAGGGATGAGAATCGCGAGTATGACTGATGCGGTTCGCCACAAAGCTCTGTCCTCTCGTTTGTCTTCGATTGATCGCAATCATTGACCCGTTATCGAATATGGGAAAAATACTTTTGTCGTCGCGGCGAGTTTCGTTTTCCGACTTTCTTTCTCCTCGCGTTTGATGTCGGATATAATATTTCCCTTTGACATGGAGTGGCACGAGAAACGATATTGTAATAGTTTTTAGGAATCGAGAGATAGTTTTTGGGTTATATGGTGGTGAAGAAATTTCAATTTGACGATTAAAGAATTTCTTCAGAGGATAATTGCAAGGCAATTTTTCCTTTGGAATTGTAATTGGAATTATAAAAAGGGAGAAAAAGCGGAGGAAGGAAATTAAACTCTCGTGACGTGTTTTCTACAAGCTCGTCAAACGTTACGACGTTTCAAAATTACGCATTGGTATAAAATAAAGAGGATGTAATAAAGTAACGCCTACTATAAGGGCAATAAAAGAAACTATCCGCTCAGATCGTTACTTGATTGCCCATTAAGAGATCCATTAAACTCTTTTATATCGATGCCTCGTTGTAACACCCTTTTTCAAACCATCGAAGAGGGGATTAATTACATTCTCGAAAATATATTTTTTTCATAAACATCTATTTTTGTGAAATTTTAATTTTTCTACAATTTTTTTACAATGAATAATTCTGAATTGTTTATTTATAACATGCGAAAATTATATATTCATATAATTTACGAACTCAAAAATCAAATGTAAGTATAGAAACCCCTCTGTTTCTCTCGAATGTACTAAAATTGAATATAGAATATCTAAATCCAATAAGTCATATGCTTTCTTGAGATTCTGCATATACCTAGGAATCATATATACACGAAACAAAACATGTGTGGTGGCACACGGAATAACGCGTCATCTCGTATAGGAATAATAAAAAAGTCTAGCTCGTGTTTAAGCTATGTAAGTATCCTCTCGCGTGCAACACGAAAGAACCTCATTGTTAGCATCGTAACAATCGTTCGTAAGAATGGTGTACAGCTTCAAATGTCCTTGATATTAATACGCGATTTGACTCGTTTGTATCCGTGTCATAGAACTCTTTACGATTGCGGCACAAAAGATCGAAACGAATCTGACACTTGTGCAGCCTGTAATAAATGACGGAGACGTGGCAAGAAAAAAAGCATAATCGTAGTGCGAAGAGGCTTTCATTTCGCAAGGTGGTTATTTCGTGCTTCTTTTGTCGACCCGACGACGTAAGGAAACACATAAAAATCGTGGCTAAAACTCATTCAACATTTGACATTTATCGTCTCACCGATCATTCACCGAATCGAAATGCCTCTCGAATCATTCTCGATAATAAACGAAGATCGCCTATATCGAGAGAATAATATCGAGTTTCGAAATGCCTGCCCGATTGGATGGTTAGATCCCATCTCTCGTATCGGTCGTCATCCGTGCTTCGTATAATTATTAGCTATGATTCGAATCGAGATGCTATAACCGTTTTGCTTTAATCCGTGAGAGGATATATTCTCTTTCTGGAAAAATTTAAGGATGGAGGAATTTTTCGAAATTTTGTGTGATTTAAAATGATTTGTTGTCAGTGTAACGTTCAGTGTAGTTGAAAGGTTTTAATTGGTGTAAAGATATTCACATAGGAATATGAAAAGATGATACGCTTACTCTTGTGTTTAATTAATAAAAAAAAAAGTACTAAACGTTATTAAGGCGAAATATGATAGATCAGTCAATTACGATATTAGAGATATAATCCTATTTCCACCGATTTAATCTTATTATCACATCCCAAATTCCGAAATTATCAATTATTTGCTTCCGTGAACATATCCGAAATCAATATAACTTCGAATCATGATAGTCAAAATATTCTGAATATTGTAAATAGTAGAACGTGATTATTTAACAATCTTCGTCATCGGGGATAAATGCAGGCATAATCGGCAATTTCCTTGGCAAATTTTTAGGTCAACGGAAAACAATAGCGAGCTGCTATTAAAATAAAAATATGTTAGACTTGTATTGTAATTACTATGAGACACGAGATTACACGCGTAGTGTACAAATTGAAAAATATCAGTAATTTTATTACGTTTTTATTATACGTATACGCTTGGATTTTAAATTTTTCGCGTGGAAGAAACGTGAGAAGAAACAAAAAATTTTATCATTTAAACTCGTTCATTGTGCAGAGAAAATCGTGTCGTCGAAATTCCTTTTAGTTTTATTCCGATATCTCGATCGGTTGTCGAGATATAACGATTCAAAGTTTCGTATATTGCGAATGACCCACTGACCTACATTTTTTCCAGGAAATGCGTCTGTCGCTTGTCTGGAGTTTGGGATAGGTCAGTGAGAGGAGGCGCGAGCGAGAGGTCCGAGTAAGCGACAAGGAAGGAGATAATAAACGATTAAAAATTACCCTTCTCTTCACACGACGATATCTCGGGAACCGGAAGTCGTATCGTGATGAATCAAAAAGCGTTTTAAAGGGGAAGGTTCCGCGCTTCTAATGATCTTCGATTCATCGACCGGGAATCATTATCTTCGGAATTACAGCGGTTTAAAGTTCTCCTAATTTTAATAGAGTTTGCTCGAATTTTAAGATAAATTATGCGATAGATGTGTTTGCTTCTGGAAAGATATTATTTATAACGATAATATTAACGTTATATATCTCGAAGGCTTCATTTAAAACTCTCTTGTTTCGTGTTACTCTTTCCGATCTAGTTTAATTTAATCTTCTTTCCGAGCATCTTATATTTATATAATACTCTCATTATTCCATAAACCAATCTTCGCTGAAATTTAAAACAATTTCCAAATTAGGTTTGAATTTTCCTGCAACATAATAGTTCGAATACCTTCGTCAACTATTATACATAACCATGCATATAACTTGTAATATGTCCACGAACTTATTGCCCCACGTTCGATTCATCGATCGATTCTACGCGGAGAAGTGGTATCGACGCCATACATTATTTGGAATGTCGAAATTACTTTCGCCGTATCGGTTCGAGCACAAGGGTTAGATCGTCGTTACGGAATGCGGTTCCGTTTTAATCCCATACGGCCAGTTCCCTAAATCTCGTACCAACTTCTCCACTAACTTATGCATCGTCCACCATCGTCCCCCTGTTGCACGATATGACGCGACCGTCACATTGTTGGAATGCATTACCGGTATCGTATATCACTCACTGCGACGGTGCTCGTGCGTATTGGCGTTTTGAAAAGCGCAGACGATATCCAATACGTAATTTCGTGGATTAAATATAAATGTCAATGGGATATGGTGGCTTGAAGATGTGAGATGTTTGACGAATTAAATCGAAACTTTTCCTTCGAGAGATCCAGTACTCTGGATGTAATGATAGATGAGAAATAGATTCTCTAGAATTAGTAGATATGATCGAACGTATCAAATTTATTACATATTGTGAAAATTTTATCAATACTGTATGCATCTTCAGAAGAAATTTAGATTAAAAATCTATTACTTTTGACAAATAACTTAACTCAACTTAATTGATGAAATATATAATTATAAAAGTACCGTTTTATTAAAATTTAATAATTCTGAAAAGCATCAATACTGTATGCATCTTCAGAAGAAATTTAGATTAAAAATCTATTACTTTTGACAAATAACTTAACTCAACTTAATTGATGAAATATATAATTATAAAAGTACCGTTTTATTAAAATTTAATAATTCTGAAAAGCATTTTAATGTACACTTTAAAAATGACGAGATATAAAAAGAGATAGACGATAAATAAATTCACGTAACGTATTATATCTACCAATACAAGTTATTAGACGTTAAATATATGCACGTGATCGTTCATAAACATCCCAATAATTAATTTCAAACTACATATAATATATCGGTTATAATATTCCTCAAAAAAAATTTATTATAAATTTATCACATTAATAACGATAAAATATGAACTCTCTCATTTTCACAAAACGCGGAGTTTGCTTCGTGCATAGCCAACAGTATGTATGACAGCTTTGATTCCTTGATACCCATGTTGATAAGGTATTAGATATTATTATACGCGCGCGCTGAATCGCGTATGAGATGTATAGAGAATACCATAATTGAGATGCATTGCTCGCAGCGGAGTACGTGCAGCTGCGGGCTTTCAACGTTGCGCGAAATTCCTTTGGACGAAACTTTTTGACGCCACGATTTAAGCCTAGGCCCGATAGTTTTCCAAGTGCGGCGGAGCACCATCTTCCACGAAGATTTATGCATCGCTCGCGAATATATCGACATCGCGCCTAATACATCCCCACGCTACGCAAATATATTACTCCCATCATACATCACTCTCCGATGCATATAGCGCGCGGATGCATGCCCAACACTTATGTAAGTACACACGTGAATATACGAGCTCTAATAATGCGAAAAATACGATCAGTCTCGCTGATTTATCTGGCGTTCATTGGAAATTATACAGCCGGCCCGCGTATTATTTTCTTGGTACAGGATTAAATATTTTTCACTCGAGTCATCGGGTAAATTTAATCTTTTCTTGGGAACACCATGATGAAAGAGGGGAATTGCAAGAAAACGGGATTCTTGTATTTTTTTAAATATTTTATATCGGTAAAGTTTCACTAAAAAGAAAAAAAATTAATAAAAAAGCTCGTTTATGATGAAGCGTAATAAATGTAAGAATTGCGCTTTTATAAAATTTTAAGAGAAACTAATTTGTCAAAATTTTTCAACGGTGTATAATTGATAGAATAAACAGGAGGATTTTTCTTTGGCATTAATCTTTGCGATTATTCAACATTAATATTTCCATGACGAATTTTTCTCTGGTATTTCTTTATGATGAAACAACCATATTTACAAAAGTTCAACGTATAAATGGTGGAGATTTCTTGTCCCTGGTTTATTTTGCATTTGTAATATTATTTATTCGAAAAGTAAATGTTTTAGATCAGGATATCGATGATAAATCAGTTTTGGACCAATAATCCAGACACGATCGCGTTTATTCAACTCGAGAGATCGACGATCCTTCGAATTTATTAGAAACAGAACGTTATTTTTACGGAACGGTTTGATGCTATGTTCGTGACTGAACGCATTATGTTACGTTGGATATACTGTGAAGATTTACCGCGAACGAAAAATATATACAAAAAGGAATACGAACTTTCCTCTGGTTCTTTCGTTTCCCGAAGCTTAAATCAAACTCCATTTTCTTGTATACAATCAATAGCGATGGAATCAAGTACCTCGTTGATTCAAACTTTGTCTGATTGGATTATTGTAAGTATACTTATAAAGAGAGAGATTTGAAGCTTTTATGAATGTTTTATTAGAAATACTATTATCAATTTTTCTGATACCTTTAAAATTATTTATATTATCCTTGTGGATAATTCTATTTAAATAATAATCACTTATGTATTTTTAAAAAGTATATTCTCAAGGGAATATTATTGATAACGAAACTACTTGTGAAAAATTCGATTCATATTAATATAAATTTACCTTTTCGAAAGTTGCAAATCAATTTAGTATATCAATATAAAATAAACTGAATAGAATAGTCATCGAAGCATTATTTTTTTTTAGAATTAACGGTATTCGAAACCCATGAATGTGATATTGAAATGAACTAGGATTCGTAAATTATTTTTACAAATTTTCGAAACTCAACAAACTTTTAAGTTAATTTAAATTTTCAAATTTCGATATATATTGAAGAACCCATTCCCTAATAAGTACATATTTAACTCGATGCCATCTCTGGAAATCTACGAATATACGTTTTTTATTAGCAATTATAAAGTTAATAAATAGATAATACAAGAGCGTATATCGATCGTTAAATCGATAAAATCGAGCATTGAACTCGAGAATGCTCATTCAAATAGCTATAAAAATCTGTTTACTACCTGGATCTTTTGAACAGGATGTATAAAACTCTGGTTTTCCGATTAACTTTAATAAATCTGCCCCGATGGATAACACTATAAATATTGTCAGGTTGTAGACCTCCGGGATAAAAAGATCAAAGTATTATCTCGAAATTTTCTCATCGTCATTCGCTGACTCCGCCATTTAGCGTTTCTCAGTCGATTTCATTGTATTGGGTATCGTGTATACGTTAATTGAGTATAACCCATTGATATATATATATATAAGCTGATAGAAGGTTTTTTGAGACTTCTTCGGAAGAGATACGATCGTTCTTGGAACGATATCGACTGAAAAATTACCATTCAACGTAAGAAACGAGTTTTCCCCCCCTCTCGCTTTGTGCATTGTTCGAGTTTACTCTGTGTGATTTATTATTTATGCGCGTTGCAAAGTTTTATCTTTGATACGTATTTATAATCCGTATTTATAATTTTCTCCTGGTAAAATGAATTTTTGTATTATCAGATTTTTACATATATCTGCATTTTACGTATCTTAATGATGCATATATATATATTCTCTTTGGTTACCAGAAAGATATTTTAACGCAAAGCTCTTTTTTAAAAATACACGAGTGAACGAGTAAACGAGTGTGTAGTTATAACTTCCTACACTATATCGATAGTATTCTGGCCTGTATCTGTCCCTTTAGAAACACCAGCCAAGTATATCCATAAACCGCCTTCGTTATTTTTAGTAATTCAAGCGTGTCGTGGTCACATTTCTCGAGAAAAATCATTAAATTTATCATCACATACGTATAACGTATAATAATATTTCACATTAACGTTTTCATAATAAATTTTCACCGCAAGATTGTTATTAATCTTTTAAAATAATAGAGACATTTTTATAGAGGGAAAATTTATTGGATATTATTTATTATAATTTACTATATATCGTGCTACTATGTACTAAAAAGTACAATGTTCTAATGCATAAATAATTTCAAAATACTTTGAAATATCATGAAATATATTTATCATCTGCTAAATCTATTTCGTCATTTCGAAAAACGATGCGTCATAAAATAAAATACTATTACATCTGTCACAATTTGTTGGTTTTCATGACGTCAAACTTATGTCATGATGTTTGAACATTTATTTGAACATATACATCCTCGTGTGTTAAACATCCTCATATCGAGAAAATATAAAAACGGAGCAGCCCTTAAAAAACAATGATGCGTTAAACCGATATTCATGTTAACGTGACAGATACTCCTTATCGAGTGAAATAATTCAATTTATTATCGTTCTATCCTTTCATTGCATCTTATGCGATCGATAGAATTACACTGATGTAAATTTGCCATTAAGAAAAACATTTGCCATTGATTTTATTCTTAATCTTAAGAGGACAATCTTGGAATAAAATTAATATCAATTTGATTAATACATTTGTAAGCCATTAGAGCTGTAGAAACATCGAGTGAGAGAAAAATCTAAGAAAGACTATTTATAATTTCTCCATTCGATGTTAAACTTTAAACTTATTTAAATACAGGTAAAATAAAATGATAAAAAAAAAAGTCTGGTTATTCATTATTCATATTTTCCTTCGTATCATTCGAATTATTCCACATGAAAGAAAAGATGCAGATATCGATGTATATATTACTATATAATAAATATTAAATTTCTATTGTTCCTATAAATATTTACAACAAAGTAAGCAAAAAAAAGTGGTTTTTGAATTTTAAAATCAAAAGAAAGGAAAGAAGCATAAATTATAGTATCTAAAACATCGAAACGTAAGTATTTAGCGAATGATATTTTGAATGGATCGTTAAGTAATCAATTTAATGCATACGTGAACAATCGTTATCGATGTTCTCGTTGATTATGCATGATCGACATGCGCATATGAATATATGTATATAACGAGCTCTGGGTGCACTCTTGAAACTAAAATCGATACCACCTGTATTAGAGATAAAAGCTTTTCAATTTTAATTGCTTTAGTGGCAGAATTTGACTATTAAGGCAAAGCTGAAAACAATCGATATTGACGTTCATTCTATTTTCCGAACTAGTGTTTCATCCGAACGTAACAAGTTGATGCTATTCGAAGTAATTTGACAAACGAATCGTAATAATTAATTATTTTTGTTGGTATTGAATGATTAATTATTTCTTATTAAAACATCTCTATCAAACGAATCAGTTTAATTGTGGATCATTAAATTTCTTCGATCAATTGCTTTGATTGTCGATTATATGATTGGGACTATCCATCCATCGTTGTAATATCTCGTAACAATTGTTTAAATTATGTTAAAGTTATCTTGATTTCTATATTTGAATTTCTCTTGAACGTAGCATTGATTTTAATTTCGATAACGAAATAAATGAAAATTTTCCATACTGATAACTTAAATTCGGGATGTTTACACAGGTATATAGATATCTTGATGATTAAAAATTTAAAAAATAAAATCTAATTAAGTATTCGTGTCACTCTAAATATCGTAATCAATACATTGAATATTTTGTATATATTTTTGCATATCATATGCAAACATTTTTAAAATATTAAAATACACGCTAATAATTTATGTGCCGACTAAAACCTGCCTAATTTTGTATCTAATATGTAATAAAGTACATGCTCAACGTTATTATTCGCAATTTTACTAAATTGACGTTGACATTAATAATGAGTCTTGAATATCAATTAGAATCCTCTGTATACGATCAATTTTAAATGAATTTATCTCATTTTGCACAACGCTTTTGCATATTGTAGATTGCACGCCAGATATTTTGCATAACAATAAATTTATTCCTATAATTGATTTGCAACGGGAAACAGAGGCGTTTAATTTTCAATTTTGCCACAATTCTGCTGCATTCTGTAATTTCGAAAAAAATTCGACCGCTAATTGTTGCATTTTCCACCTTTCGAATATGTTACTCGAATATGTATATAAACTTTGTCGGACAAACTTAATTATTCGGATGGCTTCTTAATTTAATTGCTTTAATTAGCATACTGCGTTTACTTGTAGTTTTGGTTCTTCAACCTTTTCTGTCTCGATCTCAAGTTTGAACAAGTTTTCTGCGAATTATGCGAGAAAGATGATGTATTTCCTGTGTTCAGAATTGGATGTGGCAAAGTTCGTTGACATGAATGAGATGCGAATACTTATTGAATTGTAATATATTTCAAATATCTGCAACCAAACTTTTATTTTTTCTTTTTTTCTTTTCAACAATCTATTAATCTGGAATATAACATTAAACTTCTATTATTACAAATAGTAATAATTTTTTCGTACAAGAGAGAAAACTTGATAAAATATAATCTTACCATGACAAGAACTTTATGACAAATAAACAATGTATGAATTCTCTTCAATTCAACGAAAACTCGTCAACAAGTTATACTTGGAATACCATTGAAAAGTAGAAACGAAGTAGATAAAAATGTTTCTTTCAAATATTAATGTAACCGATCGATACAGATTGATAAATAAAATGATCCAAAGTTATCCTTTGTACCCTATTTTTCATTCTATATCGTAAAACCAATTTCAATTGCAATACAGACCCGAAGACGGTTGCATTTCGTCCGCTGCAAACGCTGCACCATCATCTAATCTCCGCGATACGATACCTGGATCATTGACATCGGTTGCTTTTTCGATCTCGATTCTCTTCTTCGCGTTTCACGTCAGTGGGGCAACTCTATTTACCGCTGTCTACCACCCTTCCGACCGAATGTCTCTCAAGATACCGTAGATTACAGCATGACCGTTTCTCTCCACCCCCCTGATAATTGCACGATAAGGTTTCGTCGAAATCGGACAGAGATTAGAGGCCATGGCAGTGTACACTCGTTGGTACACGGTGGCGCTCTCTGATAGTTACCCCGGCAACGATAAAGAGTTTCGTGTCGCACGACCTAATTAAACGCGCAGGTTTCACCACCGAGTTACTTGAAGTCTTCGTTACAAGACGATTGGAAAGGCAGTGCGAAGATGTGCACCGAGATGTTTAACACGTCTCCTTGATTGTGAAATCGATTCCTTTCTGCATGAGTATGAAGATTTGTATTTTTTCTATTTTATTTTATTTCTCGAAATTGCTCGTTGTTGTTATTATACCGTTATTATATAATGATGTGTTTATTTCATTTTGTTACGAAATATGGTGTCTTGCGGAAAGTTGTTGACAACGATGCTGTTAAGATGGTTATGAATATTCTAATGTCGATTAGGTGTTGTGCTATATCCGATAGAGAACTAGTTATATTTATGGAACACGTTTAATGGATCAATTCCGAGAACCCGAGATAAACATAAAATTACACAAAATACATACACAAAAATCGTTGTCTCGTTTCTTAATCGATATTTTTATACATTGTTATGCAACTTTTGTACTTGTTTTTTTTTTTTTTTTAGCATCTAGAATTAGCTCTTTAATTATTTCACGAATATTAAAACGTTAACAATTAAAATAACGTTCCTTGGAATTAATGTAACATCGGCTTCCTTTAATTGGCCGTTCTCAAGATCGATACGCCGTATCCGATTGGACACACGAGGTAAGACCACCAGGATCCCTTTACACGCGACGCCACCGAGCCAGATCCCAAATAAAGAAAAAAAGAAGAAGAAGAAGAAAGAAAAAGAAAGAAAGGACACTACTCGTTCTGCTCGTTTTTCGGCGACACAATATCTCTCGTTGAAATGACACAGAATCTCACGTGTTTTCCTTTCTTTTTTTTTTTTTCATTTGGTCAAAAATTTCTTGCAAGCTTTTTTTTTATTATTATTATTCCCTTGGAAGAAAACGATGACGAGGGAAGAGAAGGGTCCAGGTGCAAGAAATCGTGGCGTCGCCCAGCTGTCGAACGAAAAACTTGAAAAAAGAGGAGGATGGGCCCAACTTGTCTAGAAGGTGTATAACGAAACGTTCAAACGAACCTGCATTCCTTCGTGTGTGCCGAGTGGCGGCCAAGAGCATAGGAATGTTAAGGGTTTAATTATGCGAAGAGGTCCCGGTGCTCTCGAGTGGACGTGCTCGAAGAAGAGTTGTTTTCGCCGATCCCAATGTAATTCCCGGTGCGGCTAGTGCTTAATTACGTTTCCATGAAAATTTATTTTAGTGGAGCTCGTTTACCTACGCACGTGGCAATGCATCTATCCCCTCCCATATTTAAATAGAAACAGCACGTGCAATCGTTCGAGAACCGGTCGAGATACTTTTAGAGAAATTGCTTTGACGCTTTTTACAAAGTATTTCAGATTTGAGTGAGTTAAAAATAGGATCGTAAATAGAAGTTTCATCGAGTTAAAATAAAATACTTTTAATAATTCAAAGGTCATGGAGCTAGTATAGGAGATACCTTGATCCAAAAGTAGATCTTTTCAAGATTTTAATCTTTATTTTACATTTTTCTATATCTGTGATCGATGCACTAATCTCTTATTCTTTATAATATGTATGTATAAAATTCGATGCAATATTTTATTTTAAAAAGATAGATATTATTACGTGAGTGAAGGAAAAGAATCTTGAAATCAGATTGAAATATAACTCGAATCCTCAATAACATATCACTTTTAAACAAATCCTTCGTTGTATAATTCTTCACTTGTTAGGTATGATATATATTTATGGAATGAATGGAAATATTTTGTTAAATAGATTTATTACAATTAACTGTTGTTTAAATTCGTTTAAAATGGAAACGTGTAAAGCGGAAGTACTATTGTCTTTTCTCTATAGAAGACAATGTAGTTTCTATTCCTCTATCGATCCTGGTTGATTCTATTTCTCTTAGACTGTTTGAATCGTGAGGTAAGTTTAGTCTAAACACTTCTTGGTGGTCCGTACTGGCAAAGAAACGCAGTCAATCCGATCTGTGCTAGTGGAGTTGTAAAAACAATTTATGGATAGATCAAAAGCATTTTTCCTTCTCTTATATGTTAATAATAACATCAGCAAAGGCATCGATCGAAACGATATTCCCCTTTCAGAAGAAAATGGACATCGGATAGTCTTCTTTTATATCGACTTAAAAAGAAAATATCTTCTTTCGATATATTTAAATATAAAATTTCATCGTTAATTTATAAAATATTTAGTTTTCTTCGATTAAATTATTTATTCATATCGTTTACACCAATGATGTAACACAAAATTTGCAATTTTTGAGTTAATATAGAAAAAAAACTACCATTCTTTATATTTTCTATTGTATTTAATGCAAACGATAATAATCGACGAAATTTAAATTGCAAAGATTTCGATATTTCTTAACTTTCAGATTTGTAAAGAAAAGAGATTCAAAATCAGTCTTAAGTACAACTTTTCAACAACGCTCATAAGATCTCATTATGAGATTAAGATTATGTTAATTAATTGTATATAATAAATAGGGTGTGTTATACATTTTGCTGGTTATAGCTGAGGAAAATTACTTAGAAATTTATAGTCGGTAGAAACTTAAGAAATTAGGGTAAATAAGCTAACTTTGGAATTTAAGTTTGGATTAAAATTTTAATACTTCTGATCTGTTCTGTAACAGGGAAAGAATAAAAAAAAAAAATAAAGTTAAGAATATAGAAATTATGTGGACTGTGAATTTCACGAGAGATTAACAACATTATTGCACGTTTCGTTATTCACACGGCTGTGCAAATAGAAAGAATAAATATTTTTTATATCAATTATTCACGCATTTCCTAATTATTCATTACTCTTCTTCTTCTTCTTTTAAGAAGTCAACATTTTTATTTAATTTTTAACACAAAAATTTCTGTACGAAAAGAAAATCGTTTCAATTGCATATTTCAGAATCAAACGAGACGAATCATAATCAAAAATACCAACAGCGTTTCCCTAATTCTAATTCGAATAACGAATTAATAAATCTCACCCTCGGTTTCATCGGCGATTTCAATCAAATCAAGGAAAATTTCGCGAAACGATGTATAATATATAAACGTTATCAATGACAGAGAGATATCAATCACGAAGATATACGTGGATTCCAGGATCCTAGGGAATCTCGTACAGATGGCGATGGATTGGGTATTCAGGTGACCGCGTTCAAAGCTATCGATTACAATCAACGTAGGGATCGGCCTGGGAGCGAAATTCACACCGCGTTCGAAAACCAGTCTTCATACGATATCTCGATGATTACTGGCAAGAAAAAATGTCATGGTTGGTAGTTAGCTAGGGACTGATATTTGCATCAGCCGTTTGGCCATGAAAAGAAAGAGGCATATGAGGTATTACTCCTGTCCACAAGTGTGTAATCGTTTGTTTCTAAAGAATTTTATTAAGCTGTACAAAATACAAAAATATATAATTTAAAGTTATTATGTGTTTTAATTAATTAATATGCCGTGGTATACATTGCATTTAATAATCTCATCGATACAAAGTAATTAAATTCTCTTTTCATCGATGTAACCATTGTGCGTTCTATTGTGATTATTTTTATTGATCTCGATATCCCGACTATCGTCTTTATTATTTTCAAACGCGTCTGTCTCGTTGTTCAAAGGATTCGAATAATTAAATTTTTCAATAATAGGGAGATAAAATAAAATATTATAAAAATTTCATATACTTATGGACAAGAGTATATGAAAGAGAGATATATGATAATAATATACAAAAGAGAGAAATAAATAAAATCAAAAGAAAATGCAGAGAAACTGGATATAGGAATATATATTGGAAGCTATGAAAATACATAGAAATACGTAATATATCCAGTGGATCGAAAATTTAGGTTAAACTCGTTGAAAATTGACATTCTCCGATTTGGCCACCATCTACCTGCGCGCGTATCATATTTTTTCCACGAGAAAATTCTTCAAATCGTTGGAAATATTCGGTGAAACTTACACCAGGTGTTGGATCAGGTGTATCTTCCACGATCACATTCATCGTGATCAGATTGTACGAATTGATATTTACGAAAAATAAAAAAAATATATTTTGCCATGTACTGCACACCTGGCTGATCAATTAACGTTTTCGTTTTTTTCTTCCCTCGCCTGTTTGCACAACGCGTACAATTTTTATTGAATTTGTAACGCCAGTATAAGCAAAAACATTGCTCGCTTATTTCTTTTTTTTTTTTTTTGAGATATTTCGATTTTGATTTTCCACTATAGGAAAAGTATATAATTCAATTTTGTAAAAAAAAAAAAAAATATAATCCTTTTGTTTTGAATCAATCGGGAATATAATTGAATATTTTACACGAAATTTTATTACATTGTATACACGAAATTTATGCGTGTATTAAAAAGATATGTAAAATTGAAGTAGTTAGAGTAATTCGTACTATTATCTATTGATGACTAAAGCTATGAGTAATTGAATGTCATAAAATTGCTTCATATTGAACATAATTGCATGAAAAATACGTAGTGAACTTTAATGACTCAAATACTATTCGATTGATGCCAGAATGATTGTGTAATACACGCATTATGCATTACGAAATCATGAATGACTAATTCAATCCGTTAGAAATACAAGAATTCATAAACGTATACCCTCGATAATTATGGAAATATGCAATAAAAATTAATGAAAAATATTTTTAAATATCATTTCATTGTACTTGTGTATACTTCAACTAATGATATCTGATTAATTAATATTTTTATTCGTAATATTATTTTAATAAAATCTCTAAATCAAATCATAAATTTCGAAATTTATTTGAATTAAATTGAATTCAACGTAATATAACAAATCTCCTTCATTCAAGATATTATTATCAGATACGTGATTTAAAAATCCATTCCCCGAAGATGGATAAATTTTAAACATATAATTTAATATGTACAGCCATTATATTTATCAACGTTCAGAAATCAATTTCATCACAGTAACACGATAATAACACAAGAACAAAATCATAGCAGATCCTTTCATCCGCAATTTTGTGATTAAATTAAACACACTACCATCGAAAACAATCTATCCACCAACCATTAGGATAATTATTAAGCGGTTTTTGATGATCACTCTGGAGTCACAGAGTAATAACGAAAAAAAAAAAAAAGAAAAAAGGCGTGAAAAAGGTTCTTTCTGTCGGCGAAAATAATTATCGTCTGCGTGCGCGGTTTCAGGGCGTTTTGCGAGATGAAGGAACAATCGGCCGATTGGTTCGTCAGTCAGGTATTTTATATTGTTAGTCAGCTCGTAGCTACATCTACCTGTGGAATCGTTTCACGTTGGCCGACTTGTCAGGTGGGTTTGACGATGAACAACATCGATACGTTTCCTCACCGTGTGTCCAATGTGTTTCTTTTTTCCATGCCGAAACGTGCGTGGAATCGGGGCCCTGATCAAATAATGCTGTGTTATTATATTTGAGATTTTTTAACGAGCCTAAACCCTTACCCTTCGCCAAGAAGGAGCGTAATATATTTTCATTTTGCAGAAAGTTATTCGAAAGTTGATTAAAATCGCGCCTTTGAAATTTTATATCGCTTCTAATTTAACGGCTTGGATGGAATATTTTTAACGAAACGAGTATAAGTTTCGTTGTGTGAAAAATAATTACAATGCGCGTGTGCATCGTGATGGAAGAGTGTTTCAAAGATGTTTTTCTTTTTTGTTGGAATAAAAATTAATTACCATTATATATAGTTATATATAGGGTGTTAATATATCGAGGGGACATCTTTGGACGCTCTTTTTCTAGAGGAAATGTTGATTGAAATTTATTTATCAAGTTTTAATCGATTAATGTTAAAAAGAGGGAAGCTTGATGGTTCTATCTCTGATAAACAGAGGCAATCGTGTGATAGAGATAGAATTATCTCGTTCTATTTGCGTCTCGCTTCATCTAATTCAAACTTAAATTGTTTATAATTTATTTGGAGGAGAATTGTTTTTTAATTTAAATTTTGCGTTAATATTAAAGTTTTCGTTTTAAATTTTAAATTCTTGTAAAAATATTGATGTATAAATTTTAAGTGTACTAAATCTCTCCTTTAATAATAATCTTTAATAATCCTGTTCTCCCCACGATAAAATTGTTAAAACAATACAAGAGATAATATTCGGATTATGCTTTAAATTTCACTTTGATGTTTAATAAATATCATTTAATTATTAAATTTCGATTCATTCCACAATTTATGAAATTTCTGAAATTTAACATTTCATATACGACCATCTAATGCAGAATTTTAACATAATTTCAACATAATTTAATAATAATCGAATATTTTCATAATTTATCAACATTTTCATAATTTATATCCCGTGTTTATATAATCTAATTGTAATTGTAAATTAACGTGGTTAAATATCGAGGTCTTTTTAACCAATTACATTCTTCTACTGAATGGAAATGGAATTTTATTGTCATGGAATGTAGCCACATTGGGTAAAGTGTAATTATGATAATTATCATAGATAAAATTAGATAAAATTTGCACGTGAAGCGATTCGAATGTATTTTTACAAGATCGCATGAATGATACCATGAACACAGCAATATATTATTTTTCCACTTATACCTTCGATAATATAATATATTTTCGAATTTAATATCAACAGACTATTGTTTCGTTTCTAATATTGGATTGGAGGATATAAGCAAGTAGTAATTTGATATCAGGAAGCAAATGAATTTTGGTTACCCTTAAAGTCGCAAAGCAGGTGGTAATCGGATTCCCGTTGCAAATGGGAATGTCACTGGAAGATTTAGCGCGGCGCATGGCGGCAGAAACTCTGTTTACAACCTTTGGGGCTTTAGTTTACAAATCGAAATTCTCTGTTTTCGAACCGATCCTTCCGATATTTATAAATTCCACGAAACAGTTATCGTATCGATCGTATAAAAATTTAACGAATTTTCAACGAATGAAAATTGCAAAAAAAAAATTCAATTTCAAAGGACCAATATAATCAGAAGAGGAGAGAATGAATTAAATTGTGTAATAAGCCGGAAGTCGGTTATAACCGACGGTATGACGATCAATGACGTCTGCTAAGTCGTTTCCAAGTGGTTGCAGCTGTCACAACATGCAGACAATGAAAAAAAAGTGTTCCTGTTTCTTTAATAAGTTCCACGTTACGAACGATACGTCATTCCCTCCACGATCCTTCTCTTCAGATTTGTATCAGAGATTAAGATAAACGCGAACATGTGTTTCACTGGTAGAAAGTATTAAAGAGACATTAAATTATGATACATGGGAGCAACGGTTGGATTCAGTAAATGTATTAAACAGATGGAATGTATATTTTCTTGAGAAAATAATACGCGGAAAAAGAAAATTGTAATTAATTGTCATGTAAATTATAATAGCTAAATTAAGAAGATATTGATCTGGAAAATATGCATAATAATTGAATCATTGAGATGCATAATTTTCACGAGTTTAAATCCGTGAAATGAATCCTCATTCCTTCCCAATTCCTTTTTAAAATATTTCTCTGATTATACGTCATTCGTTTACGAATTATTTCCCAAAGAAAGTAAAGTGCTATGTTGAAAGCATTCGTCCTACAACAAATTTTTCGCAAAAGAACGTGTTTGTATAAAAATTTTACATGCGTGATAAGGTATTGTTTCAACATACGGCGCACAGTCGTTTCGTCAGCTGCATTCGTCATCGTGCAACTTAACACTTATTTGCACGATTCTTTACGCGATGGCTGATTCGCACTTCAAATGGATCCGGATAGGCGCAGAGAGAGGTCCTGTCGAGCTCTTTCAACTGTCCTTTTTCTTTAAATAAACAGTACGCCTCTGGTCCACCTTTCGTTCATCCACCGGCTTCCTTTATTCCACGTCCCCTCCTTTCAGTTTAGCCACGGGTGAATAATGGCTACCTCGAGCTTCGGCGAGAGGAAGCCTCACGCTGTGAGCAGATAACTTGCCCACCTTTTTTTTTCTTTTTTTTTTTCATTCTAAAGACGCCAACTGCAGCCAACCGCGATATTGTTTTTAAGAGCAGCTGAGAGTATTGCAGTCCGATATAACCGGGTGCCAGAAACCTATTCTTAATAATGCACAATTTTAAATTTTGGTACACGATTTAAGGTTCAATTAGAAGATATTATTAGAAACTATCGATAAATTTATTCCACCTCGAGAACATATCGAAATATCATTTTTCTCTCGAGCTTCTATCCAACTTAACGTCGAGTCAACACAGATTGTAAACGTAATTAAAAAGAAGAAGAAATTCCATCGTATTTTTTAACAGAATCGAATGAACGAATCCATGATCTTTCTCAAGGGAACACTCGATTCTTTCTATCATTGCGCACACCATATCAGACCGCATTAGACTAATGATCATGATGCATTAATATTCCACGATGCGGCTTCCACGATGCGTCATTCGACCGTGCCTCCTTCAATCTATCTTGCTTCATTAATTACTTGGGCTTTTTTGTAAGCTCTGGGCCGCCTGAGCTGTACGACTCGGCATTTCCACTCTTCGGGAAAATAATTTCCTTCCTCACGTCATCGTCCCCAAGCGGCGACTAGTTTAATTGCCGCACACTCCAGGACCCGCCACGCCACGAAATCTACTTGCTCGTTCCCCCCCGGTGGACTCGAATGCTCCTCCCATTATACCCTAATGGCATAATAATCTGTATATCCCGCGATATGGTTTCCAATTTCAAGCGCTGATGCAGTCGACGGGGGGGAGGAAGCGTGTATACGTATAACAGCTGGCTTCCTGGACCCCGCCAGTGAATTACGATTGCCACCAAGTAATGGCCACGTTGGATGTTTCGCTCGTTGTGCAACTCTGCCGCGTATTCCCCAAACTGGATTCGCCGTTTCTCTCAGATCGTTTCTCGATCCGGCTAGGGGAGGGAGGGTAGGGGAAACGTAATTCTGCATTTTCCTTGAGTGGATTTTGTACGAATACCGCGGCTAATGGGATCCCCCCGCGACTAAGATTCGAAAAATTGCTCGTAATGGCGAGTGATTGAGCTTAAATATTCGATAAATACCGCGCCTCGCTTGGCATTTAATTCGTATCGAAAGAAGAATACGATGGTTTCTAAAAATTTGAACGATCTTTTTGGGGTCGATGAGATGTTTGATTGAAATTGTTTATTCGTCATTTGAGTTTTTGTACTCTACCGTTTCGTATATGAATTAAATACGGATGTATCAACACATCCTAATTGTTAAAAATATATCAAATCTCGCTCGCGTTCAGACATCTTCCAAACTTACTCACACATTACATCGGCAATTTCAATTCTTTATTTAATCAGATTCGAGCTACTTGTATACAAAATTTACGATTTATATTATGGTAAATTTGATTCCTCGAGTATCAGACGTGCCGCTAATTCTGTGAATTGCAAACACAAGTTTTGAGACTTGTAAAGGATCGTCCCTTTACCATTAAGACGGGATATAATATACCGATTCCTTCGATTTTTAGAGGAGGTTTACGTGACCGCCACAAGTATCTCGCGCGGCGACACAAGCGCCCATTTGTTTTTCGAAGGGTGCCTCGCTAATGAGACATCCAAACCGTGTAGTCTGATCCTGAACACTTCTACAGCTCGTAAACGTCAGGCGGTTTTACGCCGCGAAGCGTGTCAGCGTCGACGTCATGGTAAATTTGCAACAAATAGAAATTGTTGTTGTTGGGCCGGAAGGGTGTGCGTGCTCGCAACTAGAAGGATTCTTCAATAATGCATGTCTGTCGTCAAATGCATAGTGTAACGGCCGATATTGTTTTATCTTTAACAACGCGCACGAGATAATGCGGCATGTAGATTTCCGCGATAGCGTACTTGGAAATATTGTTTCTTTTTTCTATTAAAAATTCATCCAACTTCTCGTTCCATTTATACAATAAGTTCTTTAATTTATCATGAATTTTTCTAATTGTTTGTTTTTTCAAAAAAGGATTAATTCCAATTGCAAATTGATTGATCTTTAAAGTTTCTGAGAAACGTTTGATTCTTACTTAAGAAACCTGAAAAAAAGAAAAGATGATTAGTAGAGTGAATTTATCTGAAATAAGTGTATTCAGAATATTTAAATAATTTAATAGAAAGGAAAGATTTTCTTCGGGAGAAGTTATAATATTTATAGATATATCTTTGAAGTATTCATTAAACGGTAAAATTGTTAAATGACACTTGCATAAGACTTAAATATTTCATCCTTTCGATTGAATTTTCACGCGAGAATTCGAAAAGTCGTCGAGTATGAAAAACTTTTTTTCCCACTTAATCAAGGAAACCGTTGTGCCATTCGACTTCTGATTGTCACTATAACGAGTTGACACGAGGGAAATAATTAAACGCTCGTTTCACTATACCTTCGAACGTTTCGAACAGGGAAACAAGTTAAAATGAATTACCAAAGTGTCGTTCGTTTCCACGTGACTTGGCGCACGCTGATCTGTGGACACGCAACTTCGAAACAACGATCGTTAATCAATCTTGCGGATCGTAAATTATTTTTAATTGAAAAATAATCGTATAAAAATAAATAAATTTGCTCTTTCACACTAACATTTTTTTATTTACATTAGAGATTTCGATTTATTTCATCTTGCATATCATTATAAACGTGTTTTACGATCCGCAAAATATAAGATCTTACTTGATTTTATTGATCGATATGTTGAGCAGAATGGAAAAGTGAAAATATAGACAGATCTGTGAGCCAATCGATTTTGAGATTGCGCGATTTTATAGCCTATAATTTAAGATACGATGATAAAAGATTTAGAAGCGAATTACGAAAAGACAATAAAATTTACGATGGCAATGTATAAATAATATTGAAGAAAAGTAAGTACAATCTGTAAAAATTTGAATCGAAATCTTAGAATGTAAAATATTAACGATAAATATTGAAACATTCAAGCAATAAATTCTTTTCGATTTTATTAAATATAACGTAACGTGTATTTTTGTTTCGATCCATGCTAATCCATTTTCTAAAAACATCATCCATTCTATCCAAGATTGTCACATTCTCTATCCACATACATTTTCACTACAAAATAACAAGTAAAATCGAATCTTTGAATAAATCGCGTTAAAATATCGATACATGTATACACAACAATTGCAGAAAAAGAAACAGGAAAATAAATATCGTAAAAATCATCAATATGGAGAACTTTCTAAAGATAGCAACGTTAATTAAATAGAGTTATTAATCATAACGCGAACAAGGTTCACGCATCTTTGCACCTTCGCATATATTTCTACCTCGTCAAAGAAATTGTACGGTCACGTTCCGAAGGAAACTAATGTTGTGTGTCCAGCACGTTAATCGCAGGTCTTTGTTAATGAATTATTACCCTACGCCTTCGCGTTCCAGTCAAGTGCCGCTACGACAACCGGTCAGTCAGTGCAGTAAATCGTGACGTTGACGAAGAACGAGTGGCTAAATGAGACGCGGGAATTTTTATGTTTCTCTTCAAACAAGCCGTCCGATTTTTATCATAGTAAATGTCTCGGAGGAAGTACGGAAACGCGTGTATTCGAGAAAGCGATGTTCCTTTTGTTTCTAATCAAGGAAGAATTGCTCTTCGTCTCATTCTTATTTCTTATTTCAAATGAAATCTAATTGAGATTAATCTTATTAATTATAATATCGATGATTTAATTTACGATTTTATTATCTCTGATAAAGAAATATAGTTGTCTTCAACGCATATTTATCGTATAAAATCTATTAAACTAAAGATTACGTTATTGGAATCATTATTTTCCTATTCGAGATTTCAACTTCAATTTCGAATAAATTCCGCAGAATCTCCTTCCTTCCATAATCCTATCTAATTACCACGTTAAAAAATACGTTACTCTCCGGTGAAACAAAGAATGAATTACGACGAAAACGAGTCGCATCGAGTTTGTCCTTAGGAAATTCCCAACCCGTCGATTAAATATTCAGAATCAGTTTCGCCAAGTTTCAATTTTCCATCCACTCTTGGGCAAACTCGCTCGCAGCATACTTACATTACCGAGGTAGATGGTATCGTCCGCGGGAACGACTGTATCCTCCCTTCTCTCGTCGAAGGGAGAGCCACGACGAGATTATTCGTTAAAAGTTCGTCGCCTCTGTCTTATCATTCGTGCTCGAAAACTTGCTACGTTCATGCTTTCCACTTATCCGGGACGTGATGAGAAATCGAGATCGGGGCCTCGAAGGGCCCCTCGTATCCCGCGTGTATTTGAAACCAGATTTCCGTGGCGGAGACGTTTCTTACACCGGTGGCGATGGGTGCCCACCTTTCCTAGCGACATCTGCGCTCGATTCCCTTGTCCCGCGATATGTTCGCGGTTATGACATCATTTATTCGAGGGACATGGAATTTATACGGCGCGAAAACTGCACGCTACCTGCTACCACACGATTTATGCAAATTTATTCTTTCTCGGGAGGAATTCGAAACTATTGTAAAACCGTGAAGGAAGCGAATAAAATTCACGATTACACGTCTTGTAAATTTCTCGTATTTCTATTACATCGAATAATCGTAGCGAATGAATCGTCTGGCGCGTTGTGATGCTCCTTTCAATAGCAATAACGGAGAAATGAAAATTTGTATCATTGAGATTGTAGAATTTAGAAAGGAAGTTGATAAAAAAACAAAAATGTGATTAAATGTACTATGTGTGTGAAGGGAATGGTAAATAAAAATGGTTTCTTCATTTCTTATTAACATCAATCTTAAAGCAAATTTAGAGACAGGTTAAAGTTACACGGTAACTTCCTCGATTTATCAGGATTATCGATATTTTAAGGATATAAAGACAGTTTTATGGTCACCAATACTTTGACCATTATTTATGGATAATCGATTGTAACATCTGTACTTCATAGCAGTGGCGTACCGTATATCAATATTTATTTTATCGAATCGTTCCGTCGAAATACTGCACTCCCATCCTCTTATGTCATTATTAGAGGATAATGTCGTGAATAATGGTACATTGAATATCTTAGCAAACTTGAAAGTAACATTTGAAATGTAATTAATAATTATATGAGAATATAAGATGAAAAAAGAAAGTTTTCTTACAGGTATAAAGTTGCACTTCGAATACAAACTTTAAAAATACTTGAACTTTCAACCCTTTTAACCCATCGGATAGGTCACTTCGATCGTTAATTCATCCCCCGAATTCCAAAATTTCTGTCAGTAAACTGTTACAAATTGATACACACGTCGAGGAGCAAGAAGAGACGAAAATTCTGACCACGGTTGGGAATGTTTTCATTTCATTTAGAAGGACCGCACGGTTAGCCGGTGGGTTGCAAAATGGAAGATATCGACGTTAAGCATCTTGGGCTTTTGTCCTTTAACGGGGGCTGCAGAGAGAGAAAGAGCGCCAGTAGTTTGCGTGCACGATGCGATAGGCTAATTAATTAGACTCCCTTGGAAAGGCATAGCGGCAGCCGGCAGTAGGAATCGGGCGACGTGGATGACACGGCAGATAGGTTATGTATTCTAATCCATGGCAGAGATACAGCCACATTCCCCCGGCCTGGCACGAGTTCGCATTTCAATGAGACCTAAGACGTCGTTCCCCTCTTTATCTTCCATCGAACCGTCCCTTTCTTCCGCCTCCCTATTCCGAACTTGAACCGATTCTATCCAAAGGGTACACATCTACCACACACTTCGGCGAAAGGGAGTTTGTTCCAGTCGGGAACTGCTCATATCAATGACATATCGCGAGTGAAACCACCATGGGATTGGTCAAATTATTAGCGTAGATCGAGTATTCATATTCTCCATAATTGAAGTCCAATTTGTATTTATCAAATTTTTAATTTTTCATTTACTTCTTAATGTGTTAACTGCTATATTTTCTATATTCTTCTGTAGGCTTGGAGTATAAATGAATGGAAGATATGTCAAGGAATAGAGAGATTCCAGATTTTAAAGTGGTTTTGGTGGAAAATTTTATGTACAATCATCCTTCAAAAATTTATCTTCCCCTCGAAAGATTTTTAAATCCAAGTTTACGACATTTTCCCCTGTATTTATCAATTTTCCAAGTTTAGAACATCATTACTTACTGAAATCAGGGGTAGAATAATTTTAAAAACAACTGTTCTGATTTATTCACTTGCTTCCAAAGTAAATAAATTTCTTACAAAAATTCCTCCCAAGATTTATTCCTCTCTAATGGAAATTAAGATTGACAACCAATCTCGAAAAATTGTCCACAAGAAATAACTCTGAGAGATATTTTACTCTCAGAAATGACGTGCCCTTACCATCTAGCAACACACTCAACGCCATTCCTTTGACCGAAGAACAGATGCATATGTGTGAGGTCCGCGTGTGCAAGCGGAATGACAAGTGGCCCCGATCCTAGACCTCCCTTGGAATTCGGTTTTCCCTTATGGAAACGCCAAAGAAGCGTTCGGTAGATCTGGTTTTTGTTAACGATAACAACCACTTTAGCCTGGCGCCCGATGATTAACTTGTTTCTCGTGAAGCGGAGTACGATCGTGATAACGCGTGTCGATTTATACACCTCGAGTATCTTGTACTCCGGGATATTTCTGGGGTTTCGAGTGTTCGGCACGTTTGATGATCTGGAATTTTGAAGAAGTGATTTATTCGTGTTCCGTGTTATTTTCCCTTCAATTGCCAATGTAATTACCTTCTTCTCAACATTTCATTTTGATTGATCGAAAATCATTTGAACGAATTTGTAAGTATCGTCTTTTTGCAATATCCTTCTATAAAAGTAATATCGAATAAGAAATAATTATTGGTAAAAAAAAAAATAGAAAATATAAAACATATCTCAAACCTGTCTAAAATATTTTCTCAATGTGCTTCATTCGTAATTATTCGACATATCAACACGTAATTGATTCTAGTTAAGTAAACTCAATTTTTCTGAAAGAGGGGGAAAAAAACACGACTTTTTTCACAACTCGAAAGCACTTTTAATAATTGCCACCGTTTGCTGGCAACAGTTTCTAAAATTCTCTGACAAATTCCGTGGTTACGCGGTTAGGCAGCGGTACATAAAAATTAACTCGAAGTCGAGTATTTTTAAGCGGCAACTCGTGAGAGTTACATCTCGTGAATTACGTCAAGAACAGGGTAGGACTCTCCTAGAGCGAGCTTAATTTGCGAATTACGTCGGGTACACGGGAGAAGTGCAATGTCTCTTGCAACGAGACAGTCCTCCACAGCTTTCAGACGGTTTATGCTCCGCTCTGTTGAAAAACGAGTCAAGGGTTGCAATAATTCGAAACGTCCCGTGAATAATTTCACGAATGAATATATGAATTTACCACCGCTTCATGCTAATTATATATTATGGTAGGATTCAATTCATTGAAATGGGAATTTTCGTCAATTCCCAATTAGGCGAGCTCTAACCGGACCTGTGTCATTTGACCTAGTAGTGAACAGTTACATAACTTCAATTATATTGAAATAGAACTAGTTACGTCAGTTATATTAAAACGTGGTAAATCCATGAATGTACGTATAAATGATTTCATATATTTCATATTTTTGATACAAGAAAGAATTTAAATATCTTTTATATTTCTTGAATCGAATGTATTAAATGAACTGCGATTTGCAAAAATTTGCTAATAATATCGGCCCACTTATGCAAAAGAACCTTTACACGAATTGCTTCTCTCTTAAAGGAGAAGTTCTGGATAAATGAGACTTGTACTATCGACTTTATTGTCCACTATATCCTCAAATAGAGATAAAAATGGAATGAAAATCCCGGTTACGAGATTTTGTCACGATAGTTGGATCGAATAATTTTTCTTCTCTCTTTCTTTCCACGAAGGGATCGAGTCATGAAAAGTATCATGTAAAACGACGACTTTGCTGCAATTTTAACCCATGAATTACGGGGGAAGTATCGCGAAACTCGGCTGAATCGAATGGTGGCAATCTCTCGTTGCCTTTCGGGTGACTTATCGTCCTTGTCGACAGGAATTACGAGCACCGACCGAAGAGACACGCGAGGCCCGTGAAGACGGAACCGATCGATCGATCGATCGTGGAACAACAAAACCATTATCTGCTTCAGGCGTTCAAACACAAGGTAAACTGTTTCTCCTCGTTCAAGTGGGATTGCTCTGTCGGAAGTCACAGGGTCGCCCCTGTTCCTCGACATCGTGGCAAGACGTGCACCCTACACTCTATCTGATAGTCGTTTCTGAACCATTGTTATCGATTCAGAGTTTAAAGAATGGGGTTGAAAAGATGAGCGAAGGAGGTGAAAAATTTATAGTTATCAAGATTATCTGTAATTGTAATGTAATTGCGAAGATGTGCAATCATCTCAATTATTTCGTTTATCGAGTGGATTGATCGAAATTTTTCCTTTTATGGATGATTTAATTTCGAACAGCTTTTCGATTTTTATCTCAATTAAATTTTCAAGTATTAGAAACAATAATTTAAGCAATAAGAAGATGAAAAATGATACTTTGAATTTTTGAGAATGTTGAAGATTAAAGATTAATTTTAATTTTTCTAAAGAAGTTTGAAGATACTTTGAAATTATATCGTATGTTATTAATCCTTTATAATAGATATATTCAAATCTATTTCTAATAATTCTTTTTAAAAATTTTACCTTGAAATCTGTTTAAAACAATGCTTTATTATAAATAATGAAATCTCATTTAACGTAATAACGGAGATTTCTTAATGAAATTTCGCAGCACCTCAATCAATAAGTTATATTTTTCACTTTGAAAGTTCAAGTTTCTTTTAATGAAAGAGATAATTTACCTTTCTACCGGGATTCATAGCCCTATCCAAGAGGGAAGATTCATTTAAAGACGATAAACAATGAACGATTGTTTTCGAGGAAAGTTCCAACATAATATTTAGATTGGTGTAGCTTCCAACTGGAAACGTCGGTGTCTTTTCTTAATTTCAGCCTGCCTCTTCTCATGAATACCGTAGTTTACTGAGGGCGATACGCCGACGTGAAGCTAAGAAAAGGATTACAATGATTATTTGTATAAGCGATTCCGGCAGCGCTTTGCATCTGCCGTGGGAAATAGAGCATTGAACTCGAGCTCAGATGCATATTTACCACTTTCTTACCACGAATACCGTTTCCATGAATTGATTCTTAATTCGTCGATAAATGGATTAGAATCGGAGAATCTCTAATCTCCACAGAAGTTTATATAAATACAGACTGATTAATATTAAAAACGAATAGAAATAAATTTTCGCAAATTTCAATGTATTTTCAACTGAAAAAGATTGAGAAAGATAAATGTTCCATAGAAGAAAAGAGAAGGGAAAATATGAGGAATCAAAAATCGAACAATATTATTTTTAAATTAAATTAAAAGAGTGTGAGATCGGAAATCCCCAATTAAACCAGAATTGAAAGTTCACGTAAAAACAGAATAATTTTATAAATGAATATATATATATATATTTCAGTAAGCACAAATATGAAAGAGTGTTATAATAATACATTCAATCTGGCATATAATTTTTTCATCTTCATAAGACAAATTTATCAGAGTAACAAACGTTTCGTTGAAATTTTTTTCATATTCGTTCACATATTTTTAAATATTACACATTGCTTTCAAATATATGAAGTTTAATTCGAATATTTACAAAGAGAATTTTCGACGTAATTACTTTTGGACATGGAAAACAATTAAAGAAAAAATAAAACTCATTGTCGTCGAAAGCTTTAATGTGTTCATTTTATATTTCATTTGAAAAAAAATCTTTATGCATATAAATTCTTCGTAATATTAAAAGATATTGTCAATTTAAAATTTGATACATAACCTATTAATTTAAGAACGAATAAATCTACGAACGATTCTTTATTATTATTTTCATTTTCTAATTATTCCGTACGTTGTTATAATATTACATTTATTATATTCTTTGTAAACGTTATTACCATCACACGCCTATATTAACGCGTAAGAAAAATAGATTTTTGAGGGACGAAGATAAATTCTCTAATTAAATCCTCTTTCATCTTATTTTGTGTCCTTAAATATGAAAGGAAATGGATGAGGATTAAATTAAGGCAGTATTTAAGTTAATTAGTTCGCTAATTATGAAAAAGTCGTCTGACAGTAAAAAGAAATTCCTTGTTACCACCTTCCCCTCCATTTCACTTATTTTCACATTTTCACCGTTAAAATTCTCGTGGGCTCTTTTCTTATCACGGCTGGTCTGCAGCGTATCACGCGGCAAGACGTGAAAAAGCTCTTATCTATTTTGGGATTCCACGAAAATGAGGGAGGCAGATGCATAAGAAACGCTCCACTACGTCGCAAGTTGGAATTCAAAACGTTTCAAAATGATTAGTATGAAAATTCCACGATGTAGATACATGTAGATACACATATTCGATCTTCATCGAGCAATTTCAACGATGTTAAAATTGGTTAAAGAGTGATTTAAGTGGTCGATTTTGGTCTTGCAAAACGTGCATATGACTTGCACCATTTTATCACGCGTTCTATAATCAACCATACGCTTTTTGTCGATTCGATCTATCAATTTCGAGGATTATAGGGTACCACGAACCCTTTGGTTAATTAGGCTTCTACTATGCAGGTAAGCGACCACGAAAAGCGATGGCGACGAACCTTTGATTCCAGGTTATCAGATCTTGGACGAGAAATTTACGAAGAGCCTCGTAAAATCCTTTGATACGTAGATCTGAGACAATTTCTGGCTAAACAATTTTAATATCCGTGCAATAGTGTTGAATAAATACACTATGAAAATCATTGATATTATTTTGATTCTCGATCTTCTTTCTTTTCTATCCAATCTTCTTTCTCATATTCGAGTTCAAATATAAATAAAAATAAATAAATAAAGAAGACTTTTGCTCAAACTATAAATTTTTACCCATTTATCCATCGTTTACTGTGTCGGTATAATATAGAAAAAAGATATAGGAAAGTATTTTATTTTTAATTACTTCTTCCAATTGCTTTAATTTCTTCGCACTTGATTATGACATGTCAAACCGACAATATAATATTTGGCACATTGGATTGTATCTTCACCACCTGCCGAGGTGGATGTGACTGTGCTCTATTGTCGATGAATAATGTATGTGCAGCCCGTAACGCGTGTTCTTACCAAGAAAACCCTTCTATTCTCTGACGCACGTAGTAAAGTACATATGGCTGCATATGCGCTCACGTACGAAAAAGTGCGCCACGGGTGGTGAAAGAATCCTTTCAAAAAAACCCCGTGAACATTTCATCCTTATTATTTTCGCATTTCGCTTGAGCATTGTTCTATTTTCCTCCTACCAAAACCCACTACTCTTTTTCAATAGTTTCTCCTTATACGATTTGCTTCTTCGTTTTGAATGAAATTTTTTTTACTCGATCGTATATCTTAGATCGATAAATTGGAGCGTCATTTAATCGAATAATAAATTCCAAGCATATTGGATACTTTTTATTAATATATAATTGAAATAACAAACTTCTTTCCTGAGATTCTCTATTTGTTCGTTCATTTTTTCGACATCTTCGATTCAATTCACTTTAATAATAAATATAAATGTACTTTGAATATCTTGTATCAATAAGTATTGCATTCGATAAGTATTTCATACTTTCCACAAAAAATATCCTTAATTTAATTATCGATATAAAATATTTAATAGAAAAAAGTAAAAGCTCGTAAAATACACGATTCCAAGAAATATATTAATATCTCTGTAATGTGTACATATGTACAATGGATCGGAACATATCCTAAAAGATATATATTCCGATACGTGTATATATAGCAAATTGATTTCAGGCATTACGATGCGCATTAGAAATGTCGATATGCATATTATCCTCTATGTCTCGGTAGTTCATGTATATGTATGTTAACGCATCATAAGTTCCAACATACAAATAATTACGGCAAATGTATTCGTCGTGACCGCATCGTATAATTGGTACAAAAGCTTTACTTGTATACGTATAACAAATTATGCGCTCTCGCGGCTACGACAGCTGTTGTTTACTTTACGTGATATCTGTACGCATTTATTTGCCTATTGGCATCATTAGTCACGTGCACATGCTCCCTTCGTGCTCTTTCCGGATGAGTTTTATAGCCAACTTTGATACATTCCCTCACGATCCACTTATAAACTTGGGATTTCGTTACCAAATGATAACGAAATTCGATATTTCACTGTTATTTCAGTGATCTAAATTCGACTTCGCCTCTCCTAGTTAAACGAGGTAAAAATCAGTCGTTAAATTTCCTTGAGGAAACAAAGAATAAATTCATGAAGAATGTAAACGAATGGAAATCGATATTTAAAATAGCTTTTAGATTTTAACTTTAGATTTCCTGAACTTCTTTATTGATAGTTGTAATACTTGGCATTTAATTCGTATCCATCGAAATTTAAAAAATTCGAAGTCGGAGAATTTTAAATAAGGTAATTTAAATCTTTTTAACAATTTTTTTATAAACGGGATAATCAATCGACAGGATCAATTATTTATTATAATATTAGAAATTTCACTTGTGAAATTTTCTTTCATATTCCCCTATACGAGGATACAGTGGACCTTCAATTTCTAAAACTGATTCTTCTCGAATTCTCCTCTCTCCCTGCGCTCAGTATTTTCTTCAGCCAGCCTCTGATATTTCAAGCGCGTCGACGGAAACGTAAAAAGTGATATCTTTACGAGAGTGCTTTTTTTTTCCCCCCTCTTCGTTTTCCTACCAACTCCTCATCGTGTTTTTCTTCCAGCTTACCCGACTGCACGGCGATCGTACAACGACAACCCTGCGACGAGGGATCGAAACGAGGGTAAGAAGTGACTCGCTTTCAAGGCATTCTCGACAGACGCAACACTTGCATCGAACGAGCGCCCATTGGCCTCCTTCTCCCTTCCTTCCTATCGAATTTTGATGAATCTCAAATACGACTCGATTTTTATTTGACACAATTTCTTGGAAGAAGTTATATTTTTGAAAATGGCCACGATTAGAAATTATCACATTTTTTCAAAAGAATAATTTGTTTTTAAGGAATAAATTTATTTTATATCGAATTATTCGTCAAAGTTCTTTCAGTTCTTCTTACGTATAGAGAAAATGCAGGAGGATATTTTATGGGATTATTTCAATTGTTTAAAACTTCCGAGTTATTTCTGAAAATGTATATTATGTAAGTTGCGTATGAATTGAACAAAATGATGTAAAATAATTTTTTATAATGAATATATTAATTGCTCAAGGAATTAAACGATTATCTATTCTAGTATATAAAGTATAGGACAGGGGAGAATCGCAATCTTTTGAAGAATAAAGACGAAGCAATCAAGGTGGTTAACCGACGGTGAAAAACATAGAGAAATTAAGTTTCCCTTGAATGGATTATAATCTAAAATGAATCCGTGTAACTGAATTCGCACTATGGTCCATTTTCCAATTTTCTTTTTCCCGGTGATTCTACGAGACTTTCCGCAAACAGCACGCCTCATATTTGCATTTGCACTGGTAATTGTAACTTCCTGAATGAACATAATCTTTCTCTCGAGCCGAGAGTTTTTATTAAAAGGAACCACGATGGCTTTTCTACCGTTATGAAGGAAACATTTGCGTTTCCCGAAAGGAAGGAAGTTACTTCGTTCTCTTTCTTCAATGACAGAGTGGTGTATTAATGGAGAAGAAAAAAAAAAAAAAAGAAAAGAAAAAGATAAAGAAATGTAGAGGACAGAAAAAATACGAAAACGAATAACTTAAAACTGGATGCTCGAATATTTTGATTCGTTTTCTCATGATGAATGAATTATTTTTGCGAAAATACAATTTTATATTGATTAATAAATTATACGCGTTCAATAATTGCAAACCGCACCTTCGTTATTTATAAAATGATTAATCTATTTTCTATATTATTATGTAAATAATGATTTATATTTTCAGATATTGTATTTGAAAATTGTTTTATTTCCGTTTGCAAATTTTGCTTTTCCAAATTTATTATTCGAAAATTGATTGTCGAAACGAATTTGTGTCCATATTAATTAGGATAATCGATATTCCACTCTTTATACTTTCGTTTCCGATTATTTCTAAATAAAAATCACTCCTTTCTTTTTAAGAATTAAAAAAAATCACATTAATAAACTCGTTCAAGGAAAATTCTGTTTATGGATAATTTTTTTTAAAGATCTTGGATCTCTGTTTCTTATTTAATATAAATTGCAAAATCGAATAAGAATTGCTCTTTCGAATTAATCTCTTTACGTTGCAATGTCATCCTCGTTTCTTTTTTTTCTTCGTTTGCTGAAGTAAACTATCATTTTCATCAGCTAGATTAATTTTTCGTCTCTTCAGATCCCTTTGAGAAAAATGAAATTTTGTTTGTTCTCCGTAACGGGGGTTTCAAGTGCTCTTTCACCTCGCAAAGAGGTAAACTATGACCACACGTAATACAATTGCTCGTCACACTTTTCCTTTGCCCTTTTGTTTCACGATAATTCGCCATAGATTGTGACAAGTCTGCATTTTAGATTAACCAAGATAATAATTTTCTTGAATTTTGATTCGTTATAAGATTTTCTTGCAGTGGTTACTATGTTTACGTAAGAAATATTTGATCGTTGACGAAATCATCTTGATTGAACAAAATTTGTGTAAACGAGAATTCTCTCTGGTACTAAAACGTTATTATAATTGTCATGAGTCACGGTTATTTAAACGATGCATTGGATTGCCCTATGTCATATAAAGCATATAAATTTTTGTAAAGAAATATTTAACAACCACAGAGAATACGAGAATACGTGGATTTTAATGGTTGAGATGATTGTTGACTTCATTATTGAGAAAAGATATTCAAAAAAAGGAAACCATCTCATTGCTTAGGATTAGATTAAAATTATGTCAATCATATATCGAATCTCAATTTTTTTCCTATTATTTTTATAATTATTGAAAATATATAAGTATCTTTCATAAAATTAATGTCGATATTGAAATAAAAGCATGATTTATCGCTACCTTTTAATTTTCATTGCATTACTTAATGATTAAAGGATCATTAATTTTATTAAAATAATTCTTTTGTTTTTTTTCTTTTAAATTTTAATCAGAACGGAATAGTCCAGTAGTCACAAAATAATCTCCATTATTTATTTAACTACATTTTGAAAATTTACACAGATGGTATTTCTTTAAAGCTGCCATACCCTTAAATCATAATGTATAATTTAAATTTAAATTCGAGAGAGAATAATAGCACTCGTTTAATTTATAATTTTATCCCAATTTTAGTTTGTACACGCACTATTTAATTTTGAAGTAATTTTGAAATAATTATACCGATTTAAAATTTAATTACGATTAAATCGAATTCAGATTCAACGATCGATATATTTATTTCCATCGTGCTATTGAAATCGATTAAATGAGAAAATTTCCGCAATTATATATTTTTTTCCTTGATGCAATACAAATTCACGATCGAACGTAACAATAAACGACACCGTCCATTCTCAATGATTCATGGAAGTGAATGAATTAATCGAAAAATATCCTGTTTTGTAATAACAAGGAATCGATAGAGGATAAAATGGAAACGTTATGAATGCGAAATTTAATTAATAGATATTTTAAGCGTTTCTTAATTAATCCACGCGTATGCATGACCCCGTGTAAACTGCGGATATTTGTTTCATCGGTAATCAGTTTACACGTTTTACTCAAAAATCATTGGCAGAAAGATAATGGAATTAAAAAACAATCCGTTTTAATCAAACGTTATTCAATAAATATTCATATCACTGTCGTACGAGGGTACGCGCGGTACATAATCCGAATTCATATTTACTCATTAATACGAATTATACCTGTCAAAAAATATTTGCGCCACGCGTACGTTTAATTAATACAAATCATCTGTGCTGTGGTTCGGTCGCCAATTAATTACGCAATTTCCAAAAAAATCATATCCAATATGTAAATCATTCGCAACGAAAAAGATGATGGAGGGCGAATCACCTAAGCAATGAAATAATTTGTAAAAATTGTGGATATTTAAATTGGGAAATTTAAATGACTCGCGAATATTTCTCTTCTAAAATACAAAAATACAAAAAAATTCATCCACATTTATAATAAGAGATAAAATTTCCACGAATAGAAAAATTCATCGTTCCTCGGTTCCTTCAAATTTTATAAAATGACAAAGCATACTAAACGAAAAAAAATATTACCATTTCCTCTCGCGACGAAAATACTCGAGAATAAAATTTTGGAAACGAATAAACTTCACGCGAGCATTATTATTAATTTTTTTTTTTTAGTAGATAATAAATAACAAAATCCACGTGATCATTTTACAACCGAAACCTACCACCGACAAGTTATAAATATACTGGAAATTGGCGATGGTGATTCCACGCGAGATTTGCACTTTTACGACGTCTTATTTTTCCATTTCTATTCCCTTCGAAAAGAAAAGGTCGATATCGTGTGGCAACGGTGTCGTAGAGTCCAAGGTAAATGCAAGAGCGGAAGAAACGCATACGATGGTAAGAGCAATATTATCGTTGAGAGGGAATGATAACACCTGGCTGCATACGTTACTGCACGCTGATACAAGTGTTCCTCTTCTCCTTTGAGAGAACACTGATATACTTTCTTCGGGGTGTGTTTGAACCAATAGCGAATGTAAGAATGTTTTAAAAGAGAGGCAAACGTACCGTGAACGTATGTATGTACGTACCATAAGAAACCATTGCTTGTTTGAGCAAAGGATCGATATCTTTGAAGGCGATGTCGACACCGTATCGACCTATCGAAACACGAAACGCTACCTAGAATTTGATCGTTTAGATTACGCGGCGTAGGTAATTTGCATTATATACATACGGTAATTTGAGGGTAAAGGGAAGATGGAGGAAGGGAGAAAAGCAAGTGAGAGTAGTTAGTTAGAGCAAGACATTGGGATAAGTAGCTTAATTTATTAGATGGGGTGAAACTATTTCAACGCTTTTTATCTTTTCGAAAAGAAAATTGTGTTGGAAATGATGTTACTTAAGGAAGTTATGGAGGATGATACGAGAAACAGAATTTTTATTCCGAGGAAGGAAATTGTGCGTTACGATTAAACTTTTTATAGAATATATATCTATATGGATTTTAAAATTTTTAAAATATTGAAATATACTGTATGAATAATATTTAAATGTATACGTACTCAAAAATCCATAGGGAAATTTTCTAGATAAATGTACACACCATTTTTTGTATATTTCCTCCTTAAAGAAAAATACTCTCTTAGAATTGTATATACAAATTATATCGAGAAGTGATATTTGGCCAATTCCACGTGTCAATAATAAAAAGAATATATTTCTCATCCTTTTTTTATTTTCCTCGCACAAAGGTATAACTTATTTATCGATTTATCCTTGTGCTTTTTATCTACGATAAAAATATATCGTGTAAATTACCGTAAAAATATATATGGAAAACAGAAAATACTTCACAAAGAATCTTTGTTTATAACAGATGTAACAATCGTTAATCCGCAATGAATTTTCCTGCTCGTCGACGAAATGCAAGGAACAAGCTTATATATATAAAAAAAAAAAAAAAAGGAAGGAAAATCGGCTGCGATAAAGTGGTTCAAAACAAAATTTAACGAGGGCGTTTTATAGTTAACCTCGAGCAAAGGGAAGGCAGAGAGGGCGCTGTGATCGAGGATATGCAAAGCCAGCCAGATCGTTAGAACTCCATTTCACTTTATTGTAATTTCATTTTTCTCGTCTGCAAATAAACGCTCGGTTGGTTACGTACATTGCGTTAACCGCGAGCAGAGGGAAAGTTTCGGAGGGTTAAATGGCTCTGCCTTCCTTCTTACCGTTTCGTTTCCAACCCTCCTCGATTTCACCCCTCCTCAAGTTTCATTCGTCACTCGTTATATAGATCTCGTGTTATTTTTTTTTCTTCTCTTTTCACTTATTTCTCTTCCTTTTTCTTTCTTCGCCACCGTTCCTTCTCTCGTTCCTCTTGCTTTATTAATCGGCGATCGTGACTATTTACCGTCGAATATATCGCTCTTTCTTCCATTTCGTCACATTTTCTACGCTTTTATCGTATCCGCCTCGATGTTCCGTTCACGGAACCGCTTTGATCATCCGCTCTCTTTCCTCTCCTTTTTCCCCCTCAGCCCCTCTTATAACGCCTGAAATGATTTTCTTTTGTGCACCCCTATACATATATGCACCCTTCGTCGCGAGTTTCCGCACTTTCTTACTTCGGTCTTTCGCTTTCGTTATGACAGGAATCACTGATATACTTAATTTCCTTTTACGTCTCGTCCACGTTTCGTACACTCGCTCTCTCGTTTTTGATTATGCATTTTATAATTTATTAAAAATATTTAACTTCTTTAAGATTAAATTTTTTAAAAGCAACGAGAGAAAGATTATACATCTCGAAAGGTTATTATATCGTACTATGGCATTTTCTGTTTGAAATCTCTTTTTAAAAAACAGAATTTTACGAGCAATTTTGGTGATTCAACCTGTATGTTTTACATGCATGATGAAGAAATAATGAGCTCAGCCTTTAACCATAATTTGGATCGCGTGAGTTCAAAGTTTCTTTTGAAAAAGTTAATACACGTTGATTAACCTTATTGTCGAAGAAGAGAAAGAATGATTGTATCGATCATTCGGTGAATCGTAATTAGTGATATCATCAACAATGTCGTAAAATTGATGTCAGTATTATCACTTTTACCTTTCCACCCTTCTTTTCGTGCTATTTCGTCTCTTGAATTTCTCGCTTTACAAACTTTCATATCCATTCTATCCATTTCCATTCCGAGTAGAAAGACGAGTTATTTGTTTATCCTGATATAGAATTCGAGTTTCGAAGACTAAAAGGTTTACCTTTTTCAACGTTCACGTTTTTACATTTCGAAAAGATAATTTCGAAAAATTCATTATTTCGTTTCACGAATATTTTTATTATTTTTATAGTAAAATCTGTTGTCCACGAGAAAGATTCTTGATCACATCTTAATAATAATAATAAAACCAGTCGAAACAGCTTTTAACGTTTTCCGATACGGTAGCTAGAGCTAAAAGTGTCTGCATTATTCGTTTTCTCGATAAAAACGTAACGTCGAACGTGAAAGCGCAAAGTGATGGACTTTTTTCTTTTTTTCCTTTTTTTTTTTTATTTTATTTTCGTACGTTTACCGTTGTAAATACGAAATTTTCGTTCCGCCTGAAAATTCATTACGATCTATAAAAATGTGGAACAATCTCGTTTCTCTCGTTCCCCTCCTGCCCATTCGCCGAACGCAACAAAGAAAGCGCGAAAAAATATAATTCAATCGAGTCAAAGTACACGATTAAATTGCAAACAATTTATATATTTAAGGGGCCTGTATCGAATGGACACAATGTATATGACGGTTTTGCAAAGCCGCAAGCTCGTTACAGCCTCGTAAAAGGGTGAATTTTAAAAACTTGGCTCGAGACGAGTTGTTTTTATCAATGTGCACGCGAATGGAATTTCCACGTTAGCCCAATCGCGTTTTAATCAATACCGTTTATTCAAAATTATATTTGCATTTCGAGATTTTAAAAAATATCACCGCGTGATATTTCATTCCTCTCTCGACCATTTTCTTCTTTTCAGATCTTCTCTTTTCTCCCCCCTATTTTTTTCCTCCCTCTCCTTTTCTCTCCCTCTTCCTCTCCCCCGTTCCCCTCCCCCTTTTCGCGCGATATTTTGTTTGCTCCGTTTCGTACAAATACGTGTCTCGCGTGGAGAAACGAGGTTGGCTCGTTTTTTATTCGCAAATAGTGGAAAAATATTTCGTACCATAGCAAATAAATGTCCTCCCCCTATGTTCTCGGACATCGTTAAGCATTATTCGAAGATACGCGACGCGTTTTGTGTTTGGGCCTCGTTCGTTCACATCTGCGCGATGATAAAATAGTTGGCGCGCGCTTGGACGAGAAAAGAACAAATATACAGAATGTATAAAATCAACGCGTGGATACGCGGCTACGCCACGCGCGCAGCGTGGAAAATATATAGGGTCGGTGGCCAGAAATAGGGTAGGGCGATTTTCCGAAACAGGTATACACATATAAAAGTGATACGAAAATATATATGATACGATTCACGTTCCTGGAATTAACCGGTCATATGCGGCAACGTTTATCTTGAATCTTATTATAAATATTTGGGCTGAGCCCCCAACGTTGAAACGAGGCAGGGTTGCAGAAGGATGTTACGCGTCCAGATGGCACTGTCGGATTTTTTGCCTCGATAGGTGTTTTCATAAGGCAGGAAAACGTTATCTCTCTTCACTCCTCTCTCGTACGCTCTCTTTGAATATTTAGGAAGCACACGTGTAGTTACCATCGTGGCCGTACTTACGGTTTACCACAGTGCATAGATATTATACGTGATATATAGCACGCGTGTATATACGTGATGTACATACGCCATTGGTAAACTCGTTCCCGCTATTTTTTTCATGTATGTATTATACGTTGATTTGTGTAAATAAATGGAATTGAAATTGCTTCAAAATTTTTCGTTTCAGAGATACTTGTATAAAATACTTGTATGTTGTAACAAATTGAAGCACTATTGTTATATTTATAATGGAAGAATACTTTAGAATAGTGTAATCGATCGATTAATAAAAATATATTTTGGATCGGAAGAAGAAAATGGAGTCAAATCTTTTAGATTTTAGAATGGAAAGATAACGAGTTGATAAAGAAGAGTTAAAGGTATTTGGCGCGCTCTTAGAGGTTTATCCCTGTTGGGATAACTTGAATCATTAAGGCTCCCCTACTGCAATATTTTCTGCTCATTTCGCCATTAGCCCTAAACACTGCTGATCATAAATTATTTCCACTAAGATTCATCTCGACAATAGAGATATTTGAAAATTTAAGAAGAAGATTTCGTCCTTATTTCTAAAATATCGTTTCTTTTTCCAGAAATAAAATACGTTATGTATTCACCAAATACTTTTTAAAAAGTAAAATTTGAAATTTTCAAACACGATTCAACGATAAATTAAAAATAACGTAATAATTTTACAATTAAATTAGATTTGCATCGATGATTATGCAAATATATCACGGATATGATTGGAAAAACGGAACGATTTAAGAGTGATTAAAAGAAATTCATTATAATCACTTTGTAATATATTTTAACTATTTTGAAATAAATAACTTACTTTTTTATATTTTTAATGAAATATTAATAAAAAAAAAAAACTGTAACGAAGCGACATAAAGAAGATGAAATTAATGCTTAAAGTTTCCTTTACATTTTCCATTTTCTTAAATATGAACTATGTAACTGTACGAAATAAAATTTTAAATTACAAAATATTCAGAATTTACCACTCTATCATCTTGTTATAAAATAAATATGAAAAAATGTTGAAACTTTGGGGGTTGATTTCACCCTAGAGAGATTTCCTCGACAAAAAAATTGTTCCATATGTAACCTACTCTGCTCTACGAACCTTTCATTAAAATCAGAATTTGCAGGCCGGATAAATTTCCCTGCAAAATTCTTTTACAATACTCACTTTGCATGATATAAAATTATAAATATAAAAACATTACATAAATGTTAACAACGATAAACATTATTACATACCCATCGATTTCGAATTTTAAAACTTATTCGATAAACATTTCAAAATTACTTTCCCATTTTTACGTCTCCATTCGACGTTTCATCACTACTTTATCCCGCTTTCTATCTAAATTCACCAGTTTGTCCCTCGCAATACTCTCTTCCACGCTATAGATGCATATTTACCATTTCACTGTTCGAATGGTATTGCGTTCGATCAATTCCTCTCTGTTTCTGTTTCGTCCATGTTTCGAACAATCCTTAACGAGTCATTGTGAATGTTGGCCGAGTATTATTTATGCACGGAATGACGGGATCCGTGATAAAAGCCGGCGGATCCCTTTAAATCAGTCGAGATCACCGTGCCAAACGAGTTGTAAAGGGCGTATGGGAACTCGTAAAGGAGCGTCTGTTGCCTCGTTTTTTTACGATTTTTGAGATTTAGGGAGGCCGCTATGAGACACGTGATGATGAACAATAGTGGAGCTTTCCTTCGTGCCAGCTGGCCAACTTGCGATTGTTGCAGAGAATGGTTTTAAAATTAAATTATATAGAGGCGACGATCCGTCTTTTGTCTTTGCACACGGTGCACTGGATTTTGTTTGGTTTGAATAATTAGGGAAATTGTAATTAACGAGATTAAAGAAGTAATATCATTACTCTGCTTTCATGTGATACGAAGTGGAAAGAACATACGTGTTGTAAGTTGTAATTTAACATGATGTACAAACGTTTGTTTCTCTTTTTTCTCGATGAAACAATGTATGCGCTTGAATTGTGTATGTTTATGTTTTGTTTAATGTGTCGGTGAATTAATATTACCGTTCGATACTCTTTGTGATTGGACGAAGATGAATTAATTATTCAGTTTTCTTTGTGCTCGTGTACTTTGAAATGCCACAAGTATCGTATAATTATCACGATTGATTGAAACGTGATTTACGTTATAGAATATAGTTTTCGGTTTCGATTCGTGTAATTATCAGAGTATTAGATAGGTATTTGTAAATATGATAAAATATACAATTACGATAATATACACGTATAATTTTAGAATTTATTTTTCATTTAATGCGAAGAAATGTTACGTGAATCTTGTTTCATTTTAATACGTGTGTTGAGCTATATTGTGTGTATTCAAAACACGCACACATACTTTGTTCAGAATTATTCTTGAATAATAGTGCAACGAGGAGACGCTTTACGTAAACTTAAGTTAAATTAAACCGGTGTGAATGATAATTCTTGAATTATTAACATTTAAAATCGTCACCATTGGTCCGCTTATGTTATTTCTGCTCGAATTTGAATAAAAATGGCGACTCGAATATTTTTAAAAAGATTGTTTTCCCTTCTCACGATTAATTCCAATTCGAATAATGTGTTAATTTTAGAAATTCCACGTTATATTATATCAATCAACAGGATCTCAGTAATCTTTTCATATCGAAGAGGAGAAACGTATCTCGAATACGGTCGAATGGATGAGCCTTAATCCATAGAGGAGCGATTCCATAATCTCGAAAAGTGGACTCGATTCCCTTTATTTTTCTGGCAAAATTACCTCTCTTCCGATATTCTCGAATCCTTCGACCGATTCCAGACAAGGAATGACGATCAGAATGAGACAATCGCATCGCGCTTTTTTTTCTTTTTTTCTTTTCTTTTTTTTTTTTTACTCTCATTGAATTATTATGCAAAGTAGCAATTAACCTTTCCATTCGGATAATGTTGTAGAGGGGCTTTCATATAAGATGTCGTCGATGAATATTTAAATATAACGTTGAAACGGGTGAAACGATTGGACAGTTCCTTTTGCCTCGGAAATGAGGCCTTTCTCCTTTTCTCTGGGACTAGATAAAACGTGATTTCAACTTTTCTCCACCTCGTCAGATGAAAGCTCCCAGATATAAATGCACGCAGAGGAATATTTTAATATTCCAATGAGACTTTCTGCGAAAATATTTTTATTTAATGGTGTTCCAGTCTTTAATGATTTTTCCGATATCGAGTAAAGAAAAATATAGTACATCCAATAATAATAATACGTTGTAGATTTTGAAATTGAATGCATTTCAATCCTCATACATTGGTGGCAACAATAAATAGTAGAATATATTTGATATAAATTTTGAAAATGTATTACTAGTTTAACTTTAACGCTTTCATTTATCTCTGTCTTATATTTAACAGAGACACAATATTTGATAGAAGAACAGATTAATCTGAGTAATTGAATTGATGGAATTGCATTCGACGTTTATCCAAGACAAAATGAAAGAAAGCGAATGAATCGCGTTTACGCAAAAATAATTCACAAGAAATCGCATTTCACTTCCTGACACAGATCTAACGTTCATGAATTGTCGTCTCGTGTAAACAATCGCGACCAGACATTGTTCAAGATGCGAACGTAATTAGCCTTGTTGATGAGAACAAACGTTTTAGCGGCTACCATGATGGACGATGTAGGGTTTGATACGCTTTAAATTTAGACAGGAACAGGTTGGTGGTTCCCCCCTCGTGTTGTGATGCTCTCGCAAATTCGAATTGGACGAGTGGAGAACAAGGGTGGACGTGCCGTGACGATGATTGCCGAGTCGCAATGCGCATTATGTCGCGCGCATAATGACGAGCTCGCATGAATGCGTTGCATTTTCGGGACGTTCACGCCGATTCGAGTGCCGACAAAGGGCGAAATTGGTCTGAACCAAACCGGCTAGCTGCTCTTCTTGCCCGTCTGTCCCGTTGCCCACCTCTTCACGGTAGCTGCCGCTTTCTCTTGTAATTTGCCCTTCCCTCTTTTTCCTCTCTTTGCAACCCTTCGAACACAGAAGAGGAGATAGATTTAGATAGAGAAGACATGTAATTAATATCGATCATTCGCATATTTTTATACCGTTCTTATTTCATCAAATTTATCTCCCAGCACAGAGATATCGTAGTCGTATCGAGGAGCTATTATCTCTATATTACCTTTTCGAATTTTCGTTAACCCTTAATCACGTTACGCAGAATACAAAAAAAAGAAAAAAAGAAAGAAAGAAAGAGGAAGAAGAAAAAAGAAGGGAGGAGGGGGTGGAAAGGGAAATAAACGAGAACGAACCGTTTCGAGGGGTGAATTATCCCCGAACGTGGGGAATTCGATTACTTAATTCGTTAACAGATACGTCGATCGGGTTGCACGAGGGTGCAAAATGTGAGAAGGATGTATATTCAGGCACGACGCAAACTCTGTAATCCAATTAACGCGTTGAAAGGCAAGATTGACGGTGAGACGACGGAGTTTCAAGAGGGGAATCGATTCGCAATCGGATCTCGTCGCAGATCGATCGTCTGGCGGACCTGTCGAACTGTACTCTTGGGACAGAGAGGGTTGCATTACGGCCGACCTATCAGTCGCGCGTGTTCGCGCGATTAGCGCATTCCAAAGCGTTTCTGTTCACCGATCCTCTGTGTCCGAGTGGAGATAAGTCGATTTGCGGCCCGTTCACGACCGACCATTGTGTCGTTCCACATCTGTGATCGACACTTGGATCGACGACTGTTCACTCTCTTATTCTCGCCTCTTGTTTCCACGCTGCGCGTAATAGTTCCTCAAACGCTTGATAATCCATTTCCCCGGCTTTTTATATTTGTCGATTTGTCCGTCTACGATTGTTTCATTTTCGAGAAGAACAGCGGCTTCTATTTGTGTTCTATCTCTTGTTGTTCTATTTGTGTCGAGGAAAATTGTTTGTCAAGTATCGTAATTAACTTAAGATTCAGGTTTTTTGAAAAGATTGTTGTAATTTTATTTACGCTGTTGCATAAACTATTGTATAAATTAGATTAATATTTAAAAGACTTCAATCAATAAAATCAGAAGTCATATTTCTCGTATGAATATAAAACAGAGAATAATCCAACACAACATATGAGATAATGATCCATCTTCCTATGCTTTGACACGAATTCAAGGATTAATCAATCCCTCGATCGTTTTCAGATTTCAGATCATTGGTCGTAGATTCGAGGGATGCAAAATATATCCCTATTTTCTCGAGTAAAAAAAAACTCCTCGTACGAGCAGGTATCAAAATGCAAGCTTTCCAGCTGGCAACCCTTTCGTTCCACGGAACTCGTTGCTGTCAGCTGCTGCCATCTGCACGACACTGCGAAACGCTCCTCGTTTCACGTAAATCCACGTGGCAAAGGGAAAGGTGCTCGCGCGCAAACGTATCGACGTGCCTCTTTATAACTGATTGCAACGGAGCAGTGGCTGGAGAAGGTGACAAAAGCTTTTCATTCGATCGCTTTCCTTCCTTCCTTCCTTCCTTCCTTCCTTCCTTCCTTCCTTCCTTCCTTCCTTCCCACAGCCTTGTACACGTACACCGACATCCGACCTCCATTCTTCGCGCGATCGTCATTCTCAGCCCCCTATCCTCCCCTTTCTCTTGATTTCCTTCCACCGACCGTCTCGCCTCGACCAAAGGGAAGTCTATAAATTTACCGGGAGAAATTGTCACGAGAAATATGGAATATTGAGCGCGAGACGAGTTCCCCGGTTCTCGTCAGTCGAATGCCGAGAAGAGATTTGCCAGCCGGGGCAACATTGGTTCAACCGTCCTTCCTTCGCTTCGCTTAAGGAGCGAAAGATCTGTTTTCTACACTCCTCTTTCTACACTATTTTTCTGAAATGGATGGAGTGCAACGAACAATTGAAACGTTTAAACGTAAGCGTGTTTGTAAAATTGTCGAGCTGTAATGTCAGCTTGTAGCTTTTATCGAAGGGTATCTTTATTTCGTCTGCATAAAAATCGTATAATTTTCGTATTCGAAGTTTGTTTATTATTCTTTGTGCAGTTATCTGATTGAAATTTTTAAATTCGTTTATTTATTTTTCGTTTTGATCGTATTTGCAAAATGATGGTATCAGTGGTTGTTATCCAGTTTGTTTATCATTTATTTGTCATCTGTTTGTTCATCAACGATGATTGAAAATTTCCAACGTCTCTGTCGTAAGAATTCGAAAAGGTGATTTCGTTCAATTTAATTGATGGGGATTCGGTATGTAATTTTTCGAAACGATGCTCGTTAAATTGGCAATCGAGACGTACGAGCGCTCGAGAACGTTTGTCGAACTTTGTTCGATTACGCGTTATTTATTCGAGCAACGAGAGCCGTGTTTCGTGTGTATTCGACGCGAGGCCTCGTTCGATTCTTGCCCGCGATCGTTGAACTTTCGATCGTTTACTTTTGCCGCGTTAATTTTCTTAACACAAATTTCTGTGGAAAAAATTATCCATGAAAAATTATTCGTCATTTATTAATAAATACATGTATTTCTCGAATAATTTTTTAAATAATTTTGTACGTTATTTATTAATTGATTGAATTAATTTTTAATAATTTTTAATGCTTTCGATAATTGAAAATTAATAATAAGATAAATTGGAGGAATTTTCTGTAACAATTCATGAAAATGAAATTATGTATAATAATAACGAAAACAAGATATTAAAATTTTTTAAAATTTTGCTAAAGCTGTTTATAAATAAAAATTTAATGAAAAAGCAATATGTATAATTCAAGGATTTATTATGAATTATTCGATTGAAAAAATAACTATAAACTAAAATCCATTGTAAATCTATGCAGTAATATATATGATGATAAACAAAAGTATTTTAAAAAAACTTATTTTTATTCACCACCATATTTTCCTAACTTTGACATCAAAAAGATTTTTGAATCAGAAATTCGATAGCTATACGAATTAATTCAGACGAAAATAATTTCAAGATTCTCTTGTTATTTAACCTTTAAAAATCTTGAATAAATATAAATTTATTATAATTTGAACTAAACATGAAATTTTCAAAAATCTAAATATATTTTAATAAAATGAAATCTGTGTAAATGCATAAAAATATTCAATTTTACAGTATCTAATTTGATAATCTAAATCATCATATTTTACTTTTTACGTCTGAATAGTAATTTTTATTTCATTGGGCAATATATAATTCGTTTCATCAAAAATCTTTCGTCGAGATGGAGGTACATTCATAAATAATACTTATGTTAAAATTTCCTTTTGTACGTAACTTTAAGTATTTACGAACTACTTTCTAGCACGTTACAGAAATAGACGAAGAGTGGCAGCTGTCGAATTTCAGATATCGTGATTGAATACCGATAACGGTGAAAATGCTTTTGACGAAAAGAATGTCAACGATGTCCTTTGCATAGTGGATCGAATGATGAGTCGTCTATCCTATATATACAGATCGAGAGACAGTTTTGAATATCACATAAGTGATGAGATGATTCGAGCAAAGAGATGTCGATCTATTTCCAGAAAAAGATCCATATCCTCTCCCTGTGAAATTGATACATAATAATATCTCGTCAGAATTATTTTTAGGCACAAAATTCGCTTAAAAATTGTACTCTCACTCTATTTAGTGGATACAAGATTTGTTGATCCAGATTCAAAAATAATTCAAATTAAAAATAGAAACAAATTATTTATAAATCATTCCTTTCTCTTTTACTCCATGTCACTCTGTATTATTCATATTTTACACGCGAATTATTCTTCCTTATCCTTTCCTTAAAATCTTTTCCCCATAAAATATATACTCGTTAACGGATATATTTCAAAATCACAGATACTTAAGAAGATCAACGTTATTTTCCTCGAACTTGGAAAATTACATCCCTTTTGGATGTGTGTTCCGCACACACCGCATCCATATTCCGCGACCACAAATATAGGGGAGGTGTTAGTTTGTTATTACGGATAGGTAACCCTGCAAAACGTGGACGGGCGTTAACGTCTGCGTATAAATTATTAGTCGATATTTCAAGCATGACGTCACTTCCGGCAATGTGCCGGCTGGTTTCCGCCGTATGATGGATGGTCTACCCCCCATTCCGTTGGCCCGTGTCTCGCCATCCCCGTCGTCGTACTCTTCCTCAAATCGTTGCGCATACATGGATCTCCTGGCGTATACACGTCAACGAAGTTTCACGTAATAGTACATGTATTATATCTAGCGGATATATACGTGCAACATTATGTACAACATTTTGTACAAAGGGTAGAAAAATCAATACTCGATGATTGCGAAACGATTTATTATATTTAAAACGTAATTCGATTTAATGGATATTAATATTAAACGATTTGTAATTCTGATGTAGAAATTCGTTACATCCCATTAATTACGTTCAATTCTTATCAAATCGATAGAATCGTGTATATCTCGTGTATCATAAATTAAAAAATATTGTTTGTTCCTTCAGAAAATCCTCTGAATTATTTTTCTCTGTCTAACTGTCTTACTATTTCATCCATACCAATTATCCATTATTTTTGGGCATATTAATTATTTTATATTATTTTAAAAATCTGCAATTTATTTATTAATCGTTATTTAAAATATATGTATATAAAAGTGAATACTATAGAGTCAAATATTTTCCTACATCTATCTAACAAATGTTCATCGATGTAAATGTATTCCATGTTAAAAGTATTGAAAGTATCACGTGATATCCGTTTATTCGATGTTTTGCCTCACGTACTATTGTTCTATTCAATGAAGAATCGATGAACATCCACGTTTATACATGTGGGAGAAAAAAATCAGTCAGACGATGCAGAGGGAATTCTTTGGTTAAGCTCTCACCATTCGCAATTGGAATTTCAGTTCGCCGATAAATAAGATGACGGGGTTATTAGATATCATGGGCACGGATCAAATTCCAATTTCACCGTTCGAGGGCAAAGAGCTCTTCCATCCGAGGATTCAAAGCTCAAAGGGGTTAAATCAGTTTCTATCCAGCGCTTAGAGGATCTTGGCCAATGTCCTAACTGAAAGCAACTGTGACTCGGAACGTTTACACATGACCTATTACAACGATATCCAAAAGCTGGTCAATAGTGATTCGATAACTTCCTTTTAACTTTTTTGTAAATTCGCCGGTACAGACATTTTTAACTATAAGAAAGATTGCATTTAAAACAGAAATATATTTTTCAGTGCAAATAATATGATGGATAGTTGGATAGTTGTTATAGTTAAAGTTTAACAATTTACTGCAATGAAATAAAAATAATAAAGAAGAAAATAAAAATTAAATATCCCAATTAATAATCATATTCTGTTGTAATTTCCATCCATCCGTCTTAAATAATTTATCCATTGCGATACCCTTTGTATTCAAAGAGGAAGTAGTGATATAAAAATATAGAAGACATAATACATTCTTTCTTAGCATTCAATATAAAGCCACCAAAAGATTTTACCTCGTATACAAACTTCTTTTTTCCTTTTTGTCTTTATATCTTCCGCTACTTATTGTCAGATCTGCTACTTCTTTTCATAAGTACAACCAACTTCTTGTATTCACGCACAATGAACCTACTACACCCATCTTTCTTAACTTCTAAAGATTTTTCTGGTCTAAAGATTTACCATGCTTCTGTATGAAATCTCGAAATAGACAGCCAAAGAAGAAAAATAGCCTTTGTAACCAAAAATACAGTATCAGATTCAAAGATTTCACAAAGAATCTAACGACAAATGATATATTTTCTCGTTCAAAAATAAAATTTTCTTATTTATTTATATATATATGTATTTTTTTTTTGCTTTTATTATTTTAATTTTCCTTCTTTCATTCATATATTCTCTTTTACATGCGAATTAAAATTTATCTCGACAAACTGATTGCCAATGTTCGTTATGTGCATTCGCTCGTATGCGACGACACTGACAAAGAGATTGCATAATTTTTCAGACCGGGCTCGGACATTCTGATAAGTTATGGGATTTATCTGTGACCATTTAATGGTAAGTTACAGAGCCACGGTGCGAAAAGGACGGTACCGACGTCAGCAGAACGCAGACGTTCGATCGTAATCAATGGTGATGAATTTCGTCGCGATTCGATACGCTTTTCGCTCACATCTCGTTTTTCATGTTTATGGCTCACCGAAGGGAGAGATATTAGCTTGCAAGGATTAAGAGGGAAGCTCTTTTGCAATTGATGCATGTAACAGAGGATTTTCAGGTGTTTTGTTTACAGTCACGTGTAAATCCTGATTTTATCTGGTTATCGGGTAGATTTTAAAACCATAAACATTTTTTACTAGATGATAGAAACATAAATATATTTTGTTTCGTATAATAAAGAAATATGTGTACTGAAATATGTACACACGTCGAAAAATATCGTTTCGCTTTTTCTTTTTTTTTTTATGTGTCATTGAAACTAGTAATTTTTTACTATAAGTGGTTCACTATTTTTCTATGCAAATTAATCAATCGATTGTCATTCAATCAGCAGATCATTTGAAAAACACTTTTAACTTCCATATCTTTTCCATCTATGAAAAATCGAATGAATTATCGACGTTAAAATCAAAACTTGATGAAAATATGATTTTTTAAAATGAATTTTTAAAATTTTTAAAACGAAGCTTAAATAAAGATTTGCTTTGAATATTTCGTTGTTCTTTTTTTGAACATTCTGCAGATTTTCCTGCATTCAAATTTCAAATAAATGCATATACATTTATCCTTCTCTTGAAATCAATCAAGTTTAATCTCCGTATTCTTCTTTTTTTTTCTCGCCGAGTTATTCACACGTATCGTCCTGTGTAATCGAAAGAACAACAGGGAAATACGAAAACAAGAAGAGGAAAAATATAAAAGCTCGGTTGTAACGTGGTTGTTGAATTATAATCCTCTAGTTAAAAGCAACACGTGAATCGTTCAGAATTGCTTTATATTTGGGCAAATCGTTTTCAGAGGTGGACGTAGGAACGATTACACGAGATCTCTGGCAACGAAAATGTTCCGCGTGTACAATTCGCGCAATATTCACCAGTCCAAACAGAAAGTAGAACGGGATTGCGAACCATACCGACTGACTCTCACTCCATCAGTGTAAGTTGTTAATTTAAACTTTCTGCGTTGAAAATGTAACAATCCTGTTGTCGAGTTTGCAACTGGCTTGCTTACGCGTGACTTTCATCCCCCTTTTTCGTCTTTTTCTTATTTTTAGATAATTCCCGTTATGGTATAAACGTTGTAAGATTTTATTGAGATGAAGCTTGAACAAACAAAGAATATCTAAATTAGAATCTGGATGAAATTTGTACATGTTTGATGTTTTATACAATATTTGCAGAATATCTAATTCTTGAAATAAATGTAGAAGATATACACTCGAAAAAAGGATAATTCTAAATTAATGTGGCGCATACGTAACGAGCATGAGAATTTTGAGAAATAGAGCACACGTAACTATCGCGTCATATTAGAACGATTTAATTGATAAACTCTAAATTTTACCAAGGATTCGCGATATACGAATTTAGAATATTTCATATTTCCAATTCAATTTGCGTCTACGCTTTTAATATCCTCTTATTTTTACCATCCTGTAAATTAAAAATGAAAATCACAAGCATCTCTTTCAAAGTTGGATTAAAAATTTGAATATATTTATAATTATAAATCTCATCCCTTATCCTCTACAAACTTTCATTCAAATAAATTTCTCTCTCATACGACTATATTTCCAGTACTGCGCACATTTCAATTAGTTTAACAAAACTCTGATCGATTTCCCTTTAATTTCTGAGCAAATAACATTTTCCAACATCTTCGTTCCTCGCCATTTACGCTCCAACGGCGTATATTCTTTCCTCCAGCCTCTCCTTTCCCTAGCTTTTTCAATGACCGGGATATAATATTCGGTTATCCGTTCGCACAAAGTCGGCAGAAAACGAAGCGCGGCACGCGGCGTAGTTCGGGCCAGGCGTATATAATTGATTCGAAACAAAGCCGCGAAAAATGATTTCGATCGTTGTCGAGCGAGAACGGGGCCGCCGTTGTATACCCGCCACCACCCCTTGGTCTATCAGGCGCAACGCTTGTCCCGATGACGCATAGGGGGGGAGGGGTCCGACGATGTACAGGCCGGTTCAAAGAACGCGAGACCAGCGGCGATGACCGGTTGGTGAGCGCTTCGTTAAGCCCATCGTTTGCGTTTCCGTGCCGTGACCGAAAACCACCGTCAACCGGCCGTTTCTCCTCCCCAACTCGCTCCAGTTTCAATGGCAGATAAAATAGCGCGGTGTCCAGCCTCCGCCAACACCAGCAACGCCACCCTCCCCCCTCCCTTTGCAGCCGGTCAATAGTGGACGACGTGTACACAGCCGACGTGCCTCTGGCATTTTTAACGGTTATATACGCCCCTCTCCCCCACCTCTTCTTCGCTATTTTGTTTCCCTTTCCATCCTCCTCCGTTTCTACCACCCTCGTTATTCCCTTCCGTCTCGGTTTTGACATCGCTCGTTTCCCTCCCACGCGTGTAACACTCGCACGCTCCCTCTCCGTCGCACCCTCCGACCTCTCGGCTTTCGTCACTCGCAGCACATCCACTTCTCCCCCCATTGTTCTTTTCGCGGTCTATCGCATGCACCTCTGCCTTCTCTCTCCTTTCCTCCGTTTTTCATTCTCTCTCTTATTCTTTCTCTGTGTGTTCCATGTTCCTCGCTTCTTTCGCCGGCTGTCTTGGTCCACTTTGATTTCCACCACTCGTTCACAGCTTCCACGCTGTGTTTCTCATTATTCGCCGTTGCTCCGCGCTATTGTTCGACCGCCGTTGAATTTTTCTCCCACTTTAATACCGTTACTTCTTCTCTATTTTAATTAATTCCCGGCCGCGAGGGCGGGTCCGACGTTTCGATGGTGGTTTCAAACCAAAACCGGGTTTTGGTCGTTGGTCGCTCCCCCTTCTGTGTATTTTAACTTGAAGGTAAGTTGCTACGTTATAGGAATATAACGGAATTATGATAGGAATTATAATATATATTAAATTATGATACGATTAACTCTGATACGTAATAGAGTTATTAAAATTTCACGGATAAGAATTTAGCGATTTTATGGAGATGCGATTTTACGCTTTTAGCGATATTATGGCAATTTTTGATTCATTTTGTTCTTTCGTCCCATCCACGCGTTTTAATTATGCACAGTAGGAAATCGATACGTAAATTTTTCCATCCATACGTGTCTATTATTTCTTTTTTCTTTTTAATTACAATTAATTATATTTATTATTGAATTTCGTTCGAAAAATAAAATTTTCAATTTTCGCGATAAGAGTATAATTATAAATAGCGAATGCAGCCTGATAAATAAGTAAATTATTATATGCGGTATTATCTTCTTTTCGAAATTAAACGAATTCGTGGTAAAATATCATCGCAATAATTTATTGTGAAAAAATGTGCGATACTTTGCTGGTTTTGGCGAGGAGAAGGGGAATCTGCACTCGATCTATTGCAGTTATCTTATAAAATTATTACTCACCATTTCTCTCGAAAGCCATTCTAGATTCTTGTCATTTCTCACGAGTCGTATTGAGGAACCATTATTAATGTACCAATTTCACTTGTTACACATCTTCGATATAATGGTGAGATTCCTTCAGAGACTTTTACATTTTATTAATAATATACAATCTCTATCTGCCGAAACATGGAGAATTTCTTTTTACTATTTTTCAAAAAACAAGCGATATATTTTAAGATGATACATGTGCCCAGAATTTAATTTCATTTTTCCATCGTTAAATCCGAGATATTCAAATTTCTAGAGTTATTTCTTTGCGGTCGATTTCACGGTACGCGAAATAGGCTGGCATTTATTATTTTCTTCTTTTTTTTTCGGTATATATTCTGAATTGAAAAGAACACGGCACGGAGTTTTTTTCCATCCCCCTAGTTGGTCGATGGAGACCGAGAGCGAGAGTTGGGCTGAATGCGCCTATAGAAAAAATCGTCCGCGAAAAATCGGAATGTAGTTACCAATCTGCAATGCAAACTCGCGGTTTCGCGGTGGTTATGTACTCGATTTGACGAGCGGGGAAAAATCGACGAAGAAAGGAATACCGATAGATAGCATATTGACTCGAGAAAGAGAAGGATAACGATATCCTCGCCTCGTTTTTTCCGTTCCAAACTCATCCTTCCTTATTAGATTCCATTGTTTCGTTTCGGTTGCCATTCCATCACGTTATTCCCACCAAAAATATACCCTGGAAATTTTTGATCAATTTCGTTAAAAGAATGTATATATATAAAACCACGTGATTATCAATTGATTAAGCGAAGTAAAAAAATATTTCCAGCTTAAATAATCTATTTTTTTTAAATATAATTGTGTCTTAATTATTATTAACTGTAATTTATTTATATTAATATATATTCAAGGATAATTTCAAGGATTAATATTAAATTTTCCGAACATATCTACATGTATAAACAATAAATATTTAGTGTATCGATTATATGATTATATTTCATTACTTCACGGTATCAATATCACAGTTGCCATTTTATGCAGCATTATTTGCATTGTTATTATATTGAAGCACGCTTAACATCATTGTTGTTACATATTAAACAATGGACTAATTTGTAGTATCAATATCACAATGTTGCACTGTATATTATAACGTAGGAAGGAAATAAGGAAAGATATCAATAACGATCAATGAAACTTTTTTCCACGACGTTTGCCAAGAAGGACAGGGCCGATACGATCAGCGGAGGGACGATTCTCGTTCTATTCTTGTAAAAAAAGTAGGTCGGCTTTGAGTGTCTTCTATAGTCGATTAACAAAATTAGTTGGCATTGAGAATATTTCAAACGTTGAATAGCTTCGTTGATAAATGATATGATGTATAAAAAAAAAAAGAAATATCGATCAGATATTCGCAGCTTCGAAGAAATCAAGTTTAAAAAATTAGAAAAGTTTATTTCAAAAGATGGAAAATTAAAATTTCTTAATTATCAAAGGCAAGATGTACACTCGATGCTTATATTATTATACGATTCACATTCTTACTTTTGCCAACGAATAATTAAAATAGGAAAAATAAGAAAAGAATTTTGTTTGGAACTAATGATGAAATGTAAAAAAAAGATTCGTAATTTCTCTTACTTTAAACTATAAAATATTCTACTATGAAAAGCACGATTCGAAAAAACATACAAAACATAGAGATATTATTGTATCTACATATTATATGGTTTGAAAACTCGACGAGCTTTGAAAATTGACTCCTCCATTGCAGCTATTATATTCCTCTAGTTTATCTTTCAATGGATTTGTTTAAGAATATTATTATTAAATTAAACACAATTTACGAAAACGTGGAGGCTTTAATTGGTCCTATAAACGATATAGAATAACATAAAAAACAGAACGTTAATGAAATGCCAAAATTAAATAGATGTTAAAACAATTTCAATCAAATTTTAACACTACATATTGATGCCGACAACAAATTGCTACGTGAGAAATTTTGTTTCGATTGGAAAAAATATTGAATATTAATTCAAGTATTGGATTTAGACTGCATGGAATATTTTCACGAGAATTCTCATGTCAATTGCAAATACTACAAATTTTTTTTCTAGAATGTGACACTATCGATGCGATTGGAATAACGTTTACATGGGAAGTTGAGTGCATTCCAAGTAAGAAGGTATAGCTATCTCATAAAGCAATGTAAATCTATGTAAATGCACGAAAATCTGCAACGAGACATCGCATAATGAAATGTTTAAATGAGTTAAAGGAAGAAAATTATATGCAAAATATTCACATAGCGAAGTGCACGCATACTTGCGTGTGTGTATTTTGGAATTGATGGAAATTCGTCTAACATAAGCGTTAAATTACATACTCGCAAAGAACATTTCTTGACGAATCATGAAGATAACTTGACAATTTTTTAAAGATTTTTCTTCACAAATGATAATGCAACTTGTTTGAAGGAAAAAGAATCAATAATAAAATTATTCATTCAATTAAAATATAAACTGATAGATTAATACATAATGTGTAAAATTAATATAATGTTTCATGAACTTATAAAGAAATTTTATATAATTAAAAAATAAATTACTAAAATTATATTGTTTTACTATATAAATATAATCCTTAAATTCTCCTTTTGCTTTTTTATTCCTCCTTTCATTTTTTAAACATGAAATCCACTTTCTGTGTTCTACTTCCTACAGAACATTTTTCTTAAATAATACTAAAATAATCCATATTTTAGTATCTAATTCTTTGACAATCGATAAATTATTTTTCACATACTACGCAATTCCTTTCTTATATTTTCTCCAACATTTATTTTTCGTTCGGACCAAAATTCTAAAAACACAAATCGATTAAATTATTATTTACTCAAAAAAAATAATCGCCACAAAAATATATATCAAACCTGAACCAATTAAAATCTTAAACAGTTATATACACCCGCGAAAACCCGTTCAACCGTAAAAGCGAAACCGCCAAAACTGATCCTCCCCATCGTGACGCGTTGCGGTATGTAACCATGAAGATTAATCACCAACTCAACCTGCCGAGCGTAATAATTTTAGGGGGTAAAATTTCGTCGATCACCTAACCGCAGCTTCCGCTTACAACGCGAATCTTTTGCGGCCTGGACATTGGTTCTGGCCATCACGTGACACGTGGTAGTTACGCCTAGGGTTAATTTTCTCGCGCAATTCCCTAGATTCGTCGCCTGCAAGCCCTCGTTTCCCCCTCCAGCTCCCCCACCATGATCCCGATCATGGCAATTCTCGTGTCTGAGTGCGTCCATATAACACTGGTGGCATTATGTACAGGCACGAGTTGCAACGACAGTCACGTAAGTCACGAGTATCACGCCCACGATAATGGCAAGCCCACACGAGTATTACACCTGTGTGTCTTATTCCGTGGCGCGGCGTATGTTTAATTCGAGCAGACCCGCCGTTAAACCTTGTCTTCCGACATTTCCACGACATTATTTACGCCATTTTGCCCCGCCACGAGGGGACCGGGTAATAGCATAATCCGCGGCTATTTTTTAATCACGTTTTCTTCGTTCTTCACGTTGTTCCGTGTTGATCGGTGCCGAATCGCGTTTTATTCAACGTCATTCACCTCCCAAATTTTGCTTTCCATATTTTTATTTTATTTCATTTTATTCACGAAAGGATTAAATTACACGATCCTTTTACTATTCACGACTTCTCGCGCGCATAAACATCCAATCCACTTCTGCAAAATAGAAGAAAAAAGAAGAATCAGTAAATTTATCAAAAATTCCTAAATCTTTCTACCATTAACATTGTCGTCACGTGCCATCGCTATCACCGGCCAGGAATTTATGTCGAATGCATGGCAAGTGTATTTATATGCGACAGTGAAGCTCGAGATACGGATTATCGTTTCATTCTTCTTTCCTTTCAACCTGCCGATGGGCAAATTTTACGCTTCTTACAGAGGCGGAAGGAACGAAAGAGCGTTGGGGAGAGGGGTGCAGGATTACCGAGTAAAACGAAAAGCAAAAGGTAGAACGTGCCGTGTTACGGGGACGAAAAGAAGCGGACCTATTTAAAATGCCGCCCACGACGGGTCATACCCCATTGTCTCGATGTTTGCAACGAATTTGCCTACGTGTTCGAATGCGGCCACAGTCGTTTTTCGGCTGTTTTGCTCGCTGCATCGCAGTTTATATACGCGCCAGGAATAAATGTCTCTTACGCTGTTTCCGCCGCCGCAAAAAACTACGTTTGCACGGCCAACGTTTAACGTTCCTTCGCTTGATTCGCTAGTGCAAACATCTCTCTCTTTCTTTCTTTCTCTAGCGTTATGTTTATTCTTCAATTATTGTCAATAACCGTAGGCTCTCTAAAGCGATGCCGAAAGTTAAGATTCGAAATAAGAGCCTCCAAATTTGAGGATTCAAGTGTGTACCTTTTAAAAAAGAATCATTTAAGAGAAGTTTAATAAAAGTTAATGTCGAAGAAAATTAAAAAAGAAAAAGAGAAAACGATATTTTCCTAAAATTGTTTGAATAATTGTTTATATAACAGAGAAATAAATTGCAATTAGATGCATTCAATTAGTATGATATTTTGATGAAATTTGTTCACAGAAATTAATCTCTCCAGTGAGGAAATGGAGTTATCAGTATTCAAAAGACAATAGATGCTATCTATACTTCTGATTGAGAAAATAATGGAAATCATATATACGTGGAAGTGTTTATCGTTAATATATTTAAAATCTTATTGCTTTTATTTATTATTATTTACCTTTTGACAAAGATATAATAAAGATACTTCTATCACTTCGCTTCTTTTTCACTTCTTTTTCGATAAAGAGGAATTAAAAGGAGAGGAGTGTTCAAGTATAAACGTTCAGAAATGATGGAAAACAATGACCAATCGCGCGAATGCGCCTTCGCTATTGAAAGTCTGACAATTTAACTTTGAAATATATTCCTTCAGCTTCTTCTGGTTGAGAATTTATCGTATAAAAGCTATCTATAAATCTTAATTTTTAAATCATGAATCGTCTATCTATAAATCATAATTTTTTCAAATAAATATTCGTTCAAGTGTAATATTTACTGTTATTTAATTAACTCTGAAGTATAACGACGTAATTAATTTTTAAGATTTACGATTAATAAATTTTTAATAATTTTACGATTTTACGATTTAAAAAAAAATCTATCTAATGTTAAAAAGAAAAGATACATCTTTTGCCTCCTTTTTTCACACGTTAAAAATATAGGATAAAGATGAGGACATATATCATCGAATGAGTCTCTTTTACTATATTTGCGGGTTTTGCATGTATATGTATACATGTGCGGAAATTTGCTAGATGCAGTGTGCAATGCAGATAGGTTGTATATCTATGTATACTCTTGGGAAACAGGTCGTAATTTAATAGACCTTATTTGAATTCCCATTTTCCGTGGCTTAGGTCCTAATTAGAAAATGGAATTTTCCCCCTGATAAACAGCTAAATCGAGAAATTTAAACCGCAAAGAAAATAAAGAGTTGCAAAAATTTGTTAATTTTTTTTTAAACATCTATATATGAGATCAATTTATAAATTATAAAACAATTTCTCAAACGAATTTATTAAACGTTATATAATTTTACCCGAGAATCACATTTACCCCATCTTGTTTTACTCTTTTCATTAAATCATCGAAAACACTACGCACCATAATTTTAAACGTATCAGATTATACAAAATAATCGTTTAAAATTTATCATTCTATACTACGCTCGAGCAGAATTTTAATCATATCCCACCGAAACGATATTGATATTTTCAAAAATCTGTTTCCTCGTTCATTTATTGCACCTATATCGAATCGAACGATCCTCCAATGAAGCCAAATACATTGGCGTAATTTACGTAATAGCAATTTCTTAATTAACAATGCAAACTCGGCAACGGTTCGATGTTTAATCCTATGTTAAATGTTACGGCTTATATACTTCTGTAAACGAGGTGGAAGTAGAGGTCAGAAGGGCTTGCAGGTAACACGGCCAATATGCAGTCTCAATAGCTTTATACATACGAGCTACTATCGAGGAACGTGATTTATGGGTGGACAGTATGAATCCCTGGCTCGATGCATAGGCCAGGGGAAACGATGCTGGGCAAACTGACTGGGATTAAATAATTATTCGCAATCACATACAGCTGGTGCATTATGTATGTATAGGTGGATGTCAATGCTATTTAAATGTTCGCTCATGTGTTTTCCTGTACTATTGATACTATTTCTTGACATAAGTAAATGGAGAAATAGTATATTAATTTTTTTTTATAACATTTTCAAACTTTCGCATTATCTATTTATAAGAAAATTATCAAATTATTCAAAAGAACGTATTTCAGATACTCTCGATTATTTTTGTCACAATTCAAATTCTTTTCATGACTTTCAATTATTTTTTAAATAATTAATCTCAGAAATATTATGCAAATTTACATAATATATATTTAATATAATATTTAATATTTTTTAACCATCGTTTCAAATTGTGTTTCCACTATCACGTTCCTCCATAATAATAAAATTTTCACGTATCAAAGTCTTCGATCGAAAGCTCGATACAATTAACCTGATGACTCGAGGAAAAACAATCAAGGAGCTAACCAAGACAGATAATCGTTGCATCAATTTATTTTATTGATTCCGTCGCAATTAAGAAATAATTATTTCTGGCGTGGAGAACGACTCGATTATTCGACAATTTCGAAAAGAAATAAGGCCAGTTGGTTGAAAATGTTGGCTCGTTAACCGCGCGTATTCACGATTTTCTGCTCGTTACGTAAACGCGAGAATTCGACTAGTCAGCTTAGTATTATTTCAAAGAGGATTGCACGAAAACACGCATCGAAGCGAATGCATATAGTAACAAATGGGCTACGACAATTATCTATTTGACCAATTAATGTCGCCCAGTCATGGATAGAATTCTCACTGAGATGCTCGAATCTCAAATATTTATACTTATAGTTGTAGTTTATAATACTACAATCTTAATAATTATTTAGTTTGATAATTTGTTACTTCAATCTACTCTAAATAGATTCAAATTATATGTAATTAAACGAGAATCTTTAAAAATAAAAGTACATCATCGTCAAAATACACACGATCAATTCTAAATTTCGAAGCCAAAGTGTGTAATTAACGTAAATTTATCAGTATGGCTTCAACTTGGCTCCATATTCGTACCTTACTCTATCAAATTATATAACAATACACGTTCTCGATTTAGCGCTCAGACAATATCCAGAAACATTTAATACCCGAATTCGAAATAACTAACGAGGAGGATCACTTTATTACAAGCACAACTGTAAATTAACTCTATTTCCCTCGAAATAATTCACCATTAACCTCATTCAATCATACATTTCTCTATATAACTTCTCACATTACGTATATGCTTGTAAATCAATACTATCGTGCCGACATTGAAACATTCCTCTAACCAGTCCCGTATTCCATTCCGTTGTTCACCCACGCGAAACACGAACACGTACTTTTACTGGTTCCAGAGGCCAAGCACTTTTTCATTCCAATATCGTGTTCCCTCCCCCCCTTGAAGAAACTTTTTTTCGGTTAGTTCCCTTAGAAAGGAATTCAGTGGGAGGCTAGTGACTTCATGAAAGACCAGGGATTTTTCAAACCGGCCAGGGAAACTCTTGCGAGGGTTTGGTGGCCTGAAGCAATTATGCGAATTCCGTGGAAGATGGATATTCATTCCAACGTATGCGTGTTTCGTGTACAACACAAACGTGATGCAACGAAACACTTGTTACGGGTCCGCTATCCAACTTCTCTCTGTCTATCCCTCATTAGCAAAACAGTGGAAACAACACGAGGATAGACAAAATTCCGTAAATAATTGCAAGGGTTTGTGTGTCTTTCGATGCGATAACTTTCTTCCTACTTTTCGTTTTTCTTCGAATGCGAAACCTTTGAATTCGAAGTTCGATGTTTTGATGAAAATGTTTCTCTTTCTTGCTGTATCGTATATGTACACGCTGTGTAAATCCTTTGCAAAAAATCCGAGTTCGAAAATCTGTGTTATAATTATTCACTCTTAATGGGTCGAATAGAATGAGGAAACGTTGTATTTTAATAATTGTGTAATATGAAAATGAAAAACGTTGTATTTTTTCAAAAGAAAAATGAAATGATAATTTCAGATTCCTTATTTGAAGGAATATTTATATCAAGGAAAGAGATGAGCCAATATCTTTTGAACAAATAGAAATACGAATATTTTTACTTTACGATTTGGAAGTTTTTGATTAACAACGATTTTAATTTTGTTAAAATCCTTGCTCTAATTATCGTCGAGCGTATAATTATTTTCAATTAAAAGTAAAAGAAAAGCTTACACCAGAACTGTTAAATTTAATGATACAATTCCCCTTAGCCTTACATTTTTACGAGTACTATTAAGAAACTGAGAAGAAGAATTCTGAGATTAAATCTCCTTCATCATAAACAAGTGTGAACTGAAAGTGCCTACCATAGAAATCCTTAAACCAGCAAGTAACGAAGGATTTACGTGCAGCAAAACTGCCTATTGCAGCCACAAACAACCGCTTTTAACTTTGAAAATGCGCTCTAAAGATAGTCACACTTCGATGTTACGAACCATACGAAACAGAGGCTAATATTGCAATACATTCAAGAATAAGAGAACCTATTTGGAACAAGTTATTGCTCTTCGTGGAAATTTCGAATTATTGAAAGAAAAAGAAAAAGAAAAAATTCTATAAGTAGAATAGATATTTATTGTAATGACGTATGATGTATAATCATCTCGATAATAGAAATTATATCAGAAAATGAATGATATTAAAAAAAAAAAAATCAAACATATAAAAAAATATAATTCTACAGACAGATATTGTGGAATAACATTTTTGTTTTTTCGAATAACTTTGAATAAATAAATAATTGAAAAATTCGTACGCTTGACCATCTCGTTTCTAGGAAACAAGAATTATTTAAAAAAAAAGTGAATGCGAATGACATAAGGATTCTCCTCCACCGAAGGAGAAGGCGGCAAAAAGTAGACATATTTCTTTCATCCCTCATTTCTCTTAAAATAAAATTTCCTCCTTAAAAATTTCTCCTATTTTTCGTCATTATGCTAATTGCATCCAACCGTATAACAACGGCACGGTTTCTATTTTGTTATCTTTCAAGAGTAAACACCTTTCCACGCATAACGAAACCTTCTCATTCCGCTGGCCTAGAAAATCTGACTGACAACGAGATGCTCTCACAATGCAAATAGGTGGATGTGTTATTCAAGAGGGTGGAGATTCGCGGAACCCATGGCTGAGTCGATTTGTATTCGTCGAGAAAACCCCATGCTCGAAACTTGGCGCGAATGATCCAAAATGATTCCGAGGGGTTGAATCTGAAATTCTTTACCTCCCACCACCGAAAAATCCCAATCTCGAGCCTACGGTGAACGATGTATTACGCGTTGAGAAAATTTCAGATTATACTTTTCATCTCGAGAACACGTTTATGCTACTCTCGATACGTGGTTGAATTTCGCCCGCGCGTAAGTGTTGCTTTTGAAATCAGGGATAGTCGGTTGCACGGAGAACATGGAAAGCACGCTTTTAAAACCGAGCAAACGTTACGGGAGGAGGAGGGGGAAAGGTAGCGTGACACTGTGAAACTTGTGGAGCACGTGAAAGCACGACGAGAACGTTTCGAAGGTAAAACGAATACCTATCAGGGCTAGAAAATCGACGGGGAGATAACGGGGAGGGGCGTATGCGAGGAGATATATATACGTAGAGAGGGAGAGAGGGGAAGAGAAGGACAATGCGAAACAATGCGGCAATGCGATAGAAATAAAAACAGGGAGAAGTTTCGATGTGTGTGCATAGAGTCTCGTGACGGAGGGGACGACTCGAAGTGGACTCGAATGATGGCGGGAAACGGTTGGAACAATGGTGTACGGAGTACACGTGAAAATTAAAACGGAAAGGAAACGAGGGAGACGGGATGGCGCACGATTAACTGATCATCGATTTGCGCTTGTGGTAAAAATCGAGGGAGTGCAGGGAGGGGGAGGAGTGTACGAGGGAGGAAAAGTAAAAAGGGAGATATAGGCAATGGAAAACGGGAGGGAAATCGATGGTGGGGATTATTGGTGAATAAGCGTATAGGTGGCGCTTGTAAGAAAATAGCAAATATCCTGGCATCGGTTGCAGGGGAAGAAATTCGGAAGGAATGTAAATGGTAACCGGAAAAAATTTAAAAGCGAAGGGAATAAGTAAATGTTCCGTTCATTTCTACGGAGAGAATAAATTTTTCGAGCAACTCGACAGGAGACAATGGAAAGACGTCTATATATCTCGAGATATCATCGAAGAAAAGCAAGGTTGGTGGAAAAATGGTAGAAATTTGTCAAGAGATAAGAAGAAAATATCGTTAATAAGAAAAAAAATAGAGTTTAAAGAAAATATTATTTTTTCTCCTATGGATTTTAATAATCATAAGACAGATTAACTATGACACAATAATTTTAAATACACGTGAAATAATCATAGTGAAATTTACCGTTTCATTTCTGTAAGAAGATTTACTATTGCCTGAAGATAATTTATTCGATTTCGAATTTTCCTTTTAATCATTATCCTTAAATATTCTATCTACTTCATCCAATACGTAATAAACACATATTTACAAAAAAAGAATCTCGATCAATCTCGATTATAATATACCGTAAAATCGAAACAAAAACGAAACAATAAAAACACTTATCTAAACAAAATGAAGGTACCATTTAACCTGCATCCATTCCTACGCAGAAGCTGTAAAGCTACGCCAATAAAAAAAAACAAAAAGAGACACAGAGGCAAATAAACAGAGAGAAAAAGAGAGAGAGAGAGAGAGAAAACTAAGCAAATAGAAAATATTGGAAACCATGAAGCACAGGGAGGAAAAAGAAAGACAACTTTATAAAAGGATCGAAGCGGGTGCAGGAATTGCAACGTTTCCATTCGACCGGTTGTGTGTATTTCGGTCGCAATAACCAATGACACCATCGTCGTGAGGTTTACGTAGGTACGAAGGGAAGGAGATCCCGTGGTGGTTGGAGGGTGGAGAATACGGGCAGTTTGACTTCATGCGCGACAGTATATAACGCGGGTAATACAATTTGTCGGAATTTATTGGCCCTCGATACCCCCTCGACCCCCTCTGGAATCAGCTTCCTCCATCGTGTCCCGCGTTTACCGTCCACCCACGTCCGCTTCCACCGACTATCGCGTAAAGTCACTACCCATCCCACTTCCTGTTTCCCATTTACTTCCTTCTCGTCTCTCGTTCACGTTTCGTCGTTGGGACGAGTGAATTTACCTATTTGCTATCGTTTCAAATAATTTTTTCTGTATCCATTATCCATTTTATAATCTCACATAACAAAGTGGAGGATCATTTACGAATAGATACGAAGATTCGAGTCATCGATGTGGTCTCGAGGAATGAGACGTCTTAAGAAATGGAATCGTTTATATTAGGAGAACGTAATTTACGATTGTTTTCGAATTCAGGAAAATTTCTTGGAAGTTTTGGGTCAACATTGCTCTTTTTATCTCTTTTTCTTCTATTTATTCTGAATCATTCGTTGCTATTGTTTGTTAAAAGAATTGATGAAATACGATTCTAGGTTTAATTGGTATGTTTGCAGGGATGGAGAAATTTTTTAAAAAGAATTTCTTAACTATAAATTTGTAAAACACACTCGATAATCAATATTTTATCATAATAATTAAAATAATATTCTTCTCTTGCTCTTGTTTTTGAGAATTCAAAATACGTAAAATTTGCTACATTTTTTATATATAAAATGTATGCACATGTATAGAAGATGATCAAAAAATTATTTTAAATTCTTCTATAAAATATAAATTACCAAAATTACATCTCGATTCAAGCAAAATCAAAATCAACAATGCTCGTTATTTTCCCACCAAAATTCGTCGCCACCCACATGTCAAACAATCACCAAACGTGTCGCAGCAAGTTAATCGTCGAGCCAATTATTCAACGATTCCTCCCCCCTCCCATTGACAAAACCGCGACGTGAAATTAGTAGTAGTCTTTCTCGTTTGATTCAGTATAATAAACGTCTCTCCCTCCCCCATGTTTCGCTGGGGGAGAGAAAAGATTGGCCAATTGCCAGACGCATAGACGTGGTGGTACCGCGGCAACAGCCAGACCGAAATCAACCACCAGGTATCGCTGATGGAATGAATTAACGCTACACAGAGCGAAGTCGATGAACGCCACGTATCGTGGCTCCTACTGACAACCAGGCAGTCGAATAATTAGCAGAAACTCAGAGTCAATCTCCACCACGGTTGCCTCGATTCACGATCGCTTACTTCCAGTCAATTTATCCTTCATCTCTCCACCCTTCCCTCTTTCTCTCTCTCTCTCTTTTCCTCTGCAACGCTCTCTATCGGTAAGAAAGGAAACGCAGCGCGAAGGGTGGCTGGTTTTTCCCAGGAGGAAGCACCGAATCGTCGCACGAGTGCAGCAGAACCGCTTTTGTGAATTGATCGTCGTTACGCAGCGCGCAAGTATTGAATCCGTGTGGTTTCGTATATTCCTACGTAGAGAATCGAGGCTGGTTAAGCTTAGCAATAAGGCAACGTTGTCGAGGCCGCGCCACGGAAGGGAAAGAAAAGAGAAGAAGGGGAAAAAATTGGGAATAAAAAAAAAGAAAGAAAAGGAGAATAAAAGCAGATATGGTTTATCGACCCCCGGGACCGGTTTCCCCGACGGAGGTGAAATTGGAGGAGTAAAATGTGCAAGCTGTTACGGATGGGAGATAAAGCAACTAATAAGATAACGTCTAATTTGCATGATTGGATCAGCCGTCCTGGGATCGAACGGTGAATTTAAAAGAAGCTTTTGCTCGAGACCGGCGTTGACAGCGGCAGACAGCGAGAAGAGCGTTCCTCCAGGAATATTTATCCCTCGTGACGAGCTCTCTTGTCGTATTAATTTAATTATCGTTCGGCAGGGAGAGGGTGTTAACGGTGATTACTTTATTCCAACATCGTCGATATCAAGACGATACGCGCGGCGTATTCTTAATTACGAACCCCTCTCGATGAGCGAGACACTCTTCCAAGTTTCTTTCCATCATTGCAAGTCGAAATTACCGCGAGCAACGTTTCAACGAACGATTAAAAAAGAAACGACGGAGGGGAGAGGACGGAGGGTGAGATTAAGTATACAATTACGAAGAATTGAAAAGGGACGATTGCGGGTGGTGGACGGGATAGGCGTAGATACGAGTGCGCGAAAAGAAGGGTAAAGGATGGCGCGTGTATTCGTGGTGCAAACGTGCCTGCACACGTTCATGCACCGCCATGGTGGTAGAGCTCGTATACCTCGCCGCACATAAACCGTAGGAGTCGGGTGGGTGGCGTGGCTGCGAGGGAAACTACCCCTTGGCACGCGAGAATAGCGTACCGACCATTACGTTTTACCTTAACCGCCTAGCGCCGCCTTCTACCTCGGCTCCTCATCAACCTCGGCCTCCACCACCTCGAGCTCCCGTGGTAAAACGGCGTGGGTATGCCAACGGAGAGAAAGCACGTGAGAAGGCCGACCGCACGGAAAGAAAAGGGTGAAAGGAGTTTCGGGTAGGGTGCACAGTCACGTAGCCCCTGGCCAAAGAATGGTTAATTGTTTGTAATTAATATATTACATGCCGAGTGGTAAGTCTCGAGTAGCTGGTGCATTACGAAGATAGCCATCGTTTATTTACGACTAAGGCTCGTGGCTCGTGCAATCGAGTGTACGATTGGATATGTGTGTGTATGTTGATCGAATGGGTTGTGTGTTTGTCCAAGATTCCCGTTTGAGGATGGTAATTTCTGGGTTCCTGTCACACAGAATGAATTAATTGGTTTAATTTGATGGAATAAAAAATCTTTTTTTAAACAGTATTTAATTTTTAGAAATTATATGTATAGAAAAAAGAAAAATAAAATGTTCGAAAAATAAAATCATCCAACGAACATAACTTCATTTTCGTAATCATAATATTACAATTATCGGATTCAAATATTATATACAAATATTACACAAAATTGAAGTTGGCTTCGTTCACATTATTTCCATTTGTACCATGTACCGTATCCGGAATCATTGTGAACAAATTTCGTTTACACGAATCAAAGGCTCTGTACATTACACTCGCGTAATTTAAAAATGAAATTCCCGATGAGATTAATTAACGATCACATCATTCGTTTATTTACGTATATTATTCGAGTATATAATTTCGCACAAAAGACGAATGTCCACGAGGAGGGGGATAAAACATAGGTTGTAACATTGCATTCCTGCACGGTGCACGAAAGTGTGGATCGGTGGAGACAGCAATGGGGCAAAGGGAGTCCGAAGCAGGGTTGGAAAGGCGTCCGGTAAATTCCTAGCGGTTTGCTTGAACCACATCCCCCTTTACACGTCGCTATGCGCTTAAGTGCGATTCTAGTTGGCGAAGGATATACGCCGAGGCACACAAATACATAGTGGCCCACGTCCGACCATTGTAAAATCGTTTCCTTGGCCGTCTCGTGGAAATTTTCAAACAATCTTTCGAATATTTCTCATTCGATGACAAAGTTCGATGCGTAATTCATACTTTGACTTATCCCTTTTGGCAGCCTGTTAAGCTTTCCATTGATTCGTTGTATATTCATGGTCAAAGAAATATATAAATTCATGGGTGATGAATTTTTAACTACGTCAAAAATAGCAGATACATAAAATTATGTTTAACATAATTATGTTTATGAATGTTTAAACAAAGATTTTACGATGAATTCGAACTTTACTATAAATAATGTATTTATGTAGATTTATATAATTCCCACGACTCTCAAAATAAAATCTAATTTTCACCGATAGACTAAATTCTTAATTAGTCGAATAATCTTAAGAAACCGTTGTTTAAAAATTATTCTCAATAAAAGACAGAAAAAAATTTCTTTGCATACAAAAAGATCAATTAAAAATCATTCAAAGTAAAAACTTTGTTTAAAACAATACACAGCGGAACAACTGATATCATTATTCTCTTAAAATATTCGTCACTATTTGAACAATTCCTACCACACCTTCTTTTCATTTAACTACTTACTCTCGAGTTATAATTTCTCCCCTGATTTTTCGCCCGTCGTTCCAAGGACGTTCTCCAGTTTCCATCCTCGCACCCTCTGCCACGCGAATTTCCATGAAATTACGCGATATCACCGCGACGCGTCGGCGCGATAGCGCCCAAAGCGGGTTGATAATCACTTTCGATCGTGACTATGGTAATGAGGCGGCTAATTATAAAAAGGGATTACAAGCATTCCGTCGAAAGAGAGAAAGAGAGAAAGAGAGCAGAGTGAGAAAGTAGGAAAAGTTTTCTTAAAACGGGCAGAACAACGACGACGCCATGCCGCTTGAGTAACGACTTTCGAAACGACTAACTACTTTTAACGAGCAGCCGCGAACGTTTAATGAATAGAAAGTGGTTCTGTTGTATTCTTAAGACGCAATGGTCTGTTTTTCGCTTAGGTAACGTTATCTCGAGTGGAAATATATCCTTGTTGTTTCTGGAGTATCCTTGGATACAATGTTGGATCGGTAACAATAGTTAAAAATACGTGACATATTTTGGTATTTGGAAGTGGAGTGAAATTCTTCGAAACTTGGAAATTAGGGAGGAAGATATAATTGATCGAAAATTGCTTTAAATAGCCTTGGAGAATTTTTGGAGAAGTAGAGAATCGATATTATAGAAATGCTATAAATATGTAAAATTTCATATTTAGAAGAAATAGTACGAGTGAATTTTCTTCTTTTAGAAGAAAGAAAAAAGAAAATTAATTTTATTTCTATCCTAGGCGACGGAACGAACAAAAGAAATTTCTTAAAATTTTTCCCCCTTAATTGTCACGTTCATTTTGAGTAATTTCGTTAAATTGTTCGGGATAAAATCGGCCGAGTAATCGTACTCAACCGTTGGTCCATTGTTTGGTGGCGGATGTCTCGTGGGATGAAGTACTCAAGGATGAAAATGCGATTTCAGAACTACGTATACAATTCAGAATCAGTAGAGGAGAGTGAAGATAATAAGATAACCAACGTGGTTAGAATAGAATCGTCGTTTGGGAACAGGTCGCTAATCTTTTCATCTCTCAGGAGATATTTTTCAGAGATTTATTTTCTGCATCAATTAAAATCCTAAATTATAGCCAAGATAAATGATAATAAAATATTCTATATTATATCATAATTTTATTTCTACAAGCAAAGAGATTAATTTTATTTAAATCTCTACCAATTAGAGTTTGTTCCCAGAAATTGGTAACAAAGTGGATTATTGGTTGCTAATATAACGATACCCAATAATATCAAATTTTGGAACAATACATGTCGATAGTGTTCTCGTGTTCGCTATTAATTCTCTAAAGAGAAATTATATTAGAAAACGAGATACCACATTAATTAATATATGAATGTCTAATTAATTCGATTAAATAATTACAATTTGATTTTTAATATTCTTTAGAATTATTATTGTTGAAATATTGTTACTTATTCACCAAAATAAAAATCTATTGCTAAATGCATACTTTCTTTTTCAAAATATTATTCAAAATTTCTATTAGAATATTACAAAATAATTTTATAAATATCGAAAGAAACCTATTTTTACCAATGACCTAAAAAGAAACGAGAAGACATATACACGATACGATACACGATCGTTTCGAGCACGCATTCTTCACATTTTGTTCGCACCTTAACGCTTTTAGAACGAGCGCCACGAAATTTCGTGGTCGGGTAACGGATGATTCTCTTTCGAGATAAACAGAGCGAATAGAAAAAAGAAAAAGGTGCTCGGCCGAGTTAATTAGGGTGACGAAGAGAGTTACATGAAAGTAACGTTGACAAATAAACCGAGGACCGTTGTGGAGTGCTTACCGGAAGCGGTAACTGGATTAGTTAGGTAACTTAGTAATGCGGCCACGATACCTGTGCCGAGAGTCGAGAAATTAAAAAATTAAGACCTTAAAAGCATTAGCTCGTGGAGGGCGGTTAGTACGTGGTGTTCTGTCGCGTAAAGTGGCGCTCCATCTGCGAAGGAGGGGATGAAAAAAAAAAAACTTGGATTAAAACTTAATCCAATTTATCCCTCTTCCCCGTGTTATTTTCAAATTTTTGTCTCGCCATTGTTTTCGTCCCCGTCTCACATTCATTTTCTCGCTTTTTTCACGGACGAACTTTATTAATTGTTTTTCGTCGATCGACTGATTTATGGATATACTTTCCGTTCTATTTCTTTGTTAATCTTCAAATTTTTGTAGATCAGATATTTACATGTGTACATTATTCTTATCTCTTCTTTATTAAAATCTCTTCTTTTGTCTTCGAAAGTTTCTTCGAAAATAATTTTAAAGAAAGTGTAAAAATTTATGTATTATTGAATATATATATATGTATAAATTTACAATTTTCCTCGTGCAAATATAAATAAAAATTGTCGTTCGAATATCGCGAACGAAAATTATTGTACTATTAAAATTATTTCCTTTTGTTCATCGGTGCAACATCTTCGATTATATTAATTGTATCATATTTGTTTCTGTTGACAAACAATAGAAATAGTAGATTAAGTAAAAAACGAAGAAATAAAAAATAAAAATATTATTAAAAATCTGTATATCTGTATATTTATATACAGATTTTATATATAATTTATATATTATTTAAAAACAATAATAAATAGTTAATTAATTTATAATTAATTATAAAAAATAATTAATTTACGAAAGAATACAATATTCTGGCGAGGAGTATCGAGAAACACGTCCGTTCCGTTCCGTGTCTCGAAAACGACTAAGTTAAATCGATATTTTGATTATCAATGTCGACCGATTTGTTATTATATCTCGCGCCGCGATTCATAACATTCTACATTGTAATTTTCAATACTCGTAACAGTATTATTATTCTATGGCTATATTTATTATATTTTATTATTTTTTTATTATTTTTTTATTATTTTTTTATTATTTTTTTATTATCGTTTCTAAATTTTTTATTTGATGGAATTTCATTTAATAATAATAAATATTGAATATTAATACAAAAAAATTATATTTTCACAATTATATTATTTATATTTATTATTTATTAATTCGTTTTATCGATTACAAGAGTATAATTATATTTCTAAAAATCATAAAAAATCACAAAAAATTAATTTCATTAATAAGATAATTTTATATTTTCCGTCGAATAGAAATGTGTTTGTACAAATTTAAAAAAAAAAGATTGAAAATTATTGATTAAAAAAAATCATTGATTATTATGAATGGATAATTTCGACGAGAAAAACTTTCTTTTCTCGACGCCATTATTCATATCGTGAAATTCATTATTTCATGATTGCGTGTTAGCCAAAAGGAAATAATTTCGATACGAATTATCATTCCAATTGATGAGAGATTTCTGATAGAATATTTCAAATGGCCCTTACAATAATTCATTTCATCGATTCTTCAAATTTCCATTGAAAATCTTATTACACGACGTAATATTGATTAAAGAAGAATAAAAAAAAGAAAATTGAAAAAAAATTGAAGCATCGCAATTATCTGTTACAACATTTGGATCGTTTTAATTAATAAATCACTTTACTATTCACAATTCTCATTTAGTACAAATGAGAAATTAAAGAAGATGAAAAAATGAATTTCTATAAAAAATTTTTATTTTTTATTTTTTTTTTATTTAATTTCGTTATTGGAAAGGAATATATCGAATAATATAAGAGATTGATTAAAATATGAAATAATTAAAATATTTAATCAGCCACCGTATCTTTAATTTCATACCTATCGATTATATCGTATCGTTTTTTAAATTACGAAAATTTTTATTTTTATCGAATATTTTAATATTATAATATAATTTTTAACATAATATTACGTTATAAATAAAAGTATAGAACGCTCTATCACGATGCACTATGAATATTATTGCCCGTGCATGCTATATCTTAGACCAAACATCGGTGTTGTCCTAATTATTGTATCCTTGCTAATCCTTGACGGGAATACCGAGACTAATCGTAACAGACACGAGATAAGATAATGGTTTCTGAGTTACAATGTGATCAGAGAGTATAGTATTACGAGGAAATACAATCTGTTCTAAGTGAGCTTTAATGACTTGATCAAGTATATAATGATCTTGTAGCGGTCATGTAACTTTCAAAAGTTGCATTTTTTTTTATCGATCAAATCGTAATTCGATTGAAAATTACTATTAATTGAAGAGAGGAATAATTAAGATGTTGAGGATTAAAAATTAAGAGATATTAGAAAAAAAATAGAGTGTCGAAATTTATTATCATTAGATATTATTGATTTGATTTCTTCAAAGTGTATAATAAAGTTTGAAATTAGAATTTATGAACGTGGAGTTTAATAAGCATGCTTTAATTTAATTTCATTCATACTAAATTGTGAAAAACAGGTTCGACATTGTTGAGCAAACTATTGCTACAATGTGACAGTTTTATAAAACGTACAAATATGTAGTACAGCACGAACAGAGAAACAGCGGCGGAAATGAAATATTTCAAGCAGAAAAATTTCAAATTAGTTTCTCGATAAAAATAGAAGCCACGAATCAAACGTATACTAAAAAACGATACACTAACTATCGTACATCGTGATAAGTATACAATAGTTTACAAAAAAAATGTAATCTTTTATATTTATGACAAATGAGATATGGTATATAAATATTTATGTTGGAATAAATTTCTTAAAATAATATATTAAGCATATATTTAAAAAAATAATTACTTTTTATAAAGTATAATTATATTATTATTATTATAAAAGATTAAATTAAGTATTTCTTTTATCTTATTATTGAATTTGAAAAAAATATTTAAATTATTAATAATAAAAAACAGAATGATATTAATATCATAATAATTCAAAGTTACCATTTCAGTGGAAACTGTCAAATGTTTCTGGCCAAGCTTTAATTCAATTTCAATTCAAATTAAACGGTAATAAAATTTCCATGGTGGAAATTTAATAGTGCCGTATTTTATAATCCACGGTACTTGTTATTCTCATACGGTAGGACTTTATTTTAACTGTATTTTTTTTAATAATATAATAAAATTACATTTCCATGACCGAAACTCTTCGCAGTTACTGCATGTTCCATATTTATTTTATACCCTTTCAATAATAAAATGTGCCTGTCCACTTATTGAACTGTTTCATTCAATATATAGGCTTCTATTGGCGTATTTATTTAAAACTGACAAGAAAATATGCGTATAGCAATGTGGATGAATTATGGCATACATGAAATCCATATAAATAATCTTTATCCAACTTAATTTTTAATTTTTCAATTGCAGAGGTTAATACATGCTCGCCTATATTGTTTCTTTTATGAGAAAACTTTTATATAACATATATATATATATACACATTGTGTGTAAATCTAATTATTTGCCTTCTGTCAAGCAATTTTATCTCTGTGATCGCACAATTCTCTCCTCTTCATCAAGATCATAATATCGAAGAAAGTTCGTTCACGGATGCAGGTTTACGAGGGCATAAACGATTATGGCGGGGCAGACACCCCGTTGGATTTATAAGAATCGCGGTGAACTTTGTCTCTGAAACTCATTACATACTTACAACGTCTCCTAACGAGCAGTAAGCTTGAAGTTATTGCACGCGAGCACGTCGGAGTCGTCTACGATTTTTAATTTAGATCCTGTTCTCGCGGTAATGCGCGGCCATTTTTCTCCGCCAGTTTGCCTAGACGGAGACAAAATGAGGAATAATTTCTTTATTAGTTTCTTCTTGCAATTTTTAACACTCGTTAACAATAATTTTCTCGCTTATCGTTGACTCTTTTTATCTTGTATCGAGAAATAAACGAGAGATCGGCCGTATAAGTGATTAAATAACAAATTTCTTTCTCTAAGTTCTATCTCCCTTTCAAATTTTATGTTATGCTAAATTAATTGCTCAAAAAAAATGATAAGAAGAATTTTATCAATGCGATTTCATTAATTTCATTACTATATAACTTTCTCTTTATCTCTAATGATGACAAGGAATTAAATATATATACTTGATGTACATTATAACTTTTGGCAATAAACGAAAAGTTAAAAACCACTGAATTTAAACGATTGGTTTAATAATTTTTCACGAATCGCGCTTGACGAACCTTAAAAAACTCGTTTAAACGTTCGTATATATCACCGACTCTGACACGCAGGAAGCGCGAAAAGCGGAAGAGCTGTTACGTTGATTTGAAAGAAACAGAGATCGTGGAAAATTGCTTCGCGGGAAACACGTTATACGTTCGGGAGATATATTTCTACCTACCCCGTGCAGTCCATTGTTAACAAATCATGCGGGGGGAGAAAAAAAATTTTATTACAGAGCCGGCTACCGAGGAGTCCTCGTCCTTTTGCACTCACGCTGCCCATCGATTTTCCTTTCAACCATCCGTACACGATATCAAGAACCTGTATAAGATTATAGCCCTTCGGACGACAACTGAATAATTATTCTTACTTTATGCCGCTACTCGGCCATTATTAATACCGATTCTCTCTACAATTTGTTTCTTTTTCAGATTTATAGTATATTGGAATTAATGTCAAGTCGAGAATTTTGAACCGATCAATTTGTAGTTTGTGCTAGATTTATTTGGCAGTGATAGAAAGAAATATTTCGTAATTTATTTATTTATTTATTTTTGGAACAAAATTTTATGGACGAAGCATTATAATGGTTCGAAGCATAGAGTTATCACGAGAAGAAAATATTGCTGACAGAATAATAACGTGACTATAAATTTTTAAATTTTTTAATTATGAAATTTTTACCATTCAAATATTCAAATATTTCTTCGATTTTATTTAATAGATGATTCTTTTATACATTGATAAAATTCGTATGCTCGTCCGCTCTGCTATTTTTATTGATTCAAGATGAGGATATTTTTAACACAATTAAAATGTATCTAAGAACAATATAGAAATGAAAGAAATAAGTATTGTACGAAATATCATAATAAATTCCGATCGTTTCACCGTTCAAGTAGAATGATCCTTAATATTCTGAAAGGGTTTCGTTCCTCACCAATGCTCAACTTACCACGTATCGTGAATCTAAAGCATTTCTTTCTTCGACTGTGGAATAAATATAGGATTATAACCGCGTGCCACAATTGATGAGTACACTTCATATATGCCGGAGGGCATTATAGAAATATAAAGAAAATCCATAGAACTATTTAGAAGGGAATTCGGGACATCATATTGTAGAAAATTCATAAATTCAGAGATGGAACAAATTTCAAATTTATAAAATAGTAATTAATTTAAATTTTCACTAACCATCAAAAATATACCATCTTCCAATTACAAGGAACTATCTATTTTAAACAAATAACGTTACAATTTATCAAATTATTAAATTTTAGATTTCGATTAATAATTTTTCTAAAAACTACGTATATAGAAATTTAATCATATTTTCATGACAATTCTTCGAATAATTAATAACAAACAACATTGAGAAAATGCGAATTATTTATATACCTATTCTAAATCGGATCATTGATCATCTTAAAGACGTCTGTATGCTCGCATTTATCAGATTCAACCCATTATACATAAATCCACGAACGAAATTGATACAAAAATAATTATACACCATTACCCTGTCATGAATCATTAGCATCAACAAGCGCTGCCAATAATTTTTCAATCGTTCCCCGATTGAATTATTCGCGACGTGACGTTCGATAAATCTGATGGAATCCAGTTTTCCACCAATATTTCCAACCATCGAACGAGAAATATTAAAAAGCATCGTGCGAAAATTTCTATCTGTCTCGCGGAAGCGCGAAAAAGTCGAGGGTGGATCGTCCTGGAGATTTGCCTCCTGGAGACGTCCCCCATGGGATCTTTAGAAGAGGACGATTTGCATTTAATCGCGATCCACGGCCAACGTACACGGCCGCGTGTGTACCCAGCAGATACGAATTCATAGTTTACACCGAACGGCCTCCGGTTCATATACGCAAACTAATTGTACAGGCGGTAAATTACAGCGCTTGTACGCCGGCAACGGCAGCTGCAATGCCGCATGTGTGTTGTGTACAAGCCCTGTTCCACGCGTATATCTGTATTTCGCGGTGTTCCCTGTATTGGTATCGGGAAAAAGTAGGGAAAATAAGAGAAAAAGAAGAGAGATTTTTTGATAAGGGATGGAATACTACGACACGTATGAAAGATTATAGCTGGAATTATAATTTTAATCGATTATTTGTTTACTCTGCATGATTGGCACTTGGTCTTTTTTGATTTTATTAAAAATAGGATAATGTTATGGTATATAAAGTATGTTAGATATAGGATACTTTATATGATGTATTATAATTTTTAATGGATATTCTGTATAATTTTGTTATTAAATTATTAGAATTATTTTTTGATCAAGAAACTTGTTCATTGTAGTCGAATCTTTGTAATTATAGTAAAAAATGAAGATAAATCTCATTCATTAATGTTGATATAATTTAATATAATATAATTTAATACTTGACATATTTTTAATATTGTATATTTTTTATTTGTGTTCATTAATTTATGAGATTTGTCACCTCTAAAGAATTCGTGCCAAGGTCTTCAAGTTCTGTTCTTATTAAAAATCCTGAGCAAGCGAATAAAACATAAAGGAGAATAATGAAGAATAACGAAGATTCATTAGAAGTGAAAGTGAAGAAAAAATGCCGTATGATAAGATGCAACATTGAATAAATAGAAAATAATATCTAAAAGATGAGTGATGATTACTGGATACTGGAAATGAGAAGAATGAAAATTATTTTTTCAGATAGAATGATTGATAATTAAGATAATATAAATTATTAAGATATTAATAATATAATCTTGTAATATTGTCAACAAACATTATTATATTTTTTCAATCACAATGTTTATCAAAATATTTTCATACATATGCAATACGAGAAGAAAACAAAAAAAAAAGAACAGAATTAATGGAATCACACAAGCAAAATCAAAGGATTGATTTATCTTATAGAAAAGCCAAGAGAGAGAGAAACAGAGAAATTTAAAAAGGTGAACAAGATTGATCAAATTGTACAGTACTCGATTAATACTCATTTGCATTTTGATTGTCACTAGAATAATTGGTGGTTACGGTTTTTCGTAACAGTAATCTGTGTGAAAGTGGGAGTACCCTGTGAACACGCAGCATGAAACACCAGCTTTTCGGAATTTGTTACGTTTGCCTGTTAATCCGTGTATACAGGGTGTCTCGGAACGGCGAATACAAACGAATATAAGAGAATACAGAGAATATTACAAATGAAAAAATGAATCAAAAAAAAAAAAAAAAAAAAAGAAAAGAATAATATTTTCTCGACTGAGGTTTTGTTTTCCAGAAAATCGAAATCTGAAAATTTGTCAAATTTACGTGAATTTGATTATTTCCCGATGGAATACGAATAAATTATCAGTTGGAGATACGTGGAAATAAGCGAAAAATATAGAGTAAAATTTTCCCATTTAAAAACTAGTTTTCGAGAAAATTTTATCTGAATTTTATATGCGTCATTCAATTTTGACGATAACACAAGATCCATCATCATTCTAGTAAACTTATTTATTTTCACTATCACAGCAAAATAGTTAGGAATAATTTTTTTTTGCAAAAGTTTACCTTACTTTAATTATATTTGGAAGTACATCGATGAATTTTTTTCAACATTTTTCACATAATGTACACGTACAAAAAAATTCTATAGATAGATAACAATGTTCTATTACAGGATAAAATGAGAAAATTTATCCTTTGTCCGGAAACACCCTATATAATTGTTATCGGGGTTGGAAAACAGCGGAACGGTGATACGTTTCGGTCCAACGGGCTTGTCAGGAACGTGAGAGGCTTTCGTTCGATAATATCGTTGGCTAAACACACGGATAATGAACAAATTGCGTTATTCTGGTGTTTTCTCCGCGGGCGATTTTCATCCTTTCGCGTTTCATCCGTTTCGTCTGTGGATTTATGACGCACAACGGAAATTGCTAGTATACGTTTCAAAGTGTACATATTTTCGACCGAAAATGACAAACTCGAGAGTCGATGTCAATTTTCTGGCTGGGGGAACTCGTAATTATGAGACGAAGATACGAAATCCTGTCGATTCCGGTGATAACTTCAAAGGATTCTTTCATTGCAGTTTACAACGTTTTAGAGAGGGAAGAAAAAAAAAAAACGAACTTCTAGTGGATTTCACCATTTTTTTTCACTCGTTCCTTCACTTCCAAAGCTTCTCCCACCCTTTCACCCTTATCCCCGTAGCTTTTCGAAATGCTCGAAGCGTAAAATTGCTGGCGGAATCGCGTTAAAGCCAAGATCTGACCACCACCTGGGACCTAAGATCTATCTACAGAGATATCTAACTGGAGCTTGAAGATCGCAAAGAACAAAATTCTTGCCAATTCCCGTTGAAATTTAGCCTTAGATGATTGTCACATTCTTGTATCCTCGGTAATCTAGAAAGAGATGTTAACGAAACCATTTCTTTTAATTTATCAACATAGAAAAAATGTGAAAATACAAGTGAGCCAATTAAAGATCAAATTTGGTATGCTACTGAAATATTCTTAAATTTTTTAATCAATCGGATAATATATAATTTTCATTTGCGAATAAATTTTAAATATATTTTCATCTTTTTCATTGATGTAACTATATTAATATTTAATAACTACTTAATAATATCTATTTCTATAATATTAACGTTTAATTAAGATGAGTTTAAATTATTGAGATGAAAATATATCGTACGTGTAAAAAGCAAAATTCTTTTTTTTTTTTATCAAAACCTTCATAGAAAATCAACTTTCTATAATATAAACGCTTCCCTACCAATTTCTTGCAAAGAAGATTACCCATATTCGACGATCACGATAAAAGCCCAAATGTTGGAAGGGAGATATAAGAATTCAGAAGGCAGTCTGGGGGATGGTGGAGGGACGACGAGGGGAGACGTAATCGAGAAACGAGAAAAAAACTGAACATCACGAAAGAAAGAGGCAAACTGTGTAGAGATCTTTCTTTTTTTGTTTGTTTTTTTTTTTTTTTTGGCTTTTTTTTCACCTCGTGCTCTCGATATCATACCAAGGGTGGACATATGAAGTTAGCCAGCGTGCCAACTTGCCCATTTTCTACTTATCGAGTTTCCTAGGGAGCTGTGAGGAGATACGAAACCGAGGAGATATCGAAGGAAAAGGGGAGCATTGGATGAAAAGAGGGAGGAAGGGAGGGGAAACGAAACAGAAATGAAGAAAGCGAATAAAGGGAGAGAAGGAGGGAGAATGCTTGCAGAGATTTCCTTCTAATTTCTCGAACTTGATTAAAAGTTATCCGGTATGAAAATTAAGTTTCGTCCCGATCAAAGTATTCCCTTATTAACTATCCCCCTATTCCCTTGTACAAACGTCAAATTTTTAAAATCTGTCGAAAGGATCGAAGGGAAATCGAGGAGCACAGGAGCGTCGTGTTGAAAAATTGATCGAGATCAACGAGATCGATTTTTAAACAGTAAAAATCATGATAATTTGTAATGATTAAATAGGATAATCGAGTGTTTGATATCCCTGTAACACGAACCTCGAGCATTTAACATTTATGCCTGTTATTCATCGCGCGAATTAATTTCGTTTTACGAATGTGCGTGCAAGTTTTATCATTATATTTCACAGGTGCATAGTTAAACGATTAGTATACGAAGTGAGTACGAACCGACGTACACACGTGCAGTTAATTCACACGGTGTAATTTCGGTAAATTTTTTATTATCATTGCCCGACGCATTATCCACGGCCAAGAGAGGATTTGATGGAATGAAATTATAAGTAACGTTATTCCCGAGAACCAGGCGGATTAAGCACTTGCTGCTTAGTTATACAAGCTGAATTCCAACTTCATGATCAATATTTTAACGCGGTTAACAGTAAAGCTTATGCATATCGAAGCGGGTCGTACTTCCAGGGGAAATTTACAGGATTATCTTGGCTAATTATTTTCAAACATGCGCGGATTGGTTATCGTTCCCAATAAAAGATGAAAAACATGTGGACACGCGGGAATTCCGGTTATAAAAGGATTAGCGTAAGTTATGGCAGTCATTTGCATAGCTTTATCGGTTATTTGTAAAGCAGTTTCGTTAATCATATAACATTTCGTTCATTTAATAAACTAATACATTGTAGTATAAATCCGCGGAGATATTATCGCTTTCAAATATTCGATGATTGATTAGAGTATATAGTTGATGTGCACGTTGAAAAATACTAGCTTTTCGCGATTTTGTTGATTTTTATTATCCCTAGATAAAATAGTTATGCGAACCGACTATGTATCGATTATCCATTCGTATATATGACGTTGCTCTCGAGGCATGTATTCCGGTGCCAAAAATTTCACGAGAGATACACGGTGTGGTTGATGTTCATCATTGATACTTATAATCGTAATATTTATTAAAATTGAAAAATAATTTATTTTTAAAAAAAAACGAGCATCGAGTGTCTTTCACAAGAAAGAAAAAATTGTTCCAACAAACACGATGAATTTCAAAACGTTCCATTCTTTTTTTCCCGTATATGATAACTAGCACGAATCGGACGATATTATAGAAATTAGATTAACAACAAAATTCCCCAGCCAACTGGAAAGCGACATTTCAACCGACAGAATTTCTCGATTATTTTCGTTCCCACCCATTTCTATGAAAAGTAATCCGTAAGCATCATAATCATTAAAATTTCATGGGAACGTATCGGGACCGGTTTCCAAACGAATCCAAACAAATGATTGGCAAGTCATAGAATTCCTACGAGGCAAATCCGAAAAAGCGTGAAAACATCACGCAAAACGTTTCACAGGTTCCAATCGAGCGTTAATCCCCGGTGTTCACCACGAGGCGAGCACGGATCGATAAATCATTTTTCCAACAATGAATCCCCCCCGAAAAGTTCGTTTTTTACGCGGCACTTGAACAGGCTTCGTTTAATCGGATGCCGGCCACGACCGCTATCAGTTTCGGGTACGGGTCTATAAAACAGCCGGTTTCCAGGGCGTCAATTTCCGGTGGTTGCTCTTCGCGCGCCACAGTTTTTGGCCACGTCACGGGGTAGGATATAATTGACCACGGCCGATGCCCGCGACCATTAACGGCCGCATGAAACCGTGAATGGACCGTGTATATAATATAATTAAACGGGGAACAATATGAAATCAAATCCAGCGAAGCATCCGTCACGAAGGAGAGTGGTACGGGCTCGCGCCTCGTCAAACGGCACTCGTTCCGTTTTACCGCTATTTAGATTTTATTATACGTTTTACGACTCGCCGCGTCCACGCTTTTCGACTTTTTGCCGCCTCGCTTTAGACCGATTCGTGTCATCTAAATGATTTTCAACAGTGCAATTCCACTGTGCACTATCGATCGTATATATACATCAAGTATCAGGGAAATGTAATTTAAAATGGAGATAAAAATTGAAATAAGTTTGGAAAAATTATTATTTGGAAGAGATCCGGATGGTTTTATATGAAATTGGTACTTTTTTTAAATAATAAGGTTTCTTGGGATCTAATTTGATAAATTTCGTCGATATTTTATCGATTGGCAAATAGTTTTCCTTTTGTTGAAAGAAGAATAAAAATCACGGTAACGATATTTAGATTAATAATGGATCTCATTAGTTTCAACGAGAGCGTAGATTTTAGCGAAATCTAATTCAACTGACACGAAGGATATCGAATGCAGGTTGCATGCAAAGGCGAAGTTCCATTGAAATCTTACGGAGAATATTTCTTCGTAATTTGTATCGCGTGCTTAACGATCCTTCGAATACCCTAGTGTCTTTAGAACAGAAATTCTAAAGGATATTTTAGATTCGCACGGATCACATTCTTGTCCTAGATGCATTCTTGCATAAATATACGCAGTTTATTTACACGGTAAAATGTTTGATATTCCAAACGAGATATAGATACGTTGACATAAATACATATTATTAAATGAAAACAGCAAAGCAAGAAGTTATTATTATTTAATTATTGTAAGTGGAACAAAGCTTGTACGTATTCCAATCACTCTGATACACTTTGGCTTTATGACGGCCAGTAAGCACAAACTGCACTTAAGTTTAACTCCGTCAGGGAGGAAGCTACGCAGAATACGAAATTCGCGATAGCAAATCCAAGGAAGGGAATTGTTATTCGCACTGGAACCATCAGTGTCCTTCGGGAAACGATATCTATATGAATTTTATGGAAAACTGTTCCCATAATCCTATCTATTTATTCATTTTTGTTGCAGCTTATGATCGTGATAAGATGTGTATTTTTAAAAATATGGAACTTTGAACGATGCAACAATTGTTTTCATCGTTCAATAATTGCATCCAGGAACAGGCAACAACGCATCAGAATAGCAATCAGAATAAAACTTTGACTTTTTATATAAAAAAATGTGGAAAAAGAAATAAAAATTTTGTCATCAAAATACACTCTAAAATTAGAGGAAATTATCCCATTGAAGTCCCTTTTTGTTTTATCCCGATATCTTAATCGGTTGCCCAGATATGGGAACTATAAATTTGTTTAAAGTAATTCAGAGATTATGAATGAATCCAGACCTACATTTTTTCCTGGAAATGCGTACTACTTCCAGGAATCGCGTCTGTCGCAGTTTGGGATAGGTCAGTGAGACGAGGTGCGAGTGAAAGGTCCGAATAAACGATAAGGATGAAGATGGTAAACGATCGAAAATTATCTTTTTCTTTACACGAGGATATCTCGGGAACCGGAAATCGTATCGGGATAAATGAAAAAGCGTTTTAAAGAGGAAGGTTCCACGCTTCTAATGATCTTCGATTCGTTGATTGAAAATCATTATCTTCGAAATTATACCGGTTTAAATTTCCTAATTTTAATTATTAATTTTAAGAGACTTTAAATCGAAACTCCAAATTGATTCAGATATTATTTTAAATATCTTTTGCTTGAAATAATGGATGATTATGTGTAATCGTTCTGGTTCGAATTTAATGACGTTAATTATTCAAAGACCTTTTCCACTGAGAGTGATAAAAATTCAGTCTAATAATAAATGTTATACAATTTATATTCGAAGATTGTTCAATTTCTAATCGATTTCACGATGTTTTCCAATCTTCCACGTCTTCGATCAAAAACATCAAAAATACATAAACCGATATCCGTCCAAACTTCGCGCGGAACGATAAATCTTGAAGCGTGTCGCAGCTCGTAAGCAGCCTCTCATGCGAGTCGTAGTCACAGACTCGACTACGTTCCTTAATTTATTCCATCTTAGCCCGCGTTCTGATTTTCAATTCGTGCCCCAAGGCCTTTTACTCCTGTCGAGCAAAGTGTTTGGAGCGCGTCGACCGACACGCTTTCTCTCGTTCGCCGTTTCGAAGCCGGCTGCTTGAACACTATCTACATGTAAATCTAATATACGCTCGTATATTCTTCGAGGTTTCGTCGTGCCGTGTATATATTCGTCGTGCATTCGAGACGATATTCCATCGAGATATCGTCAGGCTAATGGGATCATCGAAATATTTTGAGCGAGCTTTTCACAGTATCGAAGTTCGTGGGAAGAAAGCTCGTTATGCTTAGCGAGGATAGATTAGATTGTTCCAAGCGAATTTCACGAGTGACTACGCGGGATAAATAGCTTTGCTTATTTTTCTTTTCGTGTTGTGATAAGAAGCGAATATTTGTCGTGAAATAGCACGTTGGATATTTTAATCGGTAATTTTGATAAATGTAATAAAAGTAATAAATGTTTAGGATTAATATTACTAAATATTAAATAAAAATTAAATAGGAAATATATTCTTAGGTATTTGTGCCTAGAGAAGAAAATAGAAATTATTTAAAAATGCTTGCTTCTTTATATATTGCGATCTTTTACTCCTCGATGGAAAATTTTTCTTCGCATAGTAAGAAGTCTTTTATCTTAAGACAATCTTTTAAATAACACAGCTATTTGATACGAGCAAATGTCGTGGAAATAATTAACATACCGGAGTTAGTTAATGAATAATTAAAAACGAATCTCAGAGATCGCTGTTTTCTACATCATTACGTTTCATGGATGGCAAGATGAGCAAATAGACCGAGGCCATTATTTATGTACCAGTGATAACATTTCAAGATAATCTTTCAAATCCTTGTATATCCTCTCTTTTTTTAGGTTGTTTAGGAAATTATACATACTATTGAATAGCAAAAATTTTTACGAAAGATTTAAACTAATTTGGATTTGTAAATTATTGCGTCTCGTAACTTTTAACTTTTTCATCTTTTTAACTTTAATATGTTACATGTATCTTCTCTTGATTATTAAAAAATCGATAAAAATAAACTTAACTTCGTAATAAAATAAAGAAACGAAGAGAAGAAATTTTGTACTGCAAGCAAATTATTGGATTCAAGAAATGTTTAGCAATAAAAATTTGTCAAGATCCATGCGAAAAGATCAAGCAATAATGAGGATGAAAAATTCCTTTATCCAGATCTTCAATTTCGTTCACGAATCCATATTTCTGTGAAATTAAATGACCATTCGATTCTTTGGTAAAACAGCCAGAGGGTACGTTCTTTTAATTATACAACTGCTGAATCTCGATATTATTTTAATATAAACACGTCGATATCAACGAGCACTTTTTTTTATCACGATCCTTTTATGATAGAGATTTAACCTCGTAGGAATGAACGAGAGGAATATTTGCACACCGAACACTCCGAGAAATTTTCCTCGATGGTATTGAGCTTCTATATATTATATTTTCCAATGCTTCAAGTTTTACTTGCTCTTTATTCCTCAATTTCACAACGTTGCTCTTTCTTTCTCTTTCTTTTTTTTTTTAATTCTTTCTCGTTATGTTTCGTTCACCGTAAAATTTCCCCACGGTAATTATTTCCTCGTTTTCCATCCGAGTTGAATTGCAATAAAGAATGGCTGTTTCAATTTTGTATACTTTCTCGTCTAAAAATCTATTCGATTCATCGATGCAAGAATTTTTGAATATTGGATACGTTTGGGTGAATATCGCATGTAATATAAAGTATTAAGTATCTCTTTCGATTCGAAAAATTATGTTTTACTTTTCTTTTCTTCAAAAAGTGTGTTCTACGATTATTTAAAACTTCAATATTCTGATTTAATACTTCATTCTTACTATTTATTATACTTTAATCGTAGCAACAAAATAATTCCAAAATTATCCTTTTTAGAAAAATGATAAAAACGCTATAATTTATCGCATTCTGCATTAATAACCATCAAGTATTAGGATCGTAGATTATGCAGAACGTTAGAAACGAACGTTATCGTTGATAATCCTTCATTGTCTTTTCTGCGATTGGAAAACGGTTTATATCAGACGCATTGGAGGCGTCGCTAGTTTACATTGACACATAATAAATCCTTCCATGAAATGGAAGGGATTAGCAAGGCAATGACGGTTGTAAAGCGGACTGTATATCTCTCTTTGGCAATCGATAACAAGCTTGGCAATTATTCGGCAGTAGCTTCTTTGAAATCAGCCATTTTGCGTGCCGAGGGATATAATATATGGGTTGTATCAGGGTCTGCGTCAACCAAAGAAAGAATGCGATCTGATTAGAGGCAGAATCGAGCACCCCCGTTGCCTCGGCTTAATGTTCATGGATTCTGCTTTCCTTTTCTTCCTTCTTTCGTTCCTTATGCTTTTTTACTAACCTGGCAGAGCCGTATAAACTCGGAGATTATCCCGACTCCATATATATATAACAATATTTTTTATTTTACTTCCAACGAATAATCCGTATAGGATGAAATGGATCAGTTATGAAAAATTGTAATTATTGTTGAAAAAAAATATTGTTGTAAATATTAGAATACAATATGTCGAATACTCGTTCTTTCGTAATATATTACAGTTTACATCATTAAATGTAAATAATGTATTTAATAATGAAAGATTAGATAAGTAAATATTGAAGATTAAACGCTTCATTTATTGCGTATATAATTCATATTTATCTTCATCAAATATTCGTATATTATCTTCATAAATTATTCATCAAAATTATTCCAGAATTCCATGCTAACATATTTTGTCTTTATCTAGCGATATTCCCGGAAATTCTATGTTTCTAATACGGTATTTCAATGCTTTGCCTCTAAATTAACATTTTTTTCTGTCTTAAATTTTGTTACGTTTTAATTCATTAAAATACCATATTAGAAATAAATTAATAAATTATCAGATACATTATAATACACCAATATTACGTTAATTAATTAACCATTGTACTATAAATTCGAGTATATGAATGACTTCCAATTTAAATGAAATTTAAATTTTAAAAAAGTCTGATCAAGAATTGCTGAAATTATAAATTTAGCATCATAAAAAGAATTCTATATCTATTCTCTGTTCCACCTATAATACTATGATCAATAAATTGTTCCAGAAGAAACAATGAACGTAAACATTTTTTAAAAATATAAGTGCAACGTAAATTATACTTCATAAATATCAATCCACATTTACCTCTAAATATGTAAATTTCGAGCAAAGTTCGGCCATAAACAAACAATCATCCAGGCTATCTTAAATCACAATCAACAAAACGCCAAACTTCATCCCTCGAGAAAAATAAACCAGCTTAATCAACAAACTTTAAAAAAAAATCACACCTCTCACATGCTAAGCCACGAACTCTTATCGTCTTCAAATCGATCGCGGTCAATCCTCTCTGTCCAAACGAGCTGTGGTTTGGTCTCTCGAACGGCGAGAGATTACCTATCTTTCCGCCTCCTTTAGCCCTAGTCCGCTTGTCCCTTCGACGGAGCCGGCAAAGATCTCTCACGAGGATCGACGATTTTTCTCTCTCCACGCCACGCTGGAATCTAATACGTGAATCCAAGGAATAGACGAGCGTGGTTTATCCGGTCCAAGGCGTCGGCTAACTATGCCGACCTCGAAATCTCGCACGCCGGATTACGAGCAACCCTTTGAAAGTGTCCGAGCCGAACGAGGATCCGTCGTTCCGTCATGTAACGTGGCATTATGCTAATTTCACGGCTATTAGCCGGACGAAAGAGCAAAAGATATCCGAATCGGACCGAGTTAAATTACGAATAATTGTGGCCCGTCTCGGATCACTGACGTCGGATTCCATCTTCGATCACAATTTGTGCCCAATGTACGAGAATCGTTAATAAAGGATTATTCTTTGAATTTCAGAATATTCGTGCAGTTGGAATATTCTTCCTCTTTTTTCTTTTTCTTTTTTTTTTTTTTAGGGTGACAGAATTGATACATCGTGAACGAGGAAAGGGTTATTCTACGTGAGCTCTTCGAGGAAGTTTCTGCTGATTTATTTATAGGTAAGGTTTTGAAAAGGATTGTGAAAAAAAAAGAAACTGGGAGAGTTTCTCAATAAGAGGGTTCTCAATAATTTTATTTCTTTTGATATTTTGTATTAATTTGAATTTATGCGTGGAGAATAATGGAAGATTGATTGCAAATTGCTCGAGAAAGAAGGGATAGCTTTAAGTAGCTTTACATGTTGATAAAAATGTTACTTTGTTATGATTTATTTTATGTTATTATATAACATGTGAAAGATACTTTAAAAAGAGAAGTACATAAGTACATAAAGTATATGTATGGATACTAAAATAAATATGTACGTAGAGTGTTCATAAAGTTATTGGCTATCTGATTTTCTTGTAAGTATACAGGAAATATAACACAAAAAAAAAACAAAGAATTAAAGTTAGTCCGAAATAAATTATTTCGAGCAATTTTTTCTTTCTTCAATCTCAAATGAAATTTTCAGGTTTCCAATTGATAAATATTTAAAAATTATAGCGATACGAGTAATTTATCAAGTAATTTTTAAGATATTAAAGAGCCAGATATTAAATTTTAAATACAGTTTATGATTCTTTTATTAATAATTCTTACGTTTATTTTTTACTATTATAAACTTGTACATTTTTGGAGAATGTTTTATTTAAACCTGCACAAATCTATATAGTTCGAAAAGAAAGAAACCCCAATTTTTCGCTCCAGTTCTCTCTAAAATCTGTATATTTCATGCGATGTCGTAGGAAAAAAAAAAAAAAGGAGAAGAAAAAAAAGAACGAAACCAAAATTCGAAGGTTTCCAGTCGCTAATTAGAATTCAGAACTTTTTTGGTTACAAACGAAAGCAAAACGAAAATATCAAAGTATATAAAATTTTTCATTTCGAAAAATATGAATATGCAGAAATTATTACATTCATATCGAGCATACTTCACACGGTTTTTATCCGTGTAAACGAACACGTATGACAAATTATAGAATGATATCCAGTTTAAACGGAGTGATAAAAAAGAGAATCCACCATGAGCATAAACAGGAGTCTGTTTGACTCGCGTTGAAAGAGACTCGATTATTATCGTTTCCTCTCGAGCGTCATCATCTTAATATTTTGCAAAAGAAGCGCGCATTCGTGATAACGTAATTAAATCGCACCCTCGTTCTAAAAATTCTCGTATCTCTGTTAACACCGTGGGAACCATTCTTGCGTTAAAGCACATTTTATCGTGACCCCGTTGAACCTCGACCTGGTGTTAATACAAATTCTACGAGACAAGCTCGAAGACGGTTTAAGTACATTAAATTATATATTGTTGGCGTGCTCAGATTTCGCTTATGCGCTAATGGCAGAATCGTGAAATTTCGAAAAGCGGTGAAGCTTGTCTGATCCCGCTTCGAGAGTATTAAATATACTTACAATATGTAAGCAACAATAAAGTGATGATGTAATAAAATAAACATATGGATGTAGATTTAAAATTCTGAAAATATTATACATAAGTTATATATAATACTATAATTTTTTATTTATTAAGGTACGGAGATTGTTTTTTTAGAACTGAGCTGTTTTTAATTTAATATCATTTTAAGACAATGAAATGGATTCTTCAATATTCTTTTCATGTACTACTTTATTATTATTTACGATCGATACTTGGAATTATGACTAAGAATCTTATATAAAGTACCTTAATTTGTTTCAAGAAATTGATAACATAAATTTCAAATTCCCATTTTTCAAATTACACAGAACTTGTAATATAAAATAATTACATATAAATACGATTATCATTACGCTGTAATGTCAATGCTTTCCGATCGTGAAATTGAATTTGCACCATCAATATATTTCTCGATTCAAGAATTAAAAAAAGGAATCCTAATAACGACGTTCCCTGTGCACGATGAACCGTACTGAATCAAAATAGAAGAACGCGTGCCTCGCCTTAATCGTCTCGATCGAAAATCGAGAATCTCGTTGATATATAATTTCGTAATCGAACGACATCGTAAAGAGAAGAAAAACACCATTGTTGATTCCTCGTTTTCCACGGCATTTCTTTACGACGAATAACAATAATGCCACCCTTAATCCGGAAACCATCATCCGGGAATATATCGCCAGAAACGATGTACAGGTACTTTCAACTTCGCCCGCCCACTAAACCGAGCGTAAAGTTACAGTTTTACGCGTTGCGTGGGTTCCACGCACCTTAAGAAGATATCCTGAACGTCTTTAATGGTTCCAAGTGGAAGGTGTTGCAACCATTTTACGACGAATAAAAGAAAAAAACGCGCTCCTTTTCTCGTTAAAGAATCGATCCACGCAAAATGCGATAAGGCTGGCTTGTTTTTCGAAATTATACTCGATTAAAATCGCGTAAAAAACGACAATCTATATTTTATTTCGTCCCGGTGAATAAGATTACACGTTGGACGTTTCGAGAAGAATCAATCAACGAGTTTATTACGGGATCAAAGCTGTTACAGACTCGTCCCAAGGAGCTTCGTTTACCTCGATTCCATGTTACGGTATCGTCTATTACTAACTATTAGAGCTGGTAATTTTGATTTAATGGATATTACGCACTGTTTATATGCTGTTATTTCGAAACGATTGGCAAACTAATTTTCGAGGAATTGAGTTTAATAATAAAAACAGCTGAAACACAAATTCAATATTTCGTTAATATTATCTTTAAAAAGAGGGGGGAAAAAATCTGAACGATTTCATGGGGAATTTTAAACTATCTCCATCAATTCAAGAATATTCCAACACAATAAAACCACCTAGACGAAAGTATTCTCGTCTCGAAATGAATTATCGATAGGTGGCAGTGAATAAATCATTTGGGAATTGCGATCAGCGAAGATCGATTTTCACACACGTACGCAGAATCGGCCGTCATCGAAAGTCATTCGTCTTCTTCTACGTATGCGATTCTGATGGGCACACTTATCTCTGCTTATCAATGAAAGCAACCGGAGAGGCCTGTGCCAAATGATACGATGGACGCGAATTGAATGATGGATGCGCCAAACATTTCGCATTCCTCCTTTCCCACGTCACTTAAAAAACCGGGAGGATCTATCGTTGGCTTCGTCCCCACCATTTCAAACGCGACATTTCTATTGTGCGATTGATCAAAAATGCGATTCCTTTCCTCGTTCACGGTTTATTTTCATCGTGTGTTCGCGATTTTAAGTCCCTCCATTAAGTTCTGGCTCGACGATCATTTTTCATGGTCAGGTGAGATAGAATTTTATATGACGCTTCTTGTGAATTGTTGAACAGTGTGAATAATTTGGCGGTAAATGATGTTATTATTTGATAAGAAGAAGAAAAAATCGAAAAGAAAATATTTTCGAATGGTTTACGGGAACGAATCATTTAGAATGATTGAAAAATTTGACAAATCTGAGAAGATGGAGATATGATGCTCCTTTTTTTTTTATGAAAAGCATATTAATTGCTTGATATAGAGTTTTTTCTAGTCTGTAGAACAATTAGAATTTACGAATGATCGAAGCATCTAACGATTTCGACATGATTTATTGATAGGGGGTGAAATTGATTGCCTGTTACTCGCAACTTCCAAATGTTTCGTAGCTCCTGACATTGATGGAAACTGGATGGTTGAAGTATTGGTTAGGGTATTTTGACCCTCTTTAACTAAGTTACTAATAAAGTATAAGTTTTAATATTATCACGAAAATTTGATTGATAAAATATCGAAATAGAAGATTGAAATGTTTAAAGTATTTTTATAATTTTTGTATTTTGTATTATAATATTCAAATTAAGAATAATTTATATTTCAATTTATATTTTACTGTAACGTAAAAATAATTATTTATTTAATTTAAGAAAGAAAAACTTCGTTACGATCATCTTTAATGCATTGAATTTTTAATTAATCCATGATTAAACAATAATGGTTATATCTAAGTTAGCATTAAAATTTAAGTAAAATTTCTATAAAGCGTTTTAATACCTTTCTTTGTCTTATGAGCGGACTAACATTTATCTTATTAAATTTTTAAACTTTCCTTAAATTAAATTTCTATATAACTATAAATTTTTTATATTAAATTCAAGCAAGTTATTGAAAAATTCATTTTCTACAACGAACACATTTTAAAAATCAGAAAAATAATATTAAAACAAGATTATCATAAACGTATCTAACAATTTTTAACACTTATATTTACATGTCCTTAAATAATTTTAAGAGATATACATATCCATACATAATATTGTAAAATATAAAATTTTAACGCGACAAAGAACACTCTAAATTCGTTCACAACAATTCGTGAAACATATTTTAAACAATAAATAATAATATTAAGATATCGATTAAATTATATAAAAATGGGATTCATTAAAATCTGGCTAAAACCAGTCTGTAAATAGTCTTAATTTAGCGTTCAAATTAGCGTAGCGTAAAATTCGTGAGAAACAGATTTCGGCCGCAAGCCCATAAATTTCCTGCGGAGTTGCGTATCCCTTTTTTTGCAACACACATCCAACGAAAAAACCGTGGACCGGTTTCCAGGACGGAAACGATAACATTCTTTTTCTTCGCGCCTCTTAAAAACTCTATCTAATTAATAATATCGTTCTTTGGATTTCGAAGAATTGGAAAATATGCGCATCGAAATACTCGTTAACCAGATCGACGAATCTCGAATCCTCTTTGGTTCCAGAAAGGAAATACAATTTCGAAAAATCGATCAAAGGACGCGTTAACGAGAGTATCAAGATTAGGATCGAACTGCTCGCGCCATCTCTTCTCTCTTTCTCCTTCTCCCTAATTCTCCCTATCCTCCGTCCCCCCCTCGGATGCTGCTCGAGGATTGGAACGAGGCACAGTATTCCCTCTCGCCAGATATCATCGTAATTTATACGACAGTCGTTTGTTTCGAATCCGTTGGGCCGAGATAGCGGAACGCAGAAGTGCGGCTTGATTATTCCTTCGCCCATCCCTCTGTCAACCTCGTAAACCGGCAGCCACTCCACCCTCTTAACTTTCATATTACCGAACACTTCGAATGCGTCTCGAGAACACTCGTAAATCGAACTTCGGCTATTGTTTCGTCGTATTCGCGTCGAGGGCAATCGAGCAGTCGAATGTTCGACTTATTGTCAGCGAGCTACGTTTCAACCTTGTTTTATGGCTCATGTTAACGGACTTCCGGAGTGTTTTCAAAGTTTCCAAGAAGTTTTCTTCTTTTTTTTTTCGGATTCTCTTTATGGTTGTTACTTTATGGCTGTTGCGATTGTTATAGACTGAAGATGAAGCGAGAGAAGATGTACGTCTATCCGAATTATGAATATAGCTAAAACATACGTATCCTCGTTTATCAAAAATTTCATATGTATGAGAATAAAAAATATTGTAATACATTCGTGTTCCAAAATTTGTGTTAATGCAGATGTGTTTTTATAATGTGCAAGTTTATATCTGCATGATTGAGAAATATCAATAAGTACCAATGATTAATGTGATTGACAGAAGAATTGTTGTTACTCTTTGAACAATCGAAAGTAATTAATTCGTCGATCCTTATTATAAAATAATTATATATATATATATATTATATATATATATTAAAATCATCTTGCAACAAGTATGTCAAAATTTTTTCCTGTTATTGACGTATCTTGTAATTAAAACAAGCTACATAATACTAATGAGGCTCTCAAACATCTGTCTCATTTGTTTTAAGACAAAGACAGTAGCATGTGCGCAAACAATATGGATTAATTAAAGTTGCAACGGTGTACATACTTTACTCGTCTTTGAATTACTCTTGTCTTTGATTACTTCTTGTTCCACTTGTTCGTGAAAATTCATGGAATGCCTCTTTGATTTTCATAAGCTTGTCGACTGCAGTAACGTTCCTCGTCCACGTTTCGAAATATGCTAGAAATGTAGCGAGAATGATTTATGAAACAGCCGTTTGTTTTGGATCTGTGTTGTCTTGCAATAGAGTAGCACAGGCGCTTGATTACTCTTCCCTTCCTGCTCTCCTTCGTCTCGACCACCTCTGCCTATGAACCGAAACCACCCCGCCCCTTTAATACACCCGAATTCTCCGAATTTCCTTTCATATCGTCCGACAATTTGGCTACCTTTAAATGATATTTACGAGCTGAACTTTCCTCTTGAAAATTAACCCTTTACAGAAGACATTAACGCAAAATGAAAACTCGATAAACTGACAGTTTTTCGGTAGTTGCGGCTGATGTAATTCTTGCAAATATCCTGAATAATAAGGTATATTAGATTGCAATGTAAAATAGAGAACAAAAGTATTCGAGCAAGAGAAAAAAATTCGAAGAAGTCTGTTCATTCGAATCTAATCAACAGAATCATTTGTTGGATTCAAAATTAATAAATGTGACAACGAGAAACGACAACTTATCAAGAAAAGAGAATCAAATCTCTGTTCAAACTCCTATTAATCATTTTCATAAAAATTTTTCACAAACGTTAGAAAAGAAATTCGATAATATGCGAGATATATCAGTCAATTAGAGAAGAAATTTCGTTAACAAGATCTTCTAACTTTTTTCTCGAAATATATACGTTCCTGGAAAAAGAACAGTTCATGTTTATGTCAAACAGATTCGAATTTGTGCAAGCAGATAGCCGTGGCGATCGCTTCTCGAACACCTCGAGACCTTCCTCACGACAGGATGCACCAACGAGGATCAAGATAGCGTAATTTATGCGGGAGTCGTTTGTTTCGCTTCTGTCCTTTCACTGATATGGCCAGGAATACGCTATGCTTATTCCTACTGTGACTATGTCCAAAACCTGTAACACTTACTGCCCTGAGGGATCCGTTTCGATTCAATTTTCGTGCCATGATCGGTTGACCCAAGACACATCGTGCACTCCAAACGGAAGTTCTTTATTTCATTCGGTTACCTCTCCTCTCACTCTCTCTCTCTCTCCCTCCGATCTCTCATTGAAACTGCTTGCACGATAAAATTTTGTCTGATGGATCTCCACGATTGATTCAACGAAGAAGAATCAAATAACGAAAGATTTCTTTTTTAATATCCTTTAATTTTGATATTACAATGCGTGATGATTTTGATTATTATATTTTTAACAATTCAGATTCCATCCTTCGATATTTTATCTCCCAGTAATTAAAGAATTCTTAACGAAAAATAATAATTTATCATCTCCTCTTTTAAAAATCGACCACAATTTATCACGAAACTGATTAGACGCGATCCATCAAAGATGTGATTACGCAGTGACGAAATTCGAAATTATCATGTAAATTCCTCCGTATACGCATACACGAGCTCATTAATCTTAGCAATGTATCGAGCATCATTATAAATCAGAATGATCTTCCGTCGAATCGATTGAAAAGTAATCATTAGCTCGGACGCGAGTGGCCAGGATAAAAAAAAGGGGGGAGAAAGTATGGCAGTGAAGGTGTCGAGGGTGGAGGAGGTTCGACCTTCTCATCCCTGTCGTGTAGAGTTAGAGAAAAATGTGCTTTTCGGGGCGAGCCCAACCGCCCATCCATAGAAACTTCGTCCACCCTATCGCCCTAGGGGTGAAACTCGATTGGGAGCGAAGGGGTACGGGTGGAAGAGAACTCGGTCACCGTTTTTCAGATTCTGAGATTTCGAGCCGTATAAACGTCCACGGTCGAAACATATTCTTATCGAACCGGGGGAATTTCGGGTTGCGTTAGATTTGCATATTTCTTAAAATAAATTCCACGGCCGATATATAGATGATATTCGATTTTCCTGCGGGTATTCCGATTCTGCTCGTGAGGGCGGAGGAACAAAACGTCGTAGTCGACATAAAATTCTGTAAACTGCACGGGCGTTTCGAATTGCAATCGTCGAAATGACGATAAATTCTTTGGGATAGGATATAAATTCGATCGTGGATGGGAAATCTTATTCGCTATCGAATCGCGTGATCTGTTTTCCAGGTTTGGAAAAGGTTGAAATGAAACTTTTCTCTTTTTTTTTATATTCCATTAAGGTGAAATAATAAAAATTAAGGTCTGTAGATTTTGTAGGTTTTTGATTAATAGTAAAATATAAGTATAAAATTAATTTTTAAGAAGTTTAATTAACGAGATTAGAATGGAAAATTAAATTTTTCTAAGTAAAGTATAATTTTGTACGCGATAATAGCATAATTCACGCAAGGAGATATTAATCTTTTTCTCATGTTTATGTGAATAAACGTTAAGATCTTGGATTCATTTTATTCAATAATTAACTCTTCTATATGATCTGGAGAAATGTGATCTGTTACGGAACGTATTTTCGTATTTATAATGATATCGATAAAATTTCCGTAAATTTAAGTCGATGATACGTTTATGATTTACAGCCAGAATTGAAATATTAGTTACAACATAACTTAATAAACAATTATTGCAGTTGTTACGTGACCAACAACAAGATTAAAAATTAATTTGAATCTCTTTCAAAATCATCACATTTCCGCGCACGAATATTTCCTTCGCGAATGATTGCAAAATTATTATTTCACTTTAAAATTACTCCGATTACAGAGCTTCGAATATATCCTTTGTGTTAGATTCCTAACTCCATTAACTCTCGTCAAAGGGTCAAAAATAAATTCATCGAAACAACAATCTCCGCACAATGCAACACAATGCAAACATTATAATCAAAGGACCGCAGTAACAAAGGTTCTTCTTTAACGCAGACAAAAATGAGAGAGCTTTGAAAAATATTTTTCAAAATTACAATTGATGAAAAAAAGAAAGATAGAAAAACGAACGACAAATTCTCATCATTTTCGATCATCGTTGATAAAAGGACATAGTATGTAAAATGGCGTGTAATTAGTACACGAACTCTTTATAACTCGATAAGCCGATAACGGGGACTTTCTGTCCCGGTCTCGTGGCTGGAATAACTGACCTTGTTATTTCGCCAAACACATCAGACTGCCGTTGGCTCCTCGCCATTTCTCCTGGTCAAAAAAAGCTTTTCTTCACCGAGTCTCGTTGCCTCGGGATCAGATACGTTGGCTTGGAGAGGGAGGGAGAGAAGGAGAGAGAGAGGGAAGAACGGGAGAAGAATCGTATGTGCGGGTTGCTCGACAAAAGAGGACTTGGAGAAAGGGAGACTGCGTGGCTGGTGATTACAGAAAGCCCTCGAGCCACTTCGCTGGCCATAATGATGCAATTAAAACTCGCTGTAATTTCACTTATACTTGCTGACATGGCTGACGGCATTTGTCTCGAACCCCTTGGTATTTTTTTCACTCCTTTGCCTCCCTTTTTCTTTTCTTTTTTTTTTTTCAATGGCCCAACTACCGGAATAGAAACACGGATGTGTCCGCTCGAGATTGATGTTCGTAGGCGTGCGGGATCCTTGATGCCTCCAATTAACGCAACCGCTCAATTAAGAGGCAGCCAATATTGTGCGGTTGCCGCTTCTTTGTCCAAGGCTAAGTCAGATACGAGGGAACGATGCTTTTAATTTGAGACGCGTCGCTCGAATGAGATGTTGATTAATTTGAAGTGGAATTAAAACATCAAATCGAGGGAATTCTGGAACGATATTCTTTTAAATTTAATATGACGTATAATTGTAAGCAATTCGATGATGTTTAACTTTCAATGCGTGTAGTAACGATATCGTTGATATTAAAAATCTTGTTCTTCTTTCACGATGATGCCAAAATGTAATATATTTTTTATTAAAAAATGAATAGACGAACGGCTGATCATTCATTCTGAAATCTTCATTCTCTTTGTGACAAGAGGCATCTCGAAACGTTCATCTTGAAAATAAAGAGAGATCTCGTAATATAACGAAAGTTCGTATCCGGTTGCAAGGTAGAAACGAAATTCCAAGGCGAAATTTTGATCCTGTATCCGAGCGTGATCGTTTAATGTAGCAGCCGTCTTCACCACCAATCGCAATATCTCGTCGACGCTTTGGCGAGTAGTTGTGCGTCGGCTGGTATGCTGCGGTACACTTTGGAATCTAATATGGCGCTGACGAGGACGCTCTGTCCAATAAAATGTCGTCGCTGCATAAACAGTTGCACCAGCCTGGTCACGGTTATTGCTGGCTCCACGATCGTTTGCGACCCGTTCAATATTTCGCGCGAATGCACCCTTTTGAAACGAAACAATCCGTCTGCTTCGTCCGTTCACTCGATTAATGAAACCTTAAGATTAGGGTTGACTGAGGTAGTTTAAGGAAATTTGTGTTTGTCTAGGTCTTTTTTCTTTTTCTGCAATTTCACATCGTAAAACAACAAGTGATTCTTAAACTTTTCAATCCAATTTAGTTGATCGTACCAGCACAATGGCCGTTTTTATTTGCATGTACCATTTTGAATAGATAAAAGTATGGAAATTTTAAGCTGATATGTATCATAAATATTGTGATAACATCAGGGAGATTAAAGTTTTAATCAGTTCAATTAAAGTTTCGTATATTCCATATCAAGTATTTCTTTCTTCTCAAAATTGATATATTACGACATACATTATATTAGAGTGAAATCACTATAACATAATATTATTTTGATCAGCTCTTTACGATGTCCATCGATGTTACTTACAAGTACACTATCGAGATTAACATCTCGTTTTTTCTTTTTTTGATACACCGTTCATTTGTTCTTTCAACGAGAAGTTAAGCACGATATATCCTCAATTTCGATGGGATCCTCTACAAAGAAGATCGGGGTGAGAGATCACGGTGGAATAATTACGGTATAAATAACAATGAGAGGCGACTTTACGGAGGCGGGACGAATGCAGTCGGTGGAAAAAAAAGAGTTTGGGAAAAGTGGCTTATATCTAATTTATTAGAGGGCGTATATTGTCACCCCCTCCGGTGAATAGAGACGGTGACCGAAAAACCGAGGGTGATATTGTACGTGGGAGGCTTGGCCCTCGCCCTCTTCGCCATAGTGTACTTATAGGGTTCCGGATTATACCTTCATCTGCTGATTTACAGCGTCTCCGCGGCTGTTCCGGCCTGGATATGAGAAACTGCATATAGAAAAGACTTCACGGTTAATCGTGGCCACCAAAATTGAACGGAGGCTGACTTACGCCCTCTACGAGCCTCCTCATCCCTTTCCTCGATCCCCGTTAAACGTGCCAAACTTTCCTTACAAATTCTGTACTCTCGGTGGATCCATTTGGGCCAAGTTTATTCTTGGAAAAATGTCCTTTTCTCGCAGAATTTTTTTATTTCACTTCTTAATTTTATGATTTATTACTCTCTGTCGCGGATGCTTATACGTTAAATCGTAGAATTGCTGAAAAATATAACGCGTACGAATGTACGAAATGTTTACACTTTATTATATTGGACGATTTTTGTGTAAAGATTATGAAAGAAAAATTGTTGTTACTTGTATCTTTATTGTGCATTTTTGATTGTTGTTCTATTAGATATACATTATATCTTTATTAATTTTCTATATTTAAGTTTTTTTCTGAATTAATATATCATATTATCGATAACAGCATATACAGCTTTGATATTTCCTTCTTCGCGCATACGAGATATTAATGTTTATCTGAGAATTTTATATATTTGAATTTTCGTAATAAAATATTCGTTGGAACATCATTTATGATATGTTAAAATTTTAATATCTGTTTTTATTAAAATGCAATTAAATCGCAAAAAATATTTACCACTCGAAATCCACAAGTCATAGCTTAAAATAAAAATATTTGTACGCTTCTCGAATATGATTTAATAAGTAAAATTTATGAAAAATAATTAAAAGAAGTATTTTTTAAATTTTATAATTTTCTCCAATTACTTGTAAAGAATTTTCATATCACTTCGATCATTCACAATACAATAATATAAGAAAAATTAGATTGAAGAATAAAAATCATTCAAATAACATTTACAAGTAACATTTACAAATCGACATTTTAAAAACTGACCACTTTCTCTTCAACGAGAAACGAGAAGTACCAGACTCAGCGGACTCTCCGCAAATTTATCAAACTGCAAGCTACGAAACGAATTCCGCCCGACCACAAAAATCTGATCCAACCCATCACCAACACTTGTGCGGGGGATCATTCTTCGCCAACAAATACTTACCCTCCCGAAAAGATTCATACGGTTTGACTAATGGCCTACCTATCTATCCTTGAATGGATCGATGCTCAATGCGCGAGAAGACCTTTAAAAATTCGGATCTGGGGCTGTCACACCGTCAAAGACGGCATCCATTATCCCAGTTACGGACAGGTGTACTTAAGAGGCCTGCGTTCGCTTGCGATTTTCGTGTAAAAGTTCACGAGATCACTGAAATGAGAAACTCTGAAAATAAAACTCGTCACACACCGTGTAACAAAACGAAAAGTTGGAAAGTACACGTTGATGTTTTCTTAACGAAATAAGGAACTTGGTTGATTCTACGAAACAGGATTATCTTATACTATAGTCAATCCAGACCGAAAGTTTGCACGTTTCAATTATGCAAATAGACAGAATTATGTAATAGACAGAAGAGAAGTTTGATCAGAGCAAATTCCATATCCGATATAGATGGTTTAAATAACGGTATTTTGAGGGATTTGATTTTAATCTAAGATGCGGAAAGCACGACGATATTTAGTTGTCGAATAGAACGATGATTTTATACTCGTGGAAAGGACGGATAGTTATGATTAACGTATGCTTCTATGGCGAGGAAATGAATCGTCTATTTAAAGGAATTTTGCTCCTTGGAATCAGGGATGCGGTTTCGAAGCGAGAAGTATGGAAGAAAAGCTGGAATAGCATGGGGGTAGTAGAATATTGAAATGGAAAACGAGAAGGGGATGAAGATTAAGAGAATGTAGTTTTGCATGAGGAATGGCTGGAACGTTGGAAGATCTGGAAAGCAGAAAATGCAAACGATTTTGAATGTATATTTTAAACGCGATATGACGATATGACTTGGAAATTATGTGGTTTGCCGACGACAGGATGAGACATTTCAATGGGAATTTCTCTGTTATACACCGACCTTTACATTTTCATATAGATACGACGAAGAGTTAAACTTGATAAGGAAGCAGACATAAAAGTACTATTATCACAATTGAGAGTATTGACGTACGTTTCAATGTACGTAGTATGTGTCCGAATATGACTAATTAACTAATTTATCTCTTTTCTATTCCACTTCAATTCGATATTTCTCATTCTGATTATCCACACACGTGAAAGAGTTAAACGATATATACCTTTATCGCATCACGTGTGATCTTTTTTAAAAAAGGAGAAAGATATGAAGTATCCGTGATGAACTTCCTTATATTCAAATGTAATCAACTTCTGAACTGTGTCAATAATCTCTCTTAATTGAATCTCTGAAATATCACCAATCCTTCCCGCATTGATTAAATTTTTGAAAATAAAACTTCTACGCGTTATGAAACTTCATTATCAGGATTTCGATCGAAAAACTGTCAATAATAACGAAAACTCGCTTTTACACATGTATTATGCTACACTGATGATCTCAGGGAAACTTTGAAACCGTGAAATAAGGATGAAATGGACGTACACACGTCGTGCGAAGCAGCCGGGTAAACAAGCATTTGTCATAATATATTATTCCACGTCGTTGGTCGGACGTAGTACGTCACATAATCGCAACATAGGGACACTCGTAGCTCATACTCTCGCAGCCAGGGCTCTAGCATCTAATTACGCTAATCAACAGTCACCGCATCGTAATCGGCCGAGATGTCACGCTTCTGTTACTTCCAATTGTCCCATATTATGCCGTAATCAGGATTTTACGCCGGCTGACAAACGGCATCGCAAAGAAACCGAAAGATGTTTAAATTAACTGTCGAGTCACGTTGTTGAAATTGGCGAACCTCCATTACGTGACACAGTGATTACACTGACGACTCGTCTGATTACACCGTGGATAATCCATTGAAGCGAAACGAAACCGAATTAGCGGTTACAATTGCACGAATCTTTTGGAAACTTATTCGTTACCTCGAAGAAGAAGAATGTCTGACAGATAGTCGAATATTTCATTCGATTTTATCTCTAGATAATTTCTCGTATTTCCATTCTTCTATTTCGTTGTCGAAGTGTCGAGAAAACTGTGGTTTTTCATCTTGATTCATTTTTTATTTTATTTAATTTGTATCTTTAAAATTGTTGGTAAAATTTTATATCTCTTCTTTTGTAATTTTATTAGATATGGTTTATTTTGGAGTGTTTGTCACAGTGTTTGTCTTGCATCGTTTATCCTGATTTTAATGAGATTTATAGCGAAGATTTTTCACTTTATTTAATAGATATATTGTATTTTTAAAAACGAAAGAATCATTGTTAATTTCGATGATTTAAAAATACTAGGATCAATTGTTGATTCTGTAATTTTTAAGAGCTGTATTAATATACATATTTTGAAATTTCAATTATAAAATTTTGTATGTACGCCATAATAATAAAAATAAAAAATATATTCCATTAATCACTAAAAATTCCCTATGTTTTATCACACTTTAAAATAAAATCCTCCTGTACAATTTTTCTAAATTTCAAATCATTTTCATAATAAAATTGCTAACTTGTAAAATTTAAGAAACGAAAATATTTCAAACGATCATGTACAGGATCGCAATATTAAAAGAATAAATCAGAAAATGTCTAACTACAATAGAATAGGATGAAATAATTCGATGATCAACGATGGCATCCGACCATAAAAGGATGTCATCAGTGCGCGATCGAATTGGCCTTACCAAGATTTCAGAGTTACGAGTTACACGGCCTTCTCTCGCTCTTCCATTCGTTTCATCTTCCTTGAGTGCGCCAAGTTGGTCCAAGTTCAATTGAAGCTAAACCGTTCCGAAGTTGTAACCATTGAAAACCACTCGCCCACTATTATTGGTCTAGATCGCACAGTATAATTACTGTTCCCCCTCTCGATCGAGCTGCTCCATTCGCAACAGCCTCTTTTATCCCATACTTGATCGAGTATGTGGAGCCGTCAAACTTGAATCCATCGATTAGACGGCCCATTAACTTTATAAGGAAATAAGGAGAGGATACGTGAGTGAATCGGCTATCGTATTCGAAGATCGTTGATCGAATAAAATTATTTAACAGTTTGAAATTTACTTTTAATTAAAGTTCCATAAGTTCCATTTTTGAGCCAATTTCAATTCTTCCACCACAATATTCAAACTTTCGTTAATATCTATAATACAACCTGTGGATCCCGAAAACGAGTTAAATTTCCAAATCATAAAAATTACCAGAAATTTGAAGAATTATTTGAGAGCGACTCGGGAAAAGTTCCCTTCAGAATCGTCAAAGCTACAATATTATCGATCGAAGAATAATCATAAACGCGTGTTTACGCGATGAGGAAAGGTTGGCGTTTGTTTCCAAGTGTTCGGTTTCGAAATTTGCCGAGTGGGAGGGCTATTAATTTTCCGGCGAATCGGAGAAGTATGGAGGAACGACGCCAGCCAAGAAGCTAAGGGGTCGACCTCGATAACTTTCGTTTCGGCGAACTTTTCGCGGAATACGTGAGGTGGAACCGCGTGAAAAATTCTCGCGGCCCATTTTCCTCGCGGAACAAAGGGAAGGGATGAAGGAGGGAGGGAGCTTGGGGGGGAAGACGAAGTTCCGTACGTACTGTACAGCTACTTCCATAAAATCTATACCGGTATTCCAGTAGGGCAACTTCTACTTTGTCGGCGCTCTCTGACGTGGGACAAAGGGCTGGCTCTGTATTGGCAGCCGGTGATTTAGATCGCTCGCTCGAAAACCCTCGCGTGTTCCACGAAAATTTGTACATCAGGCGATGAGCCTGCGATTTGCATACAGGAGGCCCGAGAGCCTAATCCTTTACGTGCTATGCATACCTAATTCTGTAAACAATATTTATGGTAATGCACCCCGTAATTTCATTGAAACGTTCCTGTAGGAAACGCGGTATCGGCGCGGGACAAGGAGGATTCGATTTTAATTGGGGGCTTGAATATTTTTCTACGAAAATGTGTGATGCTATTCTTCGCTCGTTAGACTGATATAATTGACTGTTTTTATTTCTTTGGAGAGCAAATTTTTTTTAAACGAGAGGAAAAAGTTCTTCTTTGTAGATTATTAATGCTCGTTTTTGCCAGCAAGTTTTTGTTAGGATGGTATGTTGAAGTATTTATCGTTTGATTCTGTAATGATACATTGTTTTCTCAAATTATTAAATGATGATTTATGTTCAATTATTTAAAAATTTTTTTACATATTCACTCGCTAAAGTTCTTATTCGATTAGAATATGTTAGAATATATAATTATAGTGGATATTTAATTTAATTATATTATATTTAATTTAATTAGCTATTCAACGACACGAGACTAGTGAAACACGATTCGTAAAAATATTTTGAATGCATTATTCAGAAGGGAGGACAGAAAACGTGGAAATTCAAAAAAATTATAAAACTTTGCATACATGTAAAGAGTAGCACAGTTATTATTCGTAACACAGACCAATTTTCTTTCGTGCCAAAAAGCATTTTCAGGAGGTGAAATCACCCCTTGAAAAAAATCCGTAATTTTCTTTCTCGTGGAGTATGTCCAGAATGGTGAGAGGTATCAAAAAAGAATGAAATAAAGAATTGCATAGCTTTTGCATGTCCGCAAAATCTCCACAAAATTGAGTTATTGGACTTTTTAAATTCATACGAAATTCTTTCATATATGTAAATGTTTTCTTAATATATACATATACTTCTTATAAAAAAAATAAGTGCATTTTTTATTATTTTCTATTTAAAATTGTTTATCGTTATTTCAGCAACGTTTAATCTCATCAATGAGACAAAAATTTAATCGAAGACTTTATTTTCTTCACTATTTTTTTATGCTGCGTAAAAGTTATATTTGCATCCACTTTTACATAAATTTGTTAAAATTGTATTTTTGTTTATTGCATGTCTCCATATAATCTATCTATACAACATTGAATATTTAAGTCTATTTTTTAAAATCACTAAAAGTGAATATATAACATTTAAACGTAAGCCATAGATATAGTTGGAAACGAACAAGATTTTCTCCCTCGTTGTTTTATAAATCAATAATGAACTTTAATTGGACGAGTATTTTGTCAGAATTTTAATGACGACCATGGGTGGATCATGGGGATCTCGATGCTAGATTTATCGTCGTTGCCTTGGCGTGTGGCTTCCCACTTTTGAGTATGCAATCAACGGCGAATTTCGCCTGGTCGTGCATGCGAGGTAAAAACAAGGAAAATCGGTGGCTAAATTGCTAAGTCATTAAAAGCATCAAACCGTGAGCATTTGCAACGAGCGATAGAATGATAGAAACCGATATAATATTTAATATTTCGTTTATTATTCAGAATCTAAAATCGAATTTGATAGATTGATAAAAATTTAAAGATGTCGAAGCAATACGTCGAATTGGATTTAAAACACCTGTATTTCATATCTTCAAACATTTTCATATTTTTCATTTTTATAGCTTTTAGTAAGAGCCAATTCTTTTCTCTTATACAGGATGCTCGAACGAAGTAGATAAAAAGACTTAAAAGCCGATTCTAGAGATTCTTCGAAATGGCTCAAAAAAAAAAATGTTTTTCAAGTTATAAGCAACTTAATTTTGCAGCGGGACAAAGAGAGACAATTTTTAAACACCAATTCTTCTTTTTTCCTCTTAATCTCTCTTTCTTAAAATCACTTTTCAAACAATTATTATATAATTCTTTTTCCATCGTTTCACTAAGTTCACCAAAGAACACATTCCACTCGATGCATCTATATTCATTTTCTTTCGCTTCAAGGTAAATCGTAATCGCTTATTAATATACCGCGCAAAATCCTCCCTTTATCCGTGCAAAGCGATATTATCGCCAATCATAGTCGGCCACGATATCGCGCAACAAACTAGTAACACATTCGAGAGCGTTATCCGAGGAGGAGGAAGCGGGGGATAGGAATCATCCCGCTCGAGTACCCGCATTGACGAGAATAGTAGAGTCTCGACGAGATAAGGTAGATACGATCTTCCGCTATAGCAGCGGTTAATGACCTGCTGTTTATGCAGGAAAAATCTGGTGGAAGACCGGTCGTGAGAAGGAAAGAGCACCGACAAGTGGGTGAAACAAGGCAGAAAAAAGGAGAGAAAGTTCTAACGATGAAGGAAAAAAAAATGGAAAAGGCCCGAGGAAGCGAGTAAGAAGGAGGAAGGTAAGGGTGAGAAGTGGATAGGAGGGTAGGGTCGTTGTACCATCCCGTAGGTCTCGCTTTCCTCGTTGAGTCGCTCTATTAAAAAGTTCGAGATACCTAAAAAAAAAGGTAGGTTAAAAGTTGGTCGGTCCTTAACGCGAATCTTCGTACTATTTAATGCTTGGCGAAACGTTTAAAATTCAACGTGAACATCTGACGAGGAGCATCGATTCTCTGTTATCTTGGGATGAATTGGCAATAGTTTCTTACTTAACCTCGAGAACTCGATGAATCTCGAGTCCCGCGAAATTAATATCGATCTTATCGAATTTATTTCTGCATGAATTCTCGATGACTTGGCTGTGATTATATTTGATGAATTCGAATTATTCCTCCGTTCTAGGATTTTGGTTGAAATTAAACTGGCAATCAAAAATAATTTATCATTGCAAAGTCATTGATAATTTTAAATGTATATTACGCGGTTACAGTAATAAATGTATTGTTAGATTAAAAGATTGAAAACGAAATTTAGTAAACAAATTTTCTATATTTATATATCTTTGTAATTGTTAATATTAAACTTTTGTTCTTTTTCGATTTATAAATAAAACATTTTCACATACTGGTGAAAAATTTTAAAATTGTAAAAAAAGTTATCTTCCTAGTCATTAAATTTCATGAGATTTGAAAATGTCTCGTAAAAATTCAGCAAAAAAAATGAAAAATTATTTATGAGCTATGATATTTCGAAAACTGAATGAATTTGTTTTGTTTGTAAAAATAGAGAAACTATGAAAGAAAGCGTACGTAAAATTCTAAAACAAAGCATAAAAAATACATATTGAAAAATTGAGTTATAGTAAAAAGAAAATTTGCAAAGTTTTAAACGAATCAGAATTTTGTTAACGAAGAAAAATTTTCAATGTACGAGAAGCATTGTTAAAACGACTCGTGAGTCATATTTTTGCTAAATCTTCGTAAGAGGACTTATCAAGACTTTGAGATTATAAAAGAAAAGGAGAGAAGAAAGATGGAAGCAAAGGTGAAAGTACGATCAATTTTTCTAAATTTGTGTCAAAACTTCCCGAAAATCTCCACAATTTATCTCGAGCTCAGAAACTTATTGTTTTGGAAAATTTCAAGTTCTAAACAAGATTATCCAAGATTGTAGAAAGTAAAACAATCCACCAAATGTGAGAGAGGTCTAGGTCCACGCTCTGTTACATTACAACAACACCCTTCAGGATTATCTTGCTTCGTAAACTTAGAATTTATGTTAGATTACTTGCAAAACATATATATTTATGAACTTTCATCTTACGAATTGTAATTTGTGAGTTTCAAACTTTCAAACTTTTGTTCTATGAATTTCGACCAACTTTGACAAAATTTCCAACTTTTTAAAAATTGTTCATAACTTTCGAAAACACTTTAATTTATTACGTAATTGATGATAAATTAAATTATCATTAAAATTTATTTATATCTCCCCTAATTGTGTCAAAAAGAAAAATTCCTTCTATTTTGAACTTTGTACTTTGTAAATTTATTATTCAAAAAGTGCAAAAAGTGTCATAAATTCGAGAACTTGCGAGGAAAGGAGCGGACAACGCCTCGTTACGTTGATTTTGTATGACGTTTCCCTGCACGTCAAACTTATCGCGCATCGCGGCCAAGTTTGCGGCGGTTCGTGCAATAAAAAGTGACCAGAAAGGTAGTCAGTTGGCGTAGGGTAAAAAGTCGAAGCCGGAACCCACATCGTGATAAAGCGCGGAGAGGTTGGGAAAATCGTTTCCTGCAGGAGTGGCCAAGATAGAACCTCGACCTACCGAATATGATTTATGCCCTAATATAACTCGGAGGGGGGGCGATAAAATAAGGAACCATCTCTGCTTCCCCCTTTTTTCACTTCCGCCTCCCCCATTTTTTTCATCCATCGCCTTTCTCGGAATTTGTCCATAAAATATTTGACAACTTTCTTTATTCAACTTCGCTCAACCGTACGATTTTTAATCCAATTTTCGTTGCTCGTTTTATGGACGATCATTAACTTCTTTCCTTTGATAAATCTGTTTATACAATTTTATAATCTTATTTCTTCATCATTTTTTTTTTTGCATTTACATAAATTATGAAACAAATCATTTTTTTCCCATCCACTACACGATTGAATATAATTCTCTGTCTAAAAAAATTTAAACATGTTTCTTAAAAAAAATTTGAATCGTATTACGTAGACAGAAGAACGAAGGATGAACAGTGGAGAATTTCTTTCATTTACTTTTTCCGTCCTGCACCTTTCTTCGCAAAGTATTCTGAGATAAGCCGTACTTTTTGCGGCAGTTCCAAGTCAGCCTAATCGAGCGAATGATTTTTGAGGGTGATTGTTCTGAAAACTTGGGAAGATTCTGGTAACCGTCTGGAACAGGCCGAGGTATGCCGTGAATGGAATCGCAAAGGTACTTTTAAGGAGGGACGAATAAGACGGAGGACTTCATCATCGCGACTGATTGGTCGATTTGTCACCCCCTTCTTCCCCTGTCCTCCGTCCTCTTTCGCCCCATCCCCGTAAATCAGGACTCTTAGACTCCCCCTTGATGGTTAATTGAACCGGTCGAGCTGCTGATCCGACAAGCGGGTACCCCCTTCTTACCTTCCTCCTTCCTTCCTTTCTTCTTCTTCTTCCTTCACCCCATTCTTTCCCTCTTCCACTCGCTCCGTCTTTGTTTCCTTGATTGATCTTTGCTTGGTTGATCGACCTGCTTCATCGGTGCCACGAGATCGATCCAACGAGTTTTTTAACGATTACACGCCCTCTTTGAGGTTCTCTTCCTTCCCGATTTGAGAAAGAGGAATCGTTCCCTCTAGGGGGTGGAGGAATCGTGATATCGACGCGAAGTTTGTTTGTTTGTTTGGTTCCTGTGATTTCGAGTTGATTTGATTTGTTGTTCCAAGTTTCTATCGAGCACTTCATATTCCAGGATTTAATTGATAATAATGGTAATTTTTTTTGAGAAAAATTTTACTGATCAATTTTGTGGATTCATGTGTTTATCCTGTAAATATTTGGTTTCAAATTTTTAGAATTTCGATGAGAATTATTAAAGAGCAAGAAAGAGTTATTTACAAATTCCAGTTTTTTTTAAATATATTTATATTTACGTCACGAAATAACAATGCCATAATTCAATCCTTTAATTGTTCATTTTAATATAACAAATGCATTTTCATCAATCGCGGAATAATACAGAAAATATTGCATATTCGATTACACGATAGCTAATGACTAATTTCAATATTTTCATTGAAACATCGTGCGTATAAAATTTCATAGTTTCCGCTTGAAACTTGGTTCGCAAAATATTTAAAATTCTCATTTGAAAAATCCTGGAGAGACGTCCAATTCAGCCTCGCCATTTCATGCGAAAACTTCCAGGTTTTCTCTCCAAGCAATGGTTACAAAAATCAACTTTGCTTAACCGAGGCGCTTGGAAACGAATTAATCGTTCACCCTCTAAATTTAGAGCCATCCCCTCCTGATGGGGAGAATCGTAAGGTAACATTTATTTTCAAATGCCGCTTGACGATTCCTTGCCACCGAGATATTCCTGGTCATAGTGGAATAAATTACAAGAAACGAATTTATCCATGGCTAGGATGGGAAGGAGGCTGATGATGTAAGGTTGGCCGGCTACTCTAGGCAAGAATTTAATAAAGTACGAGGGGGTGATAAATCCGTGCTCACTTAGTAACGCGGTGGGTTCGAGGGGGAAAAACAAAACTTAAGGAAGACGCATGGCTGGAAAAATCCTAATGAATAATAATAGCCCTGGACGATTATACAACTCCAACAGAGTTGTATCACACGGCTCTTTAGCTTCTAGAAATTATTCGCTTATCGCGAGAAACAATTTTCTCTCGTTCAATGCTTATATTCCAATTCATTGTTTGACACTATGACGATGGACAGTCATTTCGAGTTTTTTTTCTTTCTCATCATTGCTCTTTTTTTTTGTTGGCAAGCTTCCATAGCTTTTAAAAGGAACCACCATGAGAGTAAATGGACGGGTGCGGGGGAGATTAAAGGATTATCGTCGGGGACAATCCGTTAAAAAAGCTGCATCATCTATCTTTTATTATTAGAGACGTATATATGTACATATATTTTATATATATATATATATAAAATAGAGGACAAGAGCGTTATGTTTTATTCGGTTGCATCCGCTTGAGGAAATCTGGTCCAAATGCTATTTGTCGTTTATTAATCGCGATGGTACTCCATTTTGATTCTTAGGATGGAACGGATTATCAAGAGAGAATGTAATTTTGAGAGAGAATGAATTTAGGTTCTTTGGAAATTAATGAAAATTATAAATTATATTTATATTAGAGATTTTATAATAATCTTTTGATATACATTTAAAACAAAATTTATTTGATAATAGATACTTAAAAAATTCTTTATTCGTTGGAGAATGAAGATATGAGAATAAGAAAATAAGAAGAATTAAAATTGTATTCCTTGTGGATTTTGCATATCAGATAAATTATACAATGTTGATGAAATTAGAATATTGTATAGTTTAATTTTTTTCAGAAACAATTATAAAATAATATAAAATAATTTATCATATGTATTCTCTCTTTATTTATAATAATTTTTTAGATATATCATTGTAAATACCAAAGATAACAACAAATTTTTATCTTAGAACAATTAGACTAAATGAAAATTTTCTTTCCGTGTTTTTGCAAAGAATTACATTTTGCACTCTGCCTCAATATTTAAACATTTACCTTTGTATACCAATATTAGTACTGAGAACGTGCTATTAGAGCGTATAATTCTACACATTTCTATCTCGAGGTAAAAGCAGCTCGCTATAAATTTAGTTATCCACTTAGAAAGGTACACTAATTCATAATGCATCTGTGTTTTAAATTCCATTTGAACACGAAACATCGGGACGAATCTTATTTTCCTTCTATAAACTATTCGAAATCAGAAATTTCCACGGTTGAAAGTGATCATCGAGCATGAAATAAAATTAACCCGCTGTTTCATTCCCGTTTACCCTCTTTCCTTATGGAAATTCGCGAACAAACAAAAAGCGATTGTAAACTGAACGGAAATACAGTCTCGAATTTTCATTAAGTCGGACATCACGGCGATGTTATGGAAAGGCATAAACATTGTGTTAATATCTAAGTTTATTGCGCAGTACCGTTCCCTATTAGCGTGTAAACACGCACGTACACGCACAGATGTCCGGTGTTATCGTCGTACACGTCTGTTTCTATTTTACGTATAAATACTGATTTCGTAAATAAACATCTATTTCGCATTCCATAATTTTAAATCACGTAATCACTTTTCTTCGAGATCGATAAATAGGGAAGAATTATAGAAAGAAGAGAAAGATTATTTTTCAAAGACTAAAATTTACAGTCGATAATCGATTTTCAGTTAACAGAGACCTCATAATTTTTCTTTTTACACGTAAAAAGATTAAAAGCTTAATTAAATAAGATACATCAAAATCCTATTATTCTTCAACACTTACGAAAATGATTGAGATGATCGTTGAACGGACTTCCCTATATTCTTATCCTTTAAAAAGTTCCAAATTTTTTCATCCAAACAGTAGAACCATTATTTATCTCACTTATTCACGATCCAACCGATTCAAACAAATTCGTTCGTTCGCCGATGCACTGGTATCGAAACTGGAAATTGCGTTCTTGCAAGATTTAACTGCTTTTCTAATGCATGGGCTTGTCAGTGATCGTGACGATCGATAGAAAGGACAGCGCGAAACAACAGCACTGCGGTCGACTCTGTTCGCGCGTCCATGTAAACGCATCGATAAACACGTAAGTCCACATCGTTACGCACGGCTTCGACAACCTATGTCTCTCCTCTCTAACAAACTCTCGAGTGCTTGATTTTACGAAGACTTATGTCCCATATTACAAGCATCCCACTTACCGATTACTAATATCCTATAACACGGTACATTCACTTGGGTTTACGCGTAATATATTAGTGTTGATCGTATGTAGACGTTAATCGTATGAGATATGGATCTCGTGTCGTTGCGAGAAGATGATTTATTATTTGAATGGAAATGTTTGTGGACTCGATAAAAAAATGTTCATTTTTTTAATCGTGAAATTATATAAAAAAATAGGAAATCAATAAAAATAAATCTGTCACACTTTCCTCTTTTGAGAAAAGAAAAAATAGGTATTGATGTAATTGTAGTAAATTGTTGTAGAAAATTATATTTTAATATAACTTGCAGAATTTATTGTGTGTATAATATGTTGATAATTATACTAGGTAAGTAATCTGTTTATGTACATGAACTTATTAAGGATGAAGGTTCATGTAACCAGGTCAGTCGTGTAATGGAAATCCACTTAATCCTCTTTGCTATGATATTTCGTTCACTTAATAAAATCTAAGTTCTAATTCTTTTTCTATTAATCTCCTTTTATTATATATATCTAAGTGTTTCGTTTGCACTTTCCTTTTTTTATAAATTAAAATTTAATCTTTTGTCATTTTATTATATGTAACAATTTAAATAAATCTAAATTTAAAATTATTATTTCCATTTTAATTGATTATAGTCGTTTTTAAAATGGGGTCGTAATATAATTTGTACAAAATGTATTCATATTTTTTTTTTCTTTCTTTTTTTACATAGCCTTCAATATTTAACATTTTGTATTTTATAACAAAATATGTATTTAAAACAAGAAGAATCGTGCTGCTCGCTTTCAAAACAGTTTCTCATAAATTCTTTAGACCTGGAACGGAGAAAATGGGCCGCGGTTTCTATGGAAGAATTTCAGATACAGATAGAAAAGCTTTCCCTATTACGGAGCTTTCATTGCGAGAGTAAATTTCCGACAGTAATTTTCTAATAAAAATGTATTTGACACAACATGCAGGCCACTTTTTAAAATTTTGAATAAAAAATGAAATTATTCTTTCATGCTTTTAACCCGTTTATCTTTCCATTTCAAATTAAATAATTAATAATTTTCTAATAATCGATTGTGTGTTTCAGTAAATTGCATAATATCTCTCTTATTTTAAAATTATAAAATATTTTACAATTATTATTTAGAATATATTTTATCACTTTAATTACAAAATCTCAATTTATTGTTCTGTAAAATTATTCTACTTATTTCAGGATGCAACATGTATGAAATAGATTTTGAAATTATTTAAAGAATAAAAAATATTTCATATTTCGTGATAATTATTCCATACACAAAAATAAGTAGAAAATATAGAATAACATTTTGCGAATGAATTATTTTTAAAAAATTATATTTAAAAATTTATTAATCAGCTACATGCAAATTTGCTTAATGATTGGATACAAATTTGCAAAATAATGTATTAAAAAAACTTTATTCATTTTTAAAACAACTCACATTTATTAATATCATATATATATAAAATGAAAAGTTGAAATTTCGAACGAAATACGCGGATGAAATTTGTATATTTTTTGATCTGTTTATTTCTTTTTCTCTTTTCGTTTCTTTTTTTTTTGTTTTTTTATTTAAAATTAAATGCACGATGAAGTTAACATTAATCTCGACGCAAATATCCATTCGCAGGAATTTTTTGATAATTTTGTTTCATCCAAATGACCCAGTGAGCGCACAGCTGTTTTTATCCACAGCTGGAAAAATGTTACCTGACTGTAATTGTATACTCGAATTGCTGCCAGTGCAGCCTTTCCACGCTAAGATAATTATAAAAGTATATACTTGACTCTGACAAACGTATAGGACACTTTAATTAATGCGTAACAATTTCAACGGATACTAATTCCATACACCGGATCTTTGAACGCATGTGTTCACCGGTGTTCCTCGTTATATAGAATCCATAGTCACACGTGTTCAATAGTGATTAACCCGTGGCTAAATGAAATTTCCGTAACGGCGGATCGTAGTTTTGAATATTGCTTGCATAGCTGTTGTAACGTCGAATTTATGAACTCATAATCCGTAGTAAGTAAACGATAGATTTCTGAGAATTTGGTAGAAAATAGATTATTCGTGTTATAATTAACGATTAATTATAAGAATAAACACATTACCCGTAAATGCGAATTTAAATCCAGTGTCTTGAATTTCTTATAAATAATTAAAAAAAGGTGTGACACTTTTAACTGTTAGTCACATATATTGTCAGACAAATTATGCACGATTTATAATTTCCTACGCGTATTTTAATAAAAGAAATTTTTGTTTATAAATAACATGTGTCCATATTAAACAAAAACGAATCGAAATAAATAAATAATTATTCAATCATTTTATGATTATATGATAATTCTATAATTAAATTTAGAATTCTATGAACGAAAAAAAATATATCTGAAAATAAAAAGGTCCCAAAACCTCGTAAAACGTTTAAGTGAATAATTCGAAAGGATTAAATGGAATTATTCTTGAACTCGAAGATATCATAGGTATAAAGTAGAAGTAACGAGGAGGTAAATGTTATCACATATGTGAACACGTATGTGTTCAGTTAGTACATCTTGGTCACGTAACGCCGAATTTCGTAGCCACGTACTTTTGGAACGAGCTGTGAAACTGAATGGTAGGTCAAAGTATCCCGGGCTAAGCTAGCTAAAATGAGACGGTATCAGGTAAATGTCTACCCCTTTTTCACGCAAAGAAATATAGTTTAAAAATTGATTCTTCGTTTCATATCGGACGTATAAGATAATAAAAATAATAATAATTATGTATTATGTATTTAAATATTACAAAAATTAAAAACTTAAAAAATTATAAACTATTATGAAAATATTGTACCAATCAAGATCTATTTAAGAATTCAATCCTTTGTGAAATCGAACTTTATATTCGATGAAGATATGAAATGATAAATGACGCAATGATGAACCTGGAACATGAAAATTAATGAAAACAGAAATTATGAAATTAGGATTTGAATAATCAAAGGACTTGAAATTAATTACGTATGTACACCAACATTTAGCATCCGTAAATTATTCTAACCCTAATTCTCCACTCTCATTAATTTTATTACAGGATACACGTGAAAATCATAATCCTACATACAAAATGAAATGCAGCATACGATATCAAATCCTATTTGAATGTGTAATATGATATCTCTGATGGTATTTTAAACCCTCTTGATATTTGACAACTGATGGAATTTATATAATAAGTATGATAGAATAATGTATAAATGCCTGATACTATTATATATTATCGTATAATTATCATAACTATAATCACTGCAGTCATTTTCTTGATGTTTACGATTAAATTTATATCTTGCAATATACAGTTCGTATATAATCAAATCGAATAATTTAATATAGAGAAAAATATAGAGAAACGATTTGAAAGATATTATTATTTTTGAATTGATTTGCTTCTCTGCTCCTTTTCTTCTTTTTTTATCGAAAAATAATTACAAGTTTTTAAGTATTGCGAATATTAAGAGATAAATAGATGTTCACCAATTCACTTAAGGGATAAAAGGAATTTGCATTTAAAGAGTTTTAACGTAAATAACGTTCCCATTAATTTACGCAAATTTACTGATGTTTCTTGCAGGCAACTGCCTTCGCAAATAATATTAATTTATCCACGAACTGGGGTTAATGATAGAATGGACTTAAGAAACGCAGCCATCCAAGTTTCTGTTCTTGGTTCTTGCTTTTAACGATAATTGTCTGAAGTCCATTTTAAAACCAAAAGTACCGATCCATTATAATTAACACTAAAAGCAGGCTGTTAACGATGGCTATAAACGACATGAAGCACCATCAAAATTGAGAAATCATGAAACTATTATTAACACTCTTTAAGATTCTTTCCTCACGAATGTTTCACTTAACCATACTTGAAGATTTCGTTCGAATCAGCAAGCAAATTGATCACTGTATTGTATTCCAAGTTTCAAGTGTAAAAGTTATTATCCAGAGACTTTTAATTTTACACTTAAATACAATGCGTTGTTTAGAATGTTTAGATATAAATATTCAAAATAACAGAAACGAATTTTTCAAAAGATTAATATCCTAGACTTTAATTCTTTCTTTAATATCTAATAAATTAATTATCTAAATTACCTATCTCTTTCGTAATAAAAAAAAAGATTCACTCGTAAAGATCTTTCTTAATATTTTAATACAAACATCCTATAATAAATTTGCTCATGTTAAAAATTAGATTTTTAAAATTTAAATTTGTGAATTCCATTTGTTTTATTATTAAACGTGTTAAGAACAGATAAGCTATCGATTATCATCAAGTACAATTGTCATCAACCAACCACCATAATTATGAGAGTGGTTATGTATCAACCATGGATTACCATTGTCTGTCATCAACTATCATACTGCGATCATCGAATAATGGCCATCATTCGAACCATAAACATCATTGTAAATCTTCTGATATCAAAATTAAATGCAATACTTTGATATTTATTGGCATTTATATTAGAAATTATAAATTATGATATTCGATGATAATCGATGATTATAAATTTACTTCAATATATTAAAATTTGAAAATATATACTTGTTTCATTTCCTTGATATTGGTAATTGTAATATCTGTAATTAGTGATTTGTAAAATTTTATTCGTAATATTAATTGAAATTTGCAAAACGAGCCTGATAAATTATACATAAGATATTAAAATAAATGAATGATTCTTTTGATATAAATTTTATATTATAAAATACGAATTATACGCGCGTAGAAATTAGTTAAATAGAGACGCTGACGGATAGACATGAGATGAATACAAAGCGAGAGAAACAAGCTAACCGTACTCGTCGAAGTGTTTCAATGGGGTTGAACGTCGATCATGTGACCGCATATGCGCGTAAATGAACGTTTGCAGTAACGATGAATAATTATTGCAATGTGTAATGCATTGTGGAAACGCGCCTACCCCAGCACACTTTGAGCTAATAGCTTTACTGAAATTTGTATTTGCCTGTAATATATGAAATATTCGTTTTTCGCTGAAATGGGAACATTCGGTCCTTTAACCTAAGTATCATCATTAATCTTTCGTTTATCGCCGTCTAAATTATAGTATACGTAAATTTTGCCAAATATTTATCAAAATATGTATTATTTTGAGATTAAAATGAATTGAATTCGAAATCAAATAAATTTTTGAAATTTTGAAATTTGATACAATGCTACAATGATATATATGACACTTTGCCCGATTTCATAATTCCTTTTTATCTGTTATTCTATTTTTAAAATTGCAATTCTGAAATAGAAAACTAATCGAGAAAATTTAAATATTAAAGACATTCATGTCAGGAAAATAGGATTGATTTTATCTCGAAAAATTAAAATCAAAAAAACGTTTAGTTATATAAAGCTGACAAATAGTTTTCTCGCCTCAAAAATCAATTTCAATTTTTTTTTCTACTCGATATAGATTTCTGTCAACATTTGTTAACGGAAAGCTATCGTTTAGATATTTCTTCTCTGTCAAGTTGGTTAAAATCAATTAAACTTTGAACTCGTTTACCATTCGATATATTTTGGTATTATGTAACACACTTCGTTATCAAAAATTGGCGAGTATCCTCTTGCATATAAACAAAATTAGCAAAAAGTATTTTATTTATTTATTTATTTATGTATTGAAAATTTTAAACATTAATTTTAAATAATAATAAATCCAAACTAAATCGAACAAATTTAAATTGAACGATATTTTTTTTATAAATATCAATCAATCAAATAATTAAATATTGAATTAAAAATTTATACTGATTAACAATACAATTTTATAAATACAAAATTCAAATATCAGTATGATTTTACAACAAGCATGAACCATAATTTTGTTCTAACTTTAAATTTATAAACTGAATTGATTTTACATAACCGAAACTCTATTCACGTGAAGTTCTTCCAATCAAAATAAACTTTTTAAGTTCACTAGCACGAAGATGATTTCAGTTCTGAGAAAATCAATCAAATAATAAAGACATTTGAATTAAAACAATCATAACAAATTCTGTCCTGAAAGATTATTCCAAAATAATTTATAAATATTATTATAATACGTATTTATTTAGTAAATATTTATTTTAGTAAATATTAATTTTTTTTTTATTCTAAAGATTTTATTTTTATTATCAAATTTCACGAAATCCACAGATTCTAATCTAACGAATCATAAATACGTAATTGAATTAACGAAAATTGAATAGAATTAAACATTTATTTTATTCTAGTAAGATCGAAAGTAAAAAATTTAATGGATTTTCAATATTTATATCCAATTCCATACTAAGTAAAAAATAAATACAACATATAAAAATTTAATCGTATTAACGATTATCGTCCATTTCTTTTAAAACATTTTTACAGTATCTTCACATTACATGCCTAATATCGAAAATTTTTTAAAGAACGAATCATTTTCACAATATTAAATTCACAGATTTCTCACTGCGATCAATAAAAGTTTTCTAACTCTGTGAAATTAATTTCTTCTTCATATTCTATGTATTCTGTTAAAAATTACAGGAAGTTACTCCATCATCATCAACATTAGACCGAAGATGATAAGCTTGTGACATGATAGTGACTGTGATCTACACGAAACTATTTCCTTTTTTACTTTATACGTTGTTAGACACCTTATTATCCTGCTTTTCATATACGCCTACTTGAAGAATAACGTCATTATAATGAACAGGTTATTTCCTTTCCATTATACACAAACAAGTACATTTTTAGATACAAGAAATAACGAAACTGATCCCAATTTTCGACAACAATATACAAATCTCTATCACAATTCAATTCGATCGAAAGAAAAAGAATCTATTATTTCCCTTTTCGTTTTTTTCTTCTACTCATTGTAGCAAATTACTTCTCTGAATTTCTATAAAATTTTATTTTCGCCTCGTTCGTGCTTCTCTCGATGACTATTTCGTAGCCACGAACAATGAAATTTTCTTTTTCACGATGTAAAATTTGTTCTTGATAATATCAGCGTTTTTGGAATTCGCTGCTTCAAAAAATAGAAAAAACGAACTGGGTAGACCGTTATATCGCCAGTTTTTGTTCAATTTCAGGCAAATGTTTGAGATTCGATAACTGCGAAAGTTTTTTTCGATTTAATCGATGAGGAATGCGCGGATCGCGAAGGAAAAATTTCTTAACGAGCACGAAAAAAATATAAAAGAGTCGGATACGCGTTTCTAGATTTTATAACGGATGTAAAATCCGCCTAATAAGTCTTCTCGAACTTAAAATTACTCTAATGATTTATTAAAATTTCTCTCATGGATGCAAACAATGACTTTTTGTACCAAATTTGCTTCGACTCTTTTAGGAAGCATAATGTAACGTGAAGATATTATAAGAACGATAACATGAGAATGTACACATAGAAATATTAATTAAAAATATTTATGGATATACTTTTTGGAAGAAATGATTCATATGTCAATTTTTTTTATCTCAAAGACTTATTTCTCGATGTTTATTTTCTGATTATTTTATCTGACATTATTTCGGGGACAAACTCAATTAGTATAGTTAAAGTAAGTAGTTAAATTAAGTCTTGTCACGTTCTTTAAAACTTAAGAGAGTTTTCATTATACAAATTAACAAATATTTCGACGAGAATTATTGAAATACAACATTGTGAAAACAATATAACTAATAAAATAAATTACTTAATTGAAATGATTCGAAAATTATTCTTTCATTTATAATTTTTTGATTGTAAAATCGAAGAAGCAAAATAATTTGAAGTAAAGTAAATCAATTTCATTGCAAATTCAATTTTATACATATAATTTTAAAGATATATGTATAAAGCAATATGGATCATGAAAATATATCACATATTAATTTGTCCTTTTATATTTGCGTAACAATTAACCTGATTAAAAATGAAAATGATTTTTTCTTTTGGAAAATTTATTTCTATTACAATCTCTGATAAATTTAATAAAATGATATAAAGATAATAAAGAAATGACAACTGAAAATATCGATCAGGATAAAATAATCGAGCAAAATATATAACAATCGTATGAAATTATATTTGAATTATATTTTGCAATCAAATTCATTATAAATGAAAATCACAGAAGAAAAATATTCTAATCTCTACAGGAAAATAATTTTAAAAACTGAATTTTTCCCATACATCTGGATATTTAATTATATCCTAGAATTTGTCTAATTTACCTATTACTTCATCTTTATAATTTTGACATATTAAAAACACTTTTAATTACAAAAAAGATCAACAAAAAATAGATTTAACTTTCTCTCCTGATTTACAAATTAAAATTAAAATTAAAAGAATTCTACAAAATATCTTTCTTTCCATTATTTTTAGAAAACTTTGCACATTTTAATTTTCAAAAATTTATATCTCTTAGATAATAATTACCCATCATTAACTAATGAATACTTAAAATCTCGATTACTAGAGCAATATCAATTTTGACATCAATCTATCGAATTCAAATAATTAAAACCATCCCAAAGTATCAGTAATTATTATCAAGATCCTTGGATTCTATTTCAATGCAGGATGATCAAGTAACAGTTTCCAATAATTATTTAAATCTCGCTAAGTGCATGTGATTCCTCAGATTAGTCCGTAAAAAACATTCCAATATTAAAATATAAAGGCAGCCTATTAATGAAAAATAATTTGACCGTCCTGCATTTCATCTGGATTATTCATAATGGCTTTATCGTAATAGCCTGAGATAAAAGCGGTATCATTTATTACATTCATAAATTGAGTTCGTCGCGTCTCTTAATGGAAAATTCGAATGATGCCTGCCTGCTAATTAGTGCTGATGGGAGACGATGATATCCTACGACTTTAAAAGCGACGTGAACGCATCGAATATAACCACGATAATGGATTAAACGGATAATTAATGATTTTGTTGCGTAGTAAATCATATCGAATAGAGAAATTCGAATCGATTTTGCACGAGATATCATATTTATTGATAAGAAATCTACGTTGAATGATAAAACTTTGCCGAATTTCGTTTAATTTTTACTTAACTTCATTTGACACATACTTTTTTATATCACATTTCATCATATTGCAAAAAATTGTTCCTCTTTCTGCATTTAATCAAAATTTAACGAATATCCCTGAGATTCATCTCTATCCTTTATGACTCGATTCATCAAAAGTTATGAATTAAATCGACAACGTTCTCGTGAAAATTATCATTCTACCATTCCACCATCACCCAACAAACATTAATCTCACTTCTCACGAAAAAGAACCATACTTCATACTGAAAAAAAAAAAAAAGAAAAAATATAATCCTCGTTTCGTTTAGTACCCAATCTTATAACACATTCCATCGTAGCACGGGTCACGTAAAATGCTCGATGCCGGCAGACACGTGACGCAATCTGGTATTATTAATCCAGCCACCCTTGGATAACAGGGCGACCCCGCTTTAATTCGCATGACCAGCTCCCCCCTCCTCCCTTCCGCGGTAAAGACTTAATCCTTCCTAACAAAAATACACCGCCGGTTCTAAAGCGAACAACACACGAGAGGAGGGGGGGAGGGAGAGCAGAAGGAGGGAAAGGCTCACTCTCTGCTCTTTAGCTAGTTCGGTCTTGCTTAATCGCGTTAAGAGGTTATGAATGGCCGTGGAAAATACACGCCTCCGCGTGGCTAAACACCGCCAATTAGGACGTTTAGCGTTTTTCGAGGGGAAACCGGTATCGTCTCCACTACTGCCCTTTTGTTTTTGCGTCTGCCACTCTGTTCGCCTTGCGTGGGTGCTATTTTCGAGGCGTACACTCAGTATTGTAAATGCATTCCCTCGTTCATTTCAAGCTCGTTGAACGTATCGCTTGTTGCAGGATCCTCCTTCTGGATTAATTATATCGTATCGATCTTCGTTTACATTTTATGCGGTATTTTATTTGGTGATTGGCTCGCTTAAGTCTTCAAAGTTTTTTAAATTTGTAAATATGGATAAGTTTAAAATTTGGAGAAATACAGATTTCTTCAATTATTCGATCCGATTCGTTTCGATCGATTGTTACATTTACTGTTGGATTGTGAAAAACTCGAATCAATTATCATTTATGATTATTTGAAAATTAAAATGTTTTAACGGGTTCTCGCGGCCAAGACGAGCGCGAATATGTTTTTTCCTTTCTCTTTCACAAGTGCGATAGCTCGTATCCTCGAGAAATCGAGGAAATGGCATCTACACGATTCGAATTAATGCCCCATTCTTCGTTAACGATTCACATTCATCAGATTCAGTGAGATGGGAGAAAGTACGATAACTCCATCAATACAGGGGATTGCATTTTTGCCGGTAATTTACACGTTTCGCTTCGCCAATTAGCACGAAGTTATATGAATGCTTATTGAAGAATCAGCTGAATGGAGCGTGTTGTTAAACGAGCTGCAATACGTGTAAACGGATTGAAATTTCTCATCGAATAGTGTGGGTAACAATACAATCTGCTTTCATTAGGATCTCTTGTTCAATCATCGGACATCTTCTGTTTAATCTGCTTACAGTGGATGACTTAAGCAGTACGTGTGCGTAGAATGCGGTGTCGACGACTGCACATACCAAACAGCATGAGCAATTCTGCGAAGTTGCTTCATTTACGACAGTGTTGTTCAGCATGAGCGGAATATAGTAAGGCCTAAAATCTCAATCCTCCACTATATTATATCTCTATCTTTATCCTCTGAACAATAAATTAAACTTTCCACTCTGCTAATTTCGTTGTCTTACAGCTTGTTTCCAATAATATAAGCAATAGGCCAAATAAGGCTGAAATCTCAGATCCCCGTTCTGCTAATTCATTGATTGTTCATTTATATTCAACAATGTTGGCACAATAATAGGCATGATAATAATTTAAAGTTCTATTAAATCCTCACGTCAATAGTTTCACAATTTTATATTTAGGAGTTATAATTCAGTAGGATTCAGGAAGATTTTTAGCAAACGTTTCTTTTCGGGTAGAAAATAATTTATAATGTTTTATTACGTAAAACGTGTAATCGTAAAATAATAAGACCAAAACAATACTCTGAAGTTCGAGAAAATAAAACTAACTTGTTTGTTCAGCAAAACGAACAAATAGAAACGTAAAATAATAAAGATACAAGTGTTTCAACTGTTCTGTTACGCTTCTCGTGGTCAGTTGAAGTCAAACAATTCACGATATTGTTCATATCATAAAGGCAATATTAATATTATTCTGTTAACAATGTTTTGAATAAAACAAAACAGTATTAACTTTATTTAATATAACATTGCATATGCAAGTGTATAAAAAATTTCTTTTACCATTTCACGTAATTCTCTTATTATCTCTTTTGATAAATCTCATGGAAGAAAGATATAGAAAATTTTAATTATATTGAATTCATGTTTTTATCCTGTTATCATGTTTAATCGCTATTAAAATTCCTAAAAAAATATAAAAATCCAAACATTCATATTAATTTGCGTTTATTACTATTCGTGATGCGAGAAACGATATTTCATACACCGACAATGAAAGAATTATAAGAAAACTATGGAACACTATGGATTAAAAATATACATCATATATTTACTTTATAATTTTAAAAATAATAAAAATTGATCAAAATATAATTATTTATAAATTTAATACATATATTTTTCGAATTGCTATGCACTATGACAAAAGGACGAAATTGTAACGGAAAAAAAAAAAAAGAAAAAAAAAAGATTTCAAATCTATATATCGTCATAACGTGCTTTTATCCCTATATACTTACTCATGTATCCTTTTCCCTTAGAATTCGCCGTATCACAGGGCGGATAGGGGAGACAATGCATCAAAACGGGGCGGTTAACACCGAGGTTAGCGTGTCGCCTGAACGACAATCGATACACCTATTCCGTAGACACACTGGGTAAATCTGTGCCTGCGGCTCTGGACCTCTGACACCCGGGATACATTGTTTGAGATGCTGTTAGTCTTGTTCCGATTCAGTCAGCAAAGAGTCGCGACGAACGTGGAGGGATCGATGTAAAGCTCCGCTCAGGGATATACACCGAGGAAAAGGATAAACAGAGCGACGTGACAGTGGATCGACGTACAGTTAGCTTTTCTCCGTCGAAAGAAACCCAAGAGAGAAAGGTAAGCTTGGAAATTTCAAATGGAAGGTTATCTCTCTATCAGGGATTGATCCAGTTTCTTGGGGAGGGGAGGAAGTTATTCGCACCTATTTTGATCGTATCAATTCTCTAGATTTGAATAATTTGTAGAATTTAATAATTTCTTTTATTATTCTGATTTAGTCGTACTTTATTCGATTTTATTGTTATTATTAATTTTCTATAAATTAATTATTGATACGATTTTGTACAAATTTCTTCGGTATTAAATTATTAAACTTCTGGCGAATTTCAAAAATTTAATATATGGAAAATATATTTGGAAAATATATTTCATATATGCATGCGATATTAATAGAAGATATTAAATATATTCGTAGGATTTGGAGGATCGATTCTTTGAAGAGACCAAAACAAATATAAAAGTTGATACACATTTATTTATATTTAACTACAAAGAAACAAGAGCAACAAAGAAACAAAGAAACTACTTTGTTTATTATATCGTTATCGTGTTCTGTTTTCGTCTTGTTTCGTTTAACGCGAAAAGAAATTGTTTATATCTTAAGAAATATTTCATATACCAACTTTTGTACTCGTTTTTATCTATAGAATCAGCTCTCGAAATATTTCCAGCGAAAATATTAATATACATATATTAAATATATATTTACGAAATACCAAATAATCTTCCAAAGATTCGTTTCATTTTTGTACATAAAAGTATCAAATGAAAGTGTTTCAAGGTATGTTTCACGCAGAATTAATCCAATTTCGAATTACCAGCAATTTTAACATACGATCAATTGTGAAAAAAAATTGTCATACTAATTTATCTCGCTCGATGTACGCGCGTCATTAAATATTAGGACAAGAGCAAACGGGAGGAATTAAATCGAGTGTAAATGCGGAGATATCGAGTTCGAAATCGAGGTACGCGCATGCGCTGTATACGAAGGATAGGATATTAATCATCCGTCTAGGGACTAATGCTTTTAGTGCACCCTGAAAAATGAATCCTCCACTGCGCACGTTTATTATACTACTGTCGCGATCAGATTTAATGGTTAATATGGATAAATTGCAAATGACATCTGTTTATCGGACAAACTCCACCGTATGAGCCGATCGTTTCCCCGGATATTTATGCAAACGTGTGTTTATCAAGCGCCGGATATAAAATAAATATAGTACCCCCACAAAGTAGTCTGTAAACGACGCGATTTTTGCGAATACGTACCGGGTAATATAGATCGATTTATAAAAGGAAATTTATTTTGCACGGAGACCGTATTCCCCGATAAGCGAGCATTCCCATTCTAATGAAAAATTAATTGCGACTGAAATACGAATGAATGGAACAGAAAGATTGCGCTGCTCGAAGAGAAACCTCTCTAATTCCATCTAGTATTATTCTGGCGAATCCATTGTAGTTTAAAAGTATTTTATATCACGGAAATGTATATTGAGCTTCATTAGATTATAATTAAAACTGTAATGATACTAATTTTACTAGTGCTTAATAATTAATGTATATGTATTTATAATGAGAAGAAAAAAATAAATTAGATATGGAATATGAAATATAATTTTATAAGTTGGAATAAGATTACTATCCTAAAATTTAAGAAAAATTTTTTGGACAATAAAAATTCTTTGAAAATATTGTAATAATATTGTAAAATACTAATGCTTAAACATAAAATGTATTTGATCTGATTAAAATACAAGAAAAGAAACAGAAATAATTTAAACATTTTTTGGTATTTATAAAAAAATTGATGAAGAAATAAATTTTCTACGTTTCGTGTTATTATATTATTTTTTGTAGATTAAATTACTGTTTTCTTCTCCAATTATGATAGTAAGAATTATAAAGTCGCACGTCGTAAATTTTTCTAATGTAATTCAATGAAAATAGAAAAATGCAAGTCGCGTGATTTATAATTGTATGTTAACTCACGTAATTCTTTCCAGGTCAGATAGCATGGTTAACGTAGCGCGATCTTTTTTTTCTTAGTGCAAATTCGTTCACGCAAAAATAAATCTCCAGCAAGACTAAGTAATCAAGCAATTCCCTGAGCGGCAATTTTTAGTACATCGTTACTTCTCCATAAGGTACAATTTTCTCCTTTTCTCTTTCTTTTCAAATAAATAGTGCATCGTTAAACTTGAAATGATAAAAATTGAACTGTTTCACGTAATGTAGAAATTATAAAAAGAAAAAAATTTTACATTGTTAATTATTGTGTAATTAAATCGTTTTAAGTTGTCGCGAATAAGCAATTAATTTTGAGGAAAAAAATTTTATATATTTTACGATTTTTTAAATATTTTATCGTTTCATTCTGAATCGTGTTTGTGATCCGTAAAATTATATATTTATTATAATTTATTATAAGCTGAGTTGAACTCATTTTTATTTTATACGCAGTATAAACAATTAATTTGAAAGAAGTGAATAATAAAATGAATAGGGAATTAATTATATTATTTAATATTCTCGTTACATTCTGAAACGAACCAAATAATATCTTTGATAAATCAATTTACGAATTGGTCCAGATTTCGATCAATTTTTATTAACTAAAATTAATTTCTTCGTATTCAATATGAAAAATAAAAATTTTAATATTATTCTAAATTTAACGTGATTCCAAATTAAAGCAAAACCAAATTAAAGAATATATTTGTCGAAAAATATTTTCTTGCTTTCAATTAATTCAATACATTTTAAAAAATAAAGCTATTCGAAACCACCTATCTAATGATTTTTCCAAAAAAATAAAATGAAACTTGAAACTAAAATTCTAGCCAAGCTTAAAATCTGTGAAGATAATTTATATCGCGAAAGATTAAACATATCGTCACATTAGTAAAGTTTCTTTCGAAAACACGTTTAATCGAAACATCCCCCAACATCCCATAAAATCCCATCTAATCGTGCAAAAACAGCCGTTTCGCCGGCAAAAAGTTTGATCGCAAATTTCAGCCGATAGAAACATTATTTTCACTCCGTGCAACTACACATCGCAAAAAAATAGAACACGGTAGGATCGAGAAGCGGAAGTTGAGATCTAGTTGTCCTCTATCTTACTCACGATCCTCTCTTCCTTCTCCTACATTCATTATTTTCTCGTCGACAGGATGGTCACGAGAATAGCGGGGACGTCCGGTCCTCCTCTCCTCTTCTTCTTCTCCTCTTCGACCTCCACGAAGTGCTTCTAAATTATTTTAAACCGTTGTTCCAACGCAATATGACGACAGCTCGACGCGATGCTGCTACGTTCAACGAATCCGCCCACCTCGTACACCGAGAGAGAGAGAGAGAGAGAGAGAGAGAGAGAGAGAGAGAGAGAGAGGACGGGGAAATAATAAAAAGAAGAAAACGAAAAAAAAAGAAAAAAAGAAAAAACAAAATAAAATCGTCGCGCAGGTGTCGTCGGCTGTCGAAAGCACGCCCGCGATATATATTCGGTTGAAGAGTCGTCCTTCAAAGATGAATCGTGCTTCCAGGCTGGAATTGTTCCGCGTTTCGAGGCAAGCTTTCAGAAAAACGGCTGCCATGCTCGCTCGAATCCGCTCGACAACCGAGATTTCCGGCGAATATTTTTAGTGGCCGTCTATCGCCGAGTTTGTGCTCTGTGTGTCAGAGATTATTGTTCAAAATGATCGTTTTTTTTTTTACGTGTCATCGTTGTTTTTCTTGAAATATTAGGCGGGAGAGAGAAAAAGAGAAAATATTGTCATTTAATGCCTTGAGAATTGAAGGAATTGAAGGATTTATGACAGGAATAAAATTTGACAGATTGATATTCATTTTACACTGTTTGTTGACTATTATAAAGCTCGAAGAGCCAATTATTTACGAGTGATTAAAAAAAATAAAATATTCATCTACAAGGTAAAAAATTAAAATATTTATTTAACGATAAAATTTTTAATCAACGATCGCGTAAAATTTAAAGTAAAGTCGAAGTTCAAATATAATTTAATTCCGAAAACTCGTTGAAATATTAAAATTCCCTCCCTTTTGATTAATTTTCCGGCAATAATTTCCACCAATCGTAAATCTTGCCTCAAACTATAAAAATTTTATCTATCTAAGAATGAAATTTTGTTCAATTCAGAGATTTATGCCTCGAATACACAGTAGACATTTTTCTTGCAAGTAATTACGTTTATATTATTCCGTTTTCTTTTTTTCTTTTTTTTTATCTTTACCCATAAATGTCCAATCTAAACGAGAAACACGGATTTGCGCGTCGTCTGAAACCATTTATCCAACATAAAGGATTGCAAATCTCAATTCCCTTCGCATCTTGTATCATTTCTATCCATCGGTACATTTGCTAAAACACTTTTTTTCTAGGCCAAGGGAACGATATCCCGTAGGAATCAGGCGCAATTACCACGAGAGGGAACGAGAGCAAGGAGCTACGTGACGTTATTGTAACAAGCGCGGAACGATTTGCCGGCGAGGGTGGAAAGTGAGCTGGATGGAAAAGTAGAAAAGCGTGAGATGGGGTGAGGAAACGAAGATGGTGGAGGAAGTCGGCTCTCGCGGACCGGCAAGAGATAAGACTTGTACTTCTACAGAGTTGAACCGTGGTAAGCGTGGGAATAAAAGTTCGTTCGCCTATCAGTTGGCAGGAAAGTAAGAGATCCCCCGTTACTCATCCCTTCGATGACTAAAATCAAAAAACGACCAGAGAGACTTTGCTATAAGGCATTAAATCGCCAATGATGAAGAACAATACTGTGTTTGTTGTCACGTTGAATGAATCCTTCGCATCCTTGTCGAGAAACGAGGATGTTACGCCTTTTCGTACGCAAAGGAAAATAACACGAATCATTAAAAATAAGGTGTGAACGTGGATGTTTTGATATTTTTGTGCAAACGAACTATCAACGCGGTATCAGTGAAAATTTTATTCTCAAATATATTTTCATTATCATTCTAAGCGAATCTTTAAACATTTCTGAATAAAGTGATGTATTGGAATATCTATATATTGATATTAAATGTATACGCTTTTTTCTTCCAATCTCTTGCAGAATGTAGAATTTTTGCACTCCAAAAAGTTTAAAAAGCTACAAAGATTACGATTTAAGCATCATTATCATATATCCGAGGACAAAAATATCTCGAATGCGTCTGTTATCAAGACATTGCGGTTTCGTTGAGTTCTTTAAAGAATGGCACATGTAGATTAAAATTACTCGCGAAACGTATTCATCGTCTTCCATTTCGAGATTGTTCTTTTATTCTCGGCGGCTGTACGTCTTGATGAGAAAGAATTTGCATCAACGCTTCTTCCAACATCCGTATTTGCTGCAATTGCATACTTTGCATAGTGACATTCGTTGAGAACCGTTGGTTAATCGTGGATTTATTGCAGCCTATTTAGCGTTTCGCCGTTCCCCGAATAAATAACATTATTTAAATGCATCAAAACGCATCGCAATCGAGAAGAATTTTACGAAAATTCGTTGTCTATGAATCCTTGGATTATTTTGGAACATCCTTGATCTCTGAAAATTGCTTCATCAATCCTTCTTTTTAAGAAAATGGAAATGTTCTGTACACGCGAATAACATTTAAATTATAAAAAATTCAATTTTAATTTATTTCCCTTTTCTCAACAGAATACGATGGAATAATAAATCAATATTTTGAATTATGTTATTTCATTCCAAATTCACTTTCGTTCGTTCAATTATTGAATAATCATTAACTTAGCTCAAAGAAATAAACATAGATGCATCGACTATTAAGACACAACGAATCATTTATTTATTCGTCGCAAATCCTGACGCAAGAACCTCATTGAAAAGACACATCCGCATCCAGTTTTCCACCACCTATACCACTATACAAAAGGGAACGATTTCGCGGGACCATAATACAACCATTCCCTTACCATAGATGAAGCACGATCGAGTGCTTGTGTCGTCGAAGAGATTACCATCCAACATCCGCGCACCAACGTATCGTGGATCCACGTTAATCAGTCGGCTGTCTCAAAGAGGGTGGCGCGGATTCATTGTGACGGTCGGTGGCGAGATAAAAAAAGAGCGATTTTTAAGTAGTCCTCCTCCTTTTCCCCCGTGTTCTCGTGTACCCGCCATATACCGGGTCGGATTGATCGCGCACGCTGCGATGAGCGCGGAAGAGGAAGGGGTGAGAGGGGTTGGCTCGTTCGCTGGAGGCTCTATTCATTTGCCGGCGTTACCGCGACTGACTGCTCCGCTTTTTTACGAAACTAATTGAATGCAGTCCCCCGTTACGTACAATGCGCCAATTACCGGTAGAATTGTCGTCCATCGGCCGCGGGGCCGCGCCGCACGCGCCCGCGGACAATATTAAGTCCGCGCCGATTTGGCAAAACAGTAGGTCCGTAATGGCACTAATTAGGTGTACTCTGCCAGCTTCCAAACCCTATCCGCCGTCTCTCTACCCTTTCCACGCTGAGTCGTCCCGCGCTCTTCGTGTCTCCACAGTTTCCTCCGCAGTTTCGACGTTATACACATTCTCATTTACCACGTTCCTCCCTCCCCTCCGTTATCTACCTACAACTCGCCGCGTATCGTTCGCTCGTTTCTCTTTTCCTTCTTTTTTTCTTTTTTTCCCCCTCTCTTTCCCTTTCTATGAAAGGAATATCCCCTATCCAGCACGCTCGCTACCCTTGTGTGTGCGTCCTCTCCCCGCGAGTCACTCTGCTTTTACTTGTTCACCATTGCCACGAATAATGGCTACCACACTTCCCTATGGGATTGGAGGGAACGGGATAGCGGCGCTTGGTTTTCGGTGGATGTGGTATTTTTGGTTTGCGGCAGATAGTTTCGCGATGTCTTTTCTTTCTTTTGTGTTTTCCTCTTCTTTTTTTTTTTTGGTGATTTTATTTATCTTTGATCCTCGTTTTGGTTCCTTTGGTTTTTCGTTTGGGAAGAATTCGTCGATGAATTCGATTGAGAATGAAACGAATAAAATTATTATTTGAATTATTATTACGAAGAATAATGAAATACGGGATATACAGTTTAATTGAGGATGTATATGTAGAAGAATTTTTTGAAATGAGTTTTTCAACAACGGAACAAGGGCTACTATGATGTAGAAGACGCTTTGGAAGAGCTTCTAGTACTCGACAACGACACTACAAGTCAGGAGAATGTGAGGAAAAAGAGAATGAACAATGATGAGGAAGTGAAAGAAGGATGTGTATTATCGAAACTCTTATCACGTCTTAGTTATCTCGTTCATATTTTAAAAGAAAAATTATTTCTGTACTTTTTAAAAAATTAATATTAAAAAACTAAAAAGCGATTTGAAAAATTCAGGACAAAAGATATCAAGAATGAAGAAAAGAAATATAATTTTCAATAATAGCACTGAAGAAATGCTTCTATAATTTCCTATGATAATGAAAATAAATCGAAAAATATCTATCTCATTTATTTCATTATGAAACATAACATTAAATTATTTTATATTGAATTATGTTATACCGAGATATCTACTCCATTATATATCCATAATCCAAACCAATTTATTTTGATAATTGTAACAAGATTTCAAATTCATTTTAAATTGTCAAATCTATATTTAATAATTTATGTTAATAACCAAATAATAATTATTCATCTGTTTCTAAAATTAGTAATATAACTAAAGAAAGTAAAATTAAATTAAAAATAAAAGGAATTTAAAATATTATCCTTATCGAAAAATCTATCATAGCCATCGTTAATATAATTCGACACAAAGATATCACCTTTTCATTCTTTCATTATTAAATAAATCCATGAAATTTTTATCAGATTCGAAACTCTGCACAGACAAAGTTCATTCTCACCTTTTCTCCGGATCTTCTCATTTCAGATGCATCCCTATCCATCCTTCCAGCTATCTGTAAATCGGATGGTTCGATATTCGAACATCTCAGGATCTCGCGTCACCTTGACTCGACTGTTGTAAATTACTTGGAACAGATGTACGCGCCATTTGTCGTTCTTCGATTTTCGCTCGATCGAACGCTCGCAAATTGTTTATGACCCTTTATGTATCTCAAAAAAAAAAAAAAAAAGAGAGACGATCGTTGATACATGAAATATCGTACCTTCATCGTATTGCAACTCCACACGCAACCTTTGACAACTTTATTATAATAAACAGCTGCTCGAGGAACAGGAAACTATGCCCATTGATATTCGATCGTGGATCGTGTTCGAAAAGCATTATGGTCTTGCGTGCAAACGGTGAGATTGAAAGCTCTTATAGCTGGCGATAGGCCTCAGGCGATAGATCTCGAACCACTTGGAGTGTATGACGAAATTTTGAATCACTCGAATCGAAACACTCATATGTTTCGTTCGATTTTTAAATCATTTGTGATAATACGTTTTGTAAAAAAGGTATTATTAATAGGATATTGTCTACGCTCAAATGGCGAGGTATAATAATTCGATGCAAAGAGATATGTACTGTGAGTAATATGCTCCAGATATTATTTTTCATTTTCGACGTTGATATTATCTCGCCACGTGTCCCTTACATATTGAAAAAATTGGATTTACAATAAGGATATATTTAATTTTTAAATTCTTTATATTAGTTATTCGTAATTAATTGCTACGAAGGACGAAGGTATGTTGAACGATAAAATTATTTTTATCTTAAACCGAGGAAAAATCTGATTTAAATCACGGCCTTTAATAGCGGCGAATTTGTCATAAATTCAGGGTTGCATGTGCACGGGATCAAAGACCTCTGATCGTTCCCCGCTGCTCGTATTCCCAGATTACCTCTGTTCGTATATCGACATAATTGTCATTAATTTGACACATACAATCGCATATACGCACGTATTATCACAATGGAGAATATATGGAACTTGCAATTTTGTGAAATTGAAAGTAAATTGCGGTGCATGCGATTGCATGGCGTCATAATTTCACATGGTTACGAGGAAGAAAGTGTTTTCGCGAATTGAGATATTAAAATTTTCTAAATAATATTGAAATTTTTAAATATCAATATCAGGATAACTTTTACACTGTTTATGTATTCTAATATTTACAGAAAAAGATATTTAACGATGCTTATTATTTTACACATAAAAATTTTATTACACGTAAAATTTATTTATTTTTTAAACAAAAAGAATTTCTAAAATAAATTGTCATCTTCAAAAGGAATGAAACATAATTCTTTATTTCGTTATTTATTCCTAGTTCTTCTTGTATATTTCCAAAAATTATAAAAAAAAATGATTTGAAATCCACCATTTCCATTAATTTTAATGTTAATTACCACAATCAAATCACCAGATAAGTGTTACGTAATTGTTTTGACAATTACGCTTAACGGTATAATCCACAGGATCATGTTATGGGAACAGGACAGTGTACTTCATCGTTTAATACAGCCAAGTCTGGATTAGGTTTCAGTCACACATACATATTGTAACATGGTGGTGTGGTTGTCACTTGTATAAGATAGCGTGTACCGTTCTGGGGATGTAATAAGAGCACGGATAAGGGAAAGCTTTCCGATAAAAACGTCGCGGATGGAAATCGACCGAGGAAGAGTTTTCATCGGGAATAAGAAAAGAACGGACCCTTTCGCAGATTTTGCGAAACGTGAAATCGGAATACGGAGAGATTACATCGAATATTAAACATTCCTTTTCAAAATATTCTATCCTCCCTCCTTCTTCTAGAAACGATCATCTTACGTATGCCGATACTCCAAATAGAATAATTTGATTTTTCTCTCCCTTGTTATCGAACGGTGTTGTTAATGGAATTTGTTAGATGAAATTATACTTTTTTGAGAAATTCCTGAATAGTGGAAGAAGATCACGTTAAATTTTAAATTTAATTCGCTATGAAACTTTATTTCATTATAAGTTCCTTATAATTTTATTTTTAATAAATTCTTTATCAATTGTTAATCATCGAATTATATATCAAAGTTTAAACTTTTTATTTATAATTCAGACACGTGTTTAATTTATCTTTATTACTATTATGTAACAAAACGATATTTTTTACATAGATAGATAATTTAAGAATAATCAAAATTTATTAAAACTGCATTTCATTTTGTGAAATAGCCAATATATTCCTACCAAATAAATACTTGTTTAATCGTTTATTGATATATTTTCTGTATATTTGCATGTGTAAATTTATCTCTCTTATTTGTCCGACAGTACAAATATTAATGTTCTATTTTTATTTCTACACTAATTACACATTAAATATAATAAATATCTACTGCCAGTGCTTTTATTATATCACCATACTAATCTTAAAATATCGCTTTGAAATTCTGAAATTAAAATTTTCCCTGCTCCGACAAATTTATCCAAGAATAAAATATTCAAACTCGTAGAAATGTCGCGACACTTGCTTCGAAATTTGTTCCTCATTTATTTCAATCGTATTCCATCTTCAATTTTCCTTCTTCAAAATCTCACACTGCCACAATCCTCCACGCTATCTACACATACCATCGACCAAAATCGTTTCAACCGATGTTCCACAAAATTTTGGGAAACGTTGCTCTGAATCCAGCCAAGATCGACCTTTATTTCTCTCAAAAGTGACGTAGCCACTTCGTTTCAACCCCCGCTTTATCTTCACACTCATCAATCGTTGTTTATTATTGTGTACTTTACTTTATTGCGAGCATTCGTCTTTGCAGTAATAATCGGAAGTTCCATCTTTCCTCTTTCCATGCCTCTCGATTGGTTTCCTTTCCGTTCTCTCTCTCAATCCCCTTCCTCCCTTCTCGAGTTACAATGGGAACAGACTTGATCGAATCCCTTCACTCTTGCTCTTTTAGAAGTAGGATTAACAGGTAATGTTTAACCCATAAAATGATGGACAGTTGGCCTGATCGAATGATTGAAAACGAAACGAAGGGTTAATCTTACGATCTGGCTACTTCGTTACACGTCAACCGCAGTAGTTATCCCTCATCACGGCACTTTCGCGAAACAGTCTAAACGTCAATTTTATTATATCCTTTTTTCTGACTTCTCGAAAACGTGTAACAACACGTTACGTGAAAAAGAAATTAATTAACACGAGAGAATAAGAAAGTTACTAAATTAATCTATAACTGTATAATTATAGTTGATACTTCTCTTAAGAAATATAAATTGTTAAAATAATTCTCAACAATTGTCAAATATATTTAAATTGTATCTATATATAAACAAGATAAAAATATAAAAAATTGACGAAACGAAAAAAAATATTTAATGAATTAATTTATTAGTTGGTTCCCGGCAGGAGCAAATGTTCCGATTTACCAAATATTTATCCTGATACTAAAATTTAATGGAAAACGAAATTATACACGAAATCGAACATGATACGATCGTGTATCAAGCTTTATCATCGAAATAAATTCAGATTAATTTTCAAGTAAGGCGGATTCTCGTTAAACGTTTTCATACCACAACCATAACGATATGCAACGCTTATTAAGTAGATTTTACGAAAAGATATTAATAAAAGAACCTCTCTTTATACGTGTAAATTGCACATGTAGACTGTCAACTTCTTGTTTGTAAATCGAGAAAGCAGGAAAAGTATTTATGTTACTCGTGACATTTGTAGGTGGCCATTTCAAATACGCTTTGACATCGTCCAGAAGGAGGAAGTAATTAAACCGACGATCTCTGTGCCGTGTGATTTATCGAGAAGGCGATTCTAATTACTATCCGGATGTTGGCAGACGAGAAAACTTCCGATTGAAGAGCAGTTCATGCGCGAGCTCCAGTCGATCAAACTTCTCATGGCAATATTTTTAAAGGCTTCCTGTTTATTTCATCAAACGAGGTGCTTTTTCGTTGATAAAATCTTCATTTTCTTGATTAAACGTATTTTCAAGAGTAGGCATCATTTGCGAATTTTTTCACAACCTTATAATTAGTTGATTTCTCTCCTTTTCCTTTTTTGCATGTTATTCAAGAGATTATTCATGTTTTGCCTCATGGCAAAACCATCACGTGTCATCAATTTTCGTGAAAATTGAGACATATGGGAAAATATTTACGATGAAAAGAAAATGAAATCAAATTAAAATATTATCGACAACAAATTTAAATATTTTTATCTATTTTCTTCTTTGAAAAATTTCAATATTGTATTATATTTATATTACAGTCAACTCATTATGACAAATTGTGTATATAAAAATAGTATTATATTTAAAACTACGTGATTTTTGAATTTAAAATATAATATCTTAACTATCATTTTTTTTCGATATCGGAACATTATATTTTAATCGTATTTTCTTTTCATACGCAGTTTAATTTTAAAATAAACCAATAATGATTTTCTTCTATTGGAAAATTTATACGATGGCATTTTATGAAAAATTAATTTTCTTTAAAACGATGACACCTAACAATGATATTTTGTGATACATCATTTTTCATACATGTATGTATATTATATCTTTATGCGATAAAATATCCTTTTAAATTACCTGCATCGCGTTAATATTTCACTCGACTACATAAATTAATTTTATTATATTTTATAATATTACGCATTAATAATAATCGCGGATTCTGGGAAAACAAAAGCAAAATGAATTGATCCGGAAAGCTGTCATTTTAAACATTTATTGTAAATAACAAGTATTTAATACAATAGTGTATTATGAACCCGACTAATAATTCAATTGATAATAATACATCTACATATATGAGTGCAATAAAAGTAAAATAAGTTATTTACGATCGTTTATCGGTTTGAAATTTATTACGAATTGATAAATTTTCATAATTAATTAATCTTAACTGAGTTAGTAATTAATTCATTATTTAATAATTATTAAGTGATTATTATTTCGTTCAATTATCGAGAAATTGGTATCTTTAAAATCTATCTACCAAGTTTAATATTACTCTATCATATTAATATTGTAATATAATTTTCCTCGACCGATTGATTCGTAAAATATCAAATATTAAATAATCTCATTAATAAAATTTCAATCACTATATTTGGAAATAACAAATAATAATTTCAATATTGTTTCAAATAGCATCACTTTAAATGTACCAACAAGTCTATATAGAAACAACGATACTATACTAATTTAATCAATAATATAAATTTAACGCGAAGAGTTTTCCAATTCTCTACCGCAGCATTACAATATTTCCAAAAGTATAAATTCGCAACTACGAAATATATCCTACAACTTTCTAAAATTTCTTCAATAATATCAATCCAATCGTGAGAAAAGGATCCCTCAAAGAGATAGTCAAGTCAAAATCCAAATATTTAAATTTGGAGAGCCGAGATAATGAATGAACCGATATTTGAAAACTCTCCAAAATTTCATCAATAATATTAATTCAATGATGGAAAAAAGTCCCTGTCTAAATCTATCACGATCGTATAAAAGATAGGATTTAAAATATCCTTCCAAATATTTAAATTCGAATCAGAGATGATGGATGAAACAATACACGGAACGATCCCCACGAACACCCTTCATAAATTCGAATTCACCGATCCCCAGCGATGTGATAACATCAGCGAGTGGATGAGCCGAGGCATGTTTAATCAAAACCGTATGGGCGGTGTGGTAGGGTACATTCTCGAAAATCCGCCACAGGAAGCGAACCGGTTTCATCGTCGACATACGGTGTTTCGATCTTCGGTAAACGTACGTCCATTAGCGTGTCCCTCTTCAATAGGGTTCGTGGCCACGGGTACGCGTCGACTTCCTGATTTGCTTTGACAGACGTGCGTGAATCAGACAAACCGGGGACACAGGGAGATACCCATGAAACGACGTGTTGGACGCCGGCCTGATTCACGATGGCCGATCAACCACGAACACACAGCCTCGTTAATAACGCCTGTACAATCGACATAGATCGTCGATTAGGCACGCGGAGACTTCGTTTAATCGCTAATTAACTCGAGATTCATCGGTTTTGTCGAATTCATCGCTCGTTCCAATCTCGATCGTGCCTTTAACGATCCGGATTCAATGGTTTTTCCGAATTGGTTTAAATAAGCGATGATTTTATGAATTATTTAACTCGGAGAATTTAAAATTAGGATAATACGATATTAGAGGAAAAGTATGGAATATGAAATGTGGATCAATTGGTTAAAATATTTTATGAAGAAATACACTGATTCCATTTGAAATAATTTAGAACGATATGTCAATTAATTTGAAATTTCATTGAAAAAATAAATGATTGCCTACAAGGAGATACCTGTCTCACCGATTTCGATAATTTTCAAAGATCAATGTATCCCGAATAACTTCGTTCATATGATAAAATGTAATAACAGAATGTTAATGTATTCGCTTACTTAATTAATTAATCTGCTTGTACACTAATTTTTAAAAATTATTTTTCGTACTCGAATAATTTAATTCTTTCGACAAGTTTTATAACTCAAATAACAATTTGTATATATTCCATCTTGCAGAATTGAGTCTATTAATAAAACCATACGATATTCCCCCAAGTCTGCAACCTCGTATGCTCGAAGCAATTTTGTTCAAGACAAATAACCAAAGGCTTCTCGATAATTATGCATAAGCTCGGTTGGAGTGACGTTAACGAGCCTCGCGACACGTGTCTCTTGTTGTACGGACGCGTGCACATTTTTGACGAAAGAAAAGCGACAAAGAGGCGCGGAAGAAGAAAGGAGTGGCTCGTTCACGATCCAAGCCACACCCTTTACCTTAGCCTTTTTGTACCGACGAACTATTTTAATCCCGTTTCGTAGCATCTGGTGTTCAAACTACCGACACGTCGTCAATGACCTCGTTAGACGAAGCTAGACGCAATCCAGATTTCGTCTACGATTACGAACCTAGGATTACGAACGGCTCGAAAAGACACGACCGAGTTTAACCTGTTTCCCCTAGTTTCGTTCCCAGTACATATGTTAACGTGCTGGTTGAACGTATCTGCTATTTATCTTATAACGAATTTAAATAGAATTAATTGGAATTAATTACGCGGAGGAGAGAAATTGTGATCATTATTATTAAACAAGTAATTGTTTAATTAAAACTGTTCGTTGATGTTTCTTACACTTCAAGGCAAGGTTCGTAGAAAAAATTAATATTCAAAATTTACATCTAAAAACGTATAATTTAGTTTAATAATTGATAGGTATCGCGATGCGTACAATAATCGTTATCTATAAATATTCTATTTCAAGCGCTCGAGTCCCAACGATTTTAAAACGCGCGACGCCCATTAACCGTATCCCATTCTTATTTCCTTCGTTTATCGACAAACCACGCAAATGACGCGAATGAAATCGAGCGAGCAACACCGTTATCGAAAACCAGTCGACGATGTTGTACACGGCTCGCTTATTAATGAATTCAATAAACCGTTTTCCACGCGGTGAATAAAAGGAGAAACGAAAACGGTGAAAAGGTAACAGGGATGATTGGATAAACATGGCCCGTCGATAACTAATAATAACGTTTTAATTCCCTCGATCGAGGATTCTCGCCGCGGGATCGAAGAAATCGCGAAACGAATTTTCAACGTCAAATATATACATATATATATATACGAATAATAACGAAGGTGTGTAACGAATCGATCCCGACCGAGACCAATTAAACGGACGCCAGGCTGTTGAAGAGGGAGTTATTTAAACGGTCACGGAGAAATTACGGGGACGCGAATGGATTTATAGTGATTGTTCGGCAACATCAAAAGAAACGTAAATCTGTCCAGCCTGTTGTGTACGTGTACGGTTGCGTGCATCGCGATCCACCTTCACGGTTTTTAGCGCTCCACGTTTTATCCCACCCTCCCCTGTTGGCGATGCGGCAATTAGAAGATGTGTGCATACATACACGTTGCGCATCCCTGCCTCTTCGTCCCTCCATTTCCATCAGGAGGAGGAGGAGGATATCGGTCGCGAGTTAAAAGGGGAAACAGTGACGCGTTGTCGGCGAGACGGGCCAAAGGGGTTGCAAGGATGGTCGAAAACTATGCTCGTACATCATCCGGAGGTAGCACGGGGGTCAAGAGTGACTTAGTGGCTGTTCTAACCCTCTAGTGGAACAAGCTCGGTAATCTTCAAGATCCACGATCTTTTTCAACTCCCGGCCCTGAAAGTTTCCACATATTTTAATACGTTTGGGCGCACCTGGTCGCGAAACAACGAAACGGGGGACTCGTGATAGAAGGGGGAGAAGTAGATAAAATCTGTATTGCTTGTGTATACGTTTGTCGCGGGATTAATGGGATTATTTGTGCGCGGTCAGCGTTGCAATTTAATTGATATTGCACGTTCAATTAGCGTTGCTATTGCTTTTTACGGGGGGAAAAAGTGGGAATTATGATTTCGATAAGCGTCTTACAGATGGATTCGAGGATTTAAACGCGGATAAATTATGAGACGTTAAGCCGGTTTTGTTCGTGCAGAATCGCGATATCGAAGGTTTTAAACTTTCGTAAACATCAGAATCTAGCTTCGAAGAAATTTAAAGAGATTAAAATCGTAATATTTGAACACTTTTCCGCACTGTTTCTATTCTATCCTCTCAACATCCGAATTACGAATTTAATTATAGAAAGTTATATTATCTTGGCTTCAAAGAAGAAATTTCTTTCCCATTGTCGTGCATAATAGTGTACAGTGTATGAGGATGAATCGCGATAGGTCAGGTACAATTACAATACCCGCATGGTTTTAATTATAACATTAATAGCAACGGATGTCCTGAATATATTAATATTTCTCGTTAATCAGACCGGCGTATAGTCAGATCAGATTTCCCCGAGATTCGCATACAATTACAAAATCTATGGGTTTACGCACACTCGCGTCGAGACAGTATGTTTAATCATGGTAATGTGAACTGAGCTGAATTTCATGCGGAAAAATGGTCTCGTTGTATATACGAGACGACAAACGCATGATGAAATTAACAGTTAAAGAGCATTAAACGAAACAGGATGAAATAAGAGCATAGGAGTTTGTAAATGAGAACGCAGCCTGATTTTTCACGTTAAAATTAAAAATTAAAAATTATTCCTTGCTTGGAAATTGATACATACCCTGAAATATTTATTTTAATCGATAATATGTTAGATCTCCATCATCTCGTCGAATAGATCGACGATTATTTCTAAGAATTTTTAGAAAATTCGTTAATTTTTGAAGTAAAAAATTAAGCTCTAAAATATCTTTAAACAAGGAAAGCTCGTTTTTATAATTTGCTTCGAAATTCGAAGAAATCAAATTCGTAACCTTCGTAAACATGAAATAAAAATATTATCTATTAATTACTAAGGTTTATATTTCACTGAGAAAAAATTGTTTTCTGAAATTGTTGCGATAAAAATACCGAATTTCCAGGGGCAAATAGCTCGTGCTCGGGTCAACGATTTTGTCAGAAGAGAAACTTTTACTCGGAGCACCGTGGCCGAGATGTACCACAGGGTAAATACAATTTCCTTGAGGAAATACTTGAAAAAAATCAGCAACGGTGAACTACCGCGAAATTCTAAAGCACACCTTCGAAACTTTATGAACGATATTGATGCAGCCGCGTTGCAAATTGCATCTTCAGCAAGACGCACGAGCTTCGATAAAGTAGAAATACTTTTGTCGAAGAAAACTTCCCGAGATATCTGCTGCGAAGCTTTTCGAAATTTTAAGCTTTTCACAACGGTTGCCATAGATAGAAAGGATAAGAAGTTAACGTAAGAATCGCGGTGAAATGACGCTTTGTGAATTTCATAGCTATTAAAAAAATCGTATTACATAAACTCATTTCCAATTTTACGTTCAATTGCTTGAAACGAGCAGAGATTAAAACAATTAGGAAATACGTTTTACTCTATTTGTTTAAAATATAAATTCAATATATCGTGATGATCGTGAAAAATTATATCTACATTTTTATCTATGCGAATCTATGAGCCGCTTGTTGCGTAACGTTGCTCTTTACAGACGAAGAGTTGGAATAAGGGATTCGTGTCACGTTGCTCGAAGGCGCACGGTTACACGCTTTCCTCAGAAATTAATGCATCTGCGGAGCGTAAGCGAGCCGTAGCATAGAGTTACGAAGTTGGTATTGCCAATACAAAGCACACTCGGCGCAGTTACCAAGCTTCAACGCGAAACTGTTGTCAAAACAAAATGATATTCTAGTTTGTAATAACATCAACATACATGTTTGTTTAATCGTATAATATACTGTCACTTCATCTTATCCTTCCCCTTCTATTAATATTTCTATATATGTAGATTAGTCGTATTATTCATTTCGAATACACATCTTTTTATTCAACTTTAGAAAGGTAAGGATAAGAAGACGTTTCACGAATTTAATATGTACCTGTACTCAAGATTATTCCTATCTTTTTATAATTGAAGTATACGATTGTACTACATTCAAATCAAAATTCGATTATAATTATTTTGAGAAAATAATGACGCGACAAAAATTTATAGGTTCCGAGGCATTGATAATAAATAAAAAATTGCCTTTCTTGTATTTTTTACCGATAGAATTCCCTAGATTAAAATTAAGAAATCAGATCCTATAATATCGCAGAAAATTTAATATAAAATTTTTCCTATAATTAGGATTTCCTATAATTAAGTTACATGAATCGTACCAGATGAACCACATACGCAATTTATGAAAATTTCAATTATAACTCGACAATATATCCAAATATCGATTTAAAATATTAAAAATGAATAAATAAACTGCCTTAAAAGTTCTAAAACTGATAAAATTTCTCAATAACTATAATCACCAACAATAGCCCGATAAACTTAATAGCCTTAAATATTCTTTTTGCATCCCTCTCTTCCATGCAAACGGTGGGGAGGCAAGAAATCGGAGTTTTAATTTCCAATAAATCGTCCGGTAAATGGTATCTCTACGAACTGAATTCGCGGAGAAAACTGAAAAAGAAGACACGGAATAAGAAAAGCACAAAAAGGGGGTCGGAATCGGAGAGGGAGTAAAAATTAGAGAAATTCGCGGATGAAAGTTCGGTTTGGATGCGGTTTGTCATTCGGGATATAAGAAGTAGGCCGCGTTATTTTCTAAGGCTGGTTGAAAAAGAGGTCGAAGGAAGGAACGTCCGAGCTCTTCGTGGGTATAAGAGGGAGACGATACAATGGATAGTAAGAGGCTGAGGAGCACGGTTGTTCGGCATTAAGGTTGGCGGAGCTGCAGCCAGCTAGTCGTGGCTACGATTGTCTTAAATTTAAATAATCACGGGAAAATGTTAATGCCCTACGCGCCGTAATTCAATGATAAAACAAAAGAAAGAAACGTGGTGCAGCCCAGTTGGAGTATTCGCTCGAAATGGGCGGGACAAGGGGTGGGGTGCAAGGATCAGAGAGGAAGGATAAGGTGAGTAGTTAAGAACTAAGTAGCAGGGGTGCTATGCTTCTAACGTGGTGCGAAGGTAAATTGAATTAACAAAGAAAAGGTGGAAGATTTAAGGCTAAGGATATGTCTCTGTCTTAAAAGATATTGCCTAACTTTATGTTTTATTTTTCGATGTTCAACTGGGTCCAACTTTTTTCTTTCGTTCGTTGGATCTGAAAGGTTTTATTTGTGGAATGATGAATTTAAGAATAGTTTATGGTGCCTATTTTAGAAAAATTTCACTTCGAATGAAAACGAGATTTAAATTTAACAGAAATGTTTGTGGAAAAAGTATCTAACGTAATGGTTATTGAAATTTGTGGACAGAGACGAATGGATGGAACAACGATCGATTGTTGCATATCGTTTCGGTCGATGAAAATGAGATCGTTTAACCTAGTATGAGAATATACACAGCCTTTTTCTTTCTTTTTTTATCGTCCGAATTATTTGATTAAATTTCACATCAGGTTAAAAATGAAATCTTCAAGAATTCGTTGCTAATTATATTTCTTGTTAAAAAGATGTACCTTGGATTTTTATAATTTTTTTCTTTATAATTGTTATATTCGTTGTGCGATTCACTCTTACAAATTATAAAGATACTTTATACAAAAACAGAAATGATTAAAAGTATATAATTATAATTTGTCACATCTCTCATATTTACAAATTTCTAATTTATATATGATTTTTAATTCTCTTCTCTTTTTAATTTCCCATGAGTTTTTCTACTAATTATAACACGAAGCTGATTCTCATTCGTCGTAAAACAAACTAATTTAAGTTTACATTATGAATGAAATTACATCTGATAAAAATCATGCAGTTCTAATTATACTTATATATACATATGTATAGTAAAATATTATGCATTGTAAAAATTTATTTCATATAAATTATCTATAATATTTTTAATTACTATATTAAAAATATTATAAATAATGTATTTTTATATAGATGTTAAAAGAAAATAAAAAAAATCTCCGTTTACATTGAAAAAATAAAACGAAAGAAAAAAAGATTCTTTCGTTTCGTTTTATAAATATAAATTATTTTTTTTTAAACTATATATTTCTTTCTTTTCTGTGATCTTCATTTATCTTTATTTTTTTTTTTTACTGAAATAGTATGATTTTAACTGCAAGGATTGCAAGATCTATTGATTTAGTTTGAAATACAAATAAAAAATCATAAATTTTACGAATGCAGTTCCAATTTCCATCGTATACAATTAATGTGATTGAAACTTCGTTTGCTAACGAAACAATTACATCTACGACCATCTGATAGTTTGCAACTTTTTCGTCATTTCTGGAATTTTCGAAAGAGTGAATCGGAATGTATTGCCGATACGAAACGCATCGATCGATCGTTTTGATCTTCTGAAAGTAATGAAAACTAGTTTTTTCACCGAAATTGGAAACGAGAAAATAGTTTTTTTTTTTTATAACAATTTTAATCCAATTTTATTTGAAATTTACGCTATTATATATACATGTATATTTTTTTAAAAAATGTGAAAGTCTTTAAAATAATTTTTTGGAAAATAATAAATTAAACCTATTTTGACTCAAATACCATTTTATTAGAAATATTTGATTATCAATATTATACGCGATAATTTACATTAGCTAATCTTAACATAAAATAAAATATGATTTATCTATTTCAACCCTCTCATCATTTCCATCGTTTTCTAATAAATATAAATATTTTTAAATATATTCAATTAGAATGTGTTCACTCGACAATTAGAGAATTTCTCACGATTTTCGCATAAACATCTAATCCCGTGTTTCACAACTTCCTCAAAAATATTTATAAAATTTTCCAATTAACTTATACATCATGGAAGCCAAGCGCTTCCCTCATAAAATATCGATTGATTAAACTTTTCGCCATTTCTCTAAGAGATATGAGTAAATCCATTCCCAACGAAAAAAGGCATATAAAAGACGAGTTTAATTAAGTACAGTAGAATTATCGGATGCTATCTGAGCAGGGGGTGAAAGTCTATTCTCATTTAATCCTCTCCAAGAAAAGTATACCACGTAATTACGAAATAACCAAATTTCTAACCGGATGTAACACGAGTTTTCAACCTGTATCGATAAGCTCGATTCTCTCGTGTGCATCGACGATGCTCGAAACCGCGTCCCTACTAATACTCGGCAACTGTTGTCGAAGGAGATGCGAACAGAAGGAAGGTGAGAAAAGTTTTCAGCCAGGATAAACGGAGGATTTTGCGATAGGAGCACGGTTCTATATCGTAAGGGGAAAACGGGCGTCGAAGAAGTACTCTCGGAGATATAAGGGCATATGTTCTGGCGTTGTTGTCACGATACTCGAAATCGGTTCAAGTTTTATCCAACTGGGCCAAAAGTTGATACGCGAAAACATTTCCCACCAATTTTTCGATATCTGTTTATATCTTGTGTTATATTTATATATTAAGCAAGATATTAAACATTCATAAATGACTTTAAAATCATAATCGTAATTATAACTCAAATATTGTTTTATAATTGTAATTAATTGTAAAATATTTACAATATTACAATTACACTGCATTTTCTAATTTTATCTTCACCGAGTACAAATTTGAAGGATTTCAATTATTTTATAATAATGAAAACTAAAATTAGATTAGAACTAATCTAAAATGAATTAAAAAAATTAGATTAAAATTAGATATCGAAAAATTAGATTAAAATCTATTTTATGCTATTTAACATATTGTAATCTATCTAAGTATATCTAACGAGATTGAATCGTTCATAAAGTACGAAATAAAAAATGAATTGAAACGAGAATATTATCCATCACCTTAATAAATTTTCTACTTTTCCATGCATACGTAAGGAATTAGCTCATATTTTTTTATAAATATAATTATATCAGTAATATTTATTATACATGATATAATTATATATTATATATTAAACAATAACTTTCTTAGGTTTTACTGCTACAAATTAGAAATATATAATAACTACAATGCTACATGCACTCTTCTTTTATGAAAAAATTTATTTTTAAATAAATTTTCAAAAAAGAAAACTTACTTGAAAATATTTTCAAATCTTTGATCGTTATACAAATAATAAAAGAAATTGTAAAGAAGCAAATATAAAAGTAAAACGGATAATTCCTATCAACATTTTATATTTTCCTCGACATGAAAATTAAAAGTTACTGATAAACAACATAAAATAAATAAAATTAGCAAAATAAATATTTAAATCATTTCAAAGTGTCCCACTACTTTGCCCATTTATTTTCTACTATCTATAACTATATTTATTTATTTAATTAATATCTATTAACATACATTAATACACATGCATGTATTAAATTATAAATAAATTTAATTCCATCAATGTCAAGTATATTTTAATTTTGTATTTCTAATATAGAATATTCTACAACACACAAGCTTTACAAAATTCAATTAAAAAATCTATAATATAAAAATTTAATAATTTCTTCAAAAACTACCTAACTCTAATATTATATATAAATATTATAAATAAATAGTTAACTTTATAATATAAAGTTAACTATCTTTGTTATTTTAAAACACCATGACAAGAAGATGCTATTTTTATTTAATAAATAAAATACAAAAAAAGTGAATGTTATTACTCATAGGTATAATAAATACCTATAATTATTATACGTAAATTTTATATATACATATATAAAATATATATATATATATATATATACACATACACAGTCATTTGATTTAGATCTTTCATCTGAATAATTGAGTGTCCGGAAAAACAGAAATATATGTGACTCACCATTAGATGTGAAAAATCTGCTAATGATGCTGCTATTAATGTCCCATGAAAAGTTATTGCACAACCATTATGAATTAAGAAGCGAGAACTATACTAAAAAATAAAATATCACAATTTAAAATAAATTATATATCTATTGATTATATGCAAAATGAAAAGAAAAGATATAATTATAAATTAGTAGAAAATATATAAAAAATATTTACCTCTTTATTTGATAGATAATTCCCTTATTTTGTTAATGCACTGTCTTTAATACATATTCGAAACGAATAATTAAAAAGGAAAAAAAAAATAAAAGATTAATAACGCGTTTATTAAATTGCAATTAAAACAAATACTGAATCTAAATTCGTGAATAGTTATTCTATTTAATTAAAGCTATTATACTATAAAAGTTATTTAAAATACTATTATAAAGCAAATCTACCAATTTAAAATGTACGCATTACGCGCGGTTAAATTTTCTGAAAGAAAAGTTGTATTAGTAAAAAAGGATGGGTTAATAAAAAAGTAAAATATTTTTTTTTCTTCTATCAAACATTTATTAAAGAAAATTTCTATTTTTATAGATCTATTTATTAGAATTAGAATTGCTGCAAGAATAAATTTAATTTATTTAAAATAAAAAATATAACTCAACATAAAAATAATAATATTTGTTTTATCTTTTCTAATTATCTAATCTCTTTTTTACTAGTAATATTTTTAATAATCAATGTATTGAATTTACTATTATGTATTACATATACTAACTTCTTTTTATTATATACTAACAAGTAATAAAAAAGAAAAAAAACATACTTTTAATATAAAAAAATAAAATGTTATTATTAAAAATGCAAACATCAATGTTAAAAAATTTTTTCCTACTTTGTAGGTTGTCTCAGTGTTCAAATATTAATTTGCATAAAAAAATCAAATTTTTAATATAAATATATATAATATACGAAATTGGAATTCTATTAAAACAAAGGAATATTAATCTTATTTTAAAAACTAATATCTTTGCCAATAATTAACAGTAAAATAGGTTACAAAGAAAATTCAATAAATTGTTTCGCAAAAATAATATGTTTTAATAAATCAATAAATAATTCAATAAATGTAATAAATAAATAATAATAAAGAAAAATAAAAAATAAGAAAACAATAATTACAAAAATTATATATTATATATTAGTCACATACCTGAAAGCGAAATGAAGCTACCACACAGCACGACATTCGACAGCAAAATGGCAGCTCGTGCCACGATTTCGTTTATTGAATTGGATTAAGGAGACTTACATGCTCGAAGTTTGACAACAATTCGGAACATTGAACGTAATACGAAACCATTCATTTCCTGGAAAGGTTATAAATATTTTTCGCTTTGAGCAAATAGTAAAACAAAACAAATACATCTATTTCTAGGAAAGTACAATTATAAGAAACGTTCCAGCTCGAGCTGGTATAAAAACAAAAACAATACGCATGGATAGAAATATCTAAAAAATATTTATACGAATGAAATATCTATGAGAATGATTTAATATAATTATTTCTATTTCCATTTAAATATGAAAGAACTTTATAATTATTTATATTTTTATTATTATATATTTTCTATTAAATCCTTACCATATTTATATGAACGTGAAGTATTCATAACCTATTGCATCTTCCAAGCCATTCACCTTCCAATAATCAAGTAATCTGCACAATTAAAAATTATTTTAGAACAATAAAACAATTATATGAAATTAAAATAATATTAAAATAATATGAGAATAACATTCAAATCCGATTATAAATATTTATAACATGAATAATCAATTACTGCAATTATTAAATACATACAATAACCAATGATAACCAACAAAAAATTTCAAAAAACAATTTTGATATAATATTTCACAAATGCTTAAACACATTAATTAAAAAAAAATTAATAACTTAGAAATTATATTACACTAAATTCACGTAATTAAATATAATAAAATGTCGCGCAATTCTCCTTCGATTCTTGGCAGTAGACTGACGCCATGCAACTGATTCCTTTATCCACTAGATTTTACAAGCTTCCTGATTGGCTGGAGTAATCTATATAACTTATTTCAGCTGTGTTAAAATATGACTATTATCTAATACATTTCAATTGTAAAATTATATAACTTTTATAGTAAAATTAACAATTAAAAATATAAATAAAATAAATAAGAATATTAACTATATATAAATTTTTACATAATCAAATACCACAGAATTATATATTTATGAGACGATGAGAGGATATTTCCTGCAATTCCTAATAGTAGACTCATGCTATACAATTAATTTTTCTTACCGTTAAATATTAGAAGCTTCCTGATTGGCTAGAATCATCTATCCTATTCAAATCGACTACGTAAAAATTATATTGCCTAATAATTATAATTTATTTCTAAATTTTTATAATATTCACAATGATCCATCGATTAAAAATATAATAATAACACGCGTGTTAATTAAACAAGAATATTAATAACACCCAGATTATATTATAATATCAAATTCCACAAAATTATATATCTATAATGAGATGACACGTACTTTCCCTACGATTTTTGATAGTAAACTGACGTCACGCAATTAATTTTTCTTACCGTTAAATATTAGAAGCTTCCTGATTGGCTAGAATCATCTATCCTATTCAAATCGACTACGTAAAAATTATACAATTTGTTTCTAAACTTTTATACCTCTCACAATGATCCATTGAATAAAAATATAATAATAATACGCATGTTAATTAAACAAAAGAATTAATAATACGCAAATTATACTACAATATCAAATTCTATAAAATTATATATCTGTAATGAAACGACATGTACTTTTCCTGCGATTCCCGATAGTAGACTCACGCTATGCAATTAATATGTCTAACCGTTAAATTCTAGAAGCTTCCCGATTGGTTAGAATCACCTATCTTATTCAAATCGACTATCTCAAAATTATACGATTTATTTCTAAATTTTTAAAACTTTCACAATGATCCACCGATTAAAAATATAATAATAACAAACGTGTTAATTAAACAAGAATAATATTAGTACGCAAATTATATTATAATAGCAAATTCACAAAACTATATATCTATAACGAGACGATACGTATTTTTCCTACGATTCCTGATATTAAACTAATATTATGTAATTAATTTTTCTTACCGTTAAATATTAGAAGATTTCTGAATGGCTAGAATCTCTTATCCTATTCAAATCGACTGTCCAAAAATTATACAATTTATTTTTAAATTTTTATAACTCTGACAATGATCCATTGATTAAAAATATAATAATAACACGCGTGTTAATTAAACAAAAGATTTAATAGTACACAAATTATAATACAATAATAAATTCACAAAATTATATATCTATAACGAAACGACACGTACTTCCTCTATGACTCCTGACAGTAGACTGACGTCACGCAATTAATTTTTCTTACCGTTAAATATTAGAAGCTTCCTGATTGGCTGAATCATCTATACTATTCAAATTGACTGCCTAAAAATTATACAATTTATTTCTAAATTTTTATAACTCTAATAATGATTCACCGATTATAAATGTAATAATAACACGCGTGTTAATTAAACAAAAATATTATTAGTACACAAATTATATTATAATATCAAATTCCATAAAATTATGTGTTTATAATAAGACGATACATACTTGTCTTGCGATCAGACAGTAGACTCGCGCTATGCAATTAATTTATCTAACCATTAAATACTAGAAGCTTCCTGATTGGCTAGAATCACCTATCCTATTCAAATCGATTGGCTAAAAATTATTTATTTAAATATTAGAAGCTTCCTGATTGGCTGAATCATCTATACTATTCAAATTGACTGCCTAAAAATTATACAATTTATTTCTAAATTTTTATAACTTTTGCAATGATCCACTGATTAAAAATATAATAATAACACGCGTATTAATAAAACAAAAATATTAATAATACACAAATTATATTATAATGGCAAATTCCACAAAATTATATATCTATATATTTATACGAGACGACACGTATTTTTCCTACGATTCCTGATAATAAACTAATATTATACAATTAATTTTTCTTACCTTTAAATATTTGAAGTTTCCTGAGTGGCTAAAATTTCTTATCCTATTCAAATCGACTGTCCAAAAATTATACAATTTATTTTTAAATTTTTATAACTTTCACAATGATCCACCGATTAAAAATAATAATAACACGCGTGTAATTTAAACAAGAATATTAAACAAGAATATTAATAATACACAAATTGTACTTCAATATCAAATTCTACAAAATATATATATCTAAATGAGACGACACGTACTTCCCCTATGGTTTCTGACAGTAGACTGACGTTATGTAATTAATTTGTCTACTACTAAAGTCAAGAAGCTTTCTGATTGGCTGGAAGGGCCTGTCTTATTTATTGCAACTGCGTAAAAATATAATTTATTTATAGATTTTTTTAAATCTTATAATAATATATCGATTAATAATAATTGAATATATTTTTACGCAATTGAAATAGATAAATATAAAATTTTTTTTCAAGTTGAAATAAATAAAATTAGCCATTCCAGCCAATGAGAAAGCTTCTTGACTTTAGTTGTAGAAAATTCAGTTGCGCAACGTCAGTCTAGTGTCACGAATCATAGGGAAAATATGTGGTGTCATTACATATATTTAATTTTATGGAATTTGATATTTTAGTACAATTTTCGTATTATTAATACGAAATCTTGTTTAATTAACATGTGTTTGTTTTATATTTTTAATAATTAAATCATTGTAAGTCTTATAAGAATTAAATATAAAGTGTTTGTAAATTTTCAGGCAATTGTTTAATCTAATTGAAGGATAGATGATTCTAACCACTCAGAAACCTTCTAATATTTAACGGTAAGAAAATTAATTGCATAATATTAGTTTATTATCAGGAATCATAGGAAAAATACGTGTCGTCTCGTATAAATATATAGATATATAATTTTATGGAATTTGATATTGAAGTATAATTTGTGTATTATTAATATTTTTGTTTAATTAATATATTTATTATTATATATTTAATCGCGTTATTATTATATTTTTAATCAGTGGATTATTGTAAAAGTTATAAAAATTTAGAAATAAATTGTATAATTTTTAGCCAATCGATTTGAATAGCATAAGTGATTTTAGCCAATCAGGAAGCTTCTAGTATTTAATGGTTAGATAAATTAATTGCATAGCGTGAGTCTACTGTCAAGAATTGTAAGACAAATACGTGTCGTCTCATTATATATACACAATTTTGTGGAATTTGATATTGTAATATAATTTGTATGTTATTAATATTCTTGTTTAATTGTCATACGTGTTATTATTATATTTTTTATCAGTTGATCATTGTGAGAATTATAAAAATTTAAATATAAATTATATAATTTTTAGGCAGTCGATTTGAATGGGATAGATGATTCTAACCAATCAGAAAGCTTCTAATATTTAATGGTAAAAAAAATTAATTGCATAACGTGAGTCTACTGTCAGGAATCTTAGGAAAGGTACGTATCGTCTCATTATAAATATTTAATTTTGTGGAATTTGATATTATAGTCTAATTTGTGTATTGTTAGTACTTTGTTTACTTCATGTTTTTAATTACTGTATTTTTAATAATTCAACATTTTGATTTTCAGAATACATTCTTTAAGGATTGAACGTAATTATGGTAACAGTCAAATAATATTATCATAATAATGATCAAAATTTTGATTTCTTTGTAATTAATGTACTTTATAATTTCACCACAGAAGTATCCCTTACAACGTTAATTCCAAAGAGGTTACCGGAATGAAGAGATCGAGAGGAATGAAGAACCGATAACACTCGTTCCGTGCAGAAGGCCACAGCCACTCAATTTTGGGGTTAATACCTTTGCTAGCATTCGTATTGCAGCATTTCATCCCTTCTGCACGCCTATGTATTCCCACTCTCATACCACTGATTTACAGCTCTGGCATCGATATATATTCCCCCTCCCTTTGATTTCGCTCGACGTGCACGAACGAGAGCGAATCACGTTTCACAAATACGCGCGCCGCGACCCGTTTCGATTTTAACTTGATGCTCGCGCGCGCAGCGAAAGGGCTCTTAGGGGGTGGATCGGCGTGGGGTAGCAAATTAGAGAGCACACGCGGGACCAAGCCGACTCGAGAAATGTTGTAATGAACGAAACAAGTTTTATTCGGTTTTCCTTGTTCTCCTGTTTACTTTGTTTCGTCCGCGAGCCGGTGTCATCGACGTGCGCTACACTGCAAAACGTGTCCTCCGAATCCACGAATGACACAATTTCATTGGATTCTTTTGAAAATTATTTGGATTTTTTTTTTATGTAACTATCGTGATGCGTGTGCACGTGCAATGAATTTATATACATTGAATGTATATAAATTTTAAGAAAAATTCAATTTGTATCTAAAAATCTTACATATTTTTTTTATAATTGATTATATATTATTATATATTATAAGGCAAAAAATTTTTATTGAGTCTTGTCAATAATTAATAATTATCTCGAGTCATTTAAATAGTTAAATTTAAACGTACGCTTCACAGAACTGAAAAATACCTCGTGAAAACGTTGTTAAATTTAAAAATTAATGGCATTGCTTGCAAGTTGTTGTTCTTTGCATAAGCAACAGGATTACTTCGATGAGAATCTTGAAATATTTATTTGAGTTGTTCGTAATAGAGTTGCATATTTCTAGAAGCAAGGTTCTTGTATGATATTACATGCTTCTACATAAAAAGAAAGCAGTATGATTTCATATATTTTTTCCAAATGGTTTTCATACGTTTCTGCATAAAGTCCGTGTATGCATTTGTTAAATATGCCAGTTTCCAAGCATTCTAGATTTATACGTATGTATTTACAATTTAATTGCATTTAATATCTCATATCAATTTCAAATTTTTAAAAATTATATCTATTTTCGAATATTTATGTATATAAAAAAATTTAAAAATATATAAAATATTTTTAATGAAATATGTATTATAATAATTATCTGAAATAACAAAACAGTACTTTATTTATTAAATATTTTTTTATTTCTCAAGCTAAAGATTGTAAAATTTCCAAATTCTATGATTGTCTTTCATTTTATAACTTCTCTCGTTTTATTAATTTCGAATAGATTAATAATCAAATTCTTTTAATATTAATATCAATTTTAATCATTGTATTCACAAAAATAATTTTATTCTTACCAATCTTTATTGAAAAGAATAGATTTCAAAAGTGAAAAAATTCATATAAATATGAAAAATCATGTAAATGGCTTGAATAAATTCGTGAACAGGTGGATTTGACGAACTTAACGGAACACTATGTAGACAAGAATAGGTTGGCAAGCAAGGAGGAAGGATACGTAGCCATCTAAGCGAAAAATTGTGCTTTCAGACAGTCATAAATGTGTCAGTTCGTCTCTCTGTCGGCTATATAATGTCAGATTAATGTGTATCTCGAAAGAAAGGAAGGAAGGCATGCTTTGGTCCCCAGGTGCATTTTCTAGAACGGTACATTTTCGAGCCGATCGTAAGACGGTGATAATAATTCACTGGAAACGATTCCCTTTCGCGCAGATCCTATCGAAAATATATATGCTATTATATTTTTGACCAAAAAGGTTGTTTGTAAAGAATAGCGTTGAAAGTTTAAATCAAATCCTGAATGTTTATTCTGTTTCGCGTGAATTTATATGTGATATTATTTCAGAAAATATATAACATTATCATTATCCGTAATTTATAATTAAATATAATCAATATTTGTTGAAAGGGGTATGTAATATCATACAAGAACTTTGTTGTTAGCGAATGATAAATGATAATGACGATAACGTATATAGCGAAATGGCAAACAAAAATATAGAAAATATTGTGAGAAATAAATATAATTTGATGAAATGTTTGAGTGATTGAAAGTAGAAGTTCGCTAACGAACGAAGAATTTATTTAATTTTACGAATGTTGATTCACTTCAAGCGAACATATATTTTATAATAAATATATCCTACAAATGGCTGTTGTATTCTTTATGGAGCTTGTACATATACATACAATTCAATGACAACGTGAAATATCTTATTTTTTATAATATAATATGATAATTTCAAATTATAAATCTTAAAAATTCAGAAGATTCTTTCTGGAAAAAAGACATAATGAAAGAATAAAAACTAAGAATTCTAAGTAAAACTTATAATTAGTAATTTCATGATGCACCTAATTTTTTCTTTCTCAATTTCATGCAAGTTTAAACAATAATTATCAATAGAAATACAAAATTCTATATATATATTCCTATTTTCTTCATTTATCTTGTCGAAAATTCTAGTTTCAAGAGCTTATTCAACGATACAATATAGAAGAATCTCATTAATTAATAAAATAAACTAAAAAATTCAAAACCATCGCAAGAAGGATTTATCATTATTCTATATTCAAAATCTGTTCAAACAGTTTTCATAAACTATAAAACGTATTTTAGTATTGGGTCATAAAAAGTCTATTATATTTATTTTGAGTATCAAGCAGTGTACAATTTGAGCGTGTGGCTAAAATCAGAAGACAGAAATTCGTTATAAAGTTGATAATAAAGTTGATATATTATTCAGATTTGTCGTTATTCTAGGATTTTATGAAATATACTTCATAGACGTGCAGCTTTGGTCTGATACTAAACGACACTAGTTTAAGATCTAATTCTGAGAGCTAACATTGAAAGTCGTGAAGAGCTAAATCCAATTTTTCGCGATTTCAGGAACAAAATCTCATTAGCGAGAAGAAGAAGATAGACGATTTCTCTGTATTTCTATAGAAGGAAGAAGTGCAATTGAATAAAAGCAATTACGATTTTTTTTCACATTTTTATTTTTCATCTTTTTCTTTTTGAAAACTCGATTAACTGATCAGATAATCACGAAAACATTATCATATTATCAATATTCTATATTTTATAGAAAATTCTGTTGTATAAAATTCAAATTTTGTTTATTTTGACTTTTAAAATTTAAAAAAACCTTTAATTCGAAGTTTTAATTTTTTTTAGTAGAAACTCGAAAAATTAATATTCCTGTTATATTTATTGATCTTTTTATTTAAAATTGCATAATCTTTGTCGCATTTGCATAATCATTGCACCATTCATTTCAACGAATATCGTTACAAATTTATTTACCCATAATACTTTCAACTAATAAAACAAGATAGAAATAAACAAATTATTCACCGATTCGTAAAAATTCCCGGACATAAAAATGAATTAAACGCGTAATTATATCCCGTTTATTTCGTCTTTCTACCAATTACAACACCTTTCATTTCTTTTCACAACATCACCTTTCATTTCTTTTTCCACCTCCATTCAAACTCATTACAATTCCTTCCAATTCAGTGATCATTTCAATTTACAGATCCGCAAGTTTGTTCATTAAAATTTGTACATTCGTAGGGAAGAATTTCTTTTCAGCTCACTCGACAAACCCAACAACAAAAGGGGCCCGCGTGTATTTCCCTTGCAGACAATAGTTGCAAAATTTTGTTCATTATTAAATCGCAAAAAGCTTTCTCTCCGCCTGTAATTATAGCAATAGATGGAGTAACAATGCAAAATCAATTAACGGGGATGAGTGGCTCGAGCAATGGTCGGAATGAAAGATCTTTCATCATCGGGTTTCGTTTGTTTTTTTTTTTTTTTTTTTGTTACTACGAAACGCGTTTCGCGTCTTCTTTCTTGCTGCGCGGACGCGAAACACAAGCGAAATATTATGCAAGCGATATAACTCTAACGAGGCGACTCGTTTGCATGAGTAGTCGCACCTCGAACAATAAACCGAAACATTATTCAATGTAATTACGTCAGTTATGAAAGGTTCGTTATGCAATAACTGCAAATCAACTTGTAAAATCACGTGACACGAAAAGAACGAGCTTCGCGTGAACGAGTTGGAGAGTTCTAACAAATGTGTTTTTAGTGTTTGAAAAAATTACGCTATATGAAAGAATACATTGAATCGTGTAATGAATTCGAATTGTTAAGAAATTTTTTTAATTGAGAATTTATCAAAGCTCGAATTTTTTGATATCGAGTCTTGATAAAATGAATAGAATTGATTAAATGATATAGAATTTCGAGCAAAGAACTTAAGATATCATTACAAATAATATTTTTCCAGAAATAAATTATTTATTACAATTGATTTATTTTAAAACTAAATTAAACACAAATTAAAATTAAAATTTTTAAAAATAAAGAAAAGGATAATTTTTAGCCATTTATTATTTCGATCCTTGCCTCGTTCGTTTCAACTCACCTGACCTATCCTAAATTGTAGACAAGTGACGCAATTCTTGGAAAAATGTAATACGCATTTCCAGGAAAAAAAATATAAGTCACTAGGCCGCGAGTTTCATTCATAATTTGCACTAACAATAAGCATTGTAGAAATGCTTTGAATCCTTGTATCTCGACAACCAATTGAGATATTACAATGAAACAAAAAGCAATTTCAACAACGGCATGCTTTTTCTCTATTTTCTAAGCGAGAGTATTGATAATATAAAAAATTTTTATCTCACGTTTTTTTATATGAAAATATTTCTTTTTTAATTTTACCATTCGAGTGATTGTCACGATTTCAATAATCGTCATTAGAAGTTCATTTATTCAACTTTTTACATTTTTTGCGTTTATGTAGAAGGAATAACAATTATCTTTCGCGCAGAATCAAAAAATCAAAGTCTGATCCTAGTTGGTCATTAGCACGTGCATCGCCATGGCGAAATTTCACGCACGTCCGATGATTCAGCCATTTTCACACGGGCTGAAAAACGGGATCCTCGTAATCTGGCTGTGAAACAAGCGGCTAAGCGCGATAACATTCTCGAGGAACGTTCCTTGCGACTAATCTCTTGCGACTAAGTAATGGATGCCGGCCTGATAAAGTCTCTCGCTCGCACCACCTACGACTAACCAGCGACCGCATCACCTCTTCCGCGAGTAGTTCCAACTTCCCGCAAACCCAAATTATACACAGCTAAATGATGGATGACTTCCCTCGCATTCCAAACATCCTGAACCTGTTCTGTTGGCCAGCTACCGTTCGTTCGGAACACTGAAACTTCCGTTTTGACAACTATTGTTTCGGCCTCGAACTTACTTACAAAAACATTTTGTTGCGGAGAAGATTCATTCTGTCCTTATCACGCTGAGAGCTGTGATCGTTAATTACACTCTATGAATAAATGCTCGTTGATCGTTTTATATTAACGCATAAAATAAACGAGACTCAAATAAACGGAATGTGTTTGTACGATGCGTTCAGAGAAGTTTAGAAATAGGATAGTTTGGAAGCAGAGTGTAAGAAAAATTTTACACGTACCTTGTAATTTTTTGCAGAAATTATTGCAGATCTCTTTACATGTATGATTCGTGATGTAAAAAATATAATCATGTTGTAATGTTGTAAAAATTGTGGAAATTGTATTAATATATGAATACGAGTAGATTATGATTCAATCACGTAATACGTATATTATAACGAGTATTATCATATTGACTCATAAATACGATAATATTTATACGTATTATAAACGCACGTATGATTGTTTGTTAAACTCGTTATTCTACGCACTTTTTAGAAAGCTTTACAACTTATATTTTTCATTATTAGTGAAACGTATTTCATAATTCATATTTTATAAATAAGAAACATAACGTATTATCCTATACCATACGCAGCAGAGAGGATTTTGTCAAGCGTATTAATCTATTTTTCCTACGTATTTATCATACGTGAATATTCGTTGACATGTTTATTATTATTTGACATGATATTATGATCCTATTAAACAAAACCGTTGAAATATATTGCAGTGTCATTTTTGTTATATTTAATGATATATTTTATAACAATACACGAAAATCTTGTACCATCTTTATGCATCTCAAAAATCAAATCAAAAATTCTTGATTTCAATAACATATGACAATGATTGTATCTTTAATGCTAATTAAGAGGTAAAAATATCACAGTTGGATTATAGTTTAAATTGTAAACAATTTTTTTAAAATGTATGGTATACATTTATATAAATTCAATGCGAAGTTTAATAATTTAAAGAGAGTTTATAGCACAATTCTTCGCAAACCACTATATTATTTCAAAGTTAATTTTTTGTGTCCTTACTGAGCCAACCACGACATTACTTTTCACCTTTTTCAGTTTTAGCTAAGTCCGGAAAAAGAATGGTTGGGCTATAAATGCGAGCAGAGAGCCACATTTATGAGGATGTAATTAAAATCATGTATCTTTCAGCATCGTGAAATAAAAAGTACAAAATAACAATTATTAAAATAATTTTTTAATAAAAGAATCGATTCCTGTGATTGATATATATATATAGAATAATACGATGTGAATACCACGTAAAAAATTTTTTTTAAATTTATTTCAAAAAATATATTTCACTTTTTCTTGCTATTAAAAATTATACATTATTTGATATCCGGTTAAATTTGTTAATTAAAATAAACGATAATTAAAAACGTGTATTTAATAAAATTATGGTTCTATGTGTAATTGTTGATCTAAGCACAATTGATCTAAGTTTATTATCGATAAGTGATGTCACGTATCCATGCACGAATAATTGACAAAAATAATTTGATGATGGTTAAAAAATTGTCGTCAAATTTAATTGATGATGATCTTCTCGACACATTGCACTTGATCGGCGTTGAAAAAAATCGAATGGATTGGAAAGGACATAGCTGTCAAACTGCAGAACAATTATTGGATGTGAATTGAAGCGTATTGAATCGTGTGTATGTGCGTGAAGTTCCCTACGAGGGAATCCGGAAGAACGAGCATGAAAATCGGTTAACGATGACAACTACGAAACTGGAAAAGACACTTCACTATTCTAACCCGACAAAACAACGAGAATTGGACGTTGAGGATTCTTAAGTGCGTAGATAAGCCAGTTACAGCAATATTTCTAAAGCATCGTTAATAAATTAAATAGTATTTACAAATTCTCATTAAATATCTTCGTAAGAAAAAAATTCTTATTTTTATTGCAGAAATCGATACCAAATTCCAAATAAAATGAAATATGAAATAAATTGATCGAAAGATGTGCATCTGAAAAATACTTGGATAAAAGAGTCAGACAAAGATAATATTTCTTTAAATAGTATTTTCTTAACTTAAAAATGATTAAACTTGTTAATAATGTCATTCAGAATTAACTTTCTAAAAGTATTTAAATTATAAATTATAAATAAAGGGTTATATTGATGAAATTTTTATGACTCCTACGATAAAAAGATACAAAATAATGGAAATGCCCCATAAAACATTCTGACAATTTTATTTTTCAATAATGCATACGTTATACATATACGTTATATTAAAATTTATCGTGCCGAACAAACGAAAGCCCGTTTCTATGTGTGACATATATAAAATCCATCTGATAGTAAACGTGTTAAAAATAATTTATTTACAGAACGATCGCATCGGGAACGATCCAGTAGTAGATCCAACTTCCACGCTGAAATATCATGCGAAAAAATCAAATATTAAAGGAATACATTTTTTGTTTGAGAAACGTTTTTAAATGTAATATTATAAATGTCAGATTCGTTCTAACTCTATTTGTCCAGAGCAATCCAAAATTTCTATAACTCGCGATTCCATTTCCTTCGAACGAAATTTTCAAAGTAAAAAAAGTCTTGGAGAATTCACGCGATTAAATTGACTGCTCGTCAATGAAGAGCAATCACGCGTGCAATCTACTTTCCACGCAATTACCATTGACGACGCTCGGTTTCGTACAATATTAATAGATCATCACTGTTATCGCGCTATTTCCATTGAACGGGATCCAATCATCGAAAATTATTCGACCGTCCACCGCGGCGATAATCATTAATCTTCCACCACGGCCACCGCGATCAACTTCACAGCGGTTTACAATCAGTCTTTCAACTTCCCTTAAACAAAGTTTCAAAGCGTTATTCCTTGGGCGGCGATACGAAACTGAATTAAGTCCCAGAGAAACGAATTAACGTTAAGCATAGAAAACGTGCACGCACACGAAATCGGCTACGCACGTCATCGTAGTTAAAACGTTGAAATTAACATAGCTCTCCCGTTTGCAGTTACAATGGAATTAATTCTCGAGAGTTTCGACTAACGAGTTTGTACCAAGATCGCGGGGCAAGGAAGAACGAACGAAATCCTTTCTCGTTCGAGATGAGATACGCGACGACCAGCTGTTGACGATGATTACATTCGTGGAATTATTTTGTTTATTGATAAATATTCTCATCGTTTCTTTATTTTTACGACACACATTTAAAGCAGAGCTATAATAAGTGAAAGAGAAATATATATTATATAAGCAATGTTTAAATTAAATCTGGATCTCAATTTTAAGTTTTAATATATATATATATATTTTTTAATAATTCACTAATTAAAATCATTTCTCGTTTTATCGAATATTACGTATATCATCGACGTTATATTATTATTATTATTATTATAGTCGTGTGCTCCATATATCGAACCAAGTCGTATAATTTTTTTTCCACCAACGATGGAAAACCTTCGTGCACGGTGTAATAATGGAAAATATCGGGCGAAAAGCACCGAGTTCCGAGGACTCAATCGCGAGTTCCGGCGTTTCCAATTCAGAAATATGACAACAACGACGCTTGCCACGATTACCCGTGTCGTCCGCCGTTTTTCCCTATTGAATAAAACTCTCGTCGAATTCGATCAGATCGCACGGTGCCGCCACGTTGGGATCATATTTACAGATCGCACACGTTTACGTCGAGAACCGAACGATTTATTGGAAATATACCGCGTGCCAATAAATCTGGTATCGTCACGCGTGAAACCATGGCTTTCTCTCGCGTAGCGAGGCAGAGATTTTTTTTACTCGAGTGATATTCTTCGCATCTCCTTTTATGTTTGTCTAAACGATTCAAGAGATAAAAATGCCATAAGAGGATCAAAATCGAAATATAGATGTATAGGAGATGAGGGTTATAACATTTGTACGTAATTTTATTAATATTCCTAGAACCAAAGTTTTATTTGGATAAGAAAAAAATTCTTTTCTATCAGTTACTATGAGAGAAAATATTTAATATATTATTCTTTTCTTTTTTTAAATTATTAAATTATCAGAATTTATTAAAATTTAATTGAATAATTAGTTGAAGCATCGTTATACAATGTTTCGTTATTGATTTTCAACAAAATAGTTATCGAGATTATAATTCTTTAAAACCATTGTGCATTTATATAAATTTATAAATTTAATTATGGTGCATTTTCTTTCATAGCCTTTTGCAATTTATTAGACAGTTTCATGATCGCCTTTTTGAAAAATGTTTCGTCTTTGGACCAGCTTCTACAAGCTTATAGCATGTTCAATTTCTTGCAGGTATAGAAAGTCTTATAAAGATCAGAATTGATGATAGTCGAGCTATGATATACGCGTATCTTGTAAATGCAGCAGATGGGGTTCAACATTCCAAACTAATGTTCAAGATTTTTTGCCGAGTTTTCATCATTCATGTACACGACATACGAAGTTTTCATCGTCATATCGTTGAAAAACGACACTTCCAGTGACTAATACCGAAAATTTCCTTCTTCCTCCATTTAACGTCCATTTAATCGTATTAGCATTATTTCATAACAAAATTCGTAATAGAAATAATTCAATCAAACAAAATATTAATTAACGAAATTAACATATCCTATATCTTATCATTAAATTGATACGAGAATATCCAATATATTTCTTAGAAATTTAAAAATTTGTTAAAGAAACTATTTCTTCGAATTAGACACTTTTCTTATCATATTTTATTTTTCCGCGAGTAATCGTGGCAAAAATTTTAGAAAAAAGCTAGTAAACAATTTTATTTTCCCCATCATATTACAAAGAGGACAAGCAGTGCGTAGCTTCCTCTGTAAATTTAACCTGCAATAAGTAAAGTTCGAATATCGACACCTGCATCCATCCCTTCGATCCCCCGTTTACAAAATTAAAATTCATCATATTCCAAGGCAAATCACGGGAAGAAAATTTCAAGATATAAAGGCCACGTTCGATACCAAATAAATTAAAACCCCCAACCCCCTTTGCCTATGATCGCATCTCCTCCCTTTCCCCATTTTATCCATTCTATCCACGTAATCGGTACGCCGATCACCGGCTTAAACGAAGTTCCCTTCGAGAGCCGTGGAAACGATGAAGCGTCGAAAAATTGGATAAGGAAACTAGTCGGAAACGAAGTCAAGGGTATGTGCCAATAAGCGCATTCCGGAAGAGCGGGGATTCATCCGTTCACGGATTACGCCGGAACAGATTCTCCATTTCCAAGGCGGCGTTGCTCGATGATACGTCGAATGGCTTTGCCACCCCTCACCCCCGTGCCGGGCTAAATTGCGTCTGTCAAATCCGCTCTGGTAAGTCTTTCCTCAATATTACGGATTCCGTAACCGACACCAACGATGCCGAGGGCTTCGTTCGGTTTGCTCCCGTTCTTACACTCGACATAACATTCTTTTTTTTCTTTCTTTTTTCTTTTTCGATCGATGTCGTATCGCCACCGATCTGGCTTATCGTTGAGTGCACCAGATCGCGTGGGTTAACCTCGGCACACACGTGGCCTTGCCTTGGAACGAGGGCTTCTACTCTGGCCAATCGCGTGGAAAAACTTTCAATGAGATGATCGTTGTACCAGATTCCTTTGCAGAAGTTTGGGACATGTTATTATCTGCGGAGGCTAGTCGCAATCCCGATCGTTGCACCGCTTGTTTTGACGTTAATGGACCGCGTGGGATGAAAAATGGAATCGGTAAAAATGGCGATTGCGAGAGCCTCCGGAGAGGAAGGAGCCTCTTCCTTTCTTCGTGATCGATCGGATCGTTCGAGCGCGAACATTTTTAACATTGTACGAGCGCGGATTAATGAATCTGCTGGAATTGGGTGTTCGAGTCGAGGGATTGAATGTGGAGGAGATTGTTCTAATTTAAAAGTTTGTGTAATTGTATCGGGTTGTCTCAAATGTTCCTTTCGTTTTTTTACAATATGATGATCAAAGGTTACGCGTATTTCAATTTTGTATACCTTATACTCGATACTTTTGAAAAGTTTCGCTTATTAATAGTAAAACAGATGATGATTGGTTTAGAAAGAATCGTTTGAGATATAACTATAAAAGAATAATTTGGTTGATTCGTAGCTTAATTGATATTCTAATATTATTTTAGAAATTTTTACTTCGATCCTTCAAGAAACAATTTTTAATTGAATTAATATTTAACGCGAATCACAAAAATCTCGTATTTTCTTTGATTCAATTCCAAACATTGTTACTTCAATCTTACGAAAAACATTTTTTTCCACAATATCTCTTCACGCCCAACTATACGAACGCAGAGATTCCTGTCTCATCAATCACGCGTCAAGCACTAGCATTCAACGTGAGTCCAGTGGAACAATAAAAAATCATTTCGTTGTAAAAGGATCGTGGTTGATTGAAAGCTAAAATCGTCATAAAAGTCACGTACTCTATACATAAAAAAAAAAAAGATACACGTATGTATCTTGCGTATGTATTAATTGTTTCCAATTACAATGAACGTCCTCATACATTTTTTTTTGAATGAGGATCTTAAAATGTTTTTCATCCGCGTTTTAAAAGATCTTTCTTTTCAGGAGGAGAAAATGTCGAAACGATCCCCCAATGGTATTTTTCTTCAGAGGGGCGAGCGAAATAAAGTTTCTTAATCTCTTTTTATTGCCTGTAACCAGATGTGACTTTGGGCCGTGCCTCGTAACCCAAAGCTTCTTCCTTGTCTTCGATCTTCACGCGCCCATTCGCCACCCTCACCCTTTTTCATTTGTTACTCACCCTATCAGCTTTTGTTCCACATTCACGCCTTCGATAAGAATGATAGAACGAGATACGTACATCTTCCGTGTCGGTGTGACGGTTCGCGTTTTTGCATACTCCAAACTTCATTTAAACTTCTCCGTTCAATTTGACACGTGAAATCTCAGTAATCGGATATATGCGAACGAGATATTAAATTGAGATCAATGATTTGGTTACAATAAATAAGTATAGTTAATGTGAATAATTTATAAAATATAATGATAGTTGTTTAAATAATAATAAATAATGTTATTTTAAACATATACAAAGGTTTATGAAACTCTTTTTAATTATTTTATTTAATTCATATAATGTAGCCAATATATTTATGATATAAATCATGCTCCATACGTTTCATTTTTCATTAATATTCCGTTTATCGTGTTCAAAAAACAACAAAATGAACGAATTAAATCATTTTCATTCTCACCCTTCATCCCTTTATACACATAACCAAGCCATAATCGAATAACGAACCGAAACCAATTGAATTCTAATACACTTCGCAACACTTGTCGTAACACTTGGAAGTATAACGAAAGCAAAAACAATTGTATCGAATTCCAAAAAAAAAAAGAAAAAAGAAACACCGATTGATTGAATCTCCTATCAACTATTTCCACTCGCAACAAAATCGAACGAACGTGAAAAGAACTGCTCCCCCTTCTCCCTTCGAAAAAAATAGAGAAGAGAAGAGAAGAGAGAGAGAGAGAGAGAAACAAAAACACGATCAATAACACGATCTTTAACCCGGAACCACTCGCGGGCAGAAAATCATCGTGTCGTTTCACGTGTGTCGATCCTCCTGCGTACGAGATGGAAAGCAGTGAAACGCGTCGTCCGACTAACTAACCGATTATCCGTCGCTATCAAATATCGGGGGCTAATTGGTTTTGGGAGCGACCACCGCGGCCACGGTATCGGCGCTCGTTAAGTTTATTCGGTTACGATGGATCCGCCGATTGCTCGGCCGTCGTTCGGGGACAAAATGGCCTCCGTCGACGTAACTATTTTTTCCCATCCCTTCTTCCCTCCACTGTTGGCTCCGTTCCTTTTTTTGCGCCCGTCGATTAACCCCCGGCTCTATCGTCCGTCGAGCAGTCTGAATTCAATCCCGATCTAATTACGAGGAAAACTGATCTCCCAGGCGTCTGGGATACCTTCTCTGTTTCCTCACATAGAAAACTTCCATCTCGAACGCATAATGATCGCGCGAGAGATTACTTTTGCGCGCGGGGATCCGCGGGATTAAATGCGACACAGGGAACGACTGTATTATTGATCGAAGATGTGTTTCGTGTCGAAAACAAGCGTGTTAATTTTTTTGGAGAAGAAATGTTTCTTTAATTTATATATAGAATAGAATATTTGTCTATATTGTTGCAATATCCATTAGTAGTTACATGAATGCTAATGTTATTTCTAGTAATTATGTACGTATATTGTAGCCAATCAAATCATGAAATTATAGTTTCGTCTTATGATTGAAATTGGGCAAGGATTGTTTTCATAATTTAATATAAAATATAAAATATTTCAAGACTAGAAATCGAAATAATTTTGAAATTTTTGTTGATGATAAATATTGAGGAATTGATTCGAGAGGAATGTAATTTGATGTGATTCGTTTTTTTCTTTTAAGTGGATGCGTGAAAATATATCAAAATCAAGTTTGTTTTTTCTTTTAATGAAATCACACAAATATTAATCGATCAATAAATTCAACTTCGTTAATTTTTATAAAAGAATGTTAAATTATTTATCCAGAGAAATAGAATAAATAATTTTATTTTTTTTTGAAGAAGAAAATATCAAGTTGTTATTTAAAAATATATAATTAAAATATATAACGGTATTAAGAAATTAATAAAACAAAGTTCAAGTTCTTTGATATTTTTGAAATAATAATAAATCTATCATGTCAAAACATAAACAAGTTGCACCACCGATTTTAATATAATATATTAAAATCATTTGAGTGACAAAATGAATAAATAAAGATTTACAAAATGGACTTTAAAAATATATATAAATTTTTGATTAAAAATTTTAATTAATAACATTGTCCTTTCCATTACACAAATAAAATATTGACATCTCGACTATAAAAAAAGCTGTTATTAAAATAATGGTATACATTTTAATATTTCTCCAACAATATAAATTTTTAATTTTCACGTCATATCCAATATCTTGACGCTTCTTTTCTTCTGTAAAGTTTCTCCCAATTTCTAGCTTTTTCTTACCTTCGATGTTTGATATATTGTTCTCGTTATGATAATGATATCAATTTTCTTCTCTAGCAAGCAAGCAACTATTCTCATATAATATTTTACCGAGACTGTAATATCATATGTCAACAATATTCTGTTACACAAATAAATTCAAAATTTTTATAAATCAATAATTATTCGAAAACTTTCGAGAATATTTTCACGAGTGAAAAATTATTCATTCGTTCAAAGCGATATTCCGTGACGAAAAATAATTCTGGAGATATTTAATTTTAAATATAATCACATCGATCTATTTCTTTCAGTTGTCGTTTTATTATACATCCATTGTTATTTTTCACTTTCTGTATATCTCCAATACTATTGGATTCTACGATTTTTCTGATTTAATTGGAATCGGTAATTTCCATACGAACCAATTAATTAAAATTCCAAAGCCCAAAGGGATCGCGATCCTTAACAAATAAAAACAATCGTTTACCTTTAACAAGTGAACCGCAGTTGCAACATTGAACTCGCCGAACCACAATCGATTATCGGGCGAACTCGAGGGAATTGTAACGAGCAAACAAATTACAAATATAGTTTGCACCCGAACGGTCAATCAATCAACGTTATCAACCGCTAGAACAACAATGCGCCACATGATTACGTGCGCTGCATCGTGGTTGCATTCTATCATTGCGATTTTTAAGTACAAATATGCATGCAAATATCCCGTGTAAAAACAGATTCAACGGTGCGAATATCTATGACATTTATTTCGTTCGACATTGATTTTAATCTAAATACATTTAGAATAAAATTCTAGTGAATGAAATATGTATGACTTACATGACTCATGAGCCATCAGAGATTAGATCAATTTCTATATTTACGTGTATTTCTGTTTATGAATAGAATACGTAAATAGTGGATATTTTATGAAAAAAAATAAGTGTTAAGTTTTATTGGATAGAAATCAAGCGTGTTTAAAATATATCGATGCTTTGAAAATGTTTCCTTTGTAAAATGAACATTTGAATATATTTCTTTTTTAAATTTCTGTTCGAAAAATTATCAATATCATAAGATATACGTGTATGCAAAGTTACACGATTCTTTGTATCGATTGTAAAGCGGCGTCTGACAATAGATGGTCTACTTTCACTTGCACGTATTCTGAATATACTACACTTCCACATTTATCTATCTGCAATTACGTAATAATTACGTAAACGATATTTTAGAAACTTTCAGAACAATTAAAATATTGTTCGTAAATGTTGCATGAATTAATTAATAATTTCAGATTTTTAAAAAAAATTGTTTTTATTATTAATTGAATCATAATAAACTTTATACATCTTCATATAAGTTTTATACGAAAATATCAACACGAAAAATTGAGAAAAAAAAAATCTAATTCATAAAAGAGCTTGAAAATATCGTCCTATTTTCTCAAAACTTTCACTGCGCCGTTCCATGAAAACGAAAACTATTCAGAAACGAATCTGTTGAAAACGGTTTGAAAGACAATGTTTCATGCACGATACGTTTCATCAACCGAATTCCAACAAAATATCACGCCGACATCAGCAATACGCTCGCAACAATTTCTAACAGAGTTCACAGAATAACCGGTACGTATCTACTCTTTACAGTGTACACAGTTATCCATGAATAATGAGTAAGAATATAGCGTTGGAGCGCGCGTGCCTTCCACCGTGCTGTATTACCTGAACGTATACACACACGTGCCACTCTTCGCATGCAAATGCGACAGATGTACAGGCGTTAAATAAGATTCGTTGCAATGATAGTATCTACAAATATTTGGCGTCAAACGAACATGGAATTCAACGATTTAAGCTGGTGTCGCCGATGCATACAATTTCGCGCGAGCCATTGTTTGCGTTAACCGGTGAAAATAAGTGGCGCCGCAGAGGAAACATTCGGGAAGGAACGAAAATATATTTGAATTGTGAATTATTTTTCAAAATTATACGAATTTTATGAAATCATCCGTTTTTATATTTTTCAGATTATCTTTATATATTTTGTTAGATGAGGTATTGTACAAAACTATGAAATGATCGTTACATAGTTTTCGTTAAAAAATTAATAGTTTGGTCACTAGTGAATCAGAGATTTTATTATTTAATAAAAATTAAATTGTTTCACACCTGCGTAAAAACAATTTATACCCATCAATTATTTACATGTGGTCTGCGGTTTGAATTTGGCAATACGGTATAGGTAGTTGAACGTTTGATTAAGAAAATTAATGAACCCATTAATACGATTGTACAGTTAGCCATTTGGTGGTCCCAGGTGAATGAAATTAATTACATAGATACGAGATATTATTACAGATGTCGCGAATCGATCCAGAATCAACTCGTTATCGTAATTAACTGTTTACGGGCTACATGTTCCCTGAAAAATATATTTTATATTTAATTTTATATCGAATCGATTGTTCGAGCAACGATACGAGTTAAAAGTTGGTAAAATTCAGCATTTATTTTCCAAAGTTTTCGAATCGTTCCGTTCGGCGAAAAACTTTTTTTCTTCTTCGCGTATAATCGCTTATTTCAACGATTATTTCTAAAATTCGATTAAAACAAAAATCCTCCGCTATCAAACAGCCACGAACGTAGTCACGAGAATAAAAATTCTTCGAATTATCGTTCAAACGATAACACACGCGCAACGAGCGGTTTCCATTCGTGGAAAATTCTCGCTTTAATTATAATCCAGACATCCAGAGATCCAACGACACCAGTGAAATTTAACTTCCAACTCCAAGCAATCGCGATTTAAAATTTTCAAATATTTCACGTATATTACTATTCCATTTTATATCTCAAAAATTGCATCTGGAAAAGAATTTTCTATCGTTATATTTGGCCGAAAAAATTATTACCAGATATAGATACCTATATGATTTATTACTTCTATAATCTAAACAATTATAAAATTCAATTAGAAAGGAAAAAAGAATCTTCCACTCGTCAAACAATATATATAGCACAGTTACGAACGTAATCGTGGAAATTGCTCAATGGAGATTCCTCGATGAGTAATTCGCCATTCAAATGATAACACACGTGCAACGAGTGGTTTTTTTTAATCGCGGAAAATTCTGCCGCGTTTTAATTATAATCCGGACAAGGGTATAACGATAGCCACGGTGGAATTAATTAAAACGGATTAGCCGGGACGTTGGTAATGCGAGGACGCGTCTTTCAAACGGTTCTTCAATTACACGATTTACAAGCTGGAAATACGATTTCCTTTGTGGTAATAATTCCACCTTCTTTTTCCATATTTTCGAAACGGCCGCGTCATCTGCATCACGGTGGAGAGAAATTTTCAGGCTCCCTGGGGCATCCTCCCTCCCTCCCTCCCTCTCTCTCTCTCTCTCTCTCTCTCTCGCGCGCGTTGAACTTCCTTTATTTCGATGGAAAGTTAACTTTAATTGGGTCGACATCGATCGCTTTAATGAGAAAAGTTGTCGAATCAGAGAAGAAGCGGCGAACGAGGAGAAGCCGGGTGTGCATCGCATGCCTATCGGAACAACACACTGCATCTTATCTTTTTTTTCCATCTGGCTGACTGGTTCTCTGAAAAATCTCTCTCCCCCCTCCCTTTCCCTCTTGTCTCTTCCTTGAATTTTTCAAGTTTGAAAGTTCATATTGTTTAAGATTAAATTCTGCAGAAAAAATATTACGCTCAAATTTTGTTACGATTAATTGCAATTAATCATTCTTAATAATTTTATGTTATAGATAAAACATATCGAATAAATATAAAATAAATTTTACACGTAATAATAAAAAAAAAGAAAAGAATAAATCACAGATCAACATTTTTATTCCACGATTATTTCTAAAGAATTATACCAAATATTCTTATTTTTCCTTGAGAGATGCTTAATTCCGATGTACATTCAAAATTTTATCTTCCTATAAATTATCCCATACAAGCGCGTAAAGATCACGATACGCGTTCATAGATCTAAGAAGCATCCATGGGATGATAACTCATCGCGAAACGATGGCCGGTCCCAAATGAAAAAATATCGTCCCCGTTAAAGTTGAAAAAGCCTTTGCCGGCATTAACCATGGAAAATTGCGTGCGGCACGGCCGCGAATTTATTATCAAAGTTTACGCACGGGTCGCGTTTCCGTTCTCTTGGCTTCTTCCTGCGTAATTGGAAGAAACGGGAGGAAACGTCCAGGAGAATGAAGGACGCCGTTTGCCAAGCGCATTTTAATTGCATAACGAGCCTTTCTAATTACCGTGTAATTTTAATTTGTAACCGGAACGACGATCGTCCCACCGTTGTTTGCGCACAAAGTTGGAGCAGAGAGAAATGGACAACGCCATTGTTACGCGTAAACAGAAGTGGACCCGACCGCGGAAACAACAATCAGAGTTTAATCACGAACGATTGCCGCTGACCAAAATTATCTTTGATAATAGAAATCGTTTGACGGTGCTGTTTCCTTGCGAAACGTAAATAAAACACATGGATATATAAACACACGGAATGGTAAATGTAATATATCTATATAAATACCTGTATAGTACCTATACAGACAAGCAGAGAATTTTTTAAGGCGTTAGTTTTTTTTGATAATACTGAGAAAAGAAAGTTGATGTAAATAACTCGATATTTGATTCCTTCGGTTAACTTTTTAATTTCTACGTAAATCGTGTACGGAGAAAATTAAATAACCCGGGGCGATCTGTGTTAATGTTGTTCTTAACAATACATCGTCGCCAACTCTCAGAAACTTCTGAAAACTAAATTAGCGAAATGAATTTGTCGAAGTTCAACTCTATTATAGGGGTTGATTCTAAATTGCTGTGCTGTCACGCTTCAAAAGATAAATTTAAATTCAAGAATAAAACAAATATCTCGTGCATAATACAAATCATTATGTTACAGCCTGCTTGCTGGAATTAAAGGGAAGGATATCATCGAAGTAAAAATTTCTCAATATTTAAATTAATTCGCACAACGATATATAGCATGTAGAAATTTATCGTATAACGTTTCGCCTTTTTACATCGTTCGTATGTAAAACTTTTCGTTCAAATTTTCAAGAACAACATAAAATATTATTATACTACTATCCAAAGAAACTAAACTTTACCTTCGTAATCGAACATGCACATGTACAAGTTGATACGTTTAATAAAAACACGCGATACGTTTTTTTAAAGCTACTCTCTTTTACAAAGAGTCACGAAAATATATACAGGATTCGCGATTCGTACCAATTAAAACGTGCGTTTCGAGCGTTAAGAAGCTTCCAAACACCCTCTCTCAAAGAGCACTCCATAAAAATATGTCAGTAACCTTCCTCCGTTGCTAGCAAAAATATGAGCCCGGTGGGGTAGTTGGTAAACGACAGTGTAAGAAAAGGGAAAACATAAAGAAAGCCGAGGCAAGGTGGAAGAGAAGGCGAAGGAGAAGCAAAGAGGAAGCGGCACGAGGGATGATAGGCAAGGGAGACTTTACCGGCTGTTCGCGGTAAAATCCGTCGTCTCTTTTCACGCCCCCTCCCCTCCCCGTGCCGCGAGAAAAGCTGCCGCATTCCCTGGAAAAGCTTTCGCCGGATAAAGACACTTCTCTTTATGCGGCACGTGCAAAACTGTCACCGAGACGTGCATCTAACACGGCGACAACGAGTTTTCAAGAAAAAGAACCCGGTACCCCTCCACTTTTTACTCGAGCCCCTGTATAAACGTGTTTTACGAACTCGCCACTTCGCGTGGAGGGGGTTCTTGGAAAGAAAAAGTATTCCTCGGGAATTTTTCGACCGGAAGAAATCACTGGTTACAACCAATGCCCTCACTTCTGTTCACGCGTTTGTAAATCTGCATTGTTCCTTCTATTCGAATGCTCGTAAATCGTGAGGATAATGAGGATTTATGATATGGTGATACTTTTATGAGAATAGGATTATTCATACAGGTATAACGTATTGGAAGTTTAATACTTAGGAATGGATTTATAGTCGAATTTATAGTCGAAAGATAGAGATTAGGTGAAGAGTTTCTTCTTTTCTTTTTATACAAATGTGAATATAAAATACTTGATATTTCATATTGTTTTTGTATATTGATAATATATTTAATTTCTTCATGTTTCAATTTATAACAATAATAAATAATTTCATATGTAATATGATATGTAATATGCGTGTAATATGATTTAAAACTAAGAATCGAACAGACGAATTGATGAATCGTGGAGAATATCGAAATTTTGAAGAATATATCGTTCCATTCGTCAAAAAGTTTCGTTACTGCATTACAATCTGACAAAGAGATTTCCATAAATCCCATTATACCTCGAATTATACTTGCATTCCCAGAGGATGTCTTAAAAGACGTCCATTTAAAATACTCGAGGGACGCAACGGAGTCAAGAAACATGTTCCTTTGTCAGTTATTACACGTGTATAGAGCTCGAGGAGTTGAGTAAACAACGGCCGCGATGCAACGATCAACAAACCTTCATCCGCATCCCCGATACAATATCTCCATCTTCAACCTTTCTATACAGAAACAAACAATTCATAATTCCTCCAAGTTGAAATTCATTTTTAAGGATCCATTGTGCCGCGATAGGTAGCATTCTGAAATATTCAGGCCAGCTAGCTTACCAAGGCGGGCTTAACCCTCCTACGTCTGTATGAATATTGCGCACGGAAGAAGCGAGGAGAGAGGATTCTCGAGAAAAGAAGGGTGTGCAACCGCGGAGGAGTTTTCATAGCCGATCGATTTTGGCCACGAAGCAGAAGAGGCGCGCACACACGAACAGGAAGTTGTATGAAATCCTGCGGATCGGTCGAAAGCAAGCGAGAAGGGCCCCTCTCTGTCTCCGTGCCCTGTCCTCCTCTCTCTCCATCCCTTACGCTCCCGTATTTTCGGTGTCCATCGTAGCGTGAAGCGGTGATACCAAACCAGGCGAACGCGATCGAGGAAGGGCGCCATAACAGATTGGGAAGAGGAACGCGGGCGAGGCTGCCAGGAAGAATTCTTTTTTTTTCTCTCTCTCTCTCCCCTTGTTACACCCTCAAACGCTTTCTAGCTGCACCATTGCTTTCGTACATGGAACAGGTTTTTCCATTTCGATCAGTTTGCGCGCGTCTCCCTGTTTGTGCAATAGGGGAGGTTACGAGCGGAGATTCCTCCTCTGTAGAACCGAGAAATTCGATTCGTGAAATTTCCGGATTTCGTCTCCGTTTTCGAGCAAGATTCTTGATACTGCTAGGCACCGGTGTTTTCCGCAATCCTGCAACTTTCTGGACAATTCTATTGGGTAATATTGCGCGAAATTGTCGTCGCCTTTTATTATCTTTATTTTTTTATTGAATCGTTGCAGTTCATCGAATTCGTACATGTATTAAATTGATTTTTTGAGAAAAGAAACAGTGCGTTTATATATTATATACATTGGAATCATCAAGAGTCGATTATTTATATAATTAAATCTCTACGAAGAATACAAATTTTCATAACATAATTTTGTATTTAGTCAAAAGAAATAGAAGATAATAATTACATAGTATAAGTCTCTGAATATTCTCTTGAACGTAAATAACCCTTTAATATTCTTGTTGTAATTAAACATTAACAACCTGGAAATAATTCCAATTCGTCTAAATCTCCCTAAGTAAATTCGTCAAGTATTTCTCAAGTATTTAACTTAGATTTAAAATCAAATTAAAATAAATAGTAACTATTATATTCGAGTACCAAATCTCTCTACCAAATCCTCGAAATTCATCAACCGTATTTGTTCTCAAATATAATCACGTATTAAGAAAAAAAAAATTACAGCATTTATTCGAACGAAAATTAATATTAATATAAAACCTTGTAATATATAAAGATCAAAATAAATTTTTCGACGTAAATGTATTATTGCGGTTCCAAAGAAAAAAAAAAAACACGAACACCGCAAAACGTTTCACAAATCATCAACGTCCGCCGATAAAACCGTGAGAGAAAAAGGGAAGTAACAATCCGCCGCGGGCAATCCTTTCGCGAATTAAAAGCACCACGAATATACGTTCCTAGAAAGCTTGCAAATAGACAACTTTTTCCTCGATACACCGGGAGAACGAACAAAATCCCGGATTTCCTCGATACCTTTCCACGCTCGGAGAGTAACCGCATCGTGCAAACGTCGAGCATCGGTTGAAAGCAACCAACCCATTAGCCGTGTATCCGGTACGTAACCGCGGAAGTACCGGTCGGTTTTCCTGCGTGTTAACTGAAAAAAATTTGGATTAAAGTTTACGAGATACCGATCGAAAAATGCCTCGAGTTCTCCTCCTCGTTGTCGTTCACTTTTTCACATTTCAACCCCCCCTTCTTTGCCTTCGGCTTTTTCCATCTTTCCTCTCCCCTGTCCAACTATCTCGATTCGTTTTTTCCTTTCTATCTCTCGTCTCATCTCATTTTATTTCTTTCCTTCCTTTTTTTCTATTTCACAGCCCATGTCTCTCTCCAATTGAACGACGAACCGAGTCTACGGTGTTTCGCTTTCAATTTTCCGGCTTTTAATACGGCCGGGGTCGCTGTTTTCCAACGGCTCGACGTTGTTGTCGCAACGTTGCAGGGATGCGTGTAAATACGCGGCTTATGCCGTAGCTGGAATTAATAGCCGGTGAGATATGCGAACGGTTATTACCATAATGACCATCGCATAATTTGAATCGGCTATAGAAAACGCGTCGCGAACCTCTCCATGTTTTTTTTTCTCCCCCACGTTCTCTCCAGTTGTGTTGCATTTGGAACAGTTCGTGGAAAATACAGTGGATGGAGATGGAGATGAAGATTCGATCGAAATGTTTCGCGTGATGTCTAGCTAACTTTGGAGACGTTAAAATTTATATAAGTTTGGTTTGAATATATGTAATATATATAATTGGAAAAACTGGATATTTGAAAATGAATGTCAATGAATTTTCGCAGGATGCAGTAACGTAAGTATGTTGCAAAGCACATAGCAAACATATTTTATCCACCATTTAAGAGGTGGATAAAATAGTTTAATTCGATCGTGTGCTTTGTCTGTGGATATGATGAATTTTCGAATTTTTAATCGTATAATGGAAACACGACAAAGCGAATTTTATTGTACTCAATGTTTTTCTGAAGTTCCAATTGAGAAACGAATTCGTGGTATGCTTTTTGTGGAATTTCGTGCGAATTTCATTCACTACGTGTTTTTGCGTACTCCACCGTTTTGTTTTGCTGTAAAAAAATCACATTAAAAGAGATTTTTCAAAATGAATTAATAAAAATATAATTGAAAAGTCACGAGTGTAAACAATTATACGAGTTAATTTGTAAAATCTTTAAAATAAGTAAATTCTGATTTTTTGAAATAGACGGAATCATAACAGGAATTTTGGAATTTGAAAAATTTTTCAACGCAATTCTCAAAAAACAATCTCTTTCAAAATTTATTGATTAAAAAATCAATCCATTACAATAATTTTTGATGTCTACTTAATACGAGTTTTAATTACACTATTTCTGAATTTCTGAATGGAAAATTGAAATAATAAGCGAACCGACAATTTAATTGTAAGTAAAAATTTGTTTTTCGTACTCTAAATAATCACGTAAGCATTGATAATGGATAATAATCGATTTTTAATTCGTGATGCAAACAGAGCGTGAAACCAGAGGGAAAAGTAGAAGTGTCGGTGTTAGTCTGCCAATTATGGTATAATAAATGCAAAGTTATGGATCGAGTAATTAGTTGGATAGAAGTTAAAGCGAGTTGGTGTAATCGTGGCTTCTCGTCGAGATATCGTGCCAGGCCGCAATGGAGTTCGTCCTGTACCATAGCATATATTAATTACTACCTTCTGTTCGTGTTGTGCTTGAAATTCAAAAGATCCGCGCGGGAGGTTGCGAGTTTCCGGTTGTGATGGAAATTTCGATATGTTGTTCGGAGTATTTGGGCTGAAATCAAAGCTACGTAATCTCAACGTGTCAAAAATAAAACGAATAAAAAAAATTTCCGATCGATATTCCGATCGATAAAGAATTTTATTACACGTATGCATTTATTTTTGATTTATATGTAATAAATTATCGACACTTGGAATCGTTATTCAAACGGTTATTGAATCTTTCAAAGTATTGCTATTGAAAAAGGAATTCCAAATTGTGCTTCGTTAACTTGTAAAATTGTTACTTACTTCATTGACTTAGGATCAATGATTTTTCGGTCTTCTTTAGATCATTTGAAGAAATTTGTGAGTTAAAAGAAATATTTAAGAAGATACCGAATTAACTGCAAACACGTTCGTTCGTTTTTCGTATCTCTCATCCGAGGAAGGATCATAGAAGATCGATGAAACGGAAGTTAACTCGAATATACGCTTCTTAGATGCCAATTTAATGGAACTTGGTTTGTAACAAGGGATTAAGCTATGGAAGTACATCGACAAGGCCTCTAAGTGACAAGTTGTTTGAAACGCGACCACTTGCTGTATCAAATTACCCTGGACGAGAGAGGGCAGTGTTATTCTTGTTTGTAGAAGTGTCAGTCTGCATCGCGTTGTTCTTCCTCCCTTCCATCATCTCCGCACCAGCCTCTGCAAACATTCCCTCCCTATATACCTAGAAATTTCACCGGAATTCCTCTTATCTCCAGACGACAGAGGTTAGCCCACAGCGACAGCGGGTCAGGCTCAACCTGTTCGAAACAACGAGCAACCGACCATGAAGACGTCATGATGCCAGGCGCGAAAACTGGCCGCTTGTGTTCTGCTCGTTTGATACGATCTGCCCTCGCTAATGCACTGTGATCAAAGGGAAGAAGCTTGATGTTGATCATCGAGAAGAAGAATCATGGCTCATTAACTGTTTAGACGTTGATTCGATGTATAATTTTGATTCGTGGCTCGTGATATATTCTAATTTCACGTTTAAATCGTTGGAAATTTGTGCATCTATATTTAATTAAATTAACAAGGAAATCGGTTATCATCGTATAGTCCATGTAATTGATTCTTTATTAGTAATGTAATTAAACGAATAAATATGAAATTAATCTGTTTAGATACTTCATCGATGTATCTGAAATATGGCGTTAAAATATCAGAGTATTATGATTTATCGACACTAAAGACTATATCAGCCATTAATTTTCAGGATTGCTGATAATTTTAATTTTGTAAACGTATAAAAGAGCCGTACATCTAATAATTATTCCTACAAATTTCTTTTTTTAAACACAAAGAATAATTTGTAATCCATGTTCAATTCAATTAATAGTGAAATTTCTTTCAACCTGTTTGCTACGCGCGTGTACATATTTTTCCATCCGATATATAATCTTTTCATCCGAACATACACGTTACATCCAGGCATTCAATTTGCCCCCGAGGAACAGGGTACGGAATACTTTGCAGAAAGTAGTAACACAGTGGAGAAAGCACGCGCGCAAATTAATTTCCGCGAACGTAGTGGAGGGATGTTTGGGAAACACGGTCGTTCCCTTCCCTTCCGATGTTGGAATGCATCGAATACAAACCGCGGCCAGCCCGTGAATGCCTGGAATTAAATATTTTGTTATTCGAGCAACACCCGTTTTCTTTAGTTTCGAAGTATTTCAGGGACCTCGAAAGACCTCGAAAATCAAATCAAATCTTAAAAGTCTCTGCATGATCCTTGAAACTTGTCAACACGTTGGTAGAACACGACGTACACACGGTTCAGCCAACACAATTTTCTCGTATAATTCACAGATTATTTAATGTTGTATAGAAATTCTCACTCCCTTCCCGGTTTTACGTCACTTTCACTCGGTCCAACGTTGGGAAGAGACTCGGTTGCTTCTGTAATTTCACCCTTCTCTTCCTTTCTGTCGCCCACTCTCGTGCTGTTGTTTCGCCACGTTCTTCCTTCCTATTTTTCTCCTGCAAGATTGTCCCAAAATATTTACGAGTTAGAACGCTCGCTGTCTACGCTTTATGTCGACCGACACGGATTGTATTCGAGTCGTGAAAGACTCTCGACATTACTGCTGCATACGTGAGAAAATTCGATATTTATACGTTTTAGAAGAGAGTAGGCATGTTGAAGAAACAAATTTCTTGGATATTCATTATTTTCGATTAAATTTTTTTATTCTCATTCCCTTATTTCGATTACTACTTACGTATAATTCAGATTCATATACGATTATTTCAAAAAATTACAATTTAACATCTCGGAAGGATATTTGTAAATAGCGTCAAATAAACTGAAAATGTTCGAAAAATTAAAATTTAATTTAATTTAGAAAAGTAATTTCAACAGTGTTTTTATAACAGCCAACATAAAAGTTAACAAATTTAACCCATTTTAAGTTTGCACTCCTTGCATGTCTAATGAAAATACACGAAACAAGTTCTGTTTAATAAAAAGTAACTTTAAGCTATTCCAAAACGACGGACGATTCCCATTGAAAGTCCCTTCTATGGTTGACCATCGAGATCTGAAAAAACAACTCCCATTTTATCCGTATTTTTCAATTCCATTTTTCGTTTATATCTGTGCAGCTTACTACACGCTATGCACCAAACGTTTCCAATGTTTTCAAAAAGTCCTCGCGCTCTGCCGCGCATAACTCACACAAATTCATCCTCCCGTTTTGCAAACTAAAAATTCGCAACAAAACCTCCGTTTGCCCGGTGTTCCATTAAAAATTATTCTTGTTCTTTTTCCACCGTTTTCGCGTGCGTATCGTGTGCAACATTTGTGCGCTAATCTGGCCGCGCCTTTCGAGTCACCTGTTTTCGCGCCCGGGCACAATTGCTGCAACGTTTTCAAGGAAAGTTGGCGCGATATCTCGTCACACGTGGCGTCCTGTGTCACGATTCCGTTCATCTTTTTTTTCATCCCGTGAAAACGTTTCTGTCTGAGTCACGTGAAAAATTAATTATACAAATGCATCGCGTGTGCGCCCTGTTTCCTTCATCCATCGTTTTCTTTCGCCACGTTTCCTTCTCCGCGTAATTTCATTTATCCTCCCGCTTGTTTGCGCGACATATATAATACGTGAAATATTTTCCACTTTATTCTTTGATACGCTTTTAGACTTGGCGATTTTTTTCAACCGCGGAATATAATTGATTGAATTAGAGATCGGATATCAGTACTAAAGTAGGTTAATAGTTGGAAAGCTGGAGAAAATAAGTTTTAATGCGATCAAGAATTTCTCAGGGCGAAGTGAAAACTAAAAAATGCCCTCTCTCCCCTCTTTTCCCAAAGAAAAATGAATTTCCTCGTTTATTCGCGCCAACATTGTAAGTTCATTTGCATTTTGAAGTCGGTGACATAAATTACATATCCAAACGACCAGTCGAAAAGGAAGGCAGACGAAATAAATTTTTTAGACGGAGGAAACAGAAGGTCTCTCTCTTTCTCTCTCTCGTTTCTTCTTCCTCCTCGGCCAGGGACGCGAAACGCGTTCATTCGACCATAGGGGAACGTGACCCTATGAAAGCGAGATTCACGCGGCTCTTTGATCCTCCGGCTTCACCTATATTTTCCAGGAACCTAGTAGTTTGCAAACGGTTTCTGAGACAAACAAGAAAGGTATTTCACTCCGCCTGGTCGTATTTTCGCCTCCCTGCCGAGACCATTACCATCGTTCCATCGAAATTCGAAGGAAATAACATGGCGAGACGCGTTAACGTCCGTTTAAATTTCAATAAACATCGAATTCTTTCTCGTTCTCCGTTGTAAGAGTTCTGTCGGCAAATTTTCCCTCGTGAAATTTATACCAGGCATAGTTTAAACCTTGCCATTTTTCCTTTTCCTCGAGATTTCTTCACTCGAGGTTTTCCGTTTTGCTTTTTTTTTCTTTTTCTTTTTCCCTCCTTTTCTTTTTGTTTTGTTTCGTTTAGCATGAAATACCGAGTGGAGAATATAGGATGTCGTAAGAAGATGAAAATACAGGGACACTTTTAGCGTTTTCGCGTTGGAAACATTGCATGGTGGGATTATCTGGAAACGTGTAGCAGAATTTTTCAATTTTGCTCCGAGCAAATAGGAGGGTTGAGGATTCAAAGGATAACAGAGATCGCTGAAGGGATGGTCGTCCAAAGGAATCACTTTCCGCAAGAGAAACAATATTACTCCTCCTCTTCTGCTCGTTCACACGTTCGCATTGCGTGACTGGTAAAGCTATCTATTACTTTCTCTTATATAAAGTTTCTCCCTTTAATTTCATTATCAACCGCATTTATTTGATTCCCTCTACGAGAAAAACTAATTTCCCCCTTCGTATTTATCTTCAATTTTGAAAAATAATGCCGAAAATAATGCCGTTCTATCCATCCATGGAATTTACAACGACGTAATCGTACATTATATTATTATACATAAATTAGAAAATTTTCAATTTTCAACTTTCATTATTCATCGTATTCCTCCTCTACGTTCCTCTTTTTTATCGGTGAAAAGGAATGGTATATACCCGTTTATATTATACACGAGACCACGAGATACAATTTCTCCTATTTTTCAACCCTTCCTCGCACCACGCCCTCTTAATTCGAACGTTATCAGCACGTTACGGGCACGAGCCGAATTATCTTTACGCGTAAATATTGCGATTCATGCAACCAACAATTCCCTCGGCTAAGAGTCCGGCCGACCCGAATTCCCAAGTTTATCGGCTCTGAAACCGAAGTGTCGGGTATCGCGCGCGGGTCAGCCGTGTCACTTTTGGCAATGTGCCGCGCGACATTAATCCTCGGGGAACGGGAGCACAAAGGTGGCCCCTAGGTGGCAGCACGCTCGAGCAACGGGAGAAAAGTCCGGCCATTTCACCGCGACGAAAATACCCCTTTTGTTTCTTCTAATGCCTCCAAACCCCTCCCTCCCTCCTTTCATCCCCCGTGTTCGTTTCGTTCGCCCCCGTCTGACGCGCGCGAACACAACGCTCCTTCCACGCGCGCACTCAGCCCTCCGTAACCCTCCTCCATTCGAGCCAGACTTCCTCCCAAGTCCGTGTTCCCGGGATAATGAAAGGATCCTCGAAACGAAAGTCCATTGACGACGCGGCCCGATCCAGCTCGTTTAATCCGCACAGAGCACAGGAGTGGAATCCACTCGTATATCAAGCGGAAATAAAGAGTTTAGCGGCCGTAACTAAAAGCATTATCCTGTGACGTGTCGACAGGAAACGCCTCGGCCACCACGCGAGCGGTGGCCGGGGAATATTGTAATTGCAACATCGCCAACTCCGGATTGTGTATTTCTTCGTGTACCAGCTGTACGGACGATGGATTTGGAATGGAAATGGAACGACGTTGAATCTCGATTTGTGGTTTTTCTTAAGGTGTTACGGTATAGATTAAATTGATTTTAATTTTAACGTCTTCGTATTTTTCTTGTGACGTGATAAGCTTCTTCGTTCCGTCGAACGAAACACTCTCAATGTTTTTCCTCGAAATATGGAGGAAATTGGAAATCATAATAGGATTTTCTTGCTTCGACGAGTCGAGTTTTATAAACGATTAAAATTTAATCATAATATAGATTAATATAAAAATGATAATTTCTCCCAATATCGAGATTTTGTCTGTTTAAATATTTCAAGAAAATCGTTTAATTTTCAATTTTATTCCAGCAAAGTTAGGGGAAAGATATTCTCGAATTCAAATGTACAATGAATTTTTTATAAGATAAAAGTTCAGAATCGGAGTTGAATAAAGAATCTAGAATAATTTTAAGAATTCTTAATTGGCATTATGATGACTCTCTCGATGTTTGAAAGTCTAAATTATGCATATTAAAGAATAGCAACGTTTAAAAATATAGAGAAGAAAATTTTTTTACTTTTAATTATATCAGACATAAATTCATATAAATACTAAAGATATCTTAATAAAATCTAATTATTTCGTTTCAAATTCTTACCAACTTTCATCATTACTAATTCGCAATAATTAAACGATTTCAGATAAAATTTAATGGATAATTGATAGTTGATAAAGAGTAAAAATTCTCTTTAAAATTACATAATTCATCATTGATCAAATTAAATATAATAAAAAATGATAAGAAATAATATTCGATAATCATTAACATTAAAATTAATTACTCGATGTGTTTTATTTTCATTTTCATTTTTTTTTAGCCGAATTAATATTTTTCCACGAAATCAAAATTTTAGATTTATTATAAAATCTACGATATCTCCAAAGGATATTCCTTTCCAAACTTTTTCCCACAAATTAAGAAGACACAAAAGACCCAAGTCCTTAATATATACATCCATACATTTTCAAGCACCTTGATTCCTCTCTGAAAAGTAAGCTACATCCCTCCAATGCATCCGCAGCACCCTTCATCACTTCGACGAGTTCTCACGAGCATTTCCACGCGAGCCGTTGCATTATGCACCGAGCATAAGGGCCACATTACAGCGCATCCATTCCCGAATCTCTCACCACAGATGGCTGGGACGAATTATCCGGCTAAATTCTATCATCGTCATCCGCGCGGATATTATTTTCCGTGGAATATCGAGCTTTGCTTTTACCCTGCTCCCTATCACCCACTTCACCACCGTCCCCCTCCTTCATCCTCCCTCGTTCTTTCTGTTTCACGCAGTCGCTCATCCTCCGGTTGCCCGCTTCGTCGCAACGCCCTCGATCGTCGAGGAACACTCTCGTAGCAGGGAAGAAGTTTTCGAGAAACCCACCGGGAAATTAAAAGTCCGACGAGTGACTCGTAGTCGGTGACAGCCACCCTTCTTCCCCATTCTTCTGCCCATCCTTGCAACCCTCCTCTTCCACCTGGAGCCCTCCTCCCCCTTCGTTAATGTAAGGCCGAGCTATTGGAATATTTCATTAACAATGGAACTTTTTGCAAGATCGAAGGCGCTGAAGGAAACGAGGGACGGGGGTTATTGGTTCTCGATGGCCGACGGCTAAATACAACCGGATAATTAATTGATATCGATTAATTATTTACAATGGCCGAACCTTCGACCGGTCGGCGCGACTCGTTATTGATTAATTAACAATTCGAGGTCATCGTTGTACTTATTTCCCGTGTGGGAGTGAGATTATCGTGTCGTAGTATAATTTTATTATTTAAAATATCTTGCTCGTTTTTGGAAATATTAAAATATGTTTCGTATTTTCATTGGTTTAGTCAATACTGCGAATTATATTATTTCGGAAATAGGAGAAATATTAATCTCTACCATTGCGGAAAATTGCAATAATGTTGTGAAAAGAAATCTTTGTTGGTTTTGTTTATTCTTGTCACGAACTTGAATTATTCCTTTGAGACGAGCATTAACAACTTTGCAATATAATTATTTATCTACGATGTGACGAATGTTGATATTATTTTAATATGCATGAGACATCGCTTTGATGTACGTATTGTTACGTTGTTACGTTTAATTATTGAAGTACAAATAATATAATTACATTACGAATGTTCTCAACTTAAAGTAGCAACTCGTGGAATACATATATTTGGATGCCACACAAAGTAAACATTCAACTTCATCAATCAAATTACAGTAACTTTTAGCCCTATAATGTAATAAATTAAACGTTATATCTACTTCGTATTAAATTTCAGTAAATCTTTCTCAAGAAAAAATAAATCAAAGTTGATTGAAAATTTTTAATTTGAATTTCGAATTGTCTCGTGTTATGTATCATTAATTAGTTTTATTTTATTATGATTCATCATTGAAATTAAAACCTTAATACAAATTTTCTGAAATTTTTCCATAAAGATAGAACTTGTCCTATAATTCTACAAGAAAGCAAACGTATATTCTTCTATATCTTCAATCAAGATTAATACGAAATTAATTGGCAAGTGATAGTTAAGTCTCCAAAATATATATGTATGAATTTATTTTTTTAATTCGACCATGAAAAAGTCTTTAACACATTCGAACGCATTCCAAAAGGCAAGAAAGAAATGAAAAGAAAATGAAAAGAAAATAAAAAAAGGAAAGTACGGCACGTTATTCTTAATTCACGAATTAGAAACAATCGTTTCCAGCAAATAAATCTTATTTATGCCTACATCCGGAAATTGCAATGGTTTTTCGACCAGCCAATAAGACTTTTCCAACGGATAAAGCATCACTGGAAACTCTATGTACCACGATACCTCCGCTTTCCTTTTGATCAGATATCGAATATTAAATTGAATTTAATAATACAACGCAACAGGGAACGATACGAAAGCGCACTATTCGAGAAAAGCAGTAGCAATAAGAAAGAATCGAACTCATATTCCAAATATTGCGGGGGAACAGCTTTCCAACGTGAACTCTACACCTTTAAGCTTACCATCTTGTATATTTCGTCCTTGTCCGTTTCTGCACTCCTGATTCTTTTTCCTCTCTTCGTCAGCCGGCCGAATCGTCAAACGATTCCTTAAAATTGCTCTCCTTTCATGGAAACAGGGGAGATCGGTGATGAAATTTCGCAAAGAAAAGCTCGATAAGAGAGTCGAAGGAAAGAGAAACGACGTTAATGACAGAAAAGGAAGAATTGCTCTGAATAGTGGAAGAGTGGGATTAATAGAAGGTGGAAATTAGAATTGAAAACGTCTATCTTGATATTGCTTAATCCCGCAAAAAAGATATTTTTTCATTTGTTTTATTTATCATTTTTTGATAAGGAACTAAAAAAACTAGTACTTGTAAAAATCTCCATAAACAAGAAAACTATAACTTTATTATTCTGTTATTTATTTTATTATACCTTTGTTCTTTATTCACACACAGAAGATTATCCATTGGATAAACCGACGATATAGAAATTTTCCTGGAACGTCGGATCAAAAATTCATTTGATCTTGAATTGCCAAGCAGCCACAATAAAGCGACAATCAACCCTCTTCCGGTCGCAAATAGCCGTCGGTCGTGGACAATTTCAGAAAATCGACGCCGTGATGAAAAAAAGGAAACGACGACGAAACGACGAGGACCGCGAGGAAAGTCGATGAAATTCCTCGAAGGGTTGAAGGGTGCGGAGGAAAGAGGAAGACGAAACGGTCGACACGGCGAGGATCAGAGAGAAGAAGGGAAGAAGAAAGGGGGAGGGAGAAACAAAAAAGGAGTGGAAAGCAAGGAGAGAAGTGCGATAGAGAAAGGGGATCCAGAGGACGACAGTGGTCCACGGTTACCACGAACTACACAATAGTTGGCCGTTTCACAATGGAGCAGCTCCGGGCTGCGGGTGAGCAGACGGAATGAGTTTTTCTCCGTTTGCCGGCGAGAAGACTATTTTAGTTCCTATTCTTTCACCTCACGACACGCTCATTCCTCTCTTCCCCTCTCTCTCGCTCCCTCTCTGTCTCGACCTTTTTCTCCGCCTCGAAGCGTCTCATTCAGGGCTTCGTGCCGTGTGCCGCCTTCATAAAGTTATTATTTTACGAAGCCCTCGGGGATATAGGGTGAGAAAGGGAGGGGGGAAGGAGGAGAGGGGGTTAGGACCCACCTGGAAACTCATTTCGAATGAACCGCGCGTGAAGCCGAAATTAATTCGTTTCCGGCTCGCCTGGCCGGCCGCCTTGACGAATTTGAAGAATTTCGGGAACGCGAACTTTTCGACGCGCGACTGACGGCGTCGAGATGCCCGAGACTGGCGAGAAGGGGTTAGGGTTGGGGTGTACGAGTTCATTTTGAAAGGCATTCCGGCTACGATAAATGTTGGTTCATCGAACAACTTGTCGGCAGACTGATTGTTCGCCCGTTCTCGTCTTGGAATTTAATGGAAACGTTTGGAACGTGTGCAAGGAAAGAATATTGCGCAGAAGTATATCTGTATATCTTTGTCATTTTTATTAGAGACGAGTATATTGGAAATAATTGCTGATGGAATAATTAATTTTGTAATTTTAATAATAAAAAAATAATTCCTAAATTTCAATAACTAGTTATGTATTTAATTTATATATATATATTTCGTAAATATTTATTTATTTTTAAATTCAGTGACTGTAGAAAGTAATTATATATATGCCAAATAATTTCCAAATGAATTATTTTCAAATTTTTGATTTGACATATCAAAGTATCATTAAAAGATATTTGGATCCAATTATTTACATCCAATTTAAATGATAAGTCCATGCAGTGCAAACATTGTTACTATCCTTCAATTATTCGAAATAATGAATGATTTCTAATTTTAAAACCAAATCATTAGTAAAAAAAATAATTTATAAAAGAAGTATCGACTTTCTTTCAAGAGATATCCGATTATACCTAGAAAATACTTTCTAGCTCGTAGAGCACAGCTCTTTTACGAGCTACCTGCCAAGGATCTAAAAGATCAAAGACGATATTTCTAGGTGGCCTGGCCGGTTGATAAATGCGGGTGAGAAGTTTACTATTTAATTAGGATCTGATCAAGTTAGTGTAATTATTTTAGAGAAAGCATAGGAGGCGTGGTTACAGGATTTCACGTAGTCTTTAGATATGAAAGGGTTCACGGCCAGGCCGGCGTGAGACTGAAATTAATTTGTTTTCAGTTAATTTCAGGTTTAACCGGACCACCTTGATTGCTTCGAAGATTGTTTGGTCTGACGCCGCTCCATGCCCTTACATAAGTAGACGTTTCTGTAAAGCGGTTATTAATTAGAACACGATTGCAACTAATTACCCGGCGGAAAGGCTAAATGATTCATTTCAATCTTCTACACAGCGGGGCATCGTTTTGAAAAAGAGAATATTCTATTACATGACGTTTTGATTAGATAATTCGTTCCAAGTCGTTCTTCCAAGTGCGATCGATGAGGTAGAGGATAAAAATTTTACATTTGAAAGAAATTTTGATCATTTCTATTAATTTCTTTTATTTTTCATCAAGTCTTGCCATTTACTTATTGTTCTAAACAAAAATTGAATCATTCAGTAGAAGAGCTTACTCATTGCATGATTTTTAATTGTGCTGACAAATGATGGAAGCAAAATCATAAAAATACTATTGATTCCATATATCCTCGTTTAAAAATCAAATCTTTCTTTTGATAGAACGAAATTGAAATATTTCTTTGGACTCTTCAAAGTTCTTTATTTTTGAAATACGAATAGAAGTAAAAATAGGATATCTATCAATGAAAATTGATTCAATGAAAAGAATATTACGATAACGAAAAAAACAAACATACATTTCATAATATAATATAGTCCAAAAAATCAAAATACTTGCAACGGATAAAAAACAAAAGAGAGAAAATAAATTTGTACGTAATAAACCAAAAAAGAAACCACTCCATTTTTATTTCGCGTTTTTAAAATTTTAACAAACATTCGCGAAATTATATTCATCTAATATTTTTTTCCTAATCATCAGAGAACACAATAGTATTATTTGGCGGAAAAAACCAGGCACACTATGTATGCACGCGTACATACAATTTTATCCATTTCTGTTGGGGGTGCTATTGTCTTTTTTATTCACGATGACTCACGGTCTGACGCGTGAAAATCGGCTGGTTGCCTGCATGGAAAGCCAGAAACAGGACAAAAATATAGCGTAACTCATCGTGATCATCAAAACAATGGAGAAATTATTTTTGCTTTATCGCGTCGTTTAATGAATTCTGTCGATCGTCCGTTTCGATTCAGCCATGTTAAGGCATACGAACTTGATATTATAATTCTTGTATCTTCAAAATTATAGTCGACAATGTGCGCTAAACGTCAGTCTGGATTTATGAAACGTGGATGTTTCACAGTCGTTTCGTGTTCGTAACTCACGATAAACAATGAGATATAAAAAAGTGATAAATAAGTTTTTTGTGTATAAAATTGGACAATAATATTGTCTTCGAATATAAGCGTACGATGAGAAATGAAAATTATTAACGGTGAGAAATTATTTAGAAGATATTTTTACGTTTTTAATTGAACTGTAATCGCGTGAATCGTTCGTTAGCGTGAATGAAAACGTTTACAATTACATTATTTGATATAATTATCTTGTCTATAAAATGATTTAAGCAAGTTGAACAATACATTTATAATTAAAAAAGGATAAATACGTCTATTAAAGAAAAGAGATATGTAGTTCAAATTGTTCAAAAGGAATAACATATTTTTTTATATTAATGGTTTTCGTATATTTTCTAGTTGCGTGATATTTTTTTTATCGTATTTGTTTTTTTCGTGGATCAAATCCTCTCATCATTCCGTATAAAAAATATCAGGATATAGTGCTCACTATCATGAAACGAAATGACTCTCAAAACTGTTAGTCATTTCATCACTGAAAAATCTTTATTAATCGTTTGCATAAACTCTCTATAAGTTTGTTTTATAACGATGAATCATGTTCATGGTATAGAATGTTTTTAACAAGAATCGGAAAATAGGTAAAAGATCAGAAAAATATTGATAATTAAAAAAATACTTTGGTTTCATTGATACAATTTGCAATAAATAATCTTAATAAAATTCTATTCCTATATTTAAGATATATTTTATTGATATATTTGTCAGATATATTTTAAAATGGATCCTTTATATGCAAAATATTTAGTATGTTCGAAAATTTATTATATACATTGAGTACACTAATCATTATGATTTTAGACTATATCAAACGTTCCTTGATAACTAATTTGTTTGAAATATTAATTTGCAATATGCAAAATACGCTATCATTATTTATCAGGTTATTTATTTTGTAACTGATATTAAATACATATCAGCATTGAAATTTAGCAATAATTATTTATACATATTATTCGAACGATATTAAATAATTATTTAAATATTAGAACTTGTATATATTTCACTATATTCAAACTGATATAATAATATGTTATACATGTACTATATCAATCACAAAAATTTACATTTTTTATAAAAATTTATATTTCAAACTCGTTTCCTGATTAAAACAAATTCAATTCTGAAATATCTTATTCAAATTCCGTTAAAAATTTCATCGCATTCGAATTCTACGGGATAAAATTTTCGAAATTCCTTCGGTATAAATTTAAACGATTCTATCCCAAATTCTATCTTACAAAAATTTCATCTTCGTGGAAATCTTTCACTCGAATTCCAAAAAAAAATCTTGTTATCATCGTATATATATTGTAGAGAAATTCATCACGCGACTTCGATCGTTATATCAAAACATTTTTTATTTCCCATAAAATACAGAGATACATCGATTAAACGAAAGATCACCATTTAAGGGATAAATTGTACATTAACGAAAGTTTTTGGGCGCGTCATTGATCACCGTGGCAGCTTGTGATTACCGAAGGAAACGGAGATTTCGATAGATTGTCACTATTTTGTGACTACAGTCCCCGTGACCGCGTGATGAGGTACTGCAACGACGTCGTGAACCTTCTGAAACAATCTATTTCGTTTATCGACGAGGGTCAATCCAGTTTCTATAATGTTCGAGCGAAAATTTTTATTCTTTTCTTTTTTTTTTATCTTTCTCCTTTCGACAAACCTTGAAAGAATTGACGGAATCCTTGTCCTCGTCGTTGTTCCGGGGGCCAATTCGCGCGTTGTATGCCGGCACCGTACTCAAACGCAGGCAGAGGTTCCTCAGCGACCTTTCCATCTCCTTATGGGTCACACTGTGCTTGCCAGCGGTCACCGCTAGATTTCTTGCATCCTCCAATGATTCCTCGAGTATGTCTATGAGAACCGTCGAAAGAATGGCCTCTGCCTTCTTTGAGATGATGTAAGTTTGATCTGTACGATCGAAAGAAGAGATCCAAGGGTTTAGCGTGGATGTCGAGTAATAACGAAGAGTAATATAGAGGTTCAATAGAGGGGTTTCATCTAAAAGTATCTCTTATCGAAGGAAATTTTCAAATATTAATTTCAATAAAAATTACATTATTTATTTCATTTCAAATAAAATTCGTACGACTTTTATGGATATGAAAAAATTTTACTTCCGAAATTTGTATAGAGAATCGATAAAGATTAAAGTGATATTCAAAGGATAAAGTGGTTAATTCAAACGCATATTTTTTCCAGAGAAGATAATAATTTATAGTTTCTGTTATCTCATAATACTTGAAACTTTCACGACTTAATCGTGGCTCTTTTTCTTTAATTTATGCACTTTTTGGTTCCTTACTATTATATTAAAAATACATTTTCTTCAGAATTGGAAAAGTTTTTAAAGAAATAAGAACGCGAGTAGATCCAGCTAGACCGCGAGATCGTGGAAGTTTTTTAAAACAAACTTGTAACACGAAACTTTTAGTGTCTGAGGAGTTGAGTAATAAAAGAAGAATTGACTTCCTTTCCGACTGATTGCAAGTGTCTTTTTTAATTAATACTAATAATATAAATACAGTTAATCGTGTACACATTACTCCTTATTTTATCCTCTTTATATATATATACGTATCGTGATCTATGGGTCACTTTATCTTTTTCCGCGTGAAAATATACTTCATACATTTACACAACAATACGAATTGAAGTGCAAGTAAAAAGAAACTTTTATAAAGAGTTCCCTATCTCTTAATACATTTTCAAAATGCCAAATCAAAATGCCTGCGACACTTTCCTCGAAAACTTTTCCCATTACGATATTCAAGAAATGCACGAAGTCACCTTTCATACTGCACAATCTTTCATTTCGATGTTGGAAGCGAGAGGAAAAGCGGCGATCCACGAAGAAAATAGCACGAAACGATTCCTTTCAAATCGGGGGACCGTCGATGATTTTCAACCGCAATCGCGATTGAAACCGCTAGCCTTGACTCGCAGGATGGCATATCGCGTACACATAGGTGTGGTTGGCTTTTTATAGGCGTGGGTGTATCTCATTTCGTAAAGTGCAAGACCACTTCAGCCTGGCACCCTTCCATCGGTATCTAAACCCTTATGTCTCTCCTTTTATCGTGATTTCAACCTCCCTCGCCCTACCATTCCCTCTCCTCGTCTCCTCGCAAGCGTTTCGCCGAGTGTTTCAACAGAAGAAGAACAGTGCGATATCCCTCCACCCTTCGCGACTATTCTCTCTGAACAATTTCTTAAGACGCGGAATAGTTATCTATTCTGACGTTCTTCGAACGTCACGAACGAAAAACAAGAAATAAGAGTTTCGTAGGATTTATAACGATAATGAGTATGATGTATAAGAGTGATCTATAAAATCTTTGAATATTTGTTATTCTAACTTACTTCGATCAAAAAAGGGGAAATTATTTTAGTAGCTCGTTATATACCATTACGTAATATAAGAAATAAACACGTTGATCGGCTAATTTGCTTTAAAATTCGATTAAACTCTATTAAAATTAAGAAAAATTTAAATCGCTATAACTTCGAGGATAGTGATTTTTAATCAACGAATCAAGAATCGTTAGAAGTATTGAAGTTTTCCCTTTAAAATGCTTTTTGATTTATTTCGATACGACTTCCGGTTCCCGAGATATCGTCGTGTAAAGAAAAGGATAATTTTTGATCGTTTACCATCTCTATCTTTGTCGTTTATTCGGATCTTTTGCTCGCTCTTTGTTTCACTGATATTGCGATTCCTAGAAAAGTATACTAAAAGTAGTACACTATTCCAAAAAAATTATAATATGTATTTCCAGGAAAAAATATAGATCATGGACCCATTCATAATCTCTTTTCTATGGAGATTTTAAAACCTTATATCTCGGTAATCGTTTGAGATAACGGGATAAAACGGAAAGCAATTTCGCAGGTATGCTTTTCTTTATTTTTTATATAGAAAGACGAAGTTTCATTTGTGACTTTGCATTAATAAAATGATATTAATATGATGACAAAGCATAAAAAAAATGTTTCAAAAAAGTCTTCTTATTGTATCTGCATAAATAATGATGTTGAGAGAAGCAAAATAAATATCCTATATATCCTGTATATTTTTTAAATGAAAGATAAAATCGATATTTGAGAAAATACAACAATGAAAAAATAATTTGCGTATATATAAACCTGTGTTATTTTCTTTTATAATAAATCAAGAAAAATAAAAAGAAAATAAAATAAAGCATTTCATAATTTTGAAACTGTTATATGTTAGTGTATAATATTATAAAAGTTTAAAGATATATGTTTTAAATAAATTTTCACACATTATCTAATTGAATAAATGTCTAATACGAATTAACCTTTAATTACTTTTTTTTTTTTTTTGCTTTTTTTCTTCATATTAAACAATAATACAATAAATACAAATTTATGAACAAAGATGTATTAATTTTGCTTGAATATGAAGCGATTAATCGATTGTTATAATCGTTTAATTATTTTTAAACTTTTTCGTGGCTGTTACAAGAACTTTGAAACTTCGATAGGTTAATATGTTTCCAATGTGTTCACTTACTTGTATTTCTTTTTATTGCTGGATGTTTATTCTTGTTCCGTGTAGGAAGATTCTTTCGACGCATACTTTTGTTAGAAAAAATTATAAATATTTTTTGTTAAAACATTACGCCTGAAATAATTTATAGACTGTATGAAATTTTACGTCTTTACATGTGTGTCCAAATAACATACTGTTGGTTGATCTGCAACCAAATTCATAGAATATCGAAAATATATGTGAACGTGTATTTGTAATTTATATATGAAAAGTCAAAATAGAAAGGAAAAAAGTTAAAGAACAGCAGAAAAATTTTATAAATTTTACTTATAAATTAGCATTATTAAATAAATAACAATAATGCTAAAAATAATTAAAGTAATCAAATAAAAAGTAATTTTGATAATGTTGGAAATTTAGCATTCCCAATGTCCATTTATAAATCATTTCATTTTAAAAAAATTAGATTTTATCAATTTCTTCCTATACACAACGAATACAATGATATTCATGCTGATTTATATTTACAGATAAATAAAAAACAATCTTAATCTTCTTTCAGATGATTTAAATATAAAAAAAATTCAATAAAATATTATGATTTGATCATGGGACAATTGAAATTCTAGATATCAGAAGCCACAAAAGTAAAATTTATTCGTGTATGAAACATAGAGAATATTTATCGTACGTCATGTAGTATTAAAATTGTAGTCACGTAAACGTTTCTATTCCACGACGTGATATTGCATCTTAGTGGAAGCTAAGAAGATACAATTTTTCTTACGAGTATTCGAATATACGCGACTAAAGCTTTGGGTATATAGATTACGGAAGTAAAATAAATATATAATGTATAGATGATACACTCAAAAATAACTATGAAGTACGTCTATCGCCTACGTGAATGCCTGGTGAAAAATGTATTTTTGTAAGAAAAAAAAAAAAAGATTCCGTTTTATTTTTATTATTCATCCTTTTAAGTAAAATTTGTATGTTCCTCGAGATAGACAAAGTGGAGTTCTATTTGAAGAAAAATGGTAACGTAACGACACGTTGCCTTTTAAAATAATTGTGTTTACTAAAAGAAGACTCGTATAATTTGTCCAACCATAAAAATATAATTTGCCAGTGTAAGAGATCTCATACAAGAAATCTCTTTGTTTTAATATGAATATAAAGGAAAGAATAAGATAATAATATTTTTTTATCTATTCTTAAAGAGGAAATTCTTTACATAAAATTTAACATTCCAAAATTGCATCGTACAATTTTATATCCTTAATATTTCCGATTTCGAGCTTCACGAAGAATTCAACAATGCTCTTCTCCCGTTGTTAACGTCGAAATTTATCGAATGAGGAAAGAAAGACTTTTCCCTTGTGTATCCTCACTCTTTATCTGTGTCTACTCTTTTGTAGTTGATACAAATCCTTAACAACGGTGTCCAGGGAAGTTTTGAGTCGAGTTGCATCAATGAAAAGATAAATCTCCTTCGAACATCGAGAAAAGCAGAATTTAAAATTTACGAATCGTGACTGAAAACGTTGAAAACTCTTTGAAATTCGTAAGTTCATCTTAATTAAGAGAACATCTATAATTTATTAATACAAATCTATAGTAATATCACATTGCAGAAATATAATGTAATTTGATTATATTACCTCATATTTTTATCTCATAATGAAATACAAATAAAATACAAATAAAATAATAATTTTTCAGTTAAAATATCATTCATTCAACAATTCGAATAAAAACTGTCCCCTATTACATCTTACTAAATCACAACGTTTCTAATGATCATCATCAAGACATTATCCTTAACTCGACCACCGAGGCAGAAACAAATCACTCTGTACAGGTTTATAATTAAGTTTTTAATGTGAACGCACGGATATTAGTCTTCTGCCAGAATGGACGTAGGATCCACAGAGTGCAAAAAGGAGAAAGCGGCGAAATGGAAACGGAGATAAAACCGGAGGAACGATCCGGTGACCTCCCTTCTTTGTCTTGCCTCCCCTCTTCCTTCTTCCTCCTCGTTTCTTATTAAATTTCCAAATCAACGACCGCGAAATATCTCGGCCAACCTGTTCACGGACTAAATTTTCCTTCGTTGTTTGTTTGAATCATCAAATATGAATTATAGACATTATTAAGTTATAGACTGACTTAAACGCCATCTTTGAAATAAAACATAGACTGTTTGAAATATTTCGAAATATTTGAAATATATTATTTGAAGTAGTTATTCTGATTTACCTATGTGCAGAAATTTTCATTGACTAATCGCTTCGAGAAAATTGTTTTCTCAAAAGAAAAACACATGACTTGGGTTCTCTCCTCGCGGCTGAGAACGGAATTTACGAGGTTCGAAAACGTTAGGGCGTCCGTCATAAATTTTGGAGTATGAAAGAACCAGCCGCTATATCAGCGTCTTGATTTACCCTAAAAATATTGTCGTGAGTCGGTGATAAGCCCATTATTTATATCTATCCGAGTTATTCATATGAGATTTAGAAATATTTTATAACAATAATAGTTCGATGTACAGAAAATGGTTATTAATATTTTTTTTTGATTGAATTAATATCATTAATCATTCTAAAAAAAAAAAAAATTAAAATTAAAATTGAACAACGAATGTGATTATAGAGATGTAAAAGATTGAAATTTAAAAATGTGAAATGGATGTTGTTCCTGTGAAATATATTATTATGTTGTTACATATTTTTGACAAATTAATTAATTAGAGAAAATAAAACAACAAAAAGATTTAAGATAATTAATCTTACACTCAACAAAGAAAAGACAAACAAGAATTATCACAAATATTTAAAATAAATAATATTATATGAAACAACATGAAATATTAAGAGAAAACGAAATAAGAGAATAAGCTTCTCTTTTTAAATAGAGGAAAGCATCCATTGTGCATATTTTGTACTCAATCGCGATGATAAAAGAAGATTATATTTTGAAAAATTAATTAATCCTATCAACTTTAATTATGCCATATCCTCCTAATGTACTTGAAACGTTAACGAAACTTTTAATTGCAAGACTGAACGAGTTTGTAATACACGTTTCGTATACGATACAAGTTGATAATGGTACAAGCCAACTAATAAAGTTGCTAATGAAAAAAAATCCTGAATTAATGAAACATTTCGTTTCGTTCTCGTAAAACACGCAGTGAAACAAAGGTTTACGAATAATGCATGCTCGCATTGAAAGTTTTAAATAAAATAGAATGTTTATTTATGAGTATTGCCATTGGTGAAAATTTTTCTTTTCTTTTTTTCTTTTTCTTGTTTTAACACTTATACGTATTATATTCAATTCCATTCACTTAATATTTATTCAAATGCGGAATTTTAATCATAGATATTTTTCTTCAATCTAAAATTCTAAAAGTAGCATTTTTATTAATTTATACAAAATTATAAAGAAAATATTCTTCGTATTATTAAAATCATTATATTATATCAAAATTTTCATTTAAATCCCAATCAATCTAATCTACTTATGCAAAATTTAATTTACAAAATCCTTCTTTCTCATATTGCAAATTTATATTAATTTCTTTGAATTATACGAATTCTTGAAACTCTATATTACAAGAATATAAACGTATTATCTCGGAAAATTGCTTAAAAATTACAAAATTCTATCAACTTCCTATTTATATTATCATATTTATATTTTCCTTTTCGTCACGATGCAACAAACGATAAATCGCGCGATATATCCGACTCGGGGAATCCCGTAGAAGGAACAGATTGCCGGCAATTTATTTCCAGATAGCGTGAAACAAGATTCACTGGACGAACATTGTCCTAACGATGTGATTTATCGTTGGCCATCATCGTCTGGATCTCTGTCGGAACGTCAAGTCGTGTGCAGACCAAAATCTCTGTTGCGTGAATCGTGTGTGTATCGCGACACTATACATTAAACGAGCCACTGGGAGAGATCTCTAGATTCGCGGCTGTGGGATAAGCGGCTTAACGAAATATCTGCCAGTCCAGCAAATCGTTACCTTTGCCTCTGAAATCAGTCAACAATATCCCAAAACGTCGAACAGTTAATGGAAGAGAAACAGTCAAGTGGGTACTGCATCTCGAATTTATGTAAAGCTGTATTCTTCCAATTGTTTTTTGCCATTCAAAAAAATTGACGTTTGATGATTATTATCTTTCGCCAATCGATAGATGGATCGTATCTACGAATCATTCAAACGAAAGAATAGAAAATCGATTTCGAAGATCGATGTCGAAGAGAAGGAGTGGCGATGGGTGAAAACAAAGCGCGTGTTATTTATTTATGTGTGAATAAATAGGATAAAATTATAAGGAAATGAAATTAATTTTATTAAAAGTTGCTAATATACACGTAATTTATCGATTAACTGAATCGACTAAAGATAGAACTATTACTTACCTATCATATCTCGTCGTCTTCAACGTCATGTGATGCATGCTCTTCAAAAACTCGATCTCAAGTTATTAAACAACAAGGTTTATTATTCATATATACAAACGTTTACATGCTCGTTAAAATGTTCGACCAATTGATTGACCAAGCGTTAACGCGTTCGCCTGTGAAACGCGCTCATTCTCACACGATACATCAAGTATTCACACGAAACAATGTTCAACATGAAACCACGTTTACCGACGATGACATCGGTATACGGGAAGCCTTTTCGATTGGGAGACGAACATTCAAGGAAGAAAATTTATTGTCTATGTACAAACGTCGTGATCGTCAAGACGCTCCTCTTTGTTTATTATCTTTTTTCTTTATATTTAAGATTAATTACTAGCTTAAAACTAGGTGAAAAATAAGATCAAGACCTCGACAGTTCGGGATGGAATCTTAACGATACTTATTGTCTATTTACAAAACTTTTGTTTGTCATGCTTGGCGTTTTTTGGCATGAATCAATCGTAGTTTCGCGGACAGGACAGTGAATTGTGAGCCACGGTCGTTTCTTTGTTCCATTTAAATGTGTGTAAGGTATTGTATAAAATTTTACGTCAGTCCTTAAACATCAAACGATTCGTTTTATTTAACCCTCTAACGTTTTACGTGAGAAAAGAAATTATCGTTTATTAATTTTTATAATCCGAGAATCGAAGCCTAGAAATTTGATTATGAATTTGATAATAAGTGAAAATTAAATGATAAAATTAAAATCGAATGTGTGGTATTCCGACGATGATGCTTCGTGATCAATCATGAATCCGAAATATGCTAAAATTATTTCTTTTGATGAATTTTTAAAAATTTTTAATCAAAAGATTCGACGCAAATTGAATGATCAAAGTATTTCAGTAATTACGATTTCTGTCTGAAAGATCCATTAAAATATATATACGTTTCATTTTATTGAAATTTTCATTTTAACTTTAAAGCATAAATATTATAAAATGAGTTACGATAAATTGATACAGATTGAAACAGATTAAAATAGATATACATATTATCTAATTAAAGCTGCCCCAATTATTTTTGCTTTCTGATTTTTTAATAACCGGATATAAAATAATAAATATCTGTAGATAAAATAGTTCAACTTTTAACAAAACCTTCAATATTTATAACTTTATTAAAAATAATATTAAAATATGATTAAACAGTTTCGTTACACATTATGAAACGAGATTATAATTATTACAATTATTATAACTTTTCCTTATATATAATTCGTCAGTGCGATTTTCGATCTTTCAATTTAAATTTTTCTCACTAGTTTTATTTATTTATTTATTTTTTTAATATTTTTCCAAAAGCTGTATTAACATGACAAGCAGCTTTCACCGTACTATATCAAAATCTGAATTTAAAAACCAGTCTGATTTATTTATATTTCATTTTAATAACTATTCAACAAGCCGCTAGAATAATTTTTGAATTTTCAAAGTTGCGCCATTTTATATGCAGTAACGTAACTCGATAATACATCACGCACAATAGAACGAATAAATAAACCTTACAAAATACACGTATGCGTGGATACGAGTTTCGAATCACGCGACGTTTATCGTTGCAGAGGATTAAATTCACGATGTTTACTCCAATACCTACCTTCTTCCCCCAAAAGGAATACGAAAATCATCGAAACCAATCATTGAAGCGCGAAGACGATTGAAAACTAATAACTGTTCGAACGAAATACCGATCCAATACTAGAAAACGAATCGTGGCCTCTTAGTTTGGTCAACATCAGTCGTAACGCCACGATCGTCGATAAACCACCCCCTAGGAGCCATCTATATACAGCTTTCCTGGACGCGAGAACTTCTCGTGTAAATATCGTGGCTACGATGAACCGGGAGCGTGCTCGGCCGTAACGGACTCAAGCTTCTCTCCACTTTCTTCACGTACCCGTTCGGATATATCCACGAATCTTTCGTATGCAGCACGGACGAGGGAGACGGATAATCCAACTCCTCCAAATGATCGAAATCTTTCGTCCTCTCCGATTTCACGGCCTCGTAACCCGGCTCGAATATATCCGGCCTCTTGTCCATCTTGCTTGGGATCACGTCCGGATCCTCGTCGGTCACATCGTTCCCCACCTCACCCTTCGCCTCGCCCCCCGACTCTTTGCTCGACGGGGCCACCCCCATCATCCCCCTGTCCTCCTTGGCCCCACCGTACTGCGCCAGTTCCGTGTGTGCCTTGATCGGTTGCATCGACGGATGGCTGCGACGATACAGGGTCAGAGTGATACCCACTATCAGGATGCACACGGCCGTTATGCCGCCGGCGAAACACGCCACCAGAAGGCTGTAATCCGGACTGTCGTCGGAAGTTCCGCGATCTGGGGACAGAAGGAAACGTGACTCAGACGTGGAACACGATCGTTATCGCGCGAGGGGACACATACGTTGCGCCAAGGGTCGTTAACGGGGCTTTTAAAATCGCTGACGATCGTTAACGCGCACCTTTTGCGCCCTTCTTTCTTTATTTCTTTCTTTCTTTCACCGATAGATGTCGCCCCAGATACGTAACTTCGGCAGGGGTTTCGCGGGGATAATTGAATTTCGTTATTGAACCGCGGCCAGTTTCGAAATTTCATCCCGGCAAGCTGCAGCTACGTTCGCGCAATTAGAAATGTAATTAAGACTCGTTCGACCAGACTTGGTGGATTTTGTAATGGAGATCCGGCGACTTAATTAGCTACGCTTCCGGAAAGTTTTTCGGTCGAAATTGGAATTTCACGTTCGTTGTTTTTTCTTTCTGTTTTTATTTTTTTCTCTCTTTCTCTTTCTCGGCCCTTTTTATTTGAAGATACTTTCTTCTTTATGATACTGATAATTTGAATCGAATGAGAAGTTGAACTATTTGCTGAATAATTAAATCGCCGTTTACTCCTTGAAGAATTTTTATTACAATTTTCTTTATTCTATATTTTGATAACACGTATTTTTAAATAAGTAACGATAGACTATTCTTATTATTTTTATATTAGAAGAAGACTGATTTTATTTACTTATTAATTCGAACAAAGGGATATAAAATATTGAGAAAAAGTAAATAATCTAGCGAAGAATATTTGCAATATATTTCAGAATGAAACACTGTATCGTCAATAATCAAATTCCTTTCGAAATAGAACGTGACTTGTCCTTGAACGACAACGTATCTTGAAGAGTATCTTACGTGTCCGATAAACGAGATTTTCTTTTTCCTTTATTTATCGGATCACGAGGGAAACGTAAAGAACTTTCGGTAGCAAAGATTAAGAAAGGGAAGAGGACGACGATGGTCGACGAAGCTCTTTGGCATTCAGAAAGCGCTTTGGTTCGTTAGCTAAACGAACGTTTCGTATATATACGCCCTCCTACGCGCATCTGATACAGATGTGTACGTATCCATTGCGAGGTAAACATATACTGAGATAATTTGATTTGTATATAGCTAACGTTTACAGGAAATTTGTAATCAGGGTAAATACTTCTAATGCACCGGTTTAACTTTAAACGAGATCAGGGAAGAAAAGCTCAGAATCGCAAGTGTTGTTTTTGCATATAAAGTGACTCCAAGCTACGTGATACATTTGTTTGTAAAAGGAGATGATGAAAATGAATCAAAAGAGGATTGATTAGATTTAAAAGAAAATAATGTTAAATTAATGTTGTAAATTTGATTTGTTATGCAGATTATACAAGAATTGTACAAATGTTTTATCAGAAGAATAACGAAATCTTGTAATTTTTTAAGTATATTTGCAAAGAAACAGCGTTTTAAATATCTATTTCACGTGTTATTTTTATTAACTCTGATAATTTTTGAATTTCAGAAAATATTTTTAATTTTGAGAGATGATTTTCATTGCAATAATAAAGAAGCTATTGTTAAATGGATTATAAATCTTCAAAGTTTCATCAGAATAATTATATTAGTATTTCATTGTGTTTATTTTTTTTTCTTGAATAAATATTATCTCATTTCTCTTTAGTCGTTATAGAATACTCTTGTCAATATTATACTTTTGTCTCCATTTTCAGTGAGATTTTTATGTGATTAAATTGTGCATTCCATTCTCTCAATCACAGCTTCTACGTAATTACGTTAAAATATTTTTAGATAATGAAAGTCTCGATAAATATTAATGAATAGTAATATATATACAAATTTTTTAATTAAAAAATAAATATACGTATATATTATTGCGATGTAATTATTATATGTGAAAATTAAGTTATATTGTTTGAATATATTTCAATAATGTTAAAGGCTATACGATATATTTCAATAATTTTTATAATTGTTTTATCATAAATTGAATTCTGGAGAAAAATGAATATTTGTGTATATATCTGAATTGTAAATAATATTTTGTGCCTTTCAAAATATTATGTATCCTCGAAAAATTTGTATATTTTTACGGTGACAAAATTCATTATTATGAATGAAAGATATAAGCATAAATAATGGTTATATTATATCTAGAACCATCTACTATGGATTCTCAATTTTTACGAATGGACTTGTTAAATATCCATTTCATTATAAATGGATGCATCTCTTGAATGAAACATGAATGTATATCATAAATTCATATTATTTGTTGACAAATATAATAAAAAAAATATTACTATTTTGGTAAATTTTGATAAATTCAAATATTATCATCAAAGTGATATTATTCAATTCATTTATCTTCCAGAAATATCATATTATTAATCATTCTGATAAATTTTATTTCCATCGGATAAAATTACGTAGAAATTATTTTGATAATAATACGATATTTCGAAAAAAAGTTTTATTTTATTAGATCAATCTAATATCACAATTTCATTATTCTCATCATTGTATATTTATCTATTGTAATTATTACAATACATTCTTATTTAGCTATTAATTTTAATAACATAAAAAAAACGCAATTTAAATATTTTCAAAATACGAAATAAACACCTTATTATCTTGAATCTATTTAAAATCATATTTTTTTAAGAATAACATATACATATATAATACTATTTCTATTAATCGATTAAAAAATATAGAATTTCAAAGCTACGATCCTCAATCAATCTCGAACCAATTTTAAACATTTTTCACATTGTTATACTTTCCATATTTCAGAAGCAAATTAATACATCTTCATTCAAATACCACTCTATATTATAAAAAAATCACATTAATTCTAATTCTAAACGAATTCATTTTCAATATGATCATTCGCATTTATAAAATCTTCAATTCCTTATGAGAATACGCGTATTAGTATGAAATGGTAAGGACACGGCAAAACCGGTTGAAACGGTTTCGAAGAGGTTCTCAAAGATTGGGGACAGGGTTGGAGGTAGTCCAGGTCCGCATTATCCGTGGAACGTACACAACCGAGATCCAAAGATGGGCTCGTGTTGCAAATACCTGTGTCACGTATATATATATTACGTACATATACACGCGACATTTGCACACACACATACACGTGGGGAAAGAAGCATTTCCACACACAAGCCGAGATCGTCCACGAGCCGACATGAATAAATCATGAGGATGGAAATTAAAGGCGATAAATGCGCCTCGAATGAGACAGCAGCGAGGAAAAGACTTTATGGGATTTTAATTCAGCCTCCGTGGAAAGGAGTATACGAAGAAACGTGTCATACGGAAAGGAAAAAGGCGAAGGAAAGGGGAAGTTGAAATTATCGTGGATACGAGTATAATTGCGATCGTGAAAATTGCTTGTCCCTAAGATAAGTCCACGCGAACGCAATGTTACGGGTTGTTGAACTCGTGATACAATTCCGGCTAATTGAGATCCATAAAAAACATTGCGTCCTGTTGGCAAAGAACCTCATGTTTACGGTTTTTTCTTTGTATTCCTCGTGATTATATTTGTCTCTTGAGTTTTGCGAGAATGGAAATGAATTTGTAACAATTATTTGATATTTATAAAATGAAAAAGAATTAGAAATAATTTGATACTGTTACGTCATAATTGATTTTTCTATTTTATATTCCTTCTTGATATTTTGTTTTTAATCTTTTTCATCCCGATTGAAATTTATTTGAAATTTAATCTTTTAATCTTCAACAAATAGAGAATTTTTAACGCGAAATCATTTAAAAAGAGATAGAGTATTATATTATAGTTTAATTAAAACGAGTTTTTATTCTACTGATTTTTAAATACTTTTATATATATATATATAAAGATTACTATATTATATTAATTAAAGCATGTATACTTGTATTATATTTTAGTAATTTAAAATATATTCCTTCTCTTTGAATTTTATTAAAAAGCTATTAAAAAATATATAAAAAATTTTAAACTATCACAGTTCAATTACATTATATCGATCACACATACGTAGATTATAAATTTCTCTTCTACAATTTTATATCCCTTATTTAAAATTTATAAATTACTACTGTTAAACTTCTTCTTGTTATTGATACTTTATGCTCAACGAATATACGATAAACTAATAACAGTTAGTTCCAACAGATAAGAAGGCTCTAGAAAAAAGGCATGCGTCACTTTTTTTATGCTGATTTAAGAAATAGACATTCGAGGAACTTACCGGTTGTGTACATCGCGACTGCTTTGAGCGTGACCGGTTCAAGAACCACAGGATCGCTTCGACCCTTTGCATTGACAGCGTAGAGATGAAGCCTGTATTTACGACCAGGCTCCAAGCCAGGAACCTCAAAAACGGGACCGGACGAGCCGGATCTCTCTGTGTGGTTCAGGTAGATGGTATTGACGTGATAAACGTTCTCCTCGCTGTAGACCTCCAGCTCGTAATTAGTTAAGGGCAAACCGCCGTCAAACCCTTCCGAACATCTGACGATCAACCAGTCCGCGTCCCTCGAGTCGGTAGCCTTCAAGTCTTCGTGACCTATTTCATAGAAAAACGTGATGGAAGCCTCGAGGAAGGATATCCTTGAAACTATACTCGAAATATAATTATAGAATATTCTTGGTTAATTGATATATATATATAGAAATATTTCCTTTTTGAATAAATACTTTTAAAAAAATCACATTTTATTCCTTCGATACTTTATATTATATTCATGTCTTCATCTGCAAATTTGAATTCCTTTTACATTTGCTATTCAGAAATATCAAATTTCGTCGCTCGGAGATCAACGATATACATTATCCAAAATTAAATTATTCCCCAATTATAAGTATATACAAATAACGATAATTATAATTTTTCAAACGAACGATTCATATTACTCTATTTAAACTTTCCTCAATTTGCCTGAACGAACGAAACGAGCAAGAAAAGGTTATCCTCGCGTATATAAAATAACCTAGAAAGCAACACCTTTAACAACATTTAACGTGCCGTCTCGCCAACACCAAACATCCCCCGTCCCCATCTCCATCCCCAGTGTCACTTTCCTGTAACGAAAAACCGGCTACCCCTCGAAGCGTGCGGTAATCGATCCCCAAAGGGGATCGCCTAATTTCACGATCGTTTTCACGCACGGTCGAACACCTTGTCTCTCTCTATCTCTCTCTCTCTCTCTCTCTCTTTGGTCGAGGGTATGCCGGAAAACAAGCTGTTGAACACAATACCGGGTCTATCGAGTTGTGAGCTACCATACTATCCTACAGGAGGATACGTAATGACATAGTTAGGCGCGTTTAGGTTGATAAAAGGGTTCCAGTATCACTTACCCATTCGATACGCGTACGGGCCGGTCGATTGTAGGGCCGTGCAGTTCTGAAGGGGATAGGGTTTCCCTGCGACGATGATCTGAAAAAGGCAGGGTGTCTTTTGCACCCCTATCCGATTTTTCGCCCAACACGCGACCGTCCCGTAATCCATGTCGTTCGCCAGAGTATAATTCAACCTGGATCCGTGCCAGTGGCTGGTGATTAGGCTGAGCGGTTTCACCGGTGTGAATCTGTTGGACGGCACGTTCATCAGCTCGCCGGAATTGTTGAAGGTCCAATGGAAAGTGATGGGCGGCGGTTTAGACTGCACACCGCACACAAGGGAGATGGTCTCGTGCTTCAAGGCGCCGACCACTTGGGTGGATGACCCGTCCTTGCACACAGGCGCGTCTGAAGATTCAAGTGGACGTTTAAGTTGTTCATCATTTTTGAATTATGACGATTGAAATTGCGAAGCAAAGAGAAATTGGGAGGCATTGAAATTGCATTTTTGGGACAACGAAAATGTAATAATGACGCACAATGTTGTTTAGAGAGGAATATTCTCTTAAGAAGAGGAAAGGATAAAACTACTCACACATTATTTCCAACGTTACAGGTCTGCTGGTAGATTTCCCTTCGACATTGACAGCCATGCAAGAATATTCGCCCGCAGAATTTCTAGTCACGCTTCGCAAAACCAAAGATTGCCCGCTGGGAAGAAAAATTCTAGCAGTCATGTTCTGATGTAGCTCCTTCCCATCCTTGTACCACACCAGCTTGTACGCTTTCGGATTCGCTTGAACGTCGCATTCGAAATAGACATCATCGCCTTCGTTTATGTCGTTTGCTTTCAGACTCAAACCTAGCTTGATCGTCACTATTGGTGAATCTGAGAATTTTGTGCCCAGAGAATCAATATTTCTAAATGTTATAACAATTCAAGTGAATATAAATCAATATTATCAAAATTGATAAAGAAATATTGATATTTCAATAAAAAAATAACGATCAATTTAATATGCTGTGAAATATATAATATTGCTTGATATTATAATTGTAATATAAAGATTTTATTGATCAATGTTTAAATTAATCAAGATCTAACTTGTTTCGAGCAAAAGATTAAAAATTACTTTTAAACCAACTTGATGTCTTCGACGTAACATTAATAAGATCGTAAGAAACAATATTTTTCAAGAAATAAACGTATTTATCGCGTAATTTACTTTAAAACTCGATTAAACTCCATTAAAATTAGGAAAAATTTAAATCGCTATAACTTCGAAGATAGTGACTTTTAATCAACGAATCAGAGATCGTTAGAAGCGCTGAACCTTTCCCTTTAAAACGCTTTTTGATTTATCTCGATACGACTTCCGGTTTTCGAGATATCGTCGTGTAAAGGGAAGGGTAATTTTTGACTATTTATTATCTCCGTCCTCGTCGCTTACTCGGATCCCTCGCTCGCACTTCGTCTCACTGACCTATCCCAAACTGCAGACAAGCGACAGACGCGATTCCTGGAAAGACGCATAGTACGCATTTCCAGGAAAATATGTAGGTCGCGAACTCATTCACAATCTCTGTATATTCTTAAACGCTATGGATACTTTGAGTCCTTATATTTCGCTAACGAATTGAGATATCGAGATAAAACAAAAAGGGATTTCAATGGTATGGTTTCCCCTATCTTTCGAACGAATTTTGATGATAAAATTTTTGTTTCTTTTTTATGTTTTCTACACGAAAAAGTTGAGTTTTTTTTTCCATTTCTTGAAATTCTGTATTTGAATTGGATAATCGCAGTGTTACAGAATGGCCATGAGAATCATTGTTAAATTTTGTATTATATTTTAATTTTAGCGAATTGTTAAATCATATTAATCTAAAATTTTTGTGATTTTATAGTATTCATTGTGTTTGCGATAATTGCTTAAATATTTATAGGATTGAAAGATTAGAATGAAATTTGTTTCACTTACAATATACTAATAATCGCCATCTATTTTCGAGGGCGCTATCAGGTACTACTGGATTCTCTGCTCGACACGTCAGATATTTCCCATCATCCTCCATGGTGGGTACGTAACTCAGCACGCTTCTCGTAATGTTCGGACTATCTGCAAACTACGAAGAACTCAGAATCTAAGATCACGCGTATCTGTCGTGTAAACATCGTGGAAATAGAACACGGCAATCGTAAGTTCAAAAATGTTATACTCACATTTCTGGCCATATGTTTGACCTGGTGGTTTCCCTTCCACCAGGTGATCACAGCCTCTGGCCTAGAACCCGAACTGGTGCATTCAATTTCGTACGTTCTTAACGCCGACAAGTGGGCTCTTTTGTTCGTAATATTCACTAGCAACGGTTTCACTGGAATTTGAAGGGTGTCGTTGAATCGATACCAGAGTAAAAAAGTAATGTTTCGGATACAAAAGCAATCCAATTTCGATTTTTTTGAAATTGTGAAAATATACTCTTTATTAAATTCCAGTGAAATGCAGAATATCAACAATAATAAAACGATAAACAACATATGATTTCGAAACATATTTTTTGTGAAAGCAAAGTAATTTTAGAATTTTCAGACAAGCTCTTTATAAAATTTGAAAAATTTAATAAACGTGATTTGTAGATATTTAACTCTGAGAGCAGATATAACAAGAAAAATAAAAATACAATGCAATATTCAATCATCTCAAAGTTTCCAATAAACACAGCAGTTTATTAACAAATAAGAAACTTTTAAACTGTGATTAAGTCGTTGTTCCCTTCTCTTTAACGAGAAGTAAACATTCGGTAAGAGAGATTTGACAAGTCGAAACAGTTTCTCACTCACAATTAATATCCAAAATAATCTCGGAAGTGAGAGGAGGCACGAGATGCGTGTTGCTCGCCCGGCAAATTAGCCTAGCCCTGAGAAACTTCCTGGTGACGTTCGAGATATCGAGACGATTTATCGTGATATCACCATGCTCCAACGTGTAAGTGTCGTCCATCGCTCCATTGAAATGCCACGTGACTTTCGGTGGTGGTGAACCCCCGATTACCTCGCACAATAAGGACAATTCGCTACCCTCGTTGAAGGACTGTAATATCTTGGCCAAACTTCTACCGGCGCCGGTGTAAATCACAGGTTTGTTTGGTGGCACTGTCGTAAGAGTGGATTTATGTACGTCATATAACATGGATATTTACTTTCCTTTTAAATCTTTTGATAAAAGTTGACGCACGCGATATTTTCTCGCGAAAAAAATTTATTTTCGGTAATAATTTATATATCTGTTCGAAACAATCCTTTATCTATTCGCATTAGATGAGATATTGTTTATTATCTGTTTCAAATCTTGTATCCAGTTCAAAAAGCAAGGAGCTGTAAAATCCATATGTGTTAGGAAGATAAATTGTAATTAAACGGTATAAATGATCGTCACAAAGCAGTGTTAAATTAGAGGCAAATTTTGTTTAAGCATATATTGCGTGTTCTCATGATAAAACTATTGAGAACGACGCCCCATGAAACGCATGTCACTTAAAAAACATACACGTACAATTTTTTAATCTTTAGAACAGCAAGAAAATATCACGATTCCTGTTAAGCTTGCACAATTAATTAATTTGAAATCACGTTAGCACGTTGGACAAACGTAACAAGAAATTCATAATGTAATGAGTTAAAATAACACGGTTTGCTCTTACTAGTTAACTAAAGATTATCCTGTCCCATGCATTTATAATACCATTGCACCGTGTTTTATCGTTAATTTTTAAAGAAAATCTGTGCCACCGTGAACAAAACGAAGAACAAAATTTCTCTCTATTTACAACTTTAATTTCATAATGATAAAAGAACAAGAATAATATTTTTTTAATTGAAAATTGAAATATCAAAATTTGATATTCAATATTCTATGAGAAACTCTATTATTTCAACTTTTTATATTTTGTTGTGGAAAAAAGAAATTTTTAATATGGATTAAACAACAATTTAATTTCATTATTTTTTTATATTTTATCATAACAATTTTATCATGGATATATTTCTCTTTTTTCTCTTCTTCATATACTGTTAATCGGTCAAAGATTAATCAATCTTTTTTTCTGGATTTAAATCTAAAGCAAATACTCCCACATCTCTACGCGATCCATCACTTACTTCCCACCGAGATAATAAAGAATGTAATTTCTTTTCCAATATTACAGTAGATTACAGAAGTTTTAATCACAGGTATCAAAACCGAACCTCATCACACGCTTCGAAAAACGAATCGAAAAGGAGATTCTATTAAAAAAAAATGAAAAGTTTGGAATTAAAAGCGACGACAACCAGTCCAAATACCATCAAATTCCAGAACGAAAGCAATTAATCGCGATTGATTATCAAGGGGACAGGGATGAGGATGAGCGAAAGAAAGAGAAAATATAAAGGTAGGGCGTACTCACCTATCACCGTGAGGTTAACCTTCTGATTTCTGGTTGGACTATTTTTGTAATCCACCCTGCACCTGTACACCCCCACGTCGGCCGCCTCGAGGGGATCGATCTCCAATTTCGCGGGTTCTACGCTCGTCCTCATGGTCGCCCTTTTACCGAACACGTATGGATCTGACCAAAGCTTCGCCTGAGCTATCGATTTGCCGCGAGCGTCCAGGCTGTATATCGGCTCGCCGCCCCTCTCGTCTTTGTACCAAAAAACCATGCTCACCACCTCGCTCCTGCTCACCGGATCGATGTCGCAAGGTATTTGAGCTTTGAAACCAGCCACCGCCGACACATCCAGCATCGGTACTGAAAAATTACCCGAAATATTATTCGTCCAAACGCGTCACCGTTTGCAAAGAAACACGCGATTAAAGGTGATTTTTTCGAAAACGGCGTGCATCCGAATATCTAATGGATCCTTTATTAACGACGCTTTCAACGATTTCCAAGTTATGGCCACCGCGCTGAAAGCTGTTACACTCTCTTCTCCGGAAAACTCTTATCCATGTACACAGTGGGATTTCAACGACCCTCTTTGTTTGATGTTTTTTAATTCTTTCGTTCCGCGTTTTAAGCTCGAGGCCGAGGGGCGGTGAAGAGTCCGTCCCCTTTGCCGATGTTGTTTTCACTCGGTTATAGGGGATGATTTAGTTCTTGTCATTTGTCGTTCGCTTCGTCGTTGGGGCGAAGATGTAATAACGCAGGGGGGAAAAAAGTAAACGATTTTCACTCGTTTTTCACGGGGATCTCGTTGAACACCGTAACCGGATTTTTATTTTATGCATAGATGAACCTCTGCGTTGGAAAATATTATAGAACGATGAAATTCTGCGACTCGATGAAAGGATCTTATATATTTCGCGTGAAATTTTATCAATCGATATCTCCGGCTGGTGGATATATCTCGATAAAGGCGAGTCGTGATGAATATTAATGCGAGCCTCGTTGCTTTCGCGTTATCAAAGTACAGAATGAAGAACATATTATAACTCATAAGATGAAAAACAGATATTCCATTCACCCCTCTAATATCCTTTTCTTTTTTTTGACTTTAATACTTGGCATTAATTTTAATTCTCACTCGATCTCAAGTTGAGAGAAAATTTGAAAAGGAAGAATCCTTTTCAAAGGGAGAAAAAGGAACAATTGCAATTAAATCTCGACCACGATTAAAAACTATCCTTCTTCTCCCGGGTAAAACCACTGCCGCTTCATAGATTTTCTTTCTAATTCAACTTCCAGCCAGGAACGTATCTGAATCCAGGCCACTTCTCCCCTCCCCTATATTTTCTTACCGCAACCGCAGTTTTAGTCAGTCACTGACCAAGAGCCAAGTTAGTGCAAATTGGCCGAGAAACAAAAGTTGGTACAGGGCGCGCGATAAGCGTGCAGCGTAGGTGGGCGCGCGTGGGAGGAGGGTGGAGAGGGCAATTAATCGATCTACTTGCCGATTTATGTCCCTCCTCCCCGGTCCACGTAGTTGTCGCGATTCCATTGGCTTTCATAGTCACCTCATCCATCGTTTCGCCACCTCGCCACCCCCTGCTCGTTATCCTTTCCCTCGCCCGACCTTAGATACAACGATGACTCGGGAAATTGGTTTGCACGCGGAGATTAATCACGCGCTGCCTTATCGATTTGCTGCATGAATGTCCTTCGCTTTTTTCGTTGCTCTTTCCGTCGCGGAACCGAGCGCTCGACAAGCAAGAAACTGACAAGGAAATGGAAAGCGTTGAGCAGTTTGGGATGGGGGAGGGGCGAGGTGAAGTTTCGATAACGATGGAATATTTGCTGGATGGTTCTTCGAATGGTGAAATTTAAAAAAATGTCGTTGCTCGCGACGTAAAGAAATTTGTTATTTTGTTATATTTTGGAAGAATATTCGGAAGGATTTCGAGGAATAGAGTAAATGGGTACTTTTTCTTAGAATCAAGTCAGAGAGTGATTATTAAACAGTTAGCCGATTTGTATGAAGCAATTTTTAAAATTGATCACGATTCACGTATCTAGACTCAGGAATTTATTTTTAAGTTCAAGGAAAAGTATGGTAATATAATAATAACATAATTGGTAACATAATATTTGGTTAATTTTATATTACGAAGAATAAATACGTATTAAAATTCCTATTTAAAGCGAGACTTTAATCTAATCTTGATACTAAATCCAGCTTCGTATAGATATCTAATTTTATCTTTGCGAGCAGAATTTGGTACAATGATTAATATTACTCTGGAAAATACATGTCAGAAGATATTAATTATCGTTTAAGCTTCTCTAATAATAATCTTGCATCTAATAATAAATTTGAACATTTTCGTTGCGTCATTTATATTTTATATTAATTCAAAAATTTTGTATTTAATTAATTTTACAACTATCTATATTATATATATATATATATCGTTAAATTGAAGAGAATAGAAGTTAAACTATTTATAAATAGTTCTCGTTTGATTTGTTGAAGCATGCTTACAATATATTCTATCATTTGAAAACAAATCTTTTCTAGATCAATTATTTATATTTAAGAATGAATAATAGATGTCTAATTTAATTAAAATTTAATAAAATCAAAATTTTATTATAGAAATAGCAACGTATCGTTATATTATTGATATAATTGACATGCATATTCAATCATTAGTAATTAAGCGTAATTAAATTTGGTTTATCTGATAATCAATAAATATAATTCATTATAAGCAAATAAGGATTGAAAAGCAGAAACACATTAATTAGGGATTGATTAGAGATTACGAAGTTAAACAATGATATTATCATCGTTCTCATATTATTTTGAATAATATTTTTCTATATGTATATCCGATGATCTATATAAAAACTGATTATAAAATTTCCTATACACAGAACATATTATACCTATAAAATATAAAATATACTCCTATATATCAAATTATTCTTAAATTTTACCCTCTTCTTTTGAAATCACTGAAAAAACGTTCATTACTCACAAAACATCTATTTTATATATATTTATGATATATATATTATAACTTATTACATTTATCCATTGAATCGTTATTTAACAAACTCGGCAAACTACAATATTATCCGCAGACAACATGGAACACAAGATATCCAATTATTGGATCCAATCTAATTCTCGTCCGAACAAAACAAACACCTGTTAGCAACGGTACCGAGTAATATTGTCTCGACAAATACAGAACATCGTCAAACGCTAAATAATCTACGTAATATGTTCATGTAAATCAAACAAATCGATAAACCAAGCCGCAAATGCATGAAAACGATCAATAAATGATTTAATCGAAGTTTAAGGTTTTTTGAGGAAAAAACATAAAGAAAATTATTGACCATGATTCGACCAGTCTTATCCATCTAACATTTTTGTTCTCCGAATACGATAAAGATATTGAACTTTCTAAAAATATAAGCAAACAGAAAAGTTAATATGGAGAGTCTCATAGAAAAGTTTTTTTGGAAAAAATCCTGAAACAATTCTGAAAAATGATATTTTAAATTAACATATGTTCTTGAAAAATAATCCCATTGAAGTTGGCGTAATTTAAAGATTTTGGAGATAATAACAATGGTTCGAGATTATAAAGAATTGAAGAAGATACTTAATGATTACTTTTGCAAAATAAATATATATTTAGTTATATCCTATATAACTAAAACTATAAATTATTTATAAAAAGACGCTATAGATCTTCGTATAATAAGGATTTCTTTAACATGCATTCATAAGATCCATATACCCAAGAAATACGGCAATGTTATAACATAGCATCGAAGGACACGTATAACATAGAATATACATGGTGTTTAAGAATGTATCATATTTTTCCAGTGACCCATATAACATGAATTTATATGATATAGAATATATTCCATACCGTGTACCAAAGAGTTTACAGAATTATGGCTCAATAATCTCACATAGCATCATGTACATGTATATAAAAGACACATACAGGATTGACAATAAGACGAAGAAAAAAAAATAATGAAATGATTCGTGTATTTGAATACATTTCACAAATTCTCAATTTCCTTAAAAAAAACTCTAAGGAGTTCTTCATCCTTTTCCCATATAAATCTCCATCTCTTTGTCTCCTTTCTCGTCGAAGGATCACGCATCCTCTCTATCAAAAGTGTCATCGACACACAAGCAACTTCTATCATTCGAGGAAATCGGATAAATCGGCAAACAGACCCGGTCACCGTCTTATCAGCGTGACATATGTCGACGTGCAAATACGGTCGAACAGTTCACGGATTCGACACGCGTATTTGGCCAGGTTGGAACGTTTACTTGAGGGAGTCGCATAGATCTCAGGGCGTATCCGGCTACAACGTCGTATCTCGGGTAATTATTCAAAGCAAACGCGACCCCGTGTCGCGGATCGGTAATGCATCGCATTATCCGCTTTTGTGTATGTACAAATCCACGTGCGAGGATTTCAACAGGCGCAAACCGTCGCGAGAGACGCCACAGTGCGCAGGATAGGGTTGCGATCTTATTCGGAGGACGGAAATGCAAATCGACCTGATCGGATTTCGAGAGAACTTCGAATGGAATTAGGGAGTTGTCGACAACAATGTTTACGAAGAAACGAAATGTGACTTGACATAAATGAATAGAAGAATATAAATAGGGTTTTTCCCCCTTGTCTGTGTTTCCAGAATTTAACAAACAAAATATAATAAACAGGAGGGAATAAAGAAAGAATATTTTATTGATTTTTTTTTTTAATTGGTATAATTTTAATGAGGGGTTAAAAGAAAAAGTAACACAGAATCAAGCATTTAGTTTTCAGTATTGTCGCATATCAGGATTAATATTAATACATTATAGACCTTTGAAATAAAATTAAAAAGAGGAGAATGAAAAGTAGAAACGAATATTTTTCTTTCTCGAATCATATAGATTTAAATACTTTCTGTTTTTAACATTTTATAGTACAATATAACGTATTAAAGTTATAAATATGAATTTCCGATTTTAAAAACGAACAAAAATGATGAAAAATATAATGCAACTTTTCACAATACCAATTGTATGTACAGCGAATTGGCTTTTCTAAAATCGAAGGATTCGCGAAAATCGAATCCCATCAAATATTGCGTTACATATAATCCCCAAAAATTCATGCGACTTTTAATTCTCCAAAAATGAAAAAAAAAAAAAAGAGAGAGAAAAGGGAAACGATTCACGGAAACTAGACACTTGACATAAAAGCCAAACTCATAATGAAACGAATGAAACACAATAAAAATTGAAACGAAAAAAAAAAAAAGTAACAATAACCCATCATTCTTTCACACGACGTTAAAATATCACATTTAAAACAGCTCCTTTTCGACACGGCTCGAAACCGCATCCATATTTCATATCGTTACCATTGCTGTTGAATTTTGTGTCGTCGGGACACGAGCCGCGTAAAAACACGTCGCGATATCGAATCACGTCCCCAGGAACAAGAACAACCTCTGGCCTCTCTGACCCGATAACGAGCAGTTACACCATGGATATCGCAAATTCGTGAGAATTCCCGTAAAACACGTCCAGCGATTCCATCGGAATTCCCATGGACTGCAAAAGGCGCTCGCGTTCTTGCGATTGTTATCGTTTAAACGGGGCGACGACGCTTGGTTCCAGGTGGTGGAGAGACGGTTATGTGTGTAAACAGCGCAATTTGTGCAAACGCGGTAACAACCCCCAACGACGCACTGGAAAACAACGTCGCCACGGCAAACACGTCGAGAAATGGCGGGGCCTTGACAAAGTTATTCGTGGAGAGGAGGATATGAGAATAAGAGATCGAGTTGAGAGGTTTGGAATTAAAGGTGGACGTGTATGATTTTTGTTTTAAATATAATTGGAAAGGTATCGAAGAAATTGTATGGATATTGCATTCTGCGTTTATTCTCTGCGTTTTTAAGAGTGAGAAGGATAAGGGTAAAGTGGATGAAGTGAAAGTTTGATATTGCATACAGAATCTAAAGTGGTATCTTTGAAATTTGATATTGCGTTCTAATTTAGGTGTTAGAATGGAAGGAATTATACTTTTTTATTAATGTAAAATGCGAATTTTTTTACATTTCAATTTCCAATCGAAAGGGGAATACGTTATTCATACGGATTATCCTTATGTTTTCATATTCTCTTTATAACTTCCATTTTAGTTAAGCATCAAGTATAAATATTAAAGTGATGTAATACACATCCATATATTCCATCTCACGCGTATTCAAAATTTATTTTACTTTATACTTTAAAAATTATTCGGGTATAAAAAGATTTTCAATTTTAAAATTCAGTTTAGAAATTGTTTTGCTGTTTCATCCAAAGTTTCATCGGGAAATACACTCGATTTCTTTAAATTTTCTCTTGTGATAAAAATGTTTCGTCGTTTTCTTTTTTCTTTTTCGTAGCTATCAGAAATTGTTACGCTTTAAAAATTAATTTTACGAAATGGAATATTGTAAAGTCATTTAACTCTCAAAAATTTCACTATTCGGAAATAATGAATGTAGTTTGTATGGCCACTTATCATAAAGAATTTCGAAGAATACAGAATTTTTCAAAAACATTACGAGTTAAAATTTCTTTAAAAGAGAGTTGCACATTATTTTCCACGTAACCTACATTATATAAATGGATTGCGTTTGGAAATGCAACTTCACGACACACTTTCTCATAAAAGTTTTAACATCTCGTGTGCAATATAAACGAAAATTCAAGAAACGCTGGCCATCTTAGCGATATATTCTTATTAAAAATGTATTTGAGTATATATAATTGGAATCCTAATAGTGAAAATTCTAAATGTAATAATAATTCCTTATGAAAAAAGAAATAATTGAAAAAGATAAAGAAAGATAGAATTTTTAGAAAAAATATAAAATGTAATTTCGTATTCAATTAACAACGAGTATAATTTATAGGAAAGGATACAATAAAATATTATATAGTATATCTATCAAAACTTTATTTTCTCTTTCAGATATCTGAAAAGTTTGCCTTCCATTTGAATAAAACATTCATATCTGTAAATTGTGAATCAACATATTTATGCTCTCAAATTTTCTTATCTTATTCCATATTAGCATACATATTGTTATGATTTATGAACAAATAAATAAAATTAAAGTCCTGAACACTACTTTGCATAATAAAAAAGCTACATGAAGTCAATATAATTCAAATGTATAATATAAAAATATAAAATATCCTAAAACTTTTTAATAAGAGCGTGTGTCGTTACAGGCATACAATGAAATTTACTCATAAATTTATTCATTTGTATTTCACTATATTTTCTGAAGAATTCTGTCCATCTCTTATTTCTAAATAAAAACGAATATCGACGTCGTTGCATTTAATTAAAATATTAATGCGATTTTATCGAAAAATTATTTAATAAAGAAAAAAGTACATTGCCCCGACTCGGTACATTCATTAAACGCTACGTACCAAAATCTCTCAAAGATCTACTCGACTTCCCCTTTTCATCGTACGTTCCTATACACCTCTCCTATTCATCGAGCTCGAGTAAATTGTCAACAATCGGCATACGGTAACCCGCACGCTTGCTTGGAAACGGAGTACGGCCGATAGCTGATTTAAAAGGAAAGTCAAATAAAGCTCGCCACTTTGGAACGCGAAAATTTCAGAGTAATTTCCACCCGGAAGGCGTAAAAAGGGGTCGATGCCCGAAAGTAGAAGTCGGTGCACCCAGTAGTAGAAGTGCAGCGATAATCGAGATCCTTCGGCGATGAAAAACGAACGAATCAACTTTAAGGCTTTTAGGTTAGAATTGTAAACGCGGACGAGGGGGAGAGGGAGGGAGGAGAGAATAACCAGGCCCGTTTCGACGTATGACACATTTTTTCCCTGCGCTCACCCCTCGTCCTCTCTTCTCCAGTTTCACCCCCGTTACAATTGGATTTTACGCCGCATCAAGCGTGCCAGCTCTTTCTCGCGTTACACGCCGCCATTATGCACGCGGCGGCCTGCATACACCGTTTCCAACTTCGGATCGAAAGACTTACAGGCTACCCTTTTATAGGGTATCGCGATACACAATTTCATATTACCCCCCTTGCACAGTCGGCAATTTTTAGTCGGCCTTCCTCCACTTCTCTGTGCCCTAGCCTCGGGATAGGACGTATAAACATGCATAAAATGTTGATGGGAGAAAAATACGCGAGAGAAAGAGAGAAAGAGAGATGTTGGTGCTGTTTGATATTTTGTATTGTAGGATTTTCATCGGCGATACTCCAGTTTCACGAGGCTTCCCTTGTAAAAAATTCCAAGTTATGGGGTTGGAATGCTTGAAATAAAAACGGGAGCGGATTACTTTTCAAGAGAAATGTTTTTTGTGTTACGAAAAATGGAATATGGTATATCGAAGAATGTTGATAAATAATTATGCAAAGTCAAAATTATATACACTTTAGTCACCATTTTTTAATTAGCAATTTAAATGTACATTTAAATTAAAGCTTTAAAGATTCATTAAATATAGTTGAGGATATTATAGAATAAAAGATGGCAAAGAATGATAAATGATAATTGTCTAATTCAAGAAATGAAAGTTTCATAAAAGAAACTTTTAATTCGATTCTTTTTTTTACAGTTCGTGAAAAAGAGATTGATATATTTTCCAAATTTTGAAACGTAAATTTTGTTTCAACGAGAATATTTATTAAATCATTAAATTAGGACACATCAATTTATTTTCCAATCACATTTAAGTATTTTTATCGCGAAATCTGATTACTTTAATCAAAGTTGACCCAGTTTAATCAATTTTTTTTCAAATCTTAAATCCTTTGTGATTCCAAACAATCGTGAAAGAAGGAGAAAAGTTTTTTATCATTCCGATTCAAATGATGCACATATGATCATTCTTTTTCTTGTAAATATTCTTATATTATCTCCGGATATGTCTACGATTGGGTAGAAATGTCCACAACTGAGGTTGGGTTTGTGATAAGGGATGAACATAGAGGGTTGCTGGATAAACAACGCGTGAACAAGGGGTTAGAGAGGATAGTATACGATGTCCAATGATGTATTAGCGATTTAGGCTAAGTGACAAATCAACAACTAGTCTAAATGCTACTTACGATTGATAAATTGAATTGTAAACAAATTATTCTTGATATTTTTTCCTTTTGTAATAACAGCATTGATATAATAAGATATTAAATTTTTTACTACTGTAGGAGATTAATTAATTAAGCATTAATTTCTTTATATATATATCCAAAGTTCTATTTCTTTCTTAATTTCCTTTCCTTCTTGAATTTATAAAAATTTATAAAAATTCATAATTTCGCACCTCTAATTATCTATTACATTCGATACATCCACAATAATATCCATCTTTGAAATTGAAATCAAGAATTGATTCTTGTCCAACTTTTCAGAGCAGATATTGCACTTTGCGTTCTCGGTGAAATTATGCATAAGTAAATAACGCCATTTGTCGGCGATAAACCGGCGTGTATCTGGTTAAAGCCATGAGAGATGATATAAGGGGCTCAAATTGTCAATTTGAATCATACGATCCCCTTATTCCGAGACATTACACGTTGCACGTATTCGCGCCCGTTTGCCTAATGCAATAGTCGTACTACTTACGATATGTGAAACCATGTTTGTCCGTACATATGCTCCCTCTATCGTAAGGTACGCCAATGCTTGAGTGTACTACTAGAATATGCGCCCATTCAAGGAACCGGATAACAAACGATGGAGACAGTGTGGCAAATGGAAAATGGAGAGAAGAGCGGGGACCAAAAATGGTGAGAGAGGAAGAGCATCGAGGAAGAGAGATAGAAGATGTATATGGTGTGTTCGATTTTAATCTACGATTTTAAATATCTTGAAGAAAATAAGAGAGATAGAAGAATATGGACTTTTAATGAATTCTCGAATCCCTTGAATTTTATAATTTTATATATGTTTAAAAAAAAGACATGCTATTTGCTGCAACAAACTGTGAAGCCTATTATATAAAAAAAATATTTAATAATTCTTAATTTAAATTTTATTAAAACAAATATAATTAACGTAATTCTGATTATGAAAAATAAGAGAATACGAGTGTTTGTTATTTCCTTACTTTTTTAATAATTAATAATTAAAAGTTACTATCGTTCGATAACTTTTACAATTGAAATATTTTTTTTTCTAATTTTTTGATATAGATTAATATCGTGGAAGAGAAATCGAAACCAAAATATCTGGACAAACGAAAATAGAAAAATTTGAAGAATAGAAATAAGAGAAAAAACAAACTTGACAAAGAAAAGAAAAGATAGGAAAAAATATTAGAGAGAGAAAAGTTAAAAATACAAGAGGTACGGTATAAAATCTAAAAAAAAAAAGAAACAATAAAAAAAATATAAAATAAAAGGGAAAGAAATAAAAGAAACTTTAAAAAAAACATAAGAAAACAAGGAGAAAAACTGTGACACAAAGGAGAAAAAAATAAGTCGAAAATATTTCTATGAAACTAAAAGAAACAAGGAGGATAATAATAAGAAAAGGTAGTGATAAAGAAGAAGAATTATGGGAAGAAGCAGAGGAAAGCTGATAGGACAACGATAAAAATAAGAGATACACGAAAAACAAAATATAAGAACGAGTATGCAGTGTAAAATAGGATAAGGAAGTTATATATGAAAATAAGAGGATATTTCTAGAAATGAAAATATACAGAATACGTGTAGAAAATAAAATGGTTGCAAACGAGGTACGAATCATGTTTATATGAAGCAATATTTTTGTAAAAACACTGTGATAAATATAAAATAAAGGAAATAAAATTTCTTTTAAAAATTTTATAATAAAAGTTTTATATTAAATTTTCAATCATAATTTTAGCTTTTCATATATTGATATCCAATATTCGTGATAAAAAAATTCTGAGAACGAAAGAAATTTAATTATAAATACATAAAAATAAATTAATAAAAATATTTTAATTAAATAATTAATCTTATATAATCTTATAATTTGGGTTATGTTTATTTGCAAGATTCTCTTTTATTCTTTTCTCTTTGTATGTATTTTTAACTGTGCTAGTTAAGTGAAAAATTAATTAAAAGATTCGTATGAAAAACCTTTGTTAATTTTATCTTTTCCGAGAAGAACGAAAAAATATTAAAAAATTTTTAATTTTTCTTTAATTAATTTAAATTTTCTTTAATAAAATATTAGATATATATTCCAAATTATTCCATTAATAAATGAAATTGTCACATATTGAAGCATGAGATTAAAAAAAATATATGATAATAAAGATAAATCCAGACTAAATAATACAAAGCATTTCATTTTGAAAAGAAAAGAAATTAAAACCAATCATACAGAGGAATGAAAATAATAATTTAATCTGGAATATAATATAATAATATTGATCGAAATAAAAAAAATGGAAGTAATAGTTTTAAGAAAACCGAAAATTATAAAAGTTTTAATAAAAAGAAATGAATTTAAAAAATATAAGAATTCAAATAAAAAGTAGATTATTCGTGAAAATAAAATTAAAAATAGAAATATATAATGTTTGTATATAATACGACGAATTTCTCTTCAAATGCATATAAGTACTTGTTCACTCAAGAATACCACTCACTAACCTGTTGGTAAACTTGCCAATCGATTTTTATCGAGTATATATTTTACGCATGCTCTTTCAGCAACAAAGTTTCAAAGGTTTTGAATTTCTCGAATGGATATTGGAATTTGGAAGAAAATGAAATAAAGTGGTCGTCGAAATTGAAATATTCTAATATAAATCGTTGAAATATTGTTGAAGCTTATTGATCGCATTTAAAATAGCTTATAAGTTTTGTAGTAAATTTTCTTTTATTGATTAATCGAATTAATTGTTAATATCAAAATATTTAAGTTTATATTTAAGATTTCATTTAAGAAAACAACTTTTCACATGCGCACTATTTATCAACATCTTTTTTATTTATTTTTCGTTCGAATTCAATCTTTATATTTATATGTATAATAATAACACAAAAATAGATAATTCTACATATCAAGATAGATGTTTTAAAATCATATCACAATATAAACTTATTTTATTTTTTTATAAACCAACCAGCAACTCTTTTGCTCAAACGAATCCAAAGAAAAGTTCGAGTCGAATATATTCATGTTAAAGAAATCGAGTAGCACTGGATAAGACAAAAGGAATTTCGAAAGTTGGATACTCTTTTCAGAACAAGGATTTCCTTTTCCATCAGGAGGATACGATGACAAAGAAGCATATATGGTAGATCATTGTTTCGAAGATCTGATGGTTCCGTGGCTTGGCCAGCCGTTTCATCGAAGAAAATCACGCTCGTTCCTCACGATTGATGCCGACCATGTTTCTTCACGAACATTCGAGGCCAAGAAACGTATAAAAGTCGGGACGTTACAGGAAGTCGATGACCAACCGGCTGACCAACCAGAAAGGAATTCGGATCCAAGGGATAAAATGAAAGGAAGGGATTCTTTCTTCTTTTTTCCAATCCACAATTTCCCTCATATCACGCCTTTACTTTTATTTTTATTTTTATTTTTATTATGAACGAACTTTATTAAATTCGTTACAATTTTTCATAATATTTTTCGTGATATTTAAAAACATCGGAAAACAGAGTCCCTGTTTGTAAGAAATAATATTTATTGACATGATGAATTGATAATAACTAGAAATTAATTAGTGAATGGAACGTCTGAAACATCAATAACAGAACGCTTCACGAAAGAACGTAATATATATTGAATGTAAATAATATCTTGTTTGTCCAATACGCGTAATTAATACACGTGAGTTGATGACCAATTATATTGTACAATGGTTGGAGGTACAATATTGTAAATTGATAGGAAAATATTACGTTTATGAAGATATAAAACAAGGATGTTTTTTTTTTTTTTTTGTAATAAATTTTCACTTTTTTCACGATGATATGATACCACTTGTTTTTCAAATATAAATTTACGCGAATTTCAATTAAGAATAAAACAAAAAGTTCGAATATTAACACGTGATAAAATCGAGTATAATAATATGAAACTGTATTATAAGTATCCATTATATTTTGTGGCTTTGTGTTTAGAGATGTTCCAGAATAATTCGAGTATACCTTTCTAAGAATTACCATGAAATTCTTGGAGACGGTAGAGGTAAAGGATTAAGAGATTTTAGTCGAAATCGAGGAAATGCGGTGTGTAAATGTCTAAAGATCCTACTTTATGATATTGTAATACTGCTATCTAATAAAGCAATTTCAGTCTCTGATATCATAACATGACACAGCTAGGAGATTATAACTCTTTAAACAACAAACGTCCTTATTCTAATTACTTAAAATACTAATACTTAAAATAAATTTAATTTTCAAAATATTTGTAATGATTCCATCAATGTATTTTAAAGAATATTTTCTTATTAAATATATTTAAGATAAGATAAATTATTCATAATTCTTTAAATTGATACTAATTTCATTTTGGTTCGAAAGTTGATTTTATTTTCAGTTTTAATTATTAATACTAATTCAGATAAACTTTTAAAATATTTATGTTTTTTGAAATGTAGTCTATCTTTTTCTTGAATTGTTCTACTATTACTATTTACTACAATTAAAATATCCATTTAATGAATTGCTACGACACAAATTTAATCCAAATACATAAGTTTTGTATTTAAAAATAGCAAAAAGAAATTTATAAAAATTTTTAAAACAAATGAAACTATTCTTCCTGAATTTTTACCTAAGAATTGAAACCATACAAATATTTTCTCACAAAAATTCGAAGAGGAACAAGAACAGAATAAAAATCATTCACTTTAACAAAAATAAACATTAACAAAAATTTAATTTTACTGAAATCCTTCGCTCAAAATCATTCCGTTTAAACCGTGTCACCAATCGATATCACGAAAGAGCACAATCGCGTAATTATTTCGAGAAGTCCACGGATTCATGGGATCCAATCACGCGATTGATATCGACAGCGTTTTTTTACCGAGCATTGATTCCGGATGAAACGCGCGAAGATCCGGGCTCAAGAAGCGTTCCAATGGATAAAACGTAAGAAAAGGAACGCCACTCCTTCCCACTCCCCGCGTTTCATCCCCCATATTTCCTCTCTGTTTCTTCCGTTTTTCGAGAAGAAATCTGCTCTTTGACGTGCGCCAGAAGACAATCGCGGGCCACGGACAATCGTGGGGGCCAATCAGTCGCGTATTGAGTTCCGGCCATCCTCTTTTCCCGCTGGTTCACACGCGAACAGAAACGCGAGAGAAGGGGGATGGATCACGGTTGGAGATAAGAGGAAGCGCACGAAGGGAAGCGGAAAAAAGGAAGAATGGGGGTGGAGATCCTCACCGTGCAACCGACCTAAAATCAGCTTTATCGGGTCACGAGTGACGCGTTTCTCTGGCAATCTCATCCTTCGATCGGTCGCCAGGACGAGACCACGGTTTAACGATAAACGGCTTAAAGGGAGGAAACTGTGATGCCATGGGTATGGTTAATAAAAGGGACAGAATTGTGTGGAATGTATAAGTAATGCGAGAGAGCATTTCGATATCTTCGAAATATAGATAGTTTTGTAATTTGTAATCGAGATGTATAAATTTTGAAAGTTATTCGTCGAATTTTATCGTATTTTACGAAAAATTTTGCATTTTGACGAGATATAATAATATTCAACGTTTTTTGTTTAAATTGTAAGGCGAAGGATTAACCGTTTAGACCGGTTGATTGCCACTGGTTGTTTTTAGAGTACATAGATGAATGTTTAAATTAAATTTGGGACACCACTCATATTCACGCAAAAACTGAAACTCCCTTAAAAATGGATTAAGAGGAATAATTTCACTGTTAGTGTACGTTACAATGTTAAACCGTGTTCACGTCGTGAATTTGTCACATTAATAATTTCCATTAATAATCCTGGACATTAATGTCTTTGAAATTGGTATTCGTGCGTTCGTTTCTCCTCTTTCTACTTTTTATGTTTCTCGTCATTTACCTACTTTTTATCTTTAACAGTAAATCTTCTACACGTATTGCCCAATACTTGTCCACACGACTCACGCGTCTTCTTTAACGGTTTTTATTCCTGTCTCTTTCTTTTTTATTTCTTTTTCTCCTTATTCTATCGTAATATCTTCTATCCTTTTATTCTATCGTAATAAATTTTAAACAGGGAGTAATTTAAACAGGATTAAACAACAAAGGTTCATCGATCAAAAGTAAAAGTTTGAAATCACCGCATTTTTAGCCACAATTTTATCTTTAATACGAGGACTATTTCTCGATGACTAAACGATAGGAAAGAGGAATACAGTGGAGCGTGTCAAAGATAGCACAGCGAGAGACCGAGAGCGATCCATGAAGAACGATCTCGATATCTAAGATCGCTTTTCCGATAGTTTGGACACTGAAATATAACTGACCCATGAAAAAGATAAAGGAAAAACGTGCCGTCCACAAGTCTACTCACCGCGATCATTTAACAATTCCTATCTACTGGGATTCATTTTCTCTAAAAACTCTGAGGCTAAGCTCTGACTGGCTTTACTCACGGTTCGTGATTTCTGATGAATTGGCATTGATGGTTAGGGCAAGGATATGAAAAATTTTGAATCAAAAATAAATATGAAACATATAAAACGTCATAACTTACTTTATATAATATAAATAATCAAATTTCTAAAATTTATAAATAAATAGAAAGTTTGTAAAATATAGTTATTTGTTTATGATAATCTTTGTTATGCAATAAAAAATATTTGCACAATATTATATTATTTATTATAGCATATTAATTAGATAGGTATTGTACATTCACGTAATGACAAGAATTTTATAAATTTTCATTAAAAAATTATGTGCAAATAATTTCAGCTATATATTGGTTTTTTTGAGAAACGTTTTACTTGACAAATATTGATATATGGCTATGTATCTGTTTAAATAAATTGGAGTTTTAAATAAAAATTTGATCATCAAAGAATAAATATATCAATTCAACATATTATTTTAAAAATAATACTCTTCAATCGACTGCGTACTTTGTTTATAAAAAAAAACATTTTTTTTAATAGTATATTCGTTGCATTTTTACGCATTTTAATTTTCAATTTTATTTTTTATCTTTATTCTCGGATTCGTTACGGATTTCATAAACAAATTTTATCAGTTTTTTATATTTTGCATGCAATAAAATATTTGTTACACGTAAGAATATTGAAATAACAAAATACATATATTTTGAACTTATTGATTAATGTCAATGAAACATTGTATTTCATAAATTAATTTGCAAAAAATATAAGGAAGAAAAATAGAATTAACTTCCTGTTGTTTATTTATGAATAAAACTAGTGTTGAAATTACACTATATGGGATGAGTTATTAAATTCAACCATAGATTCTATAAAAGATTATATAATACAAAATTACATATAACGCCGAAGCGAATTTTTTTAATATATTCATGCAAGCTCAACACAATCATGAATAATTTTATAAATGAGATTCCCATCACTTTTTGCAACTACATAATTTTACATCAAAATTTGAAATTGCCAATGATTTCATATTGTACACTTTATATTATATAAGTATTGAGGTATTCACATTGTAATTTTCATACAACAATTTTCAAATTTACAAAAATTTACATATTATTCCAATAAAAATAAATGTACAATGGATAGCACTTTTCACTTTATAAAAATTACAAATAACAAAATGCGTTTAACAATCGAATCTCTCAAGTCGAAATAATATCTCCAGTTCTTTCTCTATTTATATAAATTCTTTTTTCCATCATCATCTTCTCAATTTTCAAAAAAATAATAATCGTTCAATTTTTATTCAGACGTTTAACAGCGTAAACACGATGACTCCGCTCAAAGAGAAAATTCCACGAGCTCCCGTTAACATTATTCATCCCCCTCCCCCAACCATCGAGCGCCCCTAGGAAAACAATGGGGAAGGGACGCGGAATGAGGCTATAAATGCAAAGCAATAATGACGCTCAGTTGGGACACTTCTTGGCGGAGCAAGGAGGACGTTTACCGGTTGAAGAATTTTTTGCATTCCATCTTTCGTCCCGTGATTGTCGAGCTTTTTGTCTGAGCGCACAATTCGTGCTTGCGCGCTATCGTTTACGCGCCACCATCCATATTACATTTTTCCATCCCGTCTACTAGAAACTCGGGATTCCACGCTTTTCCTTTTGTCGAGCAACATTTTATCCATGCTTCTTCTTCTTCTCATTCATGGTATATGCACGATCGTCGAATAATATTTAGATTTTCACGATTTTTGTACGCGAGAATGGTTCAACGACGTGCTTTTTGATTGATTTTTTTTTATCAACGTTCAGTTTTTGCCCGATGAGAATTTTTTTTTAAAAGTACAAATTTGTAAAAATTTTTTTGCCCAATTTTAATCTGTAAATATAAATTACTTGTAATATGTCATCTGGGGAAGAATAAAGTAATTTCGAAAGGACGTAATTAATTTTCCTGTTGATTTCGTAAATAAATTTCTAACTTTTTTTTATAGTGGAATTGTATAATACAAGATGTAAGATGTACCTAATTCTTTTTTCTACAAAAAGTTTTCCTTTTCAAGATATTTTTGTTAAAAGATCATTAGAGGATATTGTAATTTGAAGATTGTAAGTAGTGAACAGTTTACGAGTAATTTGCATTTATAGATCAAAATGGAACGTCTTAGCACGCAGCAGGTTGCATTTCAATTTTGTTTTGAATTTATTAACAATCTTGTTGCAGAAGCAACGAAAACTTATATACACAATTGAAAACTTTTATTGAAACGTCTAAATAATTTCTACTTTACCACTAATTTATACAAGTTTGAATGTCTCGTAATTTAATCTAAATATTCTGACAAGAAAATTTCATTATGTTAAAAAACTTTTCCATCCTTTATGCATATTAAATATTCACTAAAAATATAAAAAAAAAATCATTAACTCAAAGATTTTTTCAAGTACAATATCACTCGTGACAAAGAATAAATTTTAATCGATTCACTAATAAACAAAATTACGATCACATATCATTATTTTCCTATGCAACGCTATGATCATCATCAATGCGTCTATTTTTAACTCATTTATATGTTTCAATCTCGTGATCATGGATTAATAATTTAGATTAATAATTTCGACACGACGAATAAGAGAATTAAATTAATCACAGGAAAATAGAAACGTGGATGGAATACACGTCCGGATTTCGGCGGAAGTTGAGGACTTGATACTTTGTCATGAGACGGATTCCTCCAAACGAAACGTATTGGATTTGAAGGGAAGACGTCGAAGTTAGAGTCTGATTTTCGGTTGTCCTTTGCAAAAGTGGAATAAGAGGAAAGTAGATTAAGAATGAGGGGGAACTGTGTTTCACGGTTTGTTGCAGTTTCGGCCGTTGGTAAGGAGAAAACGTGGTGTTCTTGATGCGTCCCATTTTTGCGACCTCGTTTCCTAAGTAATCCCTTTCAACGGCTGTTTATTCAACGACTATAAATTTCACTGATACTGGAAAATCACTCGGGGAAATCACGTTAATGGAATGTTCGATTTAATTACTTTTGTTCTCATGTAGGCGACAATATGTTGAAAGTATTTTTCGATAAAGGATTGTAACGTAATGACAAAATTATGTTCGTAATTTGTAAAGCTTTTTTATATACAATTTATATAGAATATCTTTAAAAAATACATAATTGTTATTTATAAATGAATTTTTATTTTGAGATTTTTGCAAAGAAAATGTTTTATATATTCGTCTTCAATTTCAAATTCTTATAACTTTTTGGGATAAAATACAATTTTTTTGTATATATTTAAATACTTTTAAGATATCATCTAAATTATAATTGTAATTATTAATTTAATAAAAATTTTCAATAAAGTTTTAGTTTTAAACAAATAAACAATCAAATATTCTATTTCAAATATATTTCATTCGTTATGATATACGTATAAAGGCGACTCATCCATTTTATGGCTACACAAAAGCAACACAAATGTTACAAATAGCTTCAATTAATGAAAATTTATATTTTGATTTGTTTCCAGCGCTTTTTGACAATTTTTTTACAATTCAATTTAACAGTTACAACAGTTTTTTGAAGCTTTTCCCTTTTTAGGGATAAAAATACATCTATATAAAAGAAAAAGAAATTTCAATCTGTTTATTTATATCATTTTATCATTATCATAACAAATATACAATTTTTTAATATATAAAGTACTAAATATTGAAGAATAAGTTAACTGGACAATCTAAATAATTACCCAATATCCAATTATTATGAAATCAATGAAATCAATCATCCATTTTATATTATCCTATCACATCCAAAATATCGTAAACCGCCAATAGATTTCCATAAATCGTTATCGTCATTTTCCAAGAAACAATACCATTTATCAACCGTGTGCACGATCAATTTGTATTCAACACGATTTATTCCTGATCCATTGGGTATAGATAAATATCTGGACCACGAGAAAGAGGATTAGAGCAAGTTAGCCGTTCGAGCATCGTGATATGAAATTAAATATCGAAAACGTCGGCCGGCCGTGTCCTATGTTCATCCATTATCTTCAATTATTAATATAGCCACGCCGAAATTGCCGTGCGTTTCCACCATATAATCAAAGCAAATTCCCGATAACCGGTATAACGATGTAAAACGAACACAAGGCGACCGCATTATTCCATTACCCTTCAAAGCAGGAGTAATGATCCCCCCTCCAACCCCGCATACCATGGAAACCGAGTAAATTGCTTGTTTTATATGCAAATTTCTTTACTCTCCTCACCCTGGACGGAATTATAGCCACGCGATAAACACGTGGCGCCGCCATTGGGATCCATCTGATAATCAGTTTTAGACACCGTTGTTCAATTTGTCATTTTGCCACGGGTTACCTCGGTTAAGGGCAAAGGTACAGGCAGCCAAATTAGCGGAGTGGAGATTCAAAACTTTAGTGTGGCTACTATATTACGAAAATAGAGCTGCGAACAGAGAAAATTGGAATTTATGAGTTTGGAGTGTGCTCTGAGGTTACAATGTTGCGAGGTAGCCGCAATGCTGGATACAAAAGTGTGCAAGAGAAACCAAAGAATTAGAGATCTTAAGATCCGTATAGAATTTATAACAGCGTCTATAATGCTAAGGATAAAGCTATGGGCAGTTATGAGAATAGAAAAACAAGAATTTGTTACATTACAGCACATATAATTCTGAATATAAAGAAGCTAGGGAATTATTGAAACGTTGCTGAAAAGCTATGAAAAATAAAATTATAAGATTTATTAAGTTTTAAGAGCCCATTTGCATCTGAATAGTGTAAAAGGCAGAAAATTAGCAGGGTTGGAATTTTATATATTGTCTGTGGCTCTGAATCGAACTACTGAATAAAATTGAAGAATTGAATATGTTTAAATTGATAAGGAAAAAAATCAGTATCACGTTTACAAAGAGATATGAGAATATATATCTCGTTTAAGAATTTTCATCAAGAGAAATGAGAAGTTTTTACGACGCGATTGTCAGTGATCCATCAAGGGGATGAAAGATTAATGAAGGTTGGCCGAATGGCTCGATATTTTTGCAAGGTGGGGATATAAATTGTGGGGATAGACATCGGTCTTCCTTCCACTCTGAAATACTGATTGAAGATATTAATTTGCTCCAGTAATCAATAATATATTTTCTTTAGAACAATGTGGGACAGCCTTACGAAGATGTGGAGCGGAAAAGATAGCGACTTGTTAGAGATAAGTTGGGCGTAAGAGGACTTACAAAGACTCGACAGACCTTATGTGTATACGTATAACGTTTTCAGAAGAGAGTACACATGTTTACGAAAGATGGTGACAAAGAAAGTAAAGAAGTACATGAAACGTGTACATAGGTACGTTTATCTTATGTATAAGTTAAACAATATTGAAAGAATTTTTATAATAATATAAAAATATATATTAGGGAGGTAATACGGAATCTCTTTTTGTTTTTTTTATTTTGGAAAGTTCTTTTTTGTACTCAAGAATTCTCATTTTCTTTTCCATTCAATAATACGAGATTTAATATTTATATGAATATTTAATCAATTGATATATAATAAATTCAATAATAATATAACGTCATAAAATACATGTATATTAAATATTTTTAATATTCCCTTTTGTTCGGAAACATATCAAATTCTTGAATAATGATGAAATTATCCGATTTACGTAAATCATTTACGTTAATACAATTATCAAATCGGTTCAGATGTGATTAACTTTATAATTCCAAATTTATTTTATAAATACAGAGAATTTATTAGATATTGTCAAATGAGATACAATATATTATATCGAGGATTAAATCAATATAACAAGAAGTTGAGATCTATATCACTGCACGAGATACTTCTCAGATAAAAGTGGATTTTTGAGGCGGTTAATGGATCGATTTTTAGAGCTACAGTGAACAGAGACAGGTTTGCCTTTGAAAGTTTCCGCCGAATGGGAAGCATTGGCAACGAAACTCGACATCGTACTCCGAAGTCTATCTAAATCCATTACTATATAGCTAAATCCTGCCGTTATTGCGGGGATCGATCGTCGACAAATCTGCATTTCGTTTTAATCGACTTGCCAGAAGAAGCTATTCTATCAGCGGATAAGCGAGGGAGTGTTCTCGAGGATTGTATGCTTGGAATTTTTTTTTATGAAAACTAGTAAACTTTCATTGTATGATTTATGATAATATTTTAGATATTACGACAGTTGATTTACCAACTATTTTTTTTTCAGATTTGTAAGAGTTGTATAAAGAAATAATGCAAATCATTTAATAATTTTTCGGCTAATTCGTGTTATATTTTTTCATTGACGATTATAATTTTTTTAAATTAATCCGTTAACAATTATATTCCTTATAAAATAGAATACACGTGTCATAAAATGAAATAGACATGTCATATACAACTTTGAATTTCTTTGCTTCGAAAGTGTCGATATTTGGAAAATATTGATATTTGATGTATGGCAGAATTTTCTAGTTTATCTATATTTCCATAGGGGAAACTATACATATTTCAGACTATGTTGAATAAGGGTAGAGTTCTTATATCCTCGTGTCTCCAATACATTTGTCCTGGTGGCTGCATAAATATTTTCATTTTTACATTTACATTTATTCGTGTTCAATAAAAAAATTGAAAATATACGAACAAATCAAAGACAAGTGATTTTTATATAAACAAATTTCAATAAGTTCATTTCGAATGGTAATAATTTATGATCATATGAGATGATCAATACATTATAAGTAGAAAAGTCAACGATTCAATCAGAAATACTTACAGTCGATGAATTTTTAAAGAAAACGAAGCTTTAAAGAAAAAAATTTTCTACATTTTTCATTTATTTTTCACGAAAAATTCTCTGGATATTGATTATTTGATATTCACTGGGGAATAAGACAGGTACACATCCATTTGACTGGCATTCGAACATATTTTTCTCGAAAACTTTTCTCCAACACAATTTTCGTTTTATTTTATTCTCGTCATATTATCTATTAAACATTATTTATAAGAATATTTGCTCGTAATTTATACTCAATCAAATTAATTGATAAATTCAGCGAAAAATAGATGTCTACAGATGTTACATTTTTACTTTAATTCTAAAACAAATTTAAAGCTTTACTTTAGAGAATGCAAAATTTAAATCTTTACAATGAAATGCAATATACAAAATCACCATTTCTTCTAAATTAAAATTCTATGCAAACACATTTTCATAAAAAATCCATTTTCAAATATTCCTTTATAATAAATCAAGCTGCAAAAAGAGATAATGAGTCGATCATTAAAAATACAACGAAACAGAAACACAAAACACAATCACAAAATTCTATACACACCGATTCATTTCAAAACCGACGCATTATTCTCAATTTGGCACCAATTTCACGTGGAATTTTTACAACCGATGCTTCCACCGAAAAATTTCGGACACGCCAACTCATTCGTCCAGGTCGAATCGAATTTTCGAACGAAAACGGAGATCGAGTTCTCCCTGTTTTTTTTTTTTTTTTTTCCCCTCGTTTGTTGCCCTATCGCTTTCGCAGCGAATAGTATCGACATTTTTTTCGATGCTCTAACCGGATCCATACTCGTTACCCTATCGTCTTCCTTTTAAGCGAGCCCGCCGTTCCTCGCGCGTTACCTTCCCCCTTCGTTTCACTTTATTTCGTTACTCTTTTTCCAGTCGTCGAGCACCAACCCGTTCCTCGCGAATATACTCGATAATAAATCCTCTGGAGTGATTTACGAACCGATCCCCTCGTTCCTCCTCCCTTACCTCTTCATCGGTTTCCGCCACCTTTCTCGCCCAGTTTGCAAATTAATAACGTCGACAACGATAGGCTTTGTTACAACTCGCTCTTACATTACATTATTACGGAATTTTGAAACGCTTGCTGTGATAATTTTCACTGAAAAGAGAATGATCGTTGAAAGTGTTGTCGTATTCCTGAGCGATTATAGCAGAGATTTTTAGAATATCGAGATAAAAGTTAATACCATTGACAGATGTAAATATTTTCTACTTAGATAGATATCAGATTTGTATATTATTTAAGTGTATTTAAAAAGAAATTTTAATGTGATAAAACTATTTTTTTTATTCCAATTCTTTTTTCTCTGTTATATCTCTTTTTATTATTCGACAGGATTTGAGAGAAATGTAGCAAAATAAGTAATTTTATAATTTGATAATTAAATTAATTATTGAGTTGTAAACAAAGGAAATGAAGATATTTTTGAAAATTTAAAATTAAAAAAAGATATAACAAAGAATAAGTTAATTTAAAAATTGTTTGAATTATATTATCTATGAAGTTCATACTATATAAGCAATTCAAAGTGTATTTCATAAATAATTTAAACAAATTCTTTTTCACAAATTTACCTAATATGTTCGCTATATGCCAGATCATTGTCCAATTAATTTTTATACAAAATTTATTCATATTCAAATGATTTCAAATAGCATAAAGATTAACTGCATTTCATTTTTTCCATTTTTTTTCATATTGTCTCATTAAATTAATATAATCAAAATGTCTCTCTTTAAATGACGAACATTTGATGCTAATGTTTCAAAATTCGTTACGATAGATATGAAATATGAAATATGATCATCGATCGTGGAAAATAAAAAAAAAAAAAATGTGAAAAAGCACAAGGTAAAATGATCGTGCGAAAACGAATTTCATAAATCACGTAAAAGCGATCGACGACACCATTTGTACATCTCCTGAATTTCGCGAATCGTACCCTGTGGCAGGTCGAAAAATCACGTGGCGAAGCGCGAAAATGCGTTTTTTACACGCGTGACTGCTGCGAAATTGTAGGTACATAAAACGCCCTCGAAATATAACATACATGGTGTACCACTTAAAATTACCATCTCTATATGAACCAATATTATTATTTTCAAAAAAACGGGCAGCGAATCAAATAATGGTTGCGTGATTTTTACAGTATCGGATCGAATGGAACTCTTTTTGCGAGGAAATTGTTTCGAAATATAAAGATATCTTTTTTTAAAATGAAATTGTAACGTAATTATCTTTAAAATATAATTTCGATATGATCATTATTAATAATCTTTTTTAATGCATTAATTACAAAAACTTATTCTCTATTATTTTAAGCTCTACCCAAGAAATGAAATTCTTCGAAGATGTTCATATATAAAGTTTCTATTATATCACGTCCATCGTTGATAAAGTAAATGTAAACATCCCTTCGAATAAAATCAAAATTAAAATTACAATATTCTCGTCCAAGTTATTTTTGTGAAGCAAAATAAAGTAAAGTAAAATCTTGATAAATCTTGAGATATCAAAAAACAGAAGAGAGAGAGAGAAAGAGAGAGAGAGAGAAATTAAACGACATTCTCGAAAGAAATAACTTACATCGTTTTAATAACTTTTATCGCAACGAGAGATTTTTACCGCAAACTTCGTTAATTTACAACGGAAACTTTTCAAGAATAAGTCAAGATATTTTACCTGTTCCATTGCAACGGATTAAAACTCGCGTTCCGTATGTACAAACAATTAATCCAAACAAGAAGTAACGTGCACAAGTTTTGTATATATATATATAAAAAAAAAAAGATATCGCAGCTCGTTACGGTAAATTCTATTTTCACGCAACGAATCTTGGTATAAAAGCTCGATTTCACTGTCGAGACCAACGTGCATTAAATATTTCAAACTGTTTTCTTCTGTTTTTTTCCTTTTTCTTCTCTCTCTTTCTCTCTCTGACAGCGTTGCACCACGCAAACATCGTCCCACGAGTAACGTCATCTCTTTCCGCGCATTCACTACCACTTCCGCCAAGGTTCGTACTCGCGGCTCTCTCTTTATTCCTAATCAAGGAACATCTATGGAACGCGGGTGTTCGTGTTCTACTACGAAGTAGTTGCCACGCCGACAGGAAACTTCGGATGCGGAAGCAGTTAAAAGATAGAAAGTCCGCCAACCATTGAAATTATTTCACCCGTTTATTTAAAATTTGTCGCTGCTTATGCCGGGACAGGAAGTGGAACGTTGTTCCAGACATTTTGGATGGCGCGCCAACCTTTTGTTCCAATTGTATTATATTTCTTGTGCTTATATTTGCGTGATCCGTATTTTTTTAAGTAGAAAATGAGACTGAAAGTGAAGATGAACGTAAAAATATATTGTAAATGAAATAAATGAAAGAGAATGAAGTTATTATAAAGAGAGTGATATAGTAGAATAGAATTGTTTATGTGAAATATCGAAGTAAGCATTCGTATATTAGAAATCTAATAAATTAATTAATTTTCTTCCCCGTCTATTCTTGATTTAATTAAATATTTTCTTTAAAGTGATTATAACAATGTATCTTAAATTATTTAAAAATTTCGAAATGATATTATCAACACAATAATTTCTTAATGAATTAATTTTTTTATTAATTATATATCAAAAATATTCAATTATATTATGAAAATGTTCATATGAATGGACTGATATTCAGCTTAGAATGTTTAGATAACATATATTTAATATGAAATAAAATAAATTATTCAGGCTATTTAATAATTCTAACATTGTTGAAATATACAACGTTACCACGTTATTGTAATGAAATTCTGATGAATAACGTACATGATAACGTAGATGGTTCGCGTGTCGAAAATTAGTCGATATCAAGCTCTTATAGAGAAGAAATTACGGAATATTTTGTAAAATATATTCAAATCTAGCAACTAGACGTCGAAACAGCGAATTTCTGCATGGTTTTTCGTTATTTGCATTGTACTATCGTGAGTTTATTGCAATTTCAAACGTAAAAGGCAGATAGGAATGCTAAGTACTCGTCCCTTAAGTCATTGCATACACTTTGTGTAAAGAGGAAGGATAGGTCTTCCATCATATTGTCATGTTATATGCAGTACCATAATCTGTCTTTACGATAAATGATTCCGTGTATAAAAAGGGCTCGAAAAAATATTCTGCTTATCGATTCAATCTACTGATAGAAGAATTTTTTTTGAAATTGTAAAAAAAGTGAATATTGGTATAATGTTATTGGTCCAAAACATAAGTACAGTGAATTGAGAAAAAAGAAGATATTGCAGAATAAACAGCTAGAAAAAAATATTTATATCATAATCACATTATCATAATTTTCAAATTTTTCAACAGAATAAGTAATAGTAAATTTCTATCTTTTAATCTTTGAATCTTAACTGTTTCTATTATTAATAAATCAAACAAGATTTTTTTTCTATATTTTTTATTGGATAAATTTTTAAAATTAATTTAATTTTTTTATATATAAGTAATATGTATAAGTACTTATATATATTATATATTTTATATATAAGTAACTCAATAAAAATAATATTTTCATTTAATAAAAGAAAACAATTCTTGTAATAAAATTTTGATACTGCATATAAAAATTAAATCAAAAATATATATATAATAATTATTTTTTTAAAACAAAGGATATTTGCAAAAGAATATGAAGAACAGAAAATAAGCAAAGAAATAGTATTTGATTTCTATTTAAATACAGTTATATTTGCACATAACAAAGTTATAGAGATGATATGAATTCAACTATCGAGAAATTATTCATTCTCTGGTGTGTCAATTTTCATGCAATTTATGTTGAAGCATCTATAAAGAGGCGTATTTCAAACCTCTAACGCATAATATACTAATTATTATGTCTATCATATGTGCAATTTAATTGCTGTTTGTACGTTTAACTTCCTCTAATAATCACCTGTGATGACGAACATCCTTTAATACACGTATACAATGCTTATAAATTTTACTCGTTACCTTCATTATCTGAATTAATTAAATCTTGTTACGTATCGATTAATTTGTGATGAAAGCTAATGAAATTTTCATACATATTTTCCTTCCTTATTATCATTAAGTATTAATTTACAGGAAGTGTAATTAATAATTAAATTTAATTTTTCTTCTTTTTAATAATTCGAAATTTTTAAAAACTAATCTCCAGAAATAAAATTTAAATCAATGGGAGAGTATTGAAAACTTCAAGTTAATGAACGTTGAGTCTCGAATTACTTTCCTTTATGATTAAAATAGTTTTATCTATTTTTGACTCTGTCAAGATTTTCACCTTTACAACTTTGACATATTGAAGAATTCCATTTTAGCTAGATGACGTACATAAGAGGATCAATATAAAAATACGTAGAAAATATAAAGACCTTCTTTGTAGCCTAAAAATATTTTTTACTTAAAATTTATAATATCGATTATGAATATAAATAAAGTAACCTCGATCATATATTTTTAATTATTAGACTCAAATGCTATAAATTTATTGAAGATTTTGTAAAAACATATTTAAATATTCAATATACAAAAAGTATCATAGTATGTAACATGTATTAAATTATATTTTTATATACTTTATATTACAATGTAGATCGTTGCGTTCAAAAATGAAACTTCCTCTTTTCATATAAAAAACATGAGAACATATCAAATATTTTGTCATCAAAATCTATTCAAGAAATAAAGAAAGTTATGCTATTGAAATTGCTTTTTGTTTTATCCCGATATCAATTGCCTAGATATAAAGCTTGATTAAAGATGTTATAATATTTAAAACGACGCGAAGACTACGAATGAGCCATTATCTATATTTTTTTTCTTGGAAGTGCATACTATGTTCTTCTAGGAATAGCGCAGTAATTCTAGAAAATGCGTCTCTCACTTGTCTAGAGTGTGGGATAGGTCAGCGAGAGGAGGTGCGAGCGAGAGATCTGAATAAGTGACAAGGATGAGAAGCATAAATGATTAAAAATTACCCTTTTCTTTACACGACGATATCTCGGGAACCAGAAGTCGTATCAAGATAAATTAAAAACCATTTTAAAGGGGAAAGTTCAGCGCTTCTAACGATCCTTGATTCGTTGATTAAAAATCACTATCTTTGAAATTATAGCGATTTAAAATTTTCTTAATTTTAATACAGATTAATCGAGATTTAAGGTAAATTATGCGATAAATATATTTATTTCTGAGATAATATTATTTATAACGATTTTATTAACGACATATTGAAGATTATAAATTGATTTAAAAACTTTCCGCGTTAATTCTTTCGATTAAAGCGAATTGAATTATTTTTAATTTGAATTTGATTATGTCGATTGATCAAAATCGGCTTTTATCGCGCGTTATTCCTATAATATGAAAAATATGTATTTGTATTTCAATGTTGAAACAAATAGGTAAACCAAGTTAAAGCTCCATTCCTTTCTTCCTGTTGAAAAGGAATACGGAGTTTGCGGAGAGCATCCGCAATCTACCAATTATATAACCAAACCATCCCCAACCTAATCCTCGAGAAACGAACATTCCAAACAATCCAACTTCCGTGGCATCGGCGAAAGTCAGTATCTGTACCCAACAGAACCTATTCTGTCCATCGCGTTCTGAGCCCCCGAGGTACGGACAGGAAGTTCAGTAGCTTTGATTTCGAAGCCGCAGCACGTTACTGCCAATTATTCAACGTACACATTGTCCCATTGTGAATCAGTCGAGAGACGGTGGTCGATTACTGCATCCGAAGTGGAGCCGTTATGTCAATTTGCATAATGCATCGATTAAATAAACGGGTTGCGGTGCCGTCCAATGTCGTAGAGCACGGAAACCGAGGCAGTGCCCGCCGCAAAACAACTATTGACAGCCAAATTCTCCACACTGTCCACGTGCATATATCGCATCAATCGTCCAACACGCTGAAATTAACGCGCCTTCCCTCTTTTTTCCTTCCTCTCGACGCTACCGCCAGTCATCGAGCACGCTCGCCTCGATCACGAGGTTCGTAAATGCTTCACAACGATTATGAGGCCGCCGACAGCGTCATTACGAATGACTGACACCAGTGGCCAGTTGTCTTTACGCATTAATTGGAACCGTAATTGCAACGATCCCACTCGGTTCGGGTTACGTTTTGACGGATTACGTTATATTCGGCGCGATCAATTCAACGAAGGGAGTTGACAACCCTCGACGCGATTATCGACGAGGTGAACCGCCATTCGACGTTCCACCGAATTTTAATACCAAATCGTCGATTCTATTTATCGTCTTCGCGATGATCGTTGTGGAACGTTCAACGATTTGTGTGAATTATAAAGGGCATAATGGGATTCTTCGAAAGTTTTTAGAATGATAAAACAACGCGAATAAATCTGAAAAGAACTGTTTAGAAGAGATGCCAACAAGGGGAAGAGGTCTTTAAATTTATACGTTTCAATAAACGTAAAAGCTTCTAATGTACTACTATTCTTTCTGGTTCATAATCATCAAACTTAAGAAATTTATTAACGATGAAAAATTCTATTAGATCAATAATAATCCAAGAAGTGTAATATTAAAGGTAATAAAAGTTGAACAAAGTGAAATGTGTCACAAAATTTCAATATAAATATGAATATAAAAAAAATTAAGTATCTAATTCGAAAAAAGAAAATTGATCTTTAATCTTTCTTATGACATAATTACTTTCAGAGAATGTAGATATAATATACAAAAAATATATCTTTCCCACAATATATTTTTTAATTAATATTCTCACTTTTTCTTAGGAATAATAAAAGACTTTAAAGCAAGAAGATATTATATTCTATACTGTTTCATTTATTCATATCGGTTAGTGATAAAATTTTAAACCTCAAAAGAGGAAATGAATAGGTTCAATAGAATAATAGGATAATAGAATTCCTTTACAAAAGGGAAATGAGTAATTTATTCATTCGCTTTTCAAGAAGCAAAATGAATGACGATGTTAATATTTTCCACAATATATGGTTTTATAACGAAAATTATATAATAAATAATTACAAATGAATTTTGCGTTATTAAATATGTTTCGTTTGGAAAAAACATTTAATAGATATAATTATTTTTTATTTATTAATATTTATATTTAAAAAATTTTCATATAGTGAAAGTTACTGTACGTGTTAAAAATGACGTGTTAATTTAAATATTTCAATCAATTACACATGTATCAACTGTAGTGTATTTCTAGTAAAATTATTCGTAACACTACAACGAAATGCAACGTAAAAGAAAATTTTGAAGCACGATACCAAATTATCACATCAATTGTTCAAAGACAATGGTATTCAATATCTATACGTACAAAAAATATTTATACGTACAAAAAATATTATACGTTCAAATATCGCTACACATACATCCAAATGAATAAAAGAAAAAGCAATTTTGGAAATCTACATTCTACTGTTACTAGTACAAAAACCAAAAAACATAAAGTCAACCAAATAAATTCGATATCCTACCCTTTCGAAAAAAAAGTTAGGAAAATATGGCGAACGCGATGATTATCTCCTCACAAAAATAAATAAATACTCATGGACGACATTACAATAGAATTATTCTTGCATCTTAATTGAACGTTCCTCTCCGAGTGAGCTCGGTTGGAAATCAGAAGTTTCAATCACTTACTCGGCTCGTCGACGTCGCCGAGGAAAACTTCCGCCGCGACAAACCAAGCCATCATCATGCTCATCAGCAAAAGCATCCCCCTCATCCTGGGACCGTGCGCAACCGAACGACCGAGTCCTGGCAAATCCCCTGCTCCCCCACGAATATCTTCCTCCTCCTTAACTCCAGGATAGCAAGTTGGCCGAGATAGCTGATAAGTTTCAATGAATCTAGTTCTCTCGATGGGTTGGAACTTCACTTCTCTCAAACCGATTCTCTCTCTTCCGTCTTCTGGGATTTCAACTTGGCTATCCGTCGTGTGCCACGACGACGACGCGAGTCACGCGAACTTCACACTACACTCGTTCCTCTGTAACTTCACACCGCGATCCCCTACTACTTCTTTCACCAACTCACGCGAATATATATTTATGTATATATATGTATACATATAAATATATCCAATGAGTTACGAACAAGTTGGATTTTTATTTTGCTCACGTTCGAAATAATCGATGATGTCTAGCTTCGTAAACTGAGAAACTGTCGATCAACCGTGTTTCAGTTACCGTGACCGCGAACGGTCACGTACACGCGCGCACACACACGACACATACACGTACACGTACACATGCGCGCCCTACACGATGCACATCGAGCGGATGCATCGAATGCGAAGGGGAAGGGAGGTTCATTCACCAAACGTCCGAACGAGAATGCGGCGCCGGCAAGGGTGCTCGTCTTTTTTCAAAGTTGCCCGATCATCACCCCTCGCATGATGCAACTGCGTGCGTCCCCCGTTGCGAGCACAAACCCCGTTGGTCGGTTATTAATGGAGCTTCGGCTAATCGTACGCGCCGTCCACGGTTCATTAACTCTCTCTACCGCCTCATACGCGGTTACACATAATCACAGAGCGGCTCATGTCGTCATCGTTCGCCAATAACGACGCAACCTGGGTCCTTTTCAAAGAAAGTTTGCCGCGTAGGGCGAGGAGTTCGACGCGATACAGAAATAGACGGCCCCGGCGATACTGACGATAACACTGGGCCGATGTCATTAGGGTCCATCGGATGTTATCGCGTCGGAGGTTGCACGGAGAGGTTGTCGTCAGAGCCGTTTCATCATGCACCGTGATGATGTACGGCAGTCATCCTATTCCCGATTCCAACAGCTTCTCGATGCTTGCCACGATCACGACGAGGATCACTGAATAGAAGGTGAATCGTTTCGAGTGAATGGTTACAATCTCGATTTCATCCTCGACACGATTATTATACGGTATTTTTACAGGTAAAACTGATAACTCGTGGACCGATTAGAGATAAGTACTTGCTTACTCGAAATCGATGGATTTTTCACTCATCCTCCCCGGAGCGCCCCACCGAGAAGCTTGCGAGAACGAGGACAATCGTTTTTTGTAAACCAGCGTGCCGATTATATTCTAATTATATCTCCTTTGTTCGAGCCCTAGTTTTTCGTCGAATTCACTGGGACCACCTTGAATTATAAGATCTATGCGGCGACTAAAAGCGTACACAAAATGCCGAATGCAGTGCACGACGAGAATGATGGATCGCGAGTTTTTAAGGGCCAGAAACGATCTATTTCTCTGATTGCTTTGCTCACGAACGATAATAAAAGGATATTAGTAGCAAAATATAAGGTATAGGCGTGATAAATAACGACAGAATTCCGAGAAAAAGTCGCGTAATCTCCGCGCGTAGTGGAAGGCGCGCTAACTGCTGCGTTGCGGCAGGCCTACTGACAGGGGCAACCGAGCTTTCGGTTCGGCTCGGTACGATTCGTGCGATTTCGCCACCCTTCGGCGCCAGCTTAAAGCATTCTCCGACCACTTTTCATACCCCCCTCTTGCCGCGCTGTGATCACTACAGGCTATTCCCCTTGTTCAACCCCCAGTGAACAGACAAATGTTAGAAAATGGTGTGAGAAACTCGAATGCCGTATTTACTATTCATTCATTATCCACCGAATTAGGGGGGAAACGTTTAAAATCGATTACGAATTATTTGGGCACCGCACGCCGTGTGTGCATGTTATGATCAGGTTGATGAACCGACGTAGAGAGGAACGTTGATCTTGCTTATCACGGATCATGTGATCTAAAAATCAAGATTAATATTTCAGAAATATTTCGTTTTGAAATTTTTTGCAAATGTGATTCTCGTTATACAATGAGATAATTTATACGCGAAATATTTGATAACATTGAATATTAAAAATTTATTAAAATCCTTCGATAACATGCTTTATTATTTGAATTTACTTGCCATGCAACGCAATACTTGAACGAATATCGTATAATATACGATAATTTATATGTTCGTATGTCACTCTTAGTCAACTTATTATTTTTAAATTTATTATTGTAATATGAAAACAACACGTAAAACAAACCGTACAACGGTAAATCAATTGTAACATGAAGAAGGTGTAACTAAATATCGAGCATTTTGAATATTTTGTAAAAAATATGAATATACATAAATCAATGTAGGAATATAAACAAGGAATATAACAGGTGAGAAATTGAAAATCAATAACTTGCTACATGAATTAACAAAATACGAGTAAACTTTCGTCAAAGTTTATCAAAATTTTAATTTTGAATACATATAAAGTTTTCAACCATCTTAATTCTATATCTATCATTTGCCCCGAGCAATCAATAGTCTCTGCATAAATTCGTAAATAATTTTTAATAGAACTGTATTATTGAAATAAAATATTTCTTTAAAATGTTTAAAAGCGTGAAAAAATATTTGATTTTAAAAAAATATATTTTTAACATTTTATTTTAAACATACGACTAAAATATTATAGATATTTAATATATTTAAGTTAATAATTGAAACATTTCTGCATCAACATGATTTTCGAAATTATTTTTTACTTTATTCTGTGAAATAAAAAATACTTATTCGTAATACGACACAAGCTTATATGAATTCATATATTTCACATTGAATGATTAAATTAAAAAAAACGACTTTGAAACACTTTTAGAAAAATAATATCATGTGATATATTATTAAAAGAGTATAAAAATTCATGTATGATTATTTACATCTCCAAAAAAAAATGATAATAATTTTCTTCCACTAAATGAAAAATATAATTACATTATCAAATTGCAAGTAAGTATCAATAACTTGCTTTAATCTCAATTAATAATCATTCGAATTTATTAACTTAAAATTTATCTAATTTACAGATGCACTAAAACCAAATATAGCAAACATTTGATTTCCATTAATTCTTTCTGTTACAAACTATGTATCAGTTTCCCGGAAATGGCTACTCTACCACCCTCCATCGGCATTGGGATGAACTTAACAGCGGGCCACCACGCTCAGCCGATTTTTACCAAACTTTCATCGCCCTTTGAAACGCAAACACAAGCCTGGAAACCTATTAAAACAGGGTAGAAAGGGCAAAAATGGATTCGTATGTCCCGAAATGTTGCAATATTTCTGAAGGGAAAAGTCGAGCCAGCCGTTATCCAAACAGTGGCCAGCTTTTTCCATCCATCCGAGAAAAAACTTTCCCGCCTGCAATTGAAAACCGTCCCATTTGAATGTCGAACTTTCGAATGAACATTTTCATAAATATGTATCGCGAGTTGATGCTTTCTCGCCTTTTTTTCACGGACGTGAACCCGTAAATAAAGGGAATAACATTTTTCTCTCTCCCCATCTTTTCGTTTTCAACCTTTTTTTTTTTTTTTTTTTTTATAAATCATCCTAAAAATAGAGAGAACAGCATGGAGATACAAACAAATTCTTCAACTTTGATTATCGAATCACGTAATTAATGTTGCATGTATATTTATATATGATTGTAAAAATGTATGCTAGAAATCATTTCATATTTTGCTATTAAGAGGAACTTTTAACAAGAATTGATATTTGTTAAAAATTATGTCACAGTATGCTATCTATATTTGTGATCTGATTTATTATATATTTTTTTAAAACTTCTGATCAAGGTGATATAAAAACTACAACAAAGTGCAACTTAAAATATATCGAAAAATTTCAATTTAAATGATTTTCTTTACTTCTTATCAAGACAATAACGTATATCACTTTAGAAATCTTAAACTCGAAGACATCGATTTAAAAAAGAATTCCTTATCCCTTCGATTATAATCTGTCGAGGTGGGTACAAAGAATCTCATTGAATGAGACAGGAGGTGGCACGTTCGTTATAATTACGACGAGATTGCTAAAAGCCCAGAAAAGTCGACAATGGGCTGCTCGAGAAGGAAGTTTATTGCTTCCGCAATAAGTTTTCTAGGACGTACCTTAAGAAAGGGGTTAAGTTCAAAATACACACTGGCTAAGCGATGTGGGGTACTGAGAATTTTAAGATATCTCATTGTGATAATACAACAGATGCTAGATTTTTCATAATTCGTTTTCACTTCGATATAGAAAATTATCAATCAAAGAAGATGGCTAGAAAAAAACGTAAGAGGAAGAATTTAATTTTTTTTTTAAAGAAACTTTTACATTTTTGCAATTTATAATTGTAGAAATTACTTTGACTGTAGAACTAAACTCAGTGATTAAGAAATTATTTGTTAAGAATGTTCATACTTATACAAATAGAATTTCACCACACAATTAAAATTGAAAATATTCGTTTTCTTCCGTTGTTCATACGGAATATAAATAAGAGAAGGAAGAAAATGATGAAGAGATGAATATACAATATTTAAATAAAAAAAGCATTTTATATCATGTTTCGAGAGAACGAGAGAATGATAAAAATAGCTGAAACAAACGAATTTTTTAAGGAAAGCTTTAAGAAAGAGAAAAACGGTGTGATGAGAGCTGCTCGTTTCAACTCCTTAGCCTCGAATGTCATCTCCTTTTTATCTCAGTCACTGTGACTATTCATGTCACTGTCACAAGGTAAGACCACTTACGAATTACTCTGTTACAATTGGAAAGATATTAACACTTGTGCAAAATTTCTATGTTTGTTAAACTTTCCATATTCAAAAACTTCGATAAGACGAACTTTGAGCTTGTAACTTGAAGCTTTTCTTGTGATTCAGGTTATCGAAGCTTGATTATAATTACAATATTATAAATTTTCATATACGACAAATCAAAATACGGCACTACACTCAAAAGTTACTTATGATTGAAATATACGACGATAAAGTATACGTTTGTACGATTCAGTGAAGGGAAATATTTCAATATTTCAAGGATCCAAGGATACAATAGATTTTTCATGGCGTTTATCAAAGCAGTTTCTTGAACCAAGAAAGCAGTTAGATGGGATATCGGATTTGCTGACACGAAATCCTCGTTCTTGAATCGAACTCTAGGGATCGAGGAGATCCAGATTCGAGGTAAATATTGGAATCACGATGGATTTCTTTTGGATCGATCTTTTGTTGAATTTTTCGTTTAACGATTTTTATTCTTGAAAAACTATAACGGTTTTAGAACGGATTTACTCGGAATAATCTATCCTCCTATCTTGGTCGATATAACTGCGATAATAAATATAACAGTTACAATGTTCGAAAGATATTAATTTTTGTGGAACGGATTGAATACGGTTACTATATCAAAGAGGATATAAAGAAAAATCATTTATTATGTCCACTTATAATAGCAACTTTGTTTATAGTGACTTTTTTATTGAATATTGGATTCGAAACGAAACAATAAAAAGTTGAATATTTACCAAAAAACAATATGATCAATATTTTATTTGATGAAATATTTCATTTTACATTTTACGAAAAAATTATTAGACTGAAGATAGAATTGTACAAACGTATACGATATATATATATATAAAACCATTTTATTTATTAATTTATTATTTATGTTAATTTAGCATTAATCTCACAACATTATTATCTAACATTATAATTTCTTGGAATCGATAATAAATATAAAAAAATTTATTTTCCGATTCAATTTTTTTATTTATCATTATTTATCAAGAATCAATATTCATACATATTTTTGTATTTTATGTACAATTTTGATCAATAAGATATAGCTGTGAGATTGATGTTTTATTCGATTAATTCTTGAGCAATAATCGTGTAGCAAATAATCATAAATGATACAGGATAAAAAGAAGAAAAAAAGATATTATACTTATCTTATTTTTTTATCTTGTTTTTAAACCGAAATTTTTGATATTTTCAGATGTATACCATCAACAGGTTGAAGAAGAAATAGTGGTTTCTTGTCTTTTTGATATATTTTACGAGTTTTCTCGCATACTTCAACTTTGAATTTTGATAAAACTGTGGCCAACCCCATCTTTAATTGCTTCTTTGCTAATCTTATTCCTGAAAGATTTTATATTTTTATAAAAAAAATCATTTTTCTATATTTTATACTTCGATATTTTCTATATATTTTCTATATTTAATAAAAATTTTTATAGAAAAGCATGTCTTACCACTGCAATGTCTTGGGCCATCTCCAAATGGTAAATGGGCCATCGAATGTCTAGTTTTAATTTTGTCATTGGTGAATCTTTCAGGATCAAAGTTATCAGGATTTGGATAAATATCCGGATCTCTTTGTATAGCATAGATTGGCAAGAAGACTTGTTGATCCTTTGGAATGGTAACTTTTGTTCCTGTAAACGTGTAAGTTTCCATCGCTACTCTCGACAACCATTGCAGTACTGGATACATTCTCAATGTTTCTAAAAAATAAAGAAACAATATTCACACATGTAAAATATTCATTTAATGAATCTTAATAATTAGTTAAGTTACTCGCAAAAGTGCATGAAAAAAAGTTAACTTTAAAAATTAATTAATAATTAATAATTAATAATAAATAATAATCAAATAATACATTTAATTAATAATGGAATAATGTTTTATTCTAAAAATTGAGACTAATTATACCAAAAATACACGCTTCCAAATATTTCATCTCTTCCAAACCATCGTACGTGATTTTTCCGTCATATTTTTGTAAAACATTCACTATTTCCGTGCGAGCTTTCTCTTGAATTTCTGGCTTCCATGCCAACTCGTACAAAGCATTGCTGATCGTTAATGAAGCATTTTCGAAACCAGCAAGGAAGAAAAGAACAACCTGTGATGTCAAGAGGAAATTGTCCGCTTCTGCAAAAATAAACAATATTATATAGTCTGTAACATGTTCAAAATCCATCAGAACTTCATATTTTTTTTTCATCATCAAAAAAAAAATTAATTAATTGATAATATACACATACCCTATGTATTATTTTCTTGATTTAAAAAGATTCAAAGATTTAATTAAAACAAAAGAATCTCAAAGTTTTGTTATGTAGAAATTATTATACCTTTAAGACCACATTTCGTTGGATTTTCCCTAACATCTGCCAGAATATCAATGACATCTCGTAAATACACATTGTTCTGGATTCTATAATCTATGGCGTCTTTTGTGGCATTTAGAAAGAAATTAGTGACCTCGTGATCAACGAAGAAGCGTCCAAAGATTCTAAATAGGAAGGGATATTCTCTCAATCTATCATTGAGAAATTGTTGGAGGTTTGTAGCGAGAGCTTGTTTGCCCATCTTGCGAAATTGACTATTCTCATCTGTAAGTGCATTCGTATGAATACTGAAGGCACAAGCACCGATCACGTCAGTAGTAAATTTTGCAGCAGCGTCACGACATTCGATCGATCCTCCTTTTTCTACCATTTTTTCTAAATACTTTTCAAAATTATTGGAACATTCTACGAATAAGTGGAACATTTCCTTCAGCTTTCCTGACGAAAAGAAAGATGAAAGTTTGAGTCTTAAGGGTCTCCATCTTTCTGCATCCAATCGGAAAAGTTGCTCGGATAATGGTTCAACCTGGAAAATTATAAAAATTTGTCATCATCTATCTTTGAAAGATGAAGACAAAAGAAAATTTCACGTGGAATAAAAATATAAATTATAATCATTTTTAAATATTAAATTTCTTTTATAACTTTTTGGAGGAAATATGTTCATAAAAATTATATTACAATTAAATATAATAATTGAAAAAGAAAATGTAATGATAGAAATATTGATTATCTTTTTCTATTTTTTATATATATTCTATATATGATGAAATATATTATATATAAATTGGTATAATAAATATAATAAATATATTATATATAAGATATAAATTGGTAAAATAAATAAAAAAGAATTATTATAAAAATAGAAAATGCTTTTACATAATGTTCTCACTGATTTGTAATATGATATTGTCACTATATTATGTAATAATTAACGTCTAAATAATGTCACAACTAATGAACAGATTATAGTTAAAATAAAAAAAAATCTCAATAATCATGTAGAGATTAATAGTTAAGAAAATAATAATTACTTTTAAAAAAATCATGAAATACATTTCAAATACAAAATTCCAAATATATTTTTATCATTTTCATTTTATACTTTCATCTTATTTTCATCTTTATCTCTTAAAATTTCTTTAACCATTGTTGTCGAACATTCAATATAAATTAAAATTATTGCTACTTTTTATATTCATTCATTTTAGAATCTTTAAAAAATTTAAAAAAAAAAAACTTTATAACTCATTCTAATTAAAACATACTGTTTTATACGTACCTCTCGTATAGCACCATGAGTTCTTTGAGCGAACTTGTTGAAATCTTTAATAAGAACGTCTTTTATTAAATCTAAATCCCTTAAAATTAACAACGGTTCATGACCTCCATACACTCCGATTATTGGCTCATCCTTGAACTCTTTGTACGCTCTTTCGAAACAATCCATGGTCGATTCTTTTGCCAGGAGCACATCTTTGAAATTACCCAGAAACGGAAGAGGCTTTGGCCCTTTGACGCCACGTTTCCGCCAATAATCCATCCTCGACATAGAATAATAATACAATAGGAAAAATATAGTGGCGATTAGGCCAACAGTCTCTATCATTAACCAAGTCATCGTATTTTATTTGTTTATTCTTTAAATTTTCTGTACAAAGATTGAATATATATATACAAACATGGAACAGAATAGAAAGAAAATAAATGAATAATAAAGTATTTTAATCAATTCTTCAATATCTTTTTAATGAAACGTTCGCTTCGACGATGCCATCAAGAATGCGAAGCTGCTAATGTGCGAGCTTAAATATAGGCGAGTGTCGAAGTTTATCGAAGTATACGATAGCTCTATTTAAAAACGATGTATTTATTTTGATTCATTGTAAGCATTCCTAAACAATGTCAATAGCCATCATGTTTATTATTCTTTTATTATTTATACATGTAGACTCTAGACGTTTGCAAAATCTTATAAATAGTTTCAAATATGTTAATAAAATTTTTGATTTCGAAAATTTAGATCCACAAATTCCACGATCGAAACGCGATTATTCATTTTGACTCTGATCTATTTCCACATTCAATTCAATGTCCATGTTGAATATCCATATTGAATAAACAATCGTTCTTGCGTTTGTATTATAATATTTTTAGCCTCAGAAATATATTTCCAATATCGAAATAACTCGGCAACAAGTTGTTGCAAATACTTCGCCCCGATCGGAGAACCGATTCTTAATGGACATCATTTATATTCAACAAGAACCAGTACTTGAGCTGAAAGAAAAGATATACAGGGAATGCAGATACTCGAAGAATATGCATTTGGGAATTGCTTAGATGTAAACTCATGCGATAGTTGACTAGATATTTACTTGAAGCTGTCCTTTGATAGTTCACCACGATGCAGGATATATACGAACTCGGTTACGATAGAGATTCTGATAGGCGACTCTTGAATAATTTCATGTTTCTGCTTCCCTGACTCGCGACGAATTTCATACGTTCGAGAATATTCGTTGAACTTTACTGAAATATTAAAGATTGTTTTTGATCGATAAGGGGGAAATGTATTAATAACGCGTAGCATCGAGTAAAATTGACGATCGTGATGTGTGAATTTTGAATGAGCTTGATGAACCGATTCGATTTTGTTAAGAAAGTAAGATAGATTGCAAAATATTAAACGTTAAACAATTATGATAATGTTTAATTAGATTTTGTATTATTTTGTATTATTTGTTACTATAGAAAATATTTTAGAAATATTTATTTTAAATATGATATTGTCATTTCCTTTGAATTTTTGAGCAAATTGTCAATATGAATTAAAATTCAAACTTTGATATCATATAATTAACTACGATTTAAATATTTGTTAAAGTATATAAGAATTTATTACAATGTTTTCAACAAGAGAAATGACACGATGATAAATGAAATTTTAATGCACTATTCTTTTATTTTATATTATTAATAAAATATTCTAGAATATTCTAGGTATTCTAGAATATTTATCGAAGTGATAGCGAATATAAAATGCATAAGAAATAATGAGAATCGTGTTTTGATATGATATTATAATATATTGTTTTTCTGCATAATTCCATGTTATAATGATGTAAATATATTAAAGATGAATACACAATTGACAAAAATATTCAATGATAATCCGTAATTTCAATCAATGATCTTCTTGATGTATCGTCTTATAACAAGCATCATCTAGTAGAAAAGGTCAATGAATTGGCAGAACCATGAATTATATCTATTGATCTCATAGTTTGAGACAAAATACGATTTGACAATATAAGAATAAGTATTTGAGAATATTTTTTATATTATTTATATTATTAATTTCAATAATTTCAATTATTGAAAATAACTGATATATCTTATCTATGAATTAATTATATAAAAAAAACTTAACAAAATTTTTTTATTATCTAAAATAATCAATTATAATATATTATATATACTGATATATTATTGCATTGATAATAAATATGTTTCAGGAAATATATCTAGCAAATAAAAATTGTATATTTAATAAAAATATTTTTAAAAAAATTTTGAATTCTTTAATTTTATCATCTATTCATTATGTCTGGTAAACATTGTTTAAAGAGATATATTTATCTTGTCGCAAAGAAAGTTATTGTTAATATTAAAATAAGTTTCGCTTTTTTTATAGATATCTATAATAATTAATATTTATGAAAAAAATTGAAATGCAAATATCTTATTTAAAAGAAATTCGAAATATCTCACTGATAATGTCGAATTTCTTAATGATATTTATATAAAAGATAGATTCTTTTATCAAGATACATTCTTTTATCAAAAGAAATAAAATTATAAGGATTAATTAATTGAACAATTTTTATAATTAATAAAATATAAATTATTTTAATTTCTATATATATATTTTTTAAAATAGGAATAAGTGTTATGGAAATTTTTAAAATGAGCAAAATTACATTTAGAAAGATAAGAAATAATAAAAATAAAAAAAAAACTAAAAAAAAAATTATATCAATATTACGTAAATATTAAGGCAATTATTACGTAAATATTACGTGATACTTTAATAATGATTAACGAAGATTGTAAAAAAAAATACTTGCTAATATTCTTAAACAGAATTTATTTTGTTCTATCTCATGTTTTTTCATTTCTATTTTATATATATATCATTGATAAAATTTATCTTTCAATTTAGAAATAAAAATATATCTAATTCATTTTGTATTTAATTAGTCTGTATATTTTTAATATACAATAAAATAAAAAATGTAAATTGAAGCACTTAAATATTTCCGCTATTTATTGATATTTATAGATACAAGAGAAAAAAATTTCTTATCATTTTTTTTTCTTTATGTACTTTTTCTTATATTTCATTGGAGACATACCATTGTGTTATACATTATTTTATTATTATGTTATTTTAGAATATATTTTATCGAATGTTGCACAAACCTGTTGTATCTGACTTCATTATAAGTAGTATTTAATATCTGAATACAATAAATAAAGAAAAATAAATTAAATAAGAAGTTTAATAGAAAAGCACATACTATACATTTAAAGAGCTAGAATTGAAAAAAATAGATAATATTATAATAGGAAATTAATGAATAATTAAAATAATAATAATAATGATATTATTAAAAATCGAAATTGATGTTTGTATATCTATTTTTTGGAATTTTTAAATCTTAATTTTATTCGATGATAATTTGATCAAATGATAATTTATATACTACTTAATTTTTTATTTATAAGATATTAATTAAATTAATATAATAATAATAATCATTATATTCTAAAATAAATTAAAAATTTTTTATATCAATTTTATATATCAATATGATCCTCTTCTATCCCATTCACAAACTTTTATCCTCACAAGAATTCCCTCAATATGTAATCATAATCGATCGATGTATATTTGAGAGATAAATAAAAATACGCGTATAAAAATCTTTGATCCAAAATCGAGTATCAAACACTCCTTTTGCCGCGCAATAAAGGGAAAAGAAAAAAGCAGCTCGCACTCCCTTTTAATGACCAACCCTGCGTAACGTAAATCGATACGCTTCGCGACGCAGCATTCATTTAATTAGCCAGGTTCGACTGAGGAAATAAGAATGAAAGGGAGAATAAAAGAAAAAAAAAAAGAAAACAAAAAAAGAACAAGAAGAAAGAAGAAAAAAGGGTGGTAAGAGAGAAGAGCGAAGAGGTATAAAAGGAATAAAGGGTAAGTAATCCGGTGGCGAGCAACGCGCTTCGTGTTGTTACGTCTTCCTTCTCCGTTGAAACGGAGCAGTTTAGAGTGGAAAAAGCGCGATGGCGCGCGATGGTGGTTCGTTATGCCATCAAAGGGCGAATCGAGTTCCACTCAAGCACCGTTATTAAATGCAACATGCAAACGTGTTGTGCAACATTGATTTTCTCTAATTGCCCCTTGTTGTCCTGGCCCGCCATGGCTGACTTCCCACCGAGATCGTTATCGTAGATTGTCCTCTCCCGTTCCGGGGGGTTAATTAATATGCATTGTCATTTAATTCGTCCCCATTGTTGGTACGTGCGTGGAACGAAAAAACAAAAGGGGAAAGGTGGAAAACGCGGACGAAATTTCGTCAATGATTCGTCTAAGAGAAATCGCGGGCGAGGATTATGTATGGGGAATTTTTAATTTGTAAAATAAACAAATATTTTCCTGATGTAAATGATAATTAGTCTTGGATAACTTTTTTTTGAATAATTATTACGAATACGAATTGTATCATTATAATATTATATACTAATTTTATTTATTTATTTTTTTTATAATATATAAGGTGATTATGATAATTGTGTAATTACAATGGTATGCAAATTGTACTATAATATGATGATCAGTCAGAATATATTTGCTAATTTTAAATTTAAATCTATTAATGGTTAACATCGTTTTATGAATTTGTTATTTGTTTTTATTATTGTTATTGTAAACAATAATACAAAATATGTATAAAGACATTATACGATGAATTCAAATCTAATATAATATTTAATTTAAAAAATTAAAGTAGATTTATAATAATATAATGTATACTTACGATACAAACTATTAATCAGTATAAATATTATAATATTCATTTATTGTATTAACTTTCATCTGATTAATAAGATCATTTAAATACTATATAAATATTATATAGTATTATTATTATAATTATACATATAATTGTACATTCGATAACACTGGCAAAATTTCGCGAATGCAAAAGAAACCACTTTATCTTTCAATGCAAATTCCCTATTTCGATAAAATACTGTTTCGTATAACAAGTGGAAAATATTTTACAGAATTTATTTCAACCAATTGCGCGCACTTGTGATAAAGTATCATTTATTGCACGTAAACCACTTTGGCACAGATTATATCCGTTATCCCTGTAAATAATATTTTATCGAATCGTCTGCAATTGCACGAAATAAATAAGTTTTTAGTGCGGATAAAACGTACACGCTGAATGTTTAGGGAGTATATTGTATTTATCATGATATACACTAGACGTAAAGTATCATTTAGCAACCAACTTATGCGATATTCGCTGCATTCATTTCAAACACAACACTAAATTGATATTTAACAAACAATTTAACATTCCATCCTAATTCTAAAATGTGCATTTTATTAAAAATTAATGAGCTTATATTTTTTGGATTTATAGATATAGTTATAATGGATATTTGGATGATACCTTTATAACGTCATAAAATAGCATAAAAGATTTGAAATTTAAATAAGTCAAAAATATTAAACATACCAATAATTTTTTAAAAGATATTTCCAGCTTATAGGATATAGGATATATCGTAAAGATATTAGATAGATATGAAATTTCCTTTTTAGACAATTTTAAATTGTTGTCATTCTGCTAAAATATTTCTTTTTCTTTTTTTTGCAACTAAAATGTAAAAACAAAAACATTTAAATTTGAAAATTGATATATTGATTAATTTTAAAAAAATATAAAAAATTATATGATATTTTTCTCCTTGTCTTCATACTTTCGCTCCATTATGTGTGTTATTACTAGCTTTTACTATCGAAAATTGATTTTTTCTCATTTTCAATAAGACATGATCGAATTATTCTAGAAGAAAATATATTAATATTATTTGTAAACATTGATAACATTATAGTTCAAAAATATAAGGCGTACGTTATGTACCAAATATTGATAAAAATAATCAGTAACGGAAAAATACTATTCGAGTTGTATTAACCGGTTTGAAAAGTTTGATATGAATATCAGATGTTACATTCTGATGATCTCTTTTTGAGAAAAAATTATAATTTCATATCAAAATATTAGGAATAATAATTCTTCTTATTACAATAAATAATAAAGAATTTTTCTTTATTGTTCTCATTAATTCAAAAATAAAAACTATCTTTTCTTTGTATGATAAAATGTAATAATATTTCCGATAATAAATATATAAATAAATATTTTTTATGATTGATAGAAGAAAGATTAATATATCAAATTTGTCAAAATTAATCAAAATTTTTCAAAGACCTATTTTTTAAATAATTTTAAAAATAACAAAATAAATCTGTTTTTACATGAATTACGATATATTTAATTCGAATAAAATATTTTAGAAATTAAATGTTGATCAAATGTTGAAAAAATATCTGCATTAATCTAAAGACAAAGATTCCTCACGTAATGTAATTAGCAAATCATAATAAACATCGAAAAAGAAATAAACTTTCATTCATTTTAAGATAAATTACACTATTTGTACCAATACAAGATGAATCGGTTTGGACTAGTTCAACATACGATTGCGTATCTAAAGGTTCACGAGGTTAGTTAAACAGAATTTAATGATATATTTATCAATGAGTGTAAATTAAACAACATAATATATATAAAAATCTCTTTACTATAGATTGAACATTAATATCATTATATGTTATTTAGTATTTTGCAACAATTATTTATTCTTTAATAGTAAAGATTGTTTGTTATATGTAGTTTAATAGTTCTAGATTGTCAAATTTTGTTTTCTCTATATTATTGCAAAATATCTTAATTTTCTTTTTTTAAAGAAATCATTGAATAAGAATTTCTTAATATTTTCTTTCCAAAATATTTTTTAAATATTATTCAAATCAAATTGATTTTATGTTATAGAAAAAGGAAATTTTATTACACATTATATACTACAATGAAGGAAAACGTAATCGTAATAATGATTTTCACTCTTCTTCTTTATCATTGTCTCTTCTTTTTCATCTGAATGTTAAAATCTTTCTTTAACATTTTCAAAATTTTCAAAACAGAACATTCAGAGTATTCAACCTCTTGAAACAAATCATATATGATAATCATATGATATGAAAATGCATATATGATAATGTGTTAAAAATTTAGTATCCGATATATTCCAAGTTCTTCCACCTCGTAATAGGTTATAAAGTTTCTATCATAACTTGTAATTCACAGCATGGTACATTGTCATGTGACAACCAAAGGTAGATTACGCTAGTAGAACAAAGTTACGTGTTCGTTCCACACATATCTCCTCGAATAGTACTTCGAAAAGTCCTGTCTTCGGTAACCGAGTTTCTATAAATTTTGTATTTTAAAAATTCACTACTTGTACCAGGTCCAGATTCGCCGAAGAGCCCAGATACATTGATGCAAGACCAGAACTCCATGAATTATGCAGTGGATCCACGGTACATCCGGAGCTTTGCTTCGTATGAGTGCCTGAAATCCCTCCATAATAGAGTAACCGTACTCACAGAATGGATGTAAAACGACCATTATTAGTATAAACACTACCACATTTTGTCCAGATTAAATTGTTTCCAAGCATCAATGACAATCAAGAATCTCGAACAAATCTTTAACTATTATATTTACAACCATAATCTTTAGTTCGTGTAACCATGAATTCATATAATTACTTCACATAATTAAATTAATAATTTTGTTGAATGATAGTATATCCTCGTAGTAGTTTTTTCATATAACTTAATGTTTTTTATCAAACTTGCCAAAATCAGATAGAATCAAGTGTTCCAATGAGATGAAACTTTTTCAATTTCTATATTGTTCAATTTCAATTTGTAGGATTGTTTGTTAACTTATGTTTCACAAATGTGCCAACGCAACACGTCATGCATGTACACAATTGAAAGACTTTGTTGTACGTAAATATATGCATAATATATGTATCAACAACGAAAGGGTTAATATGTTCTCTACGTATGCATAATTGTTCATATGTTTGTATCTTATGCATAACTGTTTGTTCGATATTTATTTGCACTGTGTGCAAATAATTTTATTATTTTTATCATGTAAATTTTTCTCATTTCTTATATAAAATAATAGTGAGATTAGAATAAAATTACATAAGCCACATTTGATTGATTAATCGAGAAACATACACTTTAACTTGTCGAAACTTTCACATGAAATACGTTCATTAATATCTATTTTAAAGTTGGATGAATCAATAAAGTTAAAATGTTTCAATATTCTATTACATTATATTATCAGCAATGATCTTGAATATCTAAATATTCAAACTTATTTAATTATTTTTCTATGATTCTTGAATTAATAAAATTAAAAAATATTTATATAAAATTCACGAAGAAATATTAATATAACTTCAATTTCTATTGAATTCGCTTACATAAGCACACCATCTTGTGCTAATATAATAACTCATTTAATAATGCCATTATATATGAATTGTTATTATTTTAATCCTGAAAAATAATCTCTTGATCGCTGGAGATAATTCTATCAAGTATACGTTACAAACACGCAACTATGTAATTAAATGTACTGGCACACCTATCGTTAACTTTACCGAGGCATTTTTTTAATTTATTGTCAAATATGCTATGAAATCTTTATATATTTATAAAGATAATAAAAACATTCGAAATATTAATTAATGTATGCTGTTAAAAATGAACATTTATTTTGATATTTTCAATTATGTTTTGATAATTAATTAATATATTCTTATATATAAATTAATACGCAATAATACGATATTATTAAATGATAACGTCGAATTTAATAAATAATGACCTTCCGGAAATGAAGGTGGTAAAGAATCCATATTGTCAATTACAAATCCTTCTTGTTCGTAAATTCCCTGAAATGAAATAGATTTAAATAATGGTTAATTAATTCCTGTTAAAATATTTATAATATAAAATCTGTATTCATTTCGGTATTATTATAATAAAATAATAATAGTTTATTATTTAAGATATAAAAATATATATATTTAGAACTAATTCGTTTATAGAATATTCCAAAAAATTAACATAGATTTTTTTAAATAACAATATTATATAATAAATTAAATATTCTTTTGTTTTTTTTAAATATAATCTAACATAATATATAATATATGTATATAATAAATAATAGAAAATATGAGTTTCAAAAATTTGTCATAGAATACAGATTTGTTTCTCTTTTTTACATAAAAAAAAATTCTTATTGACAATATAATCACATCTAATCTATCTACATACGAATACTTATTTTGTTCATTTAATTAAATTATATTTATATTTGTGCTTCTGTGTGTCTCAAATCATTTTTCATTTGTATCAATAAACTCGAAAAAATTGAGATTAAAGATTAATCATGATTCTATTATAATTTTAATACTTTACTCTATATATATATATGTTTTAATATATTTTATATTTTTAATAATTAAAATATTTACATACTGGTGTCGGAGGACAAGTGTTTATATTTACTGACTTCATAAATAAGTATCCCATAGAATCTTTTTCTTTTACAAAGTCACATAAATAACCTTCTATACGAAGTGGCATAGGAAGTGTATATTCACCCATTTGAGTGGAGAACGTATCAATTTCCACCTATGAGAAAAAAAAATGACGATAAGAATGAATGATTCGAATAATTTTTTATCTGGATATAAAATACAATTAAAATTTGCTACAGTATATTCAATTTATCAATCTTATTTTCTTATTCAACCTTTCAAGATATATTTTTATTTATTATATTACGAGTAACAATACGTACTTTGATAGAATTTTCAGGAATTTCAAGGATTTCCAGATATGAAATCATTTTGGATCCATATGTACTATCGTATTCTATATTTATTTCACATTCCTTTATATATTTTTCGTTTATATCGAAACATTCAGAATCTTCGAACACTATCTCGTAAGCTGCCTTTTATCAATAATAAAAATTATTTTTTATATTGAAGACTAAAAAATTTTTTTATTAGAACAGTAATATGTAAATATGAATAAAAGTTTTGTTATAAAAAATATATTTCTTTCTTTTTGATAGTATATTTCTTTTCTTTTAAATAGTACAAATAATTATGATCATTGATATTTGTGATAAATTATAGTAACAATATAAATTTTAAGATCTTTCAAAACATAACAAAATACAAATACTTTATGATCATCGTATCAGAACAAAAATCTATAAATATATTATATAACACTTTGTAATAGATAAATTTTATTATCAAGTTTTATAGTTCACTTTCAAGATGAAAAACGAAACAAAAATTTAATATTTTTAATAATTCTAATTTAATGGAGTACTTCAATCAAGCATTGAGAAATTAATAGATATTTTATATGTAGATTGTCAACATTATACATATAAAAAAAAAGAAAAAAAAAATTATATAATTTAAATTATCAAATATTTTATTAAAATTAAATATAAAAACTGACATTTTATTATTATATTTTATTCCTATATCATTTTTTTTAACAAAATATAATGTTTCATAGGAAATTTATTTTTATATAACATATATTGTATAAATTATTTATAATAAAAAATTAATTAAATATATTTACCTGTACCGTGCATTGTAACATACAAACTGTTAACAACCACAAAAACATTTTGATCCACAAAACGTATTGTATTCTGATACACAAGTACTTCAATTTATCATTAAACACTGTTTTTTTTTATTTATTAAGTTTATAGGAAAAAATCTGAGAATATAACGTGATTGGATTCGTGATTTTATCAGAAATCATTGTCTCGTGTAATTACTGACACGAAAGAATAACAAGCATTTTAAAACATCTCGTTTTTATATAACTATTTGTATTATTGTATATATGTATATATTGTTAACAAATCACGAAGTGAGATCTACATAAAAACACAAATAAAATTATTATTAGAATTATTAGAATTTTTTTGAAATTTTCTAAAATTCTAAACATAAAATATTTAAAACAATTTATTAATTATTTTACAAAGAAAAAAGTTTCTTACGAATAATAAATTCTTTTGGTTACAGATTATCGTTAAAAATAATAATTTCAATTTTTAAATTTTTAAAAACATCAATATTAAAGTCAAAAGTATATACATACTTTTTCATATCGATCACGATGACCAATCGATTCAAGATTTCCTAAACGAATTGTGCCCAAATCCAAAGGATAGGATCAATGGAGAAGAAAGTTTCGAAAATACGAACCTGTATCAACGTTCCCACAATATACCCATCGAATAATATTCTCGATATTAATCAATCAAGATCAAGATTTTCTTTCTAAATGAAAAACGTGCTCGCTTCACTTTCCAAAGGATGGAATATGTCAACGCAGCGTCACTTCGATAATACACCAGGTTACAAGGATGGACGCTTCACGAGCTTATTCCAATTCCGACTGAGCGGGCATACGGCTAAATGGATTTCGTCAATTCATTTACCACTTGATCTAGCCGCGCATTTCAATTATATGCGTACTCTTTGCCAATGGTATCCGGCCGTGGTGTGCACGCACGAGCCGCATCGACCGTTTCCCTGATAAAGTCGTGGGAGTGGATGCGGTCCACGATGCAATTGAATTAATCTCGATCGAACAACACCGCGGCACAAAACGAAACAGGAAATCGCGTTGTCGCGCGCGAAATCGAGCAAATGCGGCCACGCCGAATCTATTGGCCGTTATTAGCCGTAACTGTTTTCCAGAACGTTGCTCGTTATTGGCCCCGGCCACGGTTTTTCTTCCTGTTCCTCTCGTTTCCTCTTCCTCCTTCTCCTCTTCCGCGCTTCATTAATTAGAATGTAACCGGTGCGACGCGATTAAATTACTGGAATAGAAGTAATTTATTCGATGGCGAAGCAGCTTGATTGTCCAGAACGATATTTTCTGGATAAATTCTGGATGGATTTGAACGATTGAAAAATATGAACGTGTTGGCAAACATGTTCCGTATAAGAGGAGGAGAGGGAAAAGATGTTTGGCATTTAATAATCATTTCTTATTCCAAATATATCATTGTTATATATACGTATGGTTTGTGCTGTATATAAATCATTATAATTTAATTTAATGTAGGTATGTATAGTCTCTTAAATATAATTCATCATTAATTCTGAATAAAACCTCTTCCAATAATTGTAAAAGAATTGTAAACGTAAAGATTATTTTGATAAGTTTAGTAAACTGTGTTCAAAAGGAACATTTTTTCAAAGTATTCTAAATCACTGTTCTTTCTGGAATATTGTTTGGTATGACTCCTCTTTTAATGTGTGTGTCATTTCTTATAGATATGAGTCACTAGAATTTATAAATTTATTACTAGATATACACAAGTATAAACAAATAGAAAAATTGAAACAGTTATGTATGAAAAAATTTAAATCTCTACTTTTCATTTATATACACTTACATCGATGATTACTATGTTATTGGACGAAGTACAGATATATAATTGATGATATATGATTCATACTTACACAGACTTATCGATATAATCATAAGTAATAAAGATCAAATACATGCCGATCGGTGAAATATTTTGGAAAACATAATTGTTTGAAAAGAAAATTACATCTCTTCAAACAAGAAGATTAATCCATCCTAGATTGAAGATTAAAATTGCGTTGTCTCTCCAAATTCATCTCATTGGACAATCGAATTAAATTAGCCTGCTCATTTCTAAGAGCTCTCTTCAGCTCCTGAAGCTTCCATCCTGCCTCCATTTGCTTTTCCGCAATCTGTTTCTGCAAAGCAGCTATACGTTTGTTCAAAACATCCGTCGAATTCTCTGATCGTTGAGATGCTTCACATGGGACAGCTTTGGAATCTTGTTGCACCATGTCTGATGTCAATTCACATATCTTGTCATGAAGTTCTGCCAATTGCGTAAGTGTCAACGACTGAAATGAAACGCGATAAACAAGGCATTCAGACGAATATATAATTCATAGATTATGATGTTTAATGAAATATTATTTCTGCACTTACATTTAACCAACCATCAGGATCGAAGGCACCAAGTTCCTGAATATATCAAAATAATTAAATTATATGTTAAATGTATTATATTTTTTTAATATTGTAAATATCGATAATATATGAATAAATTTAATAGATATTTTTTATAATTAAATATTACATTTAAATATTTAAATAATAATATGTGTCATTTTGTAAATTATATTGTTATATATTGTTTTTGAAATGACTATTAATTATTTAAAATATAATGTAATAAAATAAAATTAAATAAAATATAATTTTTGATTTATCGTGAATATTGCACATACCACAGGTTTTAATAATTTAGCAAGATTTTGTATTTCTTGTTCCGCCTTATTAATATTGATACTTAAATTTTGAGACATCTTCAACAAATCCTCAATATCCTTTGTTGTATTTATTGGATTATTCATTTCTGATTCTTCCAATTTATCCGCCATTTTAGGTTCTGCACCCTTACCGTCTAAATAATTAATGTAATCTCGAAGACGTTGTACACCTATTTTAAATAAGGAAAAAACATATATTTTGTATTTTATAATTTAAAAAAAGAAATTAAAGATGAAAAATATAATTTTTTTAAATGTAACTCAATGAAAAAGTAAAACTATTATCAAATATGTATATATAAATCTTCAAGATACAGGAAAATATTTGAAAACAATATTTGTATTATTACATCTTCTCAAATTTTAAAATCTTTATTTTTCAAAATGTTAATTCATTAAAAACTTAAATTATTTTTTATTCCTTATTATTTTGATTTTTATCCTGATTATATGAATAACAATCTCCTATTTTTTATTATTCTTAGTCGACCAAACAATACAATGTTTAATTTTAATAATTTCAATGTTCGATATGTTTTTTTTAATTTTCGTACATCCGGTAATTCGCGTGTATAATTTGTTGCTTTCAGCTTGAACCATAGGATCGTTTAATGTCTTATCATAAGCTTCGTAATATTAAGCTAGTAATATGCTGATACGTTTAGCCAGATATTGTAAACTGCGATTAAAACATGGATATACTTACACGCACTCGAAGATAATACGTGTAATACGTTTTCTAATCGCCTAATCGATCGATTCTGATCAAATTAATTAGCATGGTATTACGTCAAACTTATTACCATGTACAAAATATGTATATATACTGCATGTATGTACATGTAATATGTATATACACATAGATTAGTGCGAGTCAATGACAGATAAAAATTGTTCAACTTTGAACTATATATGAATTCTTATTTTTATCTTTCAATAAAAAAAATTATTTATAATATGTACGTACGTGGTAACGTTAATAAAAATAGATATAAAATAGAAGATAAAAATAGGTATTTATAAATATTTAAAATGAAGAAATTTTAAATAGTATCGTTGCTTTAACGCTATTTAAGAGATGTTAAAAATTTTAAAAGAGAAAATCTTCGTTTTTATTTGAATTAATTAACAGAATTAGAAACTAAATATAAGATTTGAATATATATTTTAACTTATAAAAAGAAAACTTTATAAAACGAACTCTATAATTCTACAAAAAGAAAAGAAATATAATGGTACATACGATAAATATTTTTTCGAGTCTATATTCAAATGAATCAGATATTGTGAACGATTAAAAATTATAAATAATCTCAATTAATAATGATAATGAAGAAGCAATAAAGCGACAAAAATAAATTCTTATAACATATATAACATATGCACATTCGAAATCTTTATTCTATTCTTTATACCTTTTAACTGATTTTCAAAATTTTTCCGCAGTATTTTGTTTGCTTCAATATACTCGCTGCAATCATCCAGAATGTCTTTGTCGATTTCTGTCTCTTTTTGATCCAAATCTTTATCTACACACACACATATATATACAATGAATAATTCCTAGAAAATAATTTTTTCATTTTGGAGATATTTTTCTAAAAATTGGAAAACCAAATTTATCGAGTGATCTCGTTCATTTCTAAATAACATTAATAAATACAATATCTATAAAAGGAAGAAAAAAATATACGTGGAATTAATAAAAATCCTCATCCCGATTTTTTTATTAATATTGTATAATCTTTGCTCGAATTTGCAAAGATAGATCTCTGTCGCTACCAAATTTGCAGCATTGAAAATTTCAAATAATTGAAACGCTACTGTATTAATTATCATACCTAAAGCTTTTTTCAGTTTGTCATTTTCTGTTTTTAATTTAGTCAGTTGTTTGCGCAATTTTTCGTTCTCTTTCTGGCAATCGTATAAATCGCTTTTCAATTTTGCATTTGTGGCCTTCAACTCGTCAATCTCTTTGTCCAGCTCCATATCCTTTTCCTTTCTTATGTCTCTGTCTTCCCTCGCCTTGGTCAAATCGACCCGCAAGTCGGTATAATCTTTTTTCAATTTGTTCAAATCTTCTTTTAATCTATCCGCTTCGCTTTTCGCATTGATCAAGTTGTCTTGCAATTTCACATTCTCCGACTTCAGCTTCTCCAATTCTTTAAGCAACCTATTATTCTCCTCTTGGCAATCGTCTAATTCTGTTCTAAGTGTCGTGTTTTGATCTTTCAATTCGTCATTTTCCCTCTTCACCCTGACCAGATCTTTTTCCAACGCGGCAGCACGTTCTCTAAATGTATCTCTCTCCTCTTTCAGATTAGCAAGTTCAGTTTGCAAATTATTGTAATCGTTTTGCAAATTATTGTAATCGTTTCGCAAATTATCCAAATCATTCTTCAAATTTAACGATTCGTTTTTCGCATTATCTAAATCATCCTGCAATTTTTTATTGACTGATTTTAATGCATCCAATTCCGGGCTCGGCTTATCCAATTCCTTTTGAGCCTCTTCCAACTGTTTCTTCAAATTATCAACCTCCTGTATCGAGTCCTCGAGAGTATCGATTTTATTTTTCAAATCGTCATTCTCTTTTTTCAGATTGTTCAATTGAGTCTCCATGCCCTTCAAATTATCTTTCACCACGGTTAATTCTTTAGACAATTCCGTGTTCCTCTCGTTCAGATTCTCGATCTCATTCTTCAGATTCGCACTTTCATCTTTCAATGCGTCCAATTGTTTATTCAATTTTGCTATTTCCGCATTCAGCTTGTCATTCTCGTTCTTCAGCTTGTCATTTTCATCACGAGTCTTATTCAATTCCTCCTTCAACGCTTTCAACTCCTCTTTCAGATTGGTCGATTCCTTTGCCATTGTATCTTTGACAGCCGTTTGTTTCTCCAATTCGTTTCTGAGATTGTTCAAATCTTCACGCGTACGATAGAGTTCCTTGACCAATTCTTCTTTCTCCGCTGATAAATTCGTTAACTGATTTTCCAGAGACTTCATCTTTGCCTCCATATCCTCGAGCTTCTTCTTCGACTCGTCGAGCTCCCTCTTCAAACGATCATTCTCCGTTTCCATTTTATCCAGATTCCTCTTCATCTCGTTGATTTGCGATTGCAATTTATCATTTTCAGTCTTGCAACTTTGAAGATCCGATCTTAATTTTTCCGCGGCCGTTTTCTCCGCGTCCAAATTCGTCTTCAATCTGTCGATCTCCACCCTCTGCCCATCACCCTCTCCTCTCAATTTCCCGAACTCGTCCTCCAAACTTCTCTTGTCTTGAAGAAGTTTCGTGTTCTCAGATTTCAGACCGTCCAATTCGGTTGTCAATCTATTGTAATCATCCTTCAAACTCCTCAGAGGTTCCAATTCGGACTTTAACGCGCTATTGGCGTTTTTCAACACAAAGATTTCCTCTCTGCAATCACTCAACTCGTTCTTCGCCGATGCCAGTTGTTTTCCTAGATCGTCTATGTCGCTTCTGTACTTGCTGTTATCCGCTCTCAATTTTTCTAATTCTATCTTCAACGCTTCTAGTTCGGAATTCAAGGAAGCGATTTGTATATCACTCTTATCTTTGGCCGATTTTTCCGCTTCCAATGTTTTCTTCTGTTGGTCCAATTGCGACGTTAAATCGGTCAATTTTTTATTCAGATCGTCTTTCTCGTTTTTCAGTTTGATCAGATCCGATTCAATAGCTTTTTTCGCAGTCTGTAAAAATTTAATATTAAATTTGAAAACGTTTTCTATGTGATATGTATATAGTGTGTAATATTAATTTTAGTTTAGAAAGAATGAAAACTCGTATCGATATTTTGAAAATTTTTCTCTTAAAGATTTTCATAAAAATTTTATTTAGTCACGATGAAAATATTTTATATGAAATATAATATTTCCCATGAATATATATAAACAATAATAAATAATAATATATTAAATGATAATAATAATAAATAATAATATATTAAATGAAATTAAATTTATATTCACTTGCTAAGCAAATAATTTATTTTACCTGACATTCGCTTAAATCTTTCAACATTTTCTCGAGATCAGCTTTTAATTTTTCATTATCCAATTCGAATTTACAATGCTCCACTTTCCAATGGTCTATCTCCGCTTCCTGATCAGCGATTTTCTGTTTCAGTTGTTCGATTGTTTTCTGCAAATTGATAATATCTTCTTTCAAATTATCACATTCCGTCTTCAAATTCAATACAACTTCTCCCGTCTCCGATAACTTCGCTTTAAGATCTTTATTTTCCTGTTTCAAATCGTCGTTCTCCGCTCTACAGTTGTCCAGTTTCTTATTCAAATCTTGCACTTGATCCTCCAATATTTTCAAAGCGTTTCGCATATTTGTATTGTCGAGCATTTCTCTATCTAATTTAGCTTTTAATTCGTTCATCTCGTTTCTCAAAACCGTCAATTCATTTTGCGATTTCTCGTTCTCGCTTCGTGCACGCGACAACTGCGATTCCAAAATCTGAATTTTATCTTCAGTTTCCTTGAGCTCGCTTTTTAATTTATTCGTTTCATCGTTCAACGATTTCAATTGTTCTTGTAATTTTTCAAGTTCGTCCTTCAATTTGTTATTTTCGTCTTTCAAATTGTTATTTTCATTCTTGCAAGATTCCAACTCATTTTTTACCTTCGTATTCTCACTTTCTAATTCATCATTCTGCTTTTTCAATCTTTCATTTTCCGTCTTATTCTCCGCCAATTGCTTGTTCAATCGATCTTTCTCATCTTTCAAAGTAGAATTTTCGTCCTTCATGTTAGTTAATTCACTGGCTAAACTGTCCCCCTCGCCCCTAAGTCCATGAACTTGAGATTTCAACTCGTTGTTCTCATTTTTCAAGTTTTCCATCTCCTCCACACATTTGTTAAGACCGTTTTTCAAAGAGCTCATCTCGGTTTTCAATTGATCGATCTCCTTCCCAGCATTTTCCAATTCCTTTTTCAAACGATCCACTTCAGCACGCAAATCGCTATCTTCTACTTTCGCTTCATCCAACTTTTTGCTAGCCTCGGTTAATTTTTCTTGCAGTTCTGAAATTTTTGGTTTCAGATCGGCAACTTCGTTCGTCAAGCGATCCCTTTCAGATTCCAAGCCTTGAACTTCCGATTTAAGATCCTTGTTCTCAGTTTTTAGCTTTTCTATCTCGTCAACACACTTCTCGAGAGCGTCTTTCAGAGAAGCTATCTCGGATTTCAATTGATCGATCTCCTTTCTACCATTTTCCAATTCCTGCTTCAAACGATTCAACTCGTTGAGTAAATCGGCGTTTTCCGATCTCATTTTGTCCAATTCCTTTACAGTGCTGGCCAAATTTTCTTCCAATTCCGTGTTTTTAGCTTTCAAATTCACATTTTCGTCCAACCAGGTCGCTTCGACCTTCATGTCCTCCGTCTTAAGCTTCTCGTTCTCTACCTTCAGTTTTTCCATCTCGTCCACACATTTATCGAGAGCATCCTTCAACGTAGATATCTCTGATTTCAATTGCTCGATCTCTTTCTTGTTTTTTTCCAATTCCCTTTCCAAATTATCGATTTTAGCACGTAAATCGGCATTCTCCGACTCCACTTTGTCCAATTCTTTCTTAGCGTTGTCCAACTTGTGTTCCAATTCCGAAGTTCTCGTTTTCAAATCGTCGTTTTCTTTCTTCAACTCGCCATTTTCGGTCTTCAAGTTCTGCATATTTTGTTGCAGTTCTCGAAACTCCACGTCCTTTAACTCCTCCTTATCCTTTAACGCATCACCGGCCGCTTTCATCTCGTCTACCTCTCTCTTCGACTCTTCAAGGTCGTCCTTCAAAGCCTTTACATCCTCCTTCAACGTCTCATTCTCGAGTTTCATCGCGTCCAAGTTCCTCTGCAACTCGTTCTTCTCCGTTTTCAGTTTGTCGAGTTGTTCATCGGCCTTGTCCAATTCCGTTTTCAGATTTTCGTTCTCCGTCAACGTTCGTTCCAGCTCCCTCTTCACACTCTCATTCTCGTCCAGCAACGCGTCCCGTTCTCGCTCCACGTTGCTCAATTTATTCGAGAGATCGTCGATTTGCGTCTCCAAATTGCCCATCGTTCGCTTCATGCTCTCGTTATCCTCGTTTAACTGTTTATTTAAATCCTCGAGCGCCTTCTTCTGTCCCATCAAATCATCGTTCTCGCCTCGCAACCGTTCGAGCTCAGCCCATAAATTTTCGTTGTCCTCCTTCAACTTTTTCGACTCTTCCAACTGGTCGCGAAGTTTATCGTTCTCCATCCTTTCCACCTCTATCTCATTCTTCAGATCCAAATTTTCCTTTTGCAATCTCTCGAGCTCGCCTCTGTTATCCTCCAGCTCCTTCTCCAACTCTGATAGCTTCATCTCGAGGACATCCATGTCCTTGCAACACGCCTCGAGTTCTTTGTTCTTTATCCTTTGCTCCTCCAACTCATTCCTCAGATTCTCGAGCTTCTCGTTCAAACTCGCCTGATCATCGAGCCTCGCCTCTAACGCCTCAACCTTGCTCTTGTAATATTCCTCCAGCTTAGCCTTGTCTTCCAATATCTGTATTATTTGATCGTTCCTCTCCTTCAATGTGTCGCGCATCGTGTTTAACTCCTCCATTATTTCGCCTTTCGATTCCCTCAGTTCGTACAATTCCGGCTCCAGGTGTTCCAGCTTAGCTTTCAAACCTTCCAAACCGAGCAAGTTTATCTCTGATTGTCTTAACGTGTTCAGAAGATCCGAAATCTGAAAGAGGAGGGAGTCTCTTTTTTTGTAAAGAATACAAATCATAAACAAGTAAGATTTTAATATTTCTTCCAAATGAAAATCGTATAATCTTCGCATTAATTATACACATAAAGTTAACAAGGCATCTAAACTTTTCCATTACGTTGATGTTTCAAAAGAAGAAAATACAAGGAAGAAAACTATTCTTTTTTTTTCACCGACTATGTCTTTTTTACATCACCTTTCTCTGTCTCTAAAAAAAAGTCTCTGAATACTAATTAACCTGTTACCTGCACTTTCCATTCTTAGCAACTTTCCATCTCAAACGACAAACGAACGCTTCAACGTATCGTAACAGAGAACGAAAGAGAGAGAGAAAGAAAAAAAAATCAAGAGCCAGCAAAGGAAAAACTCATCCCCATTAAGTTTGCTACCATTTGTGCTTTTCAACACTATACCTTCTCGTCTTTCTTCTTGAGATCCTGTTTCATTATCGCTATTTGCTCCTCCAGACTTTTCAAAATGACCATCTGCTCCAATTCCTTGTTCAACGTATCGATTTGATTGTTCTTCTCCTCCAACTCTTTGGTCAGATTGGCCACCGTTTGCTCGCAATTATTCAATTTGTTCAACAAATCTTCGATATCGATGTATTCAGGCACAGTGACCGTCTCGACCACTTTCACTTCCCTCGGCTCCTCTATATCTTTCATCTTTTGCTCACACAGGGCCAACGCGCGTTTCAAATCGGCCACTTCGGTCTTAAGCTTTTCGTTCTCGGAACGCAGATCTTCGCAGCTCTTCGAGATGGACACCAACGTCTCGATTGGCTCTCCTTTCATCAGGTCACGAAGCTTCGCCCTTAGACGATGTATCGCCGGGCAGCTGACGTCCTCCTCGGTCCGCGCCAATTTCAACTTCAATTCCGATATCATGTCTCGCAATCTGTCGAGAAAGGGCGAAAAAGTTCCTTTGACACTTTTAGAAAAAATGAAGGGATGCGAGATTTTTTTTTTTTTTAAATTTCAGATCGGTCTAAAGTTTTATAATTCAGCTTGTTTTGATTCAGAGTTTAATTTCTAGGAAACGATCGTTTCGAAAAATAGTGAATTTTACTTGAATTTTATCTGAAGGAGATGAAATAAAATGGATAATTCTATGTTAATATGATATTTGATTTGGGATAAAGTATCGTGCGTTTTGAATTTTCAAGTATTACTATATGCTAAGAGATCAACTATCCTGGATCGTTTAAAAAGAAAAATTAAATTGATATTTTTATTAGTTTCTAAAACAGGTTATAATATTTTGGTATATTTTTTCCATCGATTATCGATATTGTAAATAAATTTGAATATTAAAAAGAAATAAAAAACACAGATTGCGAATAAAGAATGATAGATCTATTTAGAGAAATAAAATATCGAATATCAATGAACAATATAAGAATGATTACATTCACAAACTAAGCTTTGAGAGATCAATCGTCTTACATAATCTAATCCATAAATAAATCATACAAACATTTAAGAATGAATCAAACAAGATTTATCGAGAACGTTGTGCGAATACACCAAAGAAAAATTTTAACAATACTTGTGAAAAAACATTGAAATATTCATTAATTAATTAACTCTTCGAATATATATAACATATATACGCCGTACACATTACTAGAAAATTATAAAATATTAAAGAAATCTGACTGAAAGCACGTTTCAATTTCTAAATTTCTTTTAGAACAAACACAAATACTTATGCCGATTTATTTGCAAATTCGTCCGAAACGCATCACCCTGTACCGTGTCGTTTTCCTAATAATTCGCCGACCGGAATAGGAAACGATTAAACGAGATCTACGAGGTTTACGAGGGAGAGAAAGTGGCAAGCAGTACTCTTTCTTTTCAAGCGCGAAACGCTCCCTAAAATATCTCATCTTCTCCCTGAGGAAGAAAATCGTGGCGCCAGGATCGTCGCAACAGTCTCGTTCGGCGAGAGTTTCCTCCAGATCCCTCACTTTATCTTCGAGCGCCGCGTTTGCATTTTGCAGCCTTTCGATTTCTTCCCGGGAGTGCACCAGCAGTGGATCGGGCTTCAATATCTCATCCGCATTTACACCTACACAAAAACACATCTAATCTTTAGGAACATTCGGAACAGTACACGTGCACACATCTCGATATACAGCTCGAAGAAAGAGCTCTCTGAATTTTCAAGCGAAAATCCTTGAAGCGAGAAAGTCTTCGGATCTACCGTTCGAAGAGACGGTTTGTATCGCTATTACCAGCCGGATGTGTAGGATAAATGTGTGATAATCCATGATATATAGGGGGAAATTGTGTAAATAGCATGGAAAAGAATAGTGGAAGCGAGAGATTACTACACTTTTGAAGGAAATAGGAGGGAAAGACGTAAGAAAAATTATTCGTTCTATTCTAATCGACGTTATTTTTTTACTCTTTTCGGGGAGGGAATTTTTTGAATTTTTTCACGGAATAATTCCATCCATATGTACAGAATATAATACAATTTTCTTGTCGATATTATCACTTTCGAGTTCGAAATGATATCTATAAAAATATTCCGCTCATACATTGCTCATAAATCCCCGTAGCGTCTTAATATTCATTTCGAGGCATTAATTTGCATTGTCGACAACACGGGAACAATTTCGAGCTAATCAAATTAACGAGACACCCGGTGTGTATAATTTCACCCGTTCTGCTTTTTGCAGCGCTAATTGCACGGAACGACTACCCCCTACTAAACGACTAATTCATAAGGGAACGAGGAGAGACTCGAACGAAAGGGTATCCGTACAGAATTCCAATTAATCAATTTCGCGCGAGCCACCTGCTAGTCGAAGCGGAGAGAGAAAGAAAGGAAGAGGGAAAAGAGAGAAAGAGAGGGGGGAAGGGGGAATGGGAAAGATACGAAATATCATACATCGATACCGAATGTCTGGAGGGTTTGTTTCAGAGACCTATTTTCGCTCTCGAGCTGAAGTCTTTCCATTCGCCACTTCTTCATCTGACACTTCATTATCGTGAGCTTCCTCAGGGCAAACGAGAGGTCCTGGATCTCCGACTCTTTGGAAGTGTCTTTGAAGGGATTGTAACTGCAGCAACAGCACGGCTCGTTCGGGAAATCGTCCGATTCCAACGACGCCATTATCCTACGGCTAATCTTTTCAAGTTTTTCAACGTAATTGCAAACCGAGACGAGAATTTTAAGATCGATCTGTACCTATAAGAAGGAAACGGAGAGCCGGGTTCAGAAGCTGAGGGAAAAGGAATTTTAATATATAGATTGATTTATTCTAACCAATCATTCCCTCCCCCCTTGAGTTATCTACCACTCGAATAATTTCTTTTATTTTAATTCCACGATTTCGGTCATTTAAGATTAATTTATAATAAACGTATCGAGCAAGATCATTCGATGCAAGTGTAGCAGTATACCCGTATTAAAAAATTATAAATTAAATTCATCGTAAGTAACATTTTAACATTCAATTTCCGGCGACTAAAATAACGCGCCCGTATTTAATCTTACGACGTTCATTCGCAGCAAGTTTCTCCACGAGGGATGATAATGGCCAAACATTGTTAAAAAGGGGGAAAAACGACAAGAAAGATAAACGCTTTGACTTGAATAAAATACATAATTCATAAGTCCGTTCATAAAGGAAAAGGCTATGAATTCGCATCAAGACCATTATCAACGGTTACGGTACAAGACTTGCCACTTTTAAAGGAACGTAAAACCGCGTTTGGGCATTCGAACGATCGGTGTCCTTACTTCGTTCCCGATCCTCTAAATTCCCATTCCATCCATTCGCCGTATCATATTTTTACAGGTTATCCGTAACGTAACTGTTCCTCGGCCGCCAATGGGGACGAGTCATCGATGTAAGCGAATTTACGGTCGTAAACCGATTATAGACAGTTCGTCGCGCCTAAGCGCGAAACTGCCCCAACGCAGGACAAAACATTTAGCCTGGATACGTGTATACGCGAAAGAGGAAGCCAGGTTAGGGTGATGTATATTTCACAGCGGCAGTCACACTTTTGCTGCCACACGACCGCGGTCATCGATGAAGATCGATAATCTGATTTAACGTCAGACCGGTCTGTTTTATTGGGGCCGCGTAAATAAATTCGTTCAAATCTCGATGACGGTTAGGTACGATAACGTTTTTCATTCACCGATATTATTTATTTATCGGGAAACTGGTTCGGTGTGCGAGCACGATTTACGATTACTTCCGCCACGGTTTTTAAATTATAGAACATCGGCCAAAAAATATTTTCTTTTGCACGCGATTGATTATTCCTCATTCTTTCTGAACGTAATCTCATAATTTGATTAGATACGTTGGGTCGTTCTTAGTCGAGCGAATATCTGAATCCATGAACTGTTAATCCTTTAAACGCTATTATTCGAGGAACAGATCCTTTATTATAATTAATCAAGACTGCTTTAAATTTCCACGTGTGCTTATCCGGATCATTCTCTCGCTAATTTTTAAATACGTTATATTTACATATTCTCGTTTCCCCAAATTATATTTATATTCATACTCTCGATAAATTTATGAAAATTTCGTCCAAACACAATGAAATATGTTTTTTAATCAATTCGAGCAGATTGGTTCAGGAATTTCTGCGAATTCTGCCGGTATCTAAGCATTAACGTTGCACACGTTTCCGAGAGAGAGATCTAATTACAGCCGCGTTATTAAAATACATTCCGTTTGTATGCAACTCGTCAACCGAGCTCATCTTTCGAAAACTGGCAGTCCCTTTCCATTTTCGCTTTGTGCATCCGATACAGGCGATCGGGAGACGTTGCGGATGTAATTAAAAGGGCGCGAAGGGGAAAGCTCTCTTTCCGGATCGGCGAGGAAAGTTGTCTCGTTAAAAAGGGAATCGTTGGTCCGCGACTTAGCAGTTACTTATCATCCAGATTTGGCGAAAAGTTTCGAAAGAAACCGGAAACTTTCGAATCGTATCCTCATCCGTGGAGTTCCGCCATGTTCGCGTAATTAAATTAGGGGGGCGCCCTCCGTTAGAATTTCGTTATTAAAAGCCTCGATATTAACTTTTACATATTTATTATAAAACTTGGGTGAAACTTCCGGAGAAAAAAAAAGGAAAAAAAACTTGGATGAAACGAACGACGATTCCGTTTTGTCGTGATTAGTTTCGTAGAGAGAACTTTGTATACTGAGCGCGGAGAGGAGGGACGCAAAGATGTTCGATCTTTCGAGAAGTTGAACAATTTATATTAATTCCCTTGAATTGCCAATAAACGCGAGGAATCGTAGAGGCGATTATTGATAACGATACCATGTATTAAAAGTTTTGAATAATCATCTGGATGGATATGCATATATATATATTTTAACATTTTCGATTAAACGATATTTCAAAGGTTAAAACGAGCAAAGAATTCTTTTAAAGTGTGAAGATAGTTTTTCTGAATGGAAATATCATTGATTGTTGAATCGTTCGATTAATTTATTTATATTATTTTAGAACTAGTAAAATTATTTTATTAAATGTGTATTTCTTTGAATAGTGTCGATAATTAATTTTGTTATATATTTTTTAATTAACAATTTGATGTAACAAGAAACTAGCTACTAAAACGAATCATCGATATGCGTTAAACTCTCGTGTAAAAGTTAGTTCACAGCTACGAAACTTTTGATTCACGTTCAATTTAAATGATTGATAATTGAATTACAATTCACCAACTCTCGTTAAGAATATTATATTGGATGTTCCAATTTTAAGAAACTTATACAACGATACGAAAGTTTCCGAACAATTGCAAAGAGATTTATCTTCGGTTCAATTACTTATACTCGTAAATTTATTACACGAGAGTATCTTTTTAATTAAATCTGCAGAGTGAAAATTTAGAAAATTTAAAACAGTGTAGCAAAACTAATATTTGACATTAAAAAAAAAAAAAAAAAAGAAAAAAGAAACGATTAAATCTAGATAAATATAATTATCAATACAAATGTTCTGTACTTCAATTCATGATAATTTTATTCAAGAAATTTATTCAATAAATTATCCTTATAAAAATTTGTTATTATTCTATTCTTTATCTACTTTTTAATAACAATACGTTTATTTTAGATAATTTAGACAATGAAATCATCTTTCAATATTTTATAAAATGAATAATATTCATTATATATTCATATATATCTAGAAAATATTAGCTAATAATTGCAGTTGATGCTGAATTAAAAAAAGTATGTATATATATATATATATAAAATATTATTCTATAATTTATTCTAAACAAAAGAGATGCATCATTTCTACGACCTGAAACTACAAATATGTGTCAAATGAATTTTCAGTGACGTAACCACAAACATTCAAACCATAAATTTTTTTCAAAAGTACCGTAAAAATGTAATATGCTTCAAGGAAAATGAAAATTTCATTCAGAGGATGAAAATTATACGTAAAGATGCAATAAATAATATAATAATTCTTTCTGGCATTTGAAATATCTTTTTACTGCAATTATATTTAAATCTGCAAAAAAAAGTTTAACAAATGTTAGTGCAGAGTTTGATTTCAAGGTACAATATGTATAACTAATATCAAAATATCAAAATAATTATATCATTTAATTTTCCATGTACAAGATTAATTTAGAAAATTAATTAAAAATTAAATTCTCATATAAGTTCTTAGAATTCATACCATTACATATGATTTGTTATATACAAATGATGAATTAATTCGAATATTATACCAATTTACAAAGATCCTGCATTAATTAATCCTGCAACGATACATTGAAGTATTTCACAAGGATACTCATTTTCATATTATATTTTTCCAAAATAACATAAATATTACAAATATAAAATTTATTTAACAATGCTTCAAATATGTTAATCATCCAAAATTATATTGTTGAATTTTTAACAGTTTCAACATACCGTGAAAAATACTGTACTATTTAATTATTTCGAAGGAACAGAATCATTGCAGGATTAATTTGATCAAATATTTAAATTTATCGATTTATCACATAAATTATACACATATGTTATTGCAACTTTCAGCACTTCCGATTCCTTCTTCAATTAAAAACAAAATCATTCTACGTAAACAACTCCAACCGAATTATAAACAATTATCTCAACAAATTCCTATTAAAATTAAAGTAATAATAATAATAAATCGAACATTTCGATCCGACCGATACTCGAGAATCTAACGACAAAGATGAACGAATTTCTCGACAATTGCCACTCGATCGAGCAAACTAGCGATGACGTGTTCAAAGACAAAACGAGGATAGCGGAAGTAGCTGCTGCCACATTGTGCAGATTGAACAGCATAATGAAGCAGATGAAAGACTGGCGGGACGACCGCATGAAATTGCGATCCAACATATGGCGTTTGAAGCTTGCGTTACGCGTTGCCGGAAGGGAGACGGACGGCGGGGTCCACGCTGACCCATTGATCGAGCAACAGAAAGAGGAAATCAAACGACTGGAGACGACCAACAGAGAATTGAAGAAGGAGATCGCCAATATTAAATCGAGTCTGCTCAGTAAAGGGTACGTGACGCAGGAAACGGATTGGAAATCCGACGACAAGCTCGTGGAAGTTGAGCAGGAGTATTTGATGGAGAGGGAACGTTTGAACAACGAGATCCAGTATCTGAAAAGTCGGTTGAACGAGGTCGAGGAGGGTCATGTACACAGTTCGGAAGTGGAACACTTAAAATGCAAGCTGAAGCACTTCATGATGGTCGACTACACTATGGAGATTATATTCACCGATATAGTTAACAAAGTGGCCGAGACTATAGCGAATTTGTCCGAGGAGTTGGTGAACGTGAACGAACGTTTGCACAGGTCCCAAATGAGGAACGACAATCTTTACGTGGAGATCGATAAGTTGAAAGCGATGCTCAGATTCAAGAACGGCAACCTAATGGATTACCAGAGGAGGATAGTCGAGCTGGACAATGTGACGAAACGTTTGAAAACGGAAGTGAACAAGTTCAAGGTTAGTTACGAGGAGAGCTCGTGGAGCATCGGGTCGAGCAATTTGAAGAACGTGGAACGTTTCGTCAACGACTTGAAGTACAAGTTGAGGAACGATCACGAGGCTCTGCTTGGCGGCGGTGATCCGTATTGTTTCATGTACATTCAGAAAATCATCGAGTTGCGGATCAATTTGCGACAATTGCACATCGATTTGGCAAAATCGATCGGCAAGGAGCACAGGACCTCGGAGAAGCTGATGGAACACAACGAATACATGAAACAGCTTTCCAAGTTGGACTCGATCTTGAAAGAGATCAACAACGAGATCGACAAGTTGAAGAGCAATCACGTGAAAAGGCATTATAAAATCGGCGATTCCGAGGGCCTCGAGTATTTGAATAAGATAGTAGAGCTCGAGGCGATAATCGAGGAGATACAATCGGCGATGAACAGGTTGAATCGTTGCTCGAAAGGGAAGTCGAACGAGTCGAAGGACATTGAAAAATTGGAGGAATTCGTCGGTAGAGTGTGCCACGAGATCAAGCAATTGGAAGTGATCGTGGTATCGAGCGATCGTTTGAGCGTGTTCAAGAGGATCGACCAGCTCGAGGAGTCGATCGTTCGCTTGAAGACCGAGTTGAGCAACAAGGAGGCGCACATGACCGACCTCGACCAGGAATTAGTCGACGCGGACAGTATGTTGAAACAAAAGATGGTGGCGCTGCAGGACGCGCGCCACGAGATCACGATACTGATACAGGAGAACAAAGTGTTGAAGGAGAAGACGAACGTGATGGAGGAGAAGACGTCGGAGCTTCAATGCGAACACGAGGACGTAAAGAAGGAGTTGGAGCAGCTGCAATACGTGAAACACGAGGCAAATTTAACGAAGAAAAAATTGCAAAGTCTTCAGGACGACAAAGAGGAGTTGTTGAACGAAATGCAGAAAATTCGCGACGCCCTGAACAAGAAAAACGAGGAGACGAAGATCGTTCTTGCCGAAAAGAATACAATGGAGAGGGTGTTCAACGTGAAAATCGCGGATTTGTCGAAGAATCTTCAGATCAGTTCGAAGGAGAATGAAAAATTACAGAATAAGGTGAACGAATTGGAACGGATGAAATATAGGCGGGAAGCGTCCAACGTCGAGAAGGAGAACGAGAGTGCGAGACGCCTTAAGGAGATAACGGAGAAGATGAACAACGAGATACAGTTATTGAAGGTAAACTTGAAAATTTCGAAGGAGGATTTCAATCATGCGAATCGAGAGATTGCCGATTTAAAAATTAAATTGGAACATTTATCCGATGAAAAGACCAAGTTAGAGTCGAGCGTTGCTCAGTTAGAATCGAAGAAGGAGATACTGGTGTATCAATTGGGGGCCGAGAAAACCACCGCCGACGAGAGGCTGAAAGAGATCACCAAGTTGAAATCAGATTACGTCGACTTAGACGTCGAGAAGGTGAATCTGAAAATGGAGAAGGAACAATTGAACGCGAATTTCACGAATTTGAAGGTAGAGAAGGAACAGATAGAGAAATCTTTAGAATTCATTCAAAGCAAGTGTTGCATGTTCGAAAATAAAATTGATAAATATAAGTATGAGCGCAACAATCTGCTCGAAGAAGTGAGAAATCTTAAGGTGACCAAGGAAACTTTAACCATCAAATTGGAAGAGACGAAGTCGCAATTGGACGGAACTGGAGATAAGATAAGACAATTAGAGGTTGAAAATTCGAAACTTCATAGTGATCTCAACGAATTAACTGCGAAGAAGACGAGCCTTGAACAAGCTTTTGAAACCCGTGAACAAACGCTTTTGTCGGAGAACCACGACCTCGCAACGCGTGTTAACAAATTGGGCGAGGAAAACCAGACGTTGAAGAATCAATTGAAGGAAATTAAAACGACAAACGAATATTCCAACGTCGAGTTGAATAAACTCAAGACGGAATATGACAACGTGAAGTTGGAAAATACGACTCAATTGGACGAGTTAAGGCAATGTAATGAAATGTTGAAGGAAATGAACAACGAGTTGAAAATGAAACTGAATGAAATTCACAGCGAGTACAGAATATTAGAGAATCAGTTGAAGATCTTGGAATTGATGAATACCACGTTGAAGAAGGAGAAAGAATTATTGGAAAAAGAATATATGAACGCTCTGCAGAGATTGAGAATGGAGAGGATGGAGAAGGAAGGAATCACGTCGGGCAGCGAGTCAGTTTCTACCGAGCAAAACGAAGAAATGGAAAAGGGGAAATTTGAGAAACGCCCGAAAAAGGAAAAGATACCGGAGAAAGAAGTAATAAAGAAATTGATAATGGAAAATGAATCGTTGAAATTCGAAATATTGAATTTGAGGAGTCAAAACTATGAAATTAAAACGCAATTGACTCAAACGAAGGAAGAGATTCAAAGGCAAAAGTCGAATGCTGTGGAAAAAAAGACGAATGAAACGACGATTAAACCTATCTCGAACAAATTGGAGATCGTGAATCTTTATTACAAAGAGATTAACAGTTATTCGTCTCGTGGTTTGAGGAATACAGAGGCGGTAACGCACATAGACCAATCGAGTTTATGCCTGTACGAAGGTATGAATCGTGGGTCGGACATAGAGATCGAAAAATTACTGGAAATAATGAACAAATTGAAAGTGGAGAACATTGCCTTGAGAATGGAAGTGAACTCTTTGAGATGCAACTTGATTATTAATTTCTCTGAAGACGAGAAGAAGAAGAAAGAGCTACGGATAGCCACGGACGAGATTCAAGCATTGAAATCGGAATTGAAGAAACTGAGGGACGAAAGGGAATCGTTGCGGATTAAATTCAATACAACTAATGCGAAATTGGATCTGTTAGAATCTGAGAAAGCTGCTTTGAAGAACGAACTGTATACTATAAGGAACATTAATTCCGATTTCAAACAAAAGATAAGCGATTTACACAGCACGTATCAAAAATCGAAGGAGAAGAATTTAGTATTCGAAAATTGTATCGTGAAAGCAATTAAAAAGATAGAGAAATATACTTTATGCGATAATATGCAAATCAAAGGTAATAACGAATTGAAGGTACTTTTGAAGAAATACGTATCAAACGAAGAAATTTTGCAATCGATTGAACAAAGAATAGATATAGAAACGACATGAATAAATTTTATGCTAATGCATATCGATAAAATTAATTTGTATTAAAGTGAATTATATTACAATAAAGATGAAAATTGAGAAAGAAGTGAACAGAAATGTAATAGGTAATATTTAAAATAAGTTTAAAAAATTTTCAAATTTTAATAACTTTATCATATTAAATTTACGAGTTTCTAATCTAAATAATTAATCACTTGATCTCTAATATAACAATACTATAAGCTGCACTGATACATAGTTCCACGATGCTTTTAAATTGGTAAAAAAAGTTTTAAAGAATTTTCAGAAGTTTCGTGAAAACTTCAAGGTCCAATTAATTTAATTACTAATTTATTTCGAAAAGTTTCTTCTAAATATTTCGAACATCGTTCTGATAAAAGATGAATGTAACAAATTTATAAATATTTATTAAAATAATTACTTATCGAACAACCCAATTATCAAAAGATAATAACGAATTGAGTAATCATGTTAATTATTTGACTAAGAAAAAAAAAAAGAAATTAAGATAAAATATTTAATATTAATCGAAATCGATATGAGTTTTATGAATAACTGCCAATAATTTATGAATAATTGACTGTTAAAATGATTATCAAGTGAATAATTGAAATTCGAGGATACTTATTTTTAACTTTGCAGTAAATTATATCTTTTATTATATCCAAATAACTTATTATTGATTAAACGAAAGAAAGAAAAATATTATATAAATATGTCGTTTATATATGATTTATAGAATTATTATTTCAATAAACCATCTCAAAATATAATGCGTTAATTTATTCGTGAAATACTTATGAAGAATATATTCTGAAAGTTAAAACAAGTATAGAAGCTGTTATGCAAAATTACCGGTTAAATTTAAGCTACTTTATTTATTAAATTATAACCAATTTAAGCTTGTATTAAATGAAACTAGACGGAGACAAAACAAGATGAAGATAGAACTATTTTACTTTATCTCTATTTTGTGTCGCAAACTTTAATTGTTTATAACTTAAATATTAGCTTCAATTAATTGTATATCAATCGATAATCAATCGATATAACAATCGATCGTTTAATGATCTACGAATATATTAATATTCTATATAATGAAAAAATTAAATCTAATCAGAAATGTAAAATATGAATTTCATTTATTATAAAATAAAGTAACAAGAATGATAGAATTTGTACGTACTATTATATTTGTAATAATATCTTATTTTTTATCTTTATATCCTTTATATCCTTTATAAATATAAGAAGTATGTATATAACATAAAAATATAATCAAATAGATTACATTAAAATTTTTAAATAATAAATTAAACAAAAAAAAAATAAAATTAATAAAATTAACGCGCCGTTTCTAAATATATGAATTTTGTAAAATAAAGATAGAGAAGGAGAGCAAATAATAAGAAAAAGACAGAGATAGAATAATATGAATAAAAGTGACTTTCAGCGCCATCATTGTGGAAAACGTTTCTATTCTAAAGATTCATGTTCCAAAAAATGCTCAAGAGATGTCGATAGCTCTCAATTCACACTCTACCTTACCTTTGGAAAAATCTTTTATCTTCAACAGATGGCATTGACAATCAATTCTTATTTTATCTCTATCTTTCTCTTATTAATTATCTTTATCTGTAAAAGGTTCGTTTGCGGCACTCTGAAGATGGCGCTGATATCCACATTTTTATTCTATTTCTATCCTCAAATTATTTCTAAGTTTTGTCTATACCATATTAATTTAATTTATCGTATTGCAATCGGAACTGATTTCTTAATTTTACACTTTCTGTTTTTCTTACTAATATTAAACAGTATTAATTAAAAAATTAACTGATAAAAAAATGAATAAATAGATAAACCTATAAATAAATAAAGAAATAAAAAGATAAATATGTAATAAGTAATAAATAATTAAACAAAAAAAATTAATAATTAAATAACTCAATTAAATTAAATAAACGAACAAATAATACGAATAAATAAAAAAATAAAAATATAATATACACATGGTTATATGGATAATACATACATATATATATATACACACACACCCACACACATATATATATACATATACATATATATATATATAACCACACATTAATTTAATAAATAATAAAAATTAAAAATAATAATTTTGATTAAGACAAATTAAAAATTTAAAATTAAAGCAAAACAAATTAAAAGTAAAATAAACATTAAAATAAAAAGTAACAAAAAGTAAATTAATGGAAATCATGTTTTAAACTGAACTGCAGGTGTGCGTAGTTCTTAGCTTGCCATCGCTTCCCAAAAACTATCTATGATGAAATATTTGTAAGATATTGTTTTAAATAGAAAAAAATTAAAAAATACATATAAATTTTTAAAAAATTTAAAAAATTCAAAAATTTGGAAAGCGATGCCAATTACCGGGCCTCACCCACGAGGAGGTGACTACGCATCGAGACCCACCTGAAAAAAACAAAATACAAAATAACAATAAAATTTATATTACAGAAAGTATATATGCATATAAAAAGTATATGTAAATATACATTAATTAAAAAGTATACGATATATATAAATATATATATTAACTTAATAGATAACAAAAATTAAAAATTATTTAATTAAAACAAATAAAAAATTAAAAATTGAAGCAAAATAAATTAAAATAACTCAAAAGTTAAATTAAAAGTAAATAAAAAAATTAAAACTTAAATAAAATTCATAGTTAAAAATAAAAAAATAAAAAAAATAAACAAAATAAATTTTAAAAAATTAATAAATAAATAAAAATGCAAGCAAGAAAATGATAATTAAAAACTGAAATGAATAAATAACATATAAAATTACCTTATTATTATAAATGTATTTAATATAATTTAGAATAATTAAATATTATAAATAAATGATTGAAAATTCTGTTAAATTTAGTTAAAGTGTTATAACATCGATGTTATTGCCACGAAAGTTCGTTTAGAAATGATCGCTCTCTCGTATTTCGCCTCGTATTTATAGGACGCGACGACACAAGTTTAACGAAAATATAATATCGAAACTAATTTCTCAAATATAATGATTAATATTTATAAATTTTTATTCAATTTTTTTACATTTAATATTTATTAGTGATCCGAATAATTTATTATAATAAAAAATGATACATTTTTTAAAATTAAAACAGCATTCGTTCCTGCGATGTTATTTCTTTATTCCTTTATCTATTAATTTATTTATTTATTATGCATTTATTTAATATATACTCGTTTATTTATTTACTTATGATATATGGGTTTTATTTACTCAACTACTTATTTTTTTATTTATATATTTATTTACTTCCTACTCTTTTGCTTATATAATAACTTATTTAATTTTTTATTCATTTATATATATATATATATAAATGATATATATATATATATATATATAAAAATATATATATATGTATATATATATATAGCTTTGCAAAACGTTCAATCTTTGATCGTTGTGCAAAACAAAAAGCAAAAGGAATTCTACGGAAAATCGACAAGCCAAACTTGAAAATAAAAATTAAATTAATTGTACATAACACTACTTGAAACACAAACATATTATTTCTAAGATATATCAATATTTTATATTTTTATGACATAAAAGACAATAAATATATAAAATATCGATAATTATGAGTTTAAAATCAAAAATAAATAAATAAATAAATAAATAAATAAAAATAAAAATAAAATGTATTTCACAGAGATTTTTAGAAGTTTACTTAATTTATCGATCACTACCATTTTTAACATTACTATTCCCACTATTACTACCATGCAAGCATTTTCAAATTTATATTCTATTTTAAGCATTTCTACAGCAACAATTTTACAAGAAATCTACTTACATTCTAAAACGTTTAGAAAGATTTCCATTTAAAAAAAAAATTTCATGAACTTCATCGACTTTAAAAATATTCTAATTGCAAACATAATTTCATATGAACCTTAAAGAATATCCTTCATCTAAAATAGTTTCATACTCACGATATTTTTTAAAGGAAAATAAAAGATATATTGTAAAACAATATTAGTAAATAGGATAAACGATACGTGACAATGGTACCTGAAACAAATTTAAACATAAACAATTAATACAATTATACTCCTATAATTATTTATTGATCAATAATAGATCCAATTATAACATTTTCTTGAAATATATAAGTGTTGTCCGAGAGATAATATATCTGAAACAAACTTATAACTTATATAAAATTATTTAAAAGATTATTATACTAAGAAAAAAAAAACAATCGAAACATTATCATTTAAAACAATATAAAAAAAAATAACTTTTATAATGAACATTTACCATTATTGATCTCAAAAAATTTAGTAAAAAAAATTTAAATTCGATATTTCAAAAAAGATTAAGTTCTTATCAATGAGAAATATAAATATAAATACCATAGCGATATTTTTTGCAATAAATGCAACGATAATGAATGCTGAAAAAAGAAAACAATAGTACTACAATTAGTAGTCAGAAGGACTACTAAAATAAAATATTTTCCACTCGATATAAACCCGAGCAACAAAACCGCGAGTGGAATATTCACTTTGCTTCGCAACACTAATTATACTAATATTCTTTATAAAATAAAAAATTTTTAAATCAACCGCGATGAGTGCTTCATTATATTTGAAATGTTACTAATTTACAATGAAAAAAAAAGAAAAAAAAAAAAAGAAAGAAACATTGAAAAAAAAAATGATCAATTATTTACGCAACAGTAATCTAGGCACTCAAATTTAAATAACGCAACACTATTGTCGAAAAATCAAGTGCAGTCTCCTTGACTGCTATATTGCAGCCTTCCTTGACTGCTATCTTGCAGCCTCCTTGACTGCTCTATCGTATAATCACCCTAGTAGCTTTTTTAGCCACTCAAGATGATTCAGGAACGAACAGGAACATGAGTACTTCCACAATTCCAATGGAAGAAATTTGGGCATTCAATATTCAACGCAACACTACTTGAATAAACGCGATTACTTATCAACGCAACACTACTTTTAAAAATGAATTCAATCAAAATTATTATTTCTGACTAAAGAAAGTGTATATAAATAATATTTAATAGTTAAAAAAATAGTTGGAAATAATGAATTTTAATTACAAAAGATAATATAAATTTTATTATTAGATAGTTTATAAAAAAGCTATAATATAAAAAATTTATAAAAATATAAATAATTTATAACAAAAACCGTGATAATTTATAATTCGCAACACTAATGCAAACGCGATTCTCATTTTAACGCAACGCTAATGCAAACGCGATTCTCATTTTAACGCAATTCTAATTCAATCCGTAATTAATCATTCGCAACACTAATAAAAAAATCGCGATGCCCATGATGACTGGATTTGGATGATGGGCCGGCATGCAAATCGGCCAGACAACACAACAACAATTACTACATATTACTAAAACGAGCACAATGACAAAATAGTAACAATGACTTCCCATTCTTTGGACCTAAAAAGATTCAAAAAATGAGGAGCCATTCGTTGCAGCCCTCTTCGTGACAGTTTGTCGGGCCTCTTCGGTCTTCCTCCTTCGGGCGCAATGCCCGCTGAAACTTAAATCTAGGCTCGAGATTCACTAATCGTAAACCAAAGAAAAAAAAAAAGGACTAAATCGCGGAAGCTAAGTGCATGGACGACCAACGATCGCAATGATCATTCTCCGTACATGCACAGAATCTCGGGCGCAACGTTCGTTTCGAAAGCAAATCGCGATCGCGACCACGAAACTCGAAAAATCGACAAGCAAAGCCAGAGACGAATAGCATTGTCGTCCATTCGATTCAGCTTTGCCCTCGTTTTCTCAAATTTTATTCCCTGAAACAGATTGTCACGCGAAAACGCGCCTACCCGACCAGAGACTGTGACAACCTGCCCGGCCCTACCTACTTAAAATTAACATTCGTACCAGAAGTATACTACCTATCCTACCTAGCTCTATATTTAAAAAATGGCAAAGCAGGCACACCAACACACTCATTCCACGATTCTCACACATAATACTCGGGCGCAAAAGCCTAAACTAGGGAAACGTCCCGGGACGCCTCCGACACCCGAGCTTGGCACACTACTCGCATACTCTAACTTTACGTACCATTTTCCTGAAATCGACTGACGATAGCTAGTGACCATTGCGTGAAAATGCGATAAAAACGCATATATTTCTTAAATTTAATACATATATTTCTTATATAAATTTAAATTTATTAATTTAATTTAATAATAATTTAATAATAATATTATTGAAATTAAATTTCAATATTTATTAATGAAAAGTATAATAAAACTATTTATATTTTAATTTTAATTTTTAATAATATTATAATTTAATAATATTTTAATTTTAAATATACAATCAATATTTATTAATAAAAAGATACACCTTTTTTAGGTGGCAATTAAATTTGATATAATTGCAATTTAAAATAATAATAAAAATTATAATATCCCGTATAAATTATTATTGAAAATTGAAAATTGTAAATAAGAATATCAATAAATCAGTCATGAATATCTTAAATGTTTCAAATTATATTGCATGAAATGATATACGAAACGACGCAATTCCACAGCCTAACGACACACACAATGTGGAAAATACGTCGTGCACGATACACTACGCATCGTCAGTCGCTGAAAAATTATTATTATGAACTTATGAACTATGATCATCATGCCCATCGCCTTTCTTTCACCCAAGTAGCACCTGGGCACGTGGGTGAGATCCTGGCAACGGACATGGAAAGGGTTAAACCTGAAAATCCTGAGCTAAAAAAAATATTAATGTATTTATTTTCTAACGGATTAATGTTCTTTAATTCAATATTTGCTTACTTTATTTCAAACTGTATATATTTATTTTAAAGACTTAATTGAAATTATTTCATTTTCATTTATGCCAATATTAATTTTTCTTTCAGAATACATTTATACATTTATATATATACGGTTCTTTGTTATTAATTTTAAGAAGAAAATATATTTAAAAAATAAGAAATTTATTTATATCAATTAATGATAAATTTATGTATGAAAATTAATAATAAGAAATTGACTTTAAATGGAATATTAAATAAAAATAACCTCAGGCGATCTCTTCATCAAAGCATGTTTTTTAAAAATATAAAACAAACGTTCAAAATTTTCTGCTCTGATTTAGAAATCTACCTGTCGCGAAGTATCTTCTTGCACATAATATTTCATACATTTTTTACGAAGAAAGAAAATAAAATATCTATTTATTATTTTCATATTTCAAATCATTCTTAAGTTTATAATAACAAATCAAACATTGAAATATTACAAAAAAAAAAAAAATTAACAATTGTTCATGTTAATAAACAATAATACATTATCAGTATTATTATATAGCAATTGATATTTCTATTGTAACGAAGTCGGAGGATATCCGACTTCTATACTACAAGAGACTCAATTCATATCATTTCATCATCATTTCATTTTCATTTACGCGAATATTAAATTATTCTTTCAGAATACATTTATACATTTATACATTTATATGTATATGGTTCTTCGTTATACGATTCTTTACTTAATCATTTATATCATTCATAATAATTAGATGCAAAAATATTATATTGTATAAATATGTTGATTAATATAAAATTAACTATCAATATCATCTTAAAAACGCGACGTGCAAGAAGATCTATCCTGATCTAATAAATAAAATACAAGAAAAAAAAGTGTTACTATTCACGGGTATAATTAATACCCGCGGTCATTGTGCTCGTGCAAAAATCTACGTATACAACCAATCACTCGTGTCGATTCGGATCTTTCATCCTACGACATGATTGAATGATCGGAGGAACATAAATGCATGCGACTCACCGATAGATGCGAAGAAGTTTGCAGTGCCGTGACCCATAGGATGTCATCGCCAAGTAGGAGGAAATGAAATCTATATCAAAACACGGAATATCATAATTTAAATACAATACTCATTCATTTAAAAGGATAAAATAAATGAAAAATATAATAAAATAATTACCTCTTCGCGTGATGGATGACCGCTTTATTCCCCTGAGAAGCACTGACTCTACCCTATACCGAATATGAATAAATAAAAACTTAAGAAAATTGAAAAAAAATTATAAATAAAAACTCGTTATTATCGTATTTGATTAATTTATAATAAGCGAGCAAACACTGACTCTAATTTCGCGATTATAATGAATAAATTTAATTAGAGCTATTATGCTCTAAAATATCAAAAAACTATTACGAGACAAACACTGAATCTACCGACCGCATTGCGCGCGGTCACAAAATCATCTGAAATGAAACTATATTATAACAAAATAAAAGAGACATAAAAACGACAATAATATATAAGATAAATGATAATTGACAATTCTCAATGGTACCTGAAACAAAACAAAACAAATAATTAATAAAATTATACTCGTTGTATAATTATTTATTGAACGATGATAGATTCAATTATAACATTTTCTTGAAATATATAAGTGTTGTCCGAGAGATAATATATCTGAAACAAACTTATAACTTATATAAAATTATTTAAAAGATTATTATACTAAGAAAAAAAAAACAATCGAAACATTATCATTTAAAACAATATAAAAAAAAATAACTTTTATAATGAACATTTACCATTATTGATCTCAAAAAATTTAGTAAAAAAAATTTAAATTCGATATTTCAAAAAAGATTAAGTTCTTACCAATGAGAAATATAAATATAAATACCATAGCGATATTTTTGCAATAAATGCAACGATAATGAATGCTGAAAAAAGAAAACAATAGTACTACAATTAGTAGTCAGAAGGACTACTAAAATAAAATATTTTCCACTCGATATAAACCCGAGCAACAAAACCGCGAGTGGAATATTCACTTTGCTTCGCAACACTAATTATACTAATATTCTTTTATAAAATAAAAAATTTTTTAAATCAACCGCGATGAGTGCTTCATTATATTTGAAATGTTACTAATTTACAATGAAAAAAGAAAAAAAAAAAAGAAAAAAAAAAGAAAGAAACATTGAAAAAAAAAATGATCAATTATTTACGCAACAGTAATCTAGGCACTCAAATTTAAATAACGCAACACTATTGTCGAAAAATCAAGTGCAGTCTCCTTGACTGCTATATTGCAGCCTTCCTTGACTGCTATCTTGCAGCCTCCTTGACTGCTCTATCGTATAATCACCCTAGTAGCTTTTTTAGCCACTCAAGATGATTCAGGAACGAACAGGAACATGAGTACTTCCACAATTCCAATGGAAGAAATTTGGGCATTCAATATTCAACGCAACACTACTTGAATAAACGCGATTACTTATCAACGCAACACTACTTTTAAAAATGAATTCAATCAAAATTATTATTTCTGACTAAAGAAAGTGTATATAAATAATATTTAATAGTTAAAAAATAGTTGGAAATAATGAATTTTAATTACAAAAGATAATATAAATTTTATTATTAGATAGTTTATAAAAAGCTATAATATAAAAATTTATAAAAATATAAATAATTTATAACAAAAAACCGTGATAATTTATAATTCGCAACACTAATGCAAACGCGATTCTCATTTTAACGCAACGCTAATGCAAACGCGATTCTCATTTTAACGCAATTCTAATTCAATCCGTAATTAATCATTCGCAACACTAATAAAAAAATCGCGATGCCCATGATGACTGGATTTGGATGATGGGCCGGCATGCAAATCGGCCAGACAACACAACAACAATTACTACATATTACTAAAACGAGCACAATGACAAAATAGTAACAATGACTTCCCATTCTTTGGACCTAAAAAGATTCAAAAAATGAGGAGCCATTCGTTGCAGCCCTCTTCGTGACAGTTTGTCGGGCCTCTTCGGTCTTCCTCCTTCGGGCGCAATGCCCGCTGAAACTTAAATCTAGGCTCGAGATTCACTAATCGTAAACCAAAGAAAAAAAGAAAAAAAAAAAGGACTAAATCGCGGAAGCTAAGTGCATGGACGACCAACGATCGCAATGATCATTCTCCGTACATGCACAGAATCTCGGGCGCAACGTTCGTTTCGAAAGCAAATCGCGATCGCGACCACGAAACTCGAAAAATCGACAAGCAAAGCCAGAGACGAATAGCATTGTCGTCCATTCGATTCAGCTTTGCCCTCGTTTTCTCAAATTTTATTCCCTGAAACAGATTGTCACGCGAAAACGCGCCTACCCGACCAGAGACTGTGACAACCTGCCCGGCCCTACCTACTTAAAATTAACATTCGTACCAGAAGTATACTACCTATCCTACCTAGCTCTATATTTAAAAAATGGCAAAGCAGGCACACCAACACACTCATTCCACGATTCTCACACATAATACTCGGGCGCAAAAGCCTAAACTAGGGAAACGTCCCGGGACGCCTCCGACACCCGAGCTTGGCACACTACTCGCATACTCTAACTTTACGTACCATTTTCCTGAAATCGACTGACGATAGCTAGTGACCATTGCGTGAAAATGCGATAAAAACGCATATATTTCTTAAATTTAATACATATATTTCTTATATAAATTTAAATTTATTAATTTAATTTAATAATAATTTAATAATAATATTATTGAAATTAAATTTCAATATTTATTAATGAAAAGTATAATAAAACTATTTATATTTTAATTTTAATTTTTAATAATATTATAATTTAATAATATTTTAATTTTAAATATACAATCAATATTTATTAATAAAAAGATACACCTTTTTTAGGTGGCAATTAAATTTGATATAATTGCAATTTAAAATAATAATAAAAATTATAATATCCCGTATAAATTATTATTGAAAATTGAAAATTGTAAATAAGAATATCAATAAATCAGTCATGAATATCTTAAATGTTTCAAATTATATTGCATGAAATGATATACGAAACGACGCAATTCCACAGCCTAACGACACACACAATGTGGAAAATACGTCGTGCACGATACACTACGCATCGTCAGTCGCTGAAAAATTATTATTATGAACTTATGAACTATGATCATCATGCCCATCGCCTTTCTTTCACCCAAGTAGCACCTGGGCACGTGGGTGAGATCCTGGCAACGGACATGGAAAGGGTTAAACCTGAAAATCCTGAGCTAAAAAAAATATTAATGTATTTATTTTCTAACGGATTAATGTTCTTTAATTCAATATTTGCTTACTTTATTTCAAACTGTATATATTTATTTTAAAGACTTAATTGAAATTATTTCATTTTCATTTATGCCAATATTAATTTTTCTTTCAGAATACATTTATACATTTATATATATACGGTTCTTTGTTATTAATTTTAAGAAGAAAATATATTTAAAAAATAAGAAATTTATTTATATCAATTAATGATAAATTTATGTATGAAAATTAATAATAAGAAATTGACTTTAAATGGAATATTAAATAAAAATAACCTCAGGCGATCTCTTCATCAAAGCATGTTTTTAAAAATATAAAACAAACGTTCAAAATTTTCTGCTCTGATTTAGAAATCTACCTGTCGCGAAGTATCTTCTTGCACATAATATTTCATACATTTTTTACGAAGAAAGAAAATAAAATATCTATTTATTATTTTCATATTTCAAATCATTCTTAAGTTTATAATAACAAATCAAACATTGAAATATTACAAAAAAAAAAAAAAAAATTAACAATTGTTCATGTTAATAAACAATAATACATTATCAGTATTATTATATAGCAATTGATATTTCTATTGTAACGAAGTCGGAGGATATCCGACTTCTATACTACAAGAGACTCAATTCATATCATTTCATCATCATTTCATTTTCATTTACGCGAATATTAAATTATTCTTTCAGAATACATTTATACATTTATACATTTATATGTATATGGTTCTTCGTTATACGATTCTTTACTTAATCATTTATATCATTCATAATAATTAGATGCAAAAATATTATATTGTATAAATATGTTGATTAATATAAAATTAACTATCAATATCATCTTAAAAACGCGACGTGCAAGAAGATCTATCCTGATCTAATAAATAAAATACAAGAAAAAAAAGTGTTACTATTCACGGGTATAATTAATACCCGCGGTCATTGTGCTCGTGCAAAAATCTACGTATACAACCAATCATTCGTGTCGATTCGGATCTTTCATCCTACGACATGATTGAATGATCGGAGGAATATAAATGCATGCGACTCACCGATAGATGCGAAGAAGTTTGCAGTGCCGTGACCCATAGGATGTCATCGCCAAGTAGGAGGAAATGAAATCTATATCAAAACACGGAATATCATAATTTAAATACAATACTCATTCATTTAAAAGGATAAAATAAATGAAAAATATAATAAAATAATTACCTCTTCGCGTGATGGATGACCGCTTTATTCCTCTGAGAAGCACTGACTCTACCCTATACCGAATATGAATAAATAAAAACTTAAGAAAATTGAAAAAAAATTATAAATAAAAAAACTCGTTATTATCGTATTTGATTAATTTATAATAAGCGAGCAAACACTGACTCTAATTTCGCGATTATAATGAATAAATTTAATTAGAGCTATTATGCTCTAAAATATCAAAAAACTGTTACGAAACAAACACTGAATCTACCGACCACATTGCGCGCGGTCACAAAATCATCTGAAATGAAACTGTATTATAATAACGGAGGATCCAAAAAAAAAAAAAAAAAATATTTTCCTTCTCTTTTCTATCGTACATTTATTTCAAAAAATGTTACCATTTCTTCTTTTTAATTACTTATTAAGACTTATTTTATTAATTTCAAATATTAATATTTGTAGTAAATGTTCATTGTAAAAGTATAAAATATATTTCGAAATAAAATATATTATGCAAATGCAATCGAATAAAAACAAAATAAATACGTACAATACACAGGTGAAAAATCATACTATTTTTTGAAAAATATGGTGATATCCGTATTGAAATTTTTCTCATCTTTGAAGTTGGACAGTAAGTCATCTAATAATCTGTCCAAAAAAAAGGAAAGAAATAAATAATATAAAATTTTAACAAATAAATACATAAAATATATAAAAATTAATCGATCATATTAAAATAAAATAAAACACAAGATACCGTTTATATCGTTTTAACAAGTCATAATATAAACTAACCCGGATTAGAGCCGTCAAATAAGAGAATAAAGAAAATACGAATAATTTAACTTTTCAAATATTAATAACAAAAATTTCAATAAAAACAATATACTACGCAGCAAACAGGCCACATTCATTTTATATAGATTGGGCGAGTCCATTTTTCCTCTAGGGGAGAATGGAATAGTCCAATCAATATCAATATCGATACCACAATGACACGCCAATTTATATGAAATAAAATTAAATATTTCAGTAAAAAAAACATATTAATTAAATAATAATATATGAAAAGTAAATAATATGTAACTATAAAAGAAAATATATACGTACTACGCAGCAAACAGGCCATATTCATTTCATATAGATTGGACGAGTCCATTTTTCCTCGAGGGGAGAATGGAATAATCCAATCAATATCGATAGTACAATATCGGCTCAATTTAGATGAAATAAAATTAAATATTTCAGTAAAAAAATATATTAATTAAATAATAATATACGAAAAATAAATGATATATAATTAAAAAAGAAAATATGTACGTAATACGAAGCAAACAGGCATATTCATTTCATATAGATTGGACGAGTCCATTTTTCCTCGAGGGGAGAATGGAATATTCAATATGAATATCGATAATATAATGATGCGTCGCAATTTTGATGAAATAATATTAATTTTATATATTCGTTTTAATCGGACGAAAGAATTATAGAAGTCTATTCTAATAAAATCTACGTTTCTTAAAAATAAAACATCAAAATTAGCTACGAACCATGTTAGCATATGAATGTATAAATCATTTTTCCTTCAATTCCGACAATCGAACGATAATTTTTCCAAATAAAAATAAAAATTATAAAACAAAATGTGTAAAAAAACTATCATATTAAAATGAAACAAGAAATTAATTCCAATTAAGGCTCAAACAGAAATGAATTATTACGACGCAATTTCGACGGAATAACGATGACGTCATAATTATCGACGAAAAAGAAACTCCCGATAATAACTAATTTCGTTATTATAATTATAAACAAATAATTAAATAAACAAAATTCATAATAATTTATAAAATTTGATAATAAAATATGAATAGAATTACTTACTGCGTAGTAGAATCACCGAAGCTAGTCGATCAGCCAGTCACATCACAGAGTCACAATCACACGTCCTTTCACGATGACTTTTCACAGGAGACTGACCCTGCCCCACCAAAAATCCGCCAAAATTCTCTAAGAAGCTCTCTGATTGGTTGACATCGTAAGCCACTTCGATAATCGAAATCGAGTGGAAAATTAATATATCGCATAATATATTTTAATTATTTTAATTAATAATATATTAGAAATAAGTTATTAATATATTTATATATTATTAATTTTTAATTTATAAATTATTTATATAAATTTTATATATTTTTTTTAATAATTTCTATATTTATTGATTTATTTACCGATTATCGATTAATCGATTTATTTATAATATTTTTATTTATTTCATTTATATATATATATATATAACATATTAATAGCAAATTATTAATATATTTATATATTATTAATTTTTAATTTATAAATTATTTATTATTTATAAATTTTAAACTTATATATTTTATTTTACTAATTTCTTTACCTATTACGATATTTACTTATCGATTATCGATTTATCGATTTATTTATTTATACATTTTTATTATTTACTTTATTTATATATATATGTATATAATGAAAAAAAATAAATGCATTTTATTTATTTTCCACGTTAATACTATATTTAATTATTAATTTAATTTATGCTTTCCTATTTCCTTTAAACTATTGATTTATATATACATAGTTTTCTATCCATTTCCTCTTTAGTATGTACCTTATATATATATATATCAATTTGTTAATTAAATCATTTTTCCACATAAAAATATCAATTCATTTATTGCTCTTGTCCATTTCTTGATCTTATTGCTATATCTATGTTCATTGTTCACTGATTTATAACAATACTACTTCTATTTCCACATCAATTTATCAATTTGTTTATTCAATAAATTTTCCACATAAAAATCTTCATTTATTTATTGTTTTTATCCATTTATTGACTGTATCATTTAATGATATATCTATTGATTCATTTGTTCAAACTTTTTATAAACATTCTACTACTATTCCTAATTAAATCTGTTTATTGAATAACTTTTAAATTATTTTTCCATACAAAAATCTTCATTTATCTTTTCTCTTAGTCCATTTATTGATCTCACCATTTATTGCATTTTATTGATTCATATGATTACTTGTGTATAAACAATCTATTTGTATTCTCATATAAATTTATCAATTTGTTTATTAAATAAATTTTACAAATAAAAATCACCATTTAGTTATTGCCTTTGTCCATTCATTGATCTCACCATTTATTGATTTATCTATTGATTCATTTGTTCATCTATTTATAAACAATCTACTTCTGTTCTTACATCAATTTATCAATTTCTTTCAATTTTCATTTTTGTTTATTAAATAATTTTTCCAAATAAAAAATCTCCATTTAATTATTGGTTTTGTCCAATCTTTGATCTCATCTTTTATTGATTTATCTATTGATTCATTTGTTCATTTTTTTATAAACATTCTACATCTCTCCCAACATCAAATTATCAAGTTGTTTATTGAAAAAATTTTCCAAATAAAAATCTCTATTTAATTATTGTTTTGTCCTTCATTGATCTCATCTTTTTTTGATTTATCTATTGATTCATTTGTTCATTTTTTTATAAACATTCTACATCTATTCCAACATCAAATTATCAATTTGTTTATTGAATAAATTTTCCAAATAAAAATCTCTATTTAATTATTGCTTTGTCCTTCATTCATCTCACCTTTTATTGATTTATCTATTGATTCATTTGTTCACCTTTTCATAAACATTCTACTTCTGTTCCCACATCAATTTATCAATTTGTTTATTAAATAATTTTTCCTAGAAAAATATATTTATATCAATAATATTAATATATATATAAAAATCTTATTCATTTTTTTCTTTAGTTCCACTCATTGATCTCACCTTTTATTGATTTATCTATTGATTCATTTGTTCATTTTTTTTATAAACATTCTACATCTATTCCAACATCAAATTATCAATTTGTTTATTGAATAAATTTTCCAAATAAAAATCTCTATTTAATTATTGCTTTGTCCTTCATTGATCTCACCTTTTATTGATTTATCTATTGATTCATTTGTTCATTTCTTTATAAACATTCTACATCTGTTCCAACATCAATTTATCAATTTGTTTGTTAAATAATTTTTCCAAATAAAAATCTCCATTTAATTATTGTTTTTGTCCACTCATTGATCTCACCTTTTATTGATTCATTTATTGATTCATTAGTTCATCTTTTTATAAACATTCTACATCTGCTCAAACATAAAATTTTCAATTTGTTCATTAAATAAATTTTCCAAATAGAAATCTCCATTTAATTATTGGTTTTGTCCAATCTTTGATCTCACCTTTTATTGATTTATCTATTGATTCATTTGTTCAACTTTTCATAAACATTCTACTTCTGTTCCCACATCAATTTATCAATTTGTTTATTAAATAATTTTTCCTAGAAAAATATATTTATATCAATAATATTAATATATATATAAAAATCTTATTCATTTTTTTCTTTAGTTCCACTCATTGATCTCACCTTTTATTGATTTATCTATTGATTCATTTGTTCATTTTTTTTATAAACATTCTACATCTGTTCCAACATCAAATTATCAATTTGTTTATTGAATAAATTTTCCAAATAAAAATCTCTATTTAATTATTGCTTTGTCCTTCATTGATCTCATCTTTTTTTGATTTATCTATTGATTCATTTGTTCATTTTTTTATAAACATTCTACTTCTGTGCCATTATCAATTTATCAATTTGTTTATTGAATAAATTTTCCAAATAAAAATCTCCATTTAATTATTTTTTTGTCCACTCATTGATTTGTCTCACCTTTTATTGATTCATTTATTGATTCATTTGTTCATCTTTCTATAAACACTCTACTTCTGTGCCCATATCAATTTATCAATTTGTTCATTAAATAAATTTTCCAAATAGAAATCTCCATTTAATTATTGGTTTTGTCCAATCTTTGATCTCACCTTTTATTGATTTATTTATTGATTCATTTGTTCAACTTTTCATAAACATTCTACTTCTGTTCCCACATCAATTTATCAATTTGTTTATTAAATAATTTTTCCTAGAAAAATATATTTATATCAATAATGTTAATATATATATAAAAATCTTATTCATTTTTTTCTTTAGTTCCACTCATTGATCTCACCTTTTATTGATTTATCTATTGATTCATTTGTTCATTTTTTTTATAAACATTCTACATCTGTTCCAACATCAAATTATCAATTTGTTTATTGAATAAATTTTCCAAATAAAAATCTCTATTTAATTATTGCTTTGTCTTTCTTTGATCTGACCTTTTATTGACTTATCTATTGATTCATTTGTTCACCTATCTATAAACATTCTACTTCTTTGCCCATATCAATTTATCAATTTGTTTATTAAATAATTTTTCCTAGAAAAATATATTTATATCAATAATATTAATATATATATAAAAATCTTATTCATTTTTTTCTTTAGTTCCACTCATTGATCTCACCTTTTATTGATTTATCTATTGATTCATTTGTTCATTTTTTTTATAAACATTCTACATCTGTTCCAACATCAAATTATCAATTTGTTTATTGAATAAATTTTCCAAATAAAAATCTCTATTTAATTATTGTTTTTTTCCACTCATTGATCTCACCTTTTATTGATTTATCTATTGATTCATTTGTTCATTTCTTTATAAACATTCTACATCTGTTCCAACATCAATTTATCAATTTGTTTGTTAAATAATTTTTTCAAATAAAAATCTCCATTTAATTATTGTTTTTGTCCACTCATTGATCTCACCTTTTATTGATTCATTTATTGATTCATTAGTTCATCTTTTTATAAACATTCTACATCTGCTCAAACATAAAATTTTCAATTTGTTCATTAAATAAATTTTCCAAATAGAAATCTCCATTTAATTATTGGTTTTGTCCAATCTTTGATCTCACCTTTTATTGATTTATCTATTGATTCATTTGTTCAACTTTTCATAAACATTCTACTTCTGTTCCCACATCAATTTATCAATTTGTTTATTAAATAATTTTTCCTAGAAAAATATATTTATATCAATAATATTAATATATATATAAAAATCTTATTCATTTTTTTCTTTAGTTCCACTCATTGATCTCACCTTTTATTGATTTATCTATTGATTCATTTGTTCATTTTTTTTATAAACATTCTACATTTGTTCCAACATCAAATTATCAATTTGTTTATTGAATAAATTTTCCAAATAAAAATCTCTATTTAATTATTGTTTTTTTCCACTCATTGATCTCACCTTTTATTGATTTATCTATTGATTCATTTGTTCATTTCTTTATAAACATTCTACATCTGTTCCAACATCAATTTATCAATTTGTTTGTTAAATAATTTTTTCAAATAAAAATCTCCATTTAATTATTGTTTTTGTCCACTCATTGATCTCACCTTTTATTGATTCATTTATTGATTCACTAGTTCATCTTTTTATAAACATTCTACATCTGCTCAAACATAAAATTTTCAATTTGTTCATTAAATAAATTTTCCAAATAGAAATCTCCATTTAATTATTGGTTTTGTCTAATCTTTGATCTCACCTTTTATTGATTTATTTATTGATTCATTTGTTCAACTTTTCATAAACATTCTACTTCTGTTCCCACATCAATTTATCAATTTGTTTATTAAATAATTTTTCCTAGAAAAATATATTTATATCAATAATGTTAATATATATATAAAAATCTTATTCATTTTTTTCTTTAGTTCCACTCATTGATCTCACCTTTTATTGATTTATCTATTGATTCATTTGTTCATTTTTTTTATAAACATTCTACATTTGTTCCAACATCAAATTATCAATTTGTTTATTGAATAAATTTTCCAAATAAAAATCTCTACTTAATTATTGCTTTGTCTTTCTTTGATCTCACCTTTTATTGACTTATCTATTGATTCATTTGTTCACCTATCTATAAACATTCTACTTCTTTGCCCATATCAATTTATCAATTTGTTTATTAAATAATTTTTCCAAATAAAAATCTCCATTTAATTATTGTTTTTGTCCACTCATTGATCTCACCTTTTATTGATTTATCTATTGATTCATTTGTTCAACTTTTCATGACCATTCTACTTCTTGTTCCCACATCAATTTATCAATTTGTTTATTAAATAATTTTTCCTATAAAAATATATATATATATAAATAATATTAATATATTATTAATATATTATTAATATTAATATTAATATATATATAAATAAATATTTATATGTATATATATATAAAATTATTTCTAATATAAGAATCTTACTTTTTTTTTCCTTTAGTTGTGTTTATTGATCTTACCATTTATTGCTTTGTCCATTGATTCATTTGTTCAACATTTTATAAACATTCTACTTCTGTTCTCACATCAATTTATCAATTAATTAAATAATAATTTATTAAATAATTTTTCCAAATAAAAATCTTATTTATTTTTTCCTTTAGTTCCATTTATTCAGCTTACCATTTATTGCTTTGTCTATTAGTTTATTTGTTCAACTTTTTTTAAACATTCTACATCTATTCCCTTATCATTTTATCAATTTGTTTATTAAATAATTTTTTCTATGAAAATATATATGTATATCAATAATATTTATTAATATTATTAATATATTATTAATATTAATATTAATATATATATAAATAAATATTTTTATATATATATGTAAAAACAATCCTAATATAAAAATCTTTTTTTTTTTCCTTCAGTTCTATTTATTGATCTTATTATTTATTGCTTTGTCCATGCTTTGATTCAGTTGTTAATCTTTTTATAATTAATCTACTTTTATTCATCATCAATTTTTGTCAATATACTTATTAAATAATTTTTTTATATTAAAATTTTATTTTCATTCTTTAATTTTTGTACTTTTATTTATTTTATCATTTATTTATTTATCTTTTGATTTATTTATTCATTTGTTTAAAAAAAAATAAAGTTTAAAGGAAAAAATAGACAAATGAATGGCTAAATGAATAGGTTATAGGATTGAATAAATTTAAACAAAGAAAAGAATTATGGATGTTAATAAAGAATCTGATATATATATAACTAAAGGAGAAAAATGGAGAAAATTTCCAGAAAAATAAATAAATAAGATAAATAATAAAAATACGTAATAAATAAATGTGAAAACATGAATTACTAAATAAGATTAACACATATTCAAATGAACAAAAATGAGAAATAAAAAAAAGGACAAGTTCAATAATACATAAATGAATAATAAAAAAAATGAAATCAAATGAAATGAAATAAAATCAAATAATAAATAAAAAATGTAAGTAAATTAAGAATTAATAAATATATCTCTAGAAAATCTTTAGAAAATCTCTAGAAAACTGAAATAAATCAAAAAAGAAAAAAAATAAATAAATAATAAAAAAAATAATAAAATCAACAAACGGATAAAATCGATAAATAAATGAAGATTTTAAAGTGGAAAAATGATTTAATTAATTAATTCATACATACATAAGACACATGCAAAGAAGGAAGTGATTATAAAAAGATGTACAAATAAATCAATAAGTTAAATGAAAGCATAACAAAATAAATTAATAAATAAATGTAGAAATAATGAAAAAAATAAATAAAATGCATTTATTTTTTTTTCATTATATACATATATATAAATGAGATAAATAATCAAAATATATAAAAAAATAAATCGATAAAACGAGTGTCGGTATATAAATCAATACGTATAGAAACTAGTAAAAAAAATATATGTAAATTTAAAATTTATAAATAACAAGTAATTTATGAATTTCATATTTATATATTTTAGAAAATAATAATATATAAATATATTAATAACTTATTCCTATTGTATTGTCAGATAATATAATTAAATATATTATGCGATATAATAATTGATTATATGAATATGAATAAATAGACAAATCAATAAATGATAAAATCAATAAATAGGCAAAAATAATAAATAAATGAATATTTTTATATAAAAAAGTTATAATATAAATAAACAAATTGATAAAATGATAAGGGAACAGATGTAGAATGTTTAAAAAAAGTTGAATAAATGAACCAATAGACAAAGCAATAAATGGTAAGCTGAATAAATGGAACTAAAGGAAAAAATAAATAAGATTTTTATTTGGAAAAATTATTTAATAAATTATTATTTAATTAATTGATAAATTGATGTGAGAACAGAAGTAGATTATTTATAAAAAGATGAACAAATGAATCAATGGATAAAGCAATAAATGGTAAGATCAATAAACACAACTAAAGAAAAAAAAAATAAGATTCTTATATTAGAAATATTTATATATATATATATATATATATATATATATATATATATATGTAAATATTTGTTTATATATATATTAATATTAATATTAATAATATATTAATATTATTGATATAAATATATTTTTCTAGGAAAAATTATTTAATAAACAAATTGATAAATTGATGTGGGAACAGAAGTAGAATGTTTATGAAAAGGTGAACAAATGAATCAATAGATAAATCAATAAAAGGTGAGATGAATGAAGGACAAAGCAATAATTAAATAGAGATTTTTATTTGGAAAATTTATTCAATAAACAAATTGATAAATTGATGTTGGAACAGATGTAGAATGTTTATAAAGAAATGAACAAATGAATCAATAGATAAATCAATAAAAGGTCAGATCAAAGAAAGACAAAGCAATAATTAAATAGAGATTTTTATTTGGAAAATTTATTCAATAAACAAATTGATAATTTGATGTTGGAACAGATGTAGAATGTTTATAAAAAAAATGAACAAATGAATCAATAGATAAGTCAGTAAAAGGTGAGATCAATGAGTGGAACTAAAGAAAAAAATGAATAAGATTTTTATATATATATTAACATTATTGATATAAATATATTTTTCTAGGAAAAATTATTTAATAAACAAATTGATAAATTGATGTGGGAACAGAAGTAGAATGTTTATGAAAAGTTGAACAAATGAATCAATAAATAAATCAATAAAAGGTGAGATCAAAGATTGGACAAAACCAATAATTAAATAGAGATTTCTATTTGGAAAATTTATTTAATGAACAAATTGATAAATTGATATGGGCACAGAAGTAGAGTGTTTATAGAAAGATGAACAAATGAATCAATAGATAAATCAATAAAAGGTGAGATGAATGAAGGACATAGCAATAATTAAATAGAGATTTTTATTTAGAAAATTTATTCAATAAACTAATTGATAATTTGATGTTGGAACAGATATAAAATGTTTATAAAAAAAATGAACAAATGAATCAATGGACAAAGCAATAAATGGTAACATCAATAAACAGAAGTAAAGGGAAAAAAAAAAGATTATTATATGAGAAATATTTATATATATATCAATATTAATATTAATAATATAATAATAATATATTAATATTATTTATGTATATATATTTTTATAGGAAAAGTTATTTAATAAACAAATTGATAAATTGATGTGGGAACAGAAGTAGAATGTTTATGAAAAGTTGAACAAATGAATCAATAAATAAATCAATAAAAGGTGAGATCAAAGATTGGACAAAACCAATAATTAAATGGAGATTTCTATTTGGAAAATTTATTTAATAAACAAATTGAAAATTTGATGTTTGAACAGATGTAGAATGTTCATAAAAAGATGAAGAAATGAATCAATAAATGAATCAATAAAAGGTGAGATCAATGAGTGGACAAAAACAATAATTAAATGGAGATTTTTATTTGGAAAATTTATTCAATAAACAAATTGATAAATTGATATGGGCATAGAAGTAGAATGTTTATAGAAAGGTGAACAAATGAATCAATAGATAAATCAATAAAAGGTGAGATCAATGAAGGACAAAGCAATAATTAAATAGAGATTTTTATTTGGAAAATTTATTCAATAAACAAATTGATAATTTGATGTTGGAATAGATGTAGAATGTTTATAAAAAAAATGAACAAATGAATCAATAGATAAATCAATAAAAGATGAGATCAAAGATTGGACAAAACCAATAATTAAATGGAGATTTTTATTTGGAAAATTTATTCAATAAACAAATTGATAAATTGATGTTGGAACAGATGTAGAATGTTTATAAAGAAATGAACAAATGAATCAATAGATAAATCAATAAAAGGTCAGATCAAAGAAAGACAAAGCAATAATTAAATAGAGATTTTTATTTGGAAAATTTATTCAATAAACAAATTGATAATTTGATGTTGGAACAGATGTAGAATGTTTATAAAAAAAATGAACAAATGAATCAATAGATAAATCAATAAAAAGTGAGATCAATGAGTGGAACTAAAGAAAAAAATGAATAAGATTTTTATATATATATTAATATTATTGATATAAATATATTTTTCTAGGAAAAATTATTTAATAAACAAATTGATAAATTGATGTGGGAACAGAAGTAGAATGTTTATGAAAAGTTGAACAAATGAATCAATAAATAAATCAATAAAAGGTGAGATCAAAGATTGGACAAAACCAATAATTAAATAGAGATTTCTATTTGGAAAATTTATTTAATGAACAAATTGATAAATTGATATGGGCACAGAAGTAGAGTGTTTATAGAAAGATGAACAAATGAATCAATAGATAAATCAATAAAAGGTGAGACAAATCAATGAGTGGACAAAAAAATAATTAAATGGAGATTTTTATTTGGAAAATTTATTCAATAAACAAATTGATAAATTGATAATGGCACAGAAGTAGAATGTTTATAGAAAGGTGAACAAATGAATCAATAGATAAATCAATAAAAGGTGAGATGAATGAAGGACAAAGCAATAATTAAATAGAGATTTTTATTTGGAAAATTTATTCAATAAACAAATTGATAATTTGATGTTGGAATAGATGTAGAATGTTTATAAAAAAAATGAACAAATGAATCAATAGATAAATCAATAAAAGGTGAGATCAATGAGTGGAACTAAAGAAAAAAATGAATAAGATTTTTATATATATATTAACATTATTGATATAAATATATTTTTCTAGGAAAAATTATTTAATAAACAAATTGATAAATTGATGTGGGAACAGAAGTAGAATGTTTATGAAAAGTTGAACAAATGAATCAATAGATAAATCAATAAAAGGTGAGATCAAAGATTGGACAAAACCAATAATTAAATGGAGATTTCTATTTGGAAAATTTATTTAATGAACAAATTGAAAATTTTATGTTTGAGCAGATGTAGAATGTTTATAAAAAGATGAACTAATGAATCAATAAATGAATCAATAAAAGGTGAGATCAATGAGTGGACAAAAACAATAATTAAATGGAGATTTTTATTTGGAAAAATTATTTAACAAACAAATTGATAAATTGATGTTGGAACAGATGTAGAATGTTTATAAAGAAATGAACAAATGAATCAATAGATAAATCAATAAAAGGTGAGATCAATGAGTGGAAAAAAACAATAATTAAATAGAGATTTTTATTTGGAAAATTTATTCAATAAACAAATTGATAATTTGATGTTGGGAGAGATGTAGAATGTTTATAAAAAAATGAACAAATGAATCAATAGATAAATCAAAAAAAGATGAGATCAATGAGTGGAACTAAAGAAAAAATGAATAAGATTTTTATATATATATTAATATTATTGATATAAATATATTTTTCTAGGAAAAATTATTTAATAAACAAATTGATAAATTGATAATGGCACAGAAGTAGAATGTTTATAGAAAGGTGAACAAATGAATCAATAGATAAATCAATAAAAGGTGAGATGAATGAAGGACAAAGCAATAATTAAATAGAGATTTTTATTTGGAAAATTTATTCAATAAACAAATTGATAATTTGATGTTGGAATAGATGTAGAATGTTTATAAAAAAATGAACAAATGAATCAATAGATAAATCAAAAAAAGATGAGATCAATGAAGGACAAAACAATAATTAAATAGAGATTTTTATTTGGAAAAATTATTCAATAAACAACTTGATAATTTGATGTTGGGAGAGATGTAGAATGTTTATAAAAAAATGAACAAATGAATCAATAGATAAATCAATAAAAGATGAGATCAAAGATTGGACAAAACCAATAATTAAATGGAGATTTTTTATTTGGAAAAATTATTTAATAAACAAAAATGAAAATTGAAAGAAATTGATAAATTGATGTAAGAACAGAAGTAGATTGTTTATAAATAGATGAACAAATGAATCAATAGATAAATCAATAAATGGTGAGATCAATGAATGGACAAAGGCAATAACTAAATGGTGATTTTTATTTGTAAAATTTATTTAATAAACAAATTGATAAATTTATATGAGAATACAAATAGATTGTTTATACACAAGTAATCATATGAATCAATAAAATGCAATAAATGGTGAGATCAATAAATGGACTAAGAGAAAAGATAAATGAAGATTTTTGTATGGAAAAATAATTTAAAAGTTATTCAATAAACAGATTTAATTAGGAATAGTAGTAGAATGTTTATAAAAAGTTTGAACAAATGAATCAATAGATATATCATTAAATGATACAGTCAATAAATGGATAAAAACAATAAATAAATGAAGATTTTTATGTGGAAAATTTATTGAATAAACAAATTGATAAATTGATGTGGAAATAGAAGTAGTATTGTTATAAATCAGTGAACAATGAACATAGATATAGCAATAAGATCAAGAAATGGACAAGAGCAATAAATGAATTGATATTTTTATGTGGAAAAATGATTTAATTAACAAATTGATATATATATATATAAGGTACATACTAAAGAGGAAATGGATAGAAAACTATGTATATATAAATCAATAGTTTAAAGGAAATAGGAAAGCATAAATTAAATTAATAATTAAATATAGTATTAACGTGGAAAATAAATAAAATGCATTTATTTTTTTTCATTATATACATATATATATAAATAAAGTAAATAATAAAAATGTATAAATAAATAAATCGATAAATCGATAATCGATAAGTAAATATCGTAATAGGTAAAGAAATTAGTAAAATAAAATATATAAGTTTAAAATTTATAAATAATAAATAATTTATAAATTAAAAATTAATAATATATAAATATATTAATAATTTGCTATTAATATGTTATATATATATATATATAAATGAAATAAATAAAAATATTATAAATAAATCGATTAATCGATAATCGGTAAATAAATCAATAAATATAGAAATTATTAAAAAAAATATATAAAATTTATATAAATAATTTATAAATTAAAAATTAATAATATATAAATATATTAATAACTTATTTCTAATATATTATTAATTAAAATAATTAAAATATATTATGCGATATATTAATTTTCCACTCGATTTCGATTATCGAAGTGGCTTACGATGTCAACCAATCAGAGAGCTTCTTAGAGAATTTTGGCGGATTTTTGGTGGGGCAGGGTCAGTCTCCTGTGAAAAGTCATCGTGAAAGGACGTGTGATTGTGACTCTGTGATGTGACTGGCTGATCGACTAGCTTCGGTGATTCTACTACGCAGTAAGTAATTCTATTCATATTTTATTATCAAATTTTATAAATTATTATGAATTTTGTTTATTTAATTATTTGTTTATAATTATAATAACGAAATTAGTTATTATCGGGAGTTTCTTTTTCGTCGATAATTATGACGTCATCGTTATTCCGTCGAAATTGCGTCGTAATAATTCATTTCTGTTTGAGCCTTAATTGGAATTAATTTCTTGTTTCATTTTAATATGATAGTTTTTTTACACATTTTGTTTTATAATTTTTATTTTTATTTGGAAAAATTATCGTTCGATTGTCGGAATTGAAGGAAAAATGATTTATACATTCATATGCTAACATGGTTCGTAGCTAATTTTGATGTTTTATTTTTAAGAAACGTAGATTTTATTAGAATAGACTTCTATAATTCTTTCGTCCGATTAAAACGAATATATAAAATTAATATTATTTCATCAAAATTGCGACGCATCATTATATTATCGATATTCATATTGAATATTCCATTCTCCCCTCGAGGAAAAATGGACTCGTCCAATCTATATGAAATGAATATGCCTGTTTGCTTCGTATTACGTACATATTTTCTTTTTTAATTATATATCATTTATTTTTCGTATATTATTATTTAATTAATATATTTTTTTACTGAAATATTTAATTTTATTTCATCTAAATTGAGCCGATATTGTACTATCGATATTGATTGGATTATTCCATTCTCCCCTCGAGGAAAAATGGACTCGTCCAATCTATATGAAATGAATATGGCCTGTTTGCTGCGTAGTACGTATATATTTTCTTTTATAGTTACATATTATTTACTTTTCATATATTATTATTTAATTAATATGTTTTTTTTACTGAAATATTTAATTTTATTTCATATAAATTGGCGTGTCATTGTGGTATCGATATTGATATTGATTGGACTATTCCATTCTCCCCTAGAGGAAAAATGGACTCGCCCAATCTATATAAAATGAATGTGGCCTGTTTGCTGCGTAGTATATTGTTTTTATTGAAATTTTTGTTATTAATATTTGAAAAGTTAAATTATTCGTATTTTCTTTATTCTCTTATTTGACGGCTCTAATCCGGGTTAGTTTATATTATGACTTGTTAAAACGATATAAACGGTATCTTGTGTTTTATTTTATTTTAATATGATCGATTAATTTTTATATATTTTATGTATTTATTTGTTAAAATTTTATATTATTTATTTCTTTCCTTTTTTTTGGACAGATTATTAGATGACTTACTGTCCAACTTCAAAGATGAGAAAAATTTCAATACGGATATCACCATATTTTTCAAAAAATAGTATGATTTTTCACCTGTGTATTGTACGTATTTATTTTGTTTTTATTCGATTGCATTTGCATAATATATTTTATTTCGAAATATATTTTATACTTTTACAATGAACATTTACTACAAATATTAATATTTGAAATTAATAAAATAAGTCTTAATAAGTAATTAAAAAGAAGAAATGGTAACATTTTTTGAAATAAATGTACGATAGAAAAGAGAAGGAAAATATTTTTTTTTTTTTTGGATCCTCCGTTATTATAATACAGTTTCATTTCAGATGATTTTGTGACCGCGCGCAATGCGGTCGGTAGATTCAGTGTTTGTCTCGTAATAGTTTTTTGATATTTTAGAGCATAATAGCTCTAATTAAATTTATTCATTATAATCGCGAAATTAGAGTCAGTGTTTGCTCGCTTATTATAAATTAATCAAATACGATAATAACGAGTTTTTTTATTTATAATTTTTTTTCAATTTTCTTAAGTTTTTATTTATTCATATTCGGTATAGGGTAGAGTCAGTGCTTCTCAGAGGAATAAAGCGGTCATCCATCACGCGAAGAGGTAATTATTTTATTATATTTTTCATTTATTTTATCCTTTTAAATGAATGAGTATTGTATTTAAATTATGATATTCCGTGTTTTGATATAGATTTCATTTCCTCCTACTTGGCGATGACATCCTATGGGTCACGGCACTGCAAACTTCTTCGCATCTATCGGTGAGTCGCATGCATTTATGTTCCTCCGATCATTCAATCATGTCGTAGGATGAAAGATCCGAATCGACACGAGTGATTGGTTGTATACGTAGATTTTTGCACGAGCACAATGACCGCGGGTATTAATTATACCCGTGAATAGTAACACTTTTTTTTCTTGTATTTTATTTATTAGATCAGGATAGATCTTCTTGCACGTCGCGTTTTTAAGATGATATTGATAGTTAATTTTATATTAATCAACATATTTATACAATATAATATTTTTGCATCTAATTATTATGAATGATATAAATGATTAAGTAAAGAATCGTATAACGAAGAACCATATACATATAAATGTATAAATGTATAAATGTATTCTGAAAGAATAATTTAATATTCGCGTAAATGAAAATGAAATGATGATGAAATGATATGAATTGAGTCTCTTGTAGTATAGAAGTCGGATATCCTCCGACTTCGTTACAATAGAAATATCAATTGCTATATAATAATACTGATAATGTATTATTGTTTATTAACATGAACAATTGTTAATTTTTTTTTTTTTTTTGTAATATTTCAATGTTTGATTTGTTATTATAAACTTAAGAATGATTTGAAATATGAAAATAATAAATAGATATTTTATTTTCTTTCTTCGTAAAAAAATGTATGAAATATTATGTGCAAGAAGATACTTCGCGACAGGTAGATTTCTAAATCAGAGCAGAAAATTTTGAACGTTTGTTTTATATTTTTAAAAAACATGCTTTGATGAAGAGATCGCCTGAGGTTATTTTTATTTAATATTCCATTTAAAGTCAATTTCTTATTATTAATTTTCATACATAAATTTATCATTAATTGATATAAATAAATTTCTTATTTTTAAATATATTTTCTTCTTAAAATTAATAACAAAGAACCGTATATATATAAATGTATAAATGTATTCTGAAAGAAAAATTAATATTGGCATAAATGAAAATGAAATAATTTCAATTAAGTCTTTAAAATAAATATATACAGTTTGAAATAAAGTAAGCAAATATTGAATTAAAGAACATTAATCCGTTAGAAAATAAATACATTAATATTTTTTTTAGCTCAGGATTTTCAGGTTTAACCCTTTCCATGTCCGTTGCCAGGATCTCACCCACGTGCCCAGGTGCTACTTGGGTGAAAGAAAGGCGATGGGCATGATGATCATAGTTCATAAGTTCATAATAATAATTTTTCAGCGACTGACGATGCGTAGTGTATCGTGCACGACGTATTTTCCACATTGTGTGTGTCGTTAGGCTGTGGAATTGCGTCGTTTCGTATATCATTTCATGCAATATAATTTGAAACATTTAAGATATTCATGACTGATTTATTGATATTCTTATTTACAATTTTCAATTTTCAATAATAATTTATACGGGATATTATAATTTTTATTATTATTTTAAATTGCAATTATATCAAATTTAATTGCCACCTAAAAAAGGTGTATCTTTTTATTAATAAATATTGATTGTATATTTAAAATTAAAATATTATTAAATTATAATATTATTAAAAATTAAAATTAAAATATAAATAGTTTTATTATACTTTTCATTAATAAATATTGAAATTTAATTTCAATAATATTATTATTAAATTATTATTAAATTAAATTAATAAATTTAAATTTATATAAGAAATATATGTATTAAATTTAAGAAATATATGCGTTTTTATCGCATTTTCACGCAATGGTCACTAGCTATCGTCAGTCGATTTCAGGAAAATGGTACGTAAAGTTAGAGTATGCGAGTAGTGTGCCAAGCTCGGGTGTCGGAGGCGTCCCGGGACGTTTCCCTAGTTTAGGCTTTTGCGCCCGAGTATTATGTGTGAGAATCGTGGAATGAGTGTGTTGGTGTGCCTGCTTTGCCATTTTTTAAATATAGAGCTAGGTAGGATAGGTAGTATACTTCTGGTACGAATGTTAATTTTAAGTAGGTAGGGCCGGGCAGGTTGTCACAGTCTCTGGTCGGGTAGGCGCGTTTTCGCGTGACAATCTGTTTCAGGGAATAAAATTTGAGAAAACGAGGGCAAAGCTGAATCGAATGGACGACAATGCTATTCGTCTCTGGCTTTGCTTGTCGATTTTTCGAGTTTCGTGGTCGCGATCGCGATTTGCTTTCGAAACGAACGTTGCGCCCGAGATTCTGTGCATGTACGGAGAATGATCATTGCGATCGTTGGTCGTCCATGCACTTAGCTTCCGCGATTTAGTCCTTTTTTTTTTTTCTTTGGTTTACGATTAGTGAATCTCGAGCCTAGATTTAAGTTTCAGCGGGCATTGCGCCCGAAGGAGGAAGACCGAAGAGGCCCGACAAACTGTCACGAAGAGGGCTGCAACGAATGGCTCCTCATTTTTTGAATCTTTTTAGGTCCAAAGAATGGGAAGTCATTGTTACTATTTTGTCATTGTGCTCGTTTTAGTAATATGTAGTAATTGTTGTTGTGTTGTCTGGCCGATTTGCATGCCGGCCCATCATCCAAATCCAGTCATCATGGGCATCGCGATTTTTTTATTAGTGTTGCGAATGATTAATTACGGATTGAATTAGAATTGCGTTAAAATGAGAATCGCGTTTGCATTAGCGTTGCGTTAAAATGAGAATCGCGTTTGCATTAGTGTTGCGAATTATAAATTATCACGGTTTTTTGTTATAAATTATTTATATTTTTATAAATTTTTTATATTATAGCTTTTTTATAAACTATCTAATAATAAAATTTATATTATCTTTTGTAATTAAAATTCATTATTTCCAACTATTTTTTTAACTATTAAATATTATTTATATACACTTTCTTTAGTCAGAAATAATAATTTTGATTGAATTCATTTTTAAAAGTAGTGTTGCGTTGATAAGTAATCGCGTTTATTCAAGTAGTGTTGCGTTGAATATTGAATGCCCAAATTTCTTCCATTGGAATTGTGGAAGTACTCATGTTCCTGTTCGTTCCTGAATCATCTTGAGTGGCTAAAAAAGCTACTAGGGTGATTATACGATAGAGCAGTCAAGGAGGCTGCAAGATAGCAGTCAAGGAAGGCTGCAATATAGCAGTCAAGGAGACTGCACTTGATTTTTCGACAATAGTGTTGCGTTATTTAAATTTGAGTGCCTAGATTACTGTTGCGTAAATAATTGATCATTTTTTTTTTCAATGTTTCTTTCTTTTTTTTTTTTCTTTTTTTTCTTTTTTTTCATTGTAAATTAGTAACATTTCAAATATAATGAAGCACTCATCGCGGTTGATTTAAAAAATTTTTTATTTTATAAAAGAATATTAGTATAATTAGTGTTGCGAAGCAAAGTGAATATTCCACTCGCGGTTTTGTTGCTCGGGTTTATATCGAGTGGAAAATATTTTATTTTAGTAGTCCTTCTGACTACTAATTGTAGTACTATTGTTTTCTTTTTTCAGCATTCATTATCGTTGCATTTATTGCAAAAATATCGCTATGGTATTTATATTTATATTTCTCATTGGTAAGAACTTAATCTTTTTTGAAATATCGAATTTAAATTTTTTTTACTAAATTTTTTGAGATCAATAATGGTAAATGTTCATTATAAAAGTTATTTTTTTTTATATTGTTTTAAATGATAATGTTTCGATTGTTTTTTTTTTCTTAGTATAATAATCTTTTAAATAATTTTATATAAGTTATAAGTTTGTTTCAGATATATTATCTCTCGGACAACACTTATATATTTCAAGAAAATGTTATAATTGAATCTATCATCGTTCAATAAATAATTATACAACGAGTATAATTTTATTAATTATTTGTTTTGTTTTGTTTCAGGTACCATTGAGAATTGTCAATTATCATTTATCTTATATATTATTGTCGTTTTTATGTCTCTTTTATTTTGTTATAATATAGTTTCATTTCAGATGATTTTGTGACCGCGCGCAATGCGGTCGGTAGATTCAGTGTTTGTCTCGTAATAGTTTTTTGATATTTTAGAGCATAATAGCTCTAATTAAATTTATTCATTATAATCGCGAAATTAGAGTCAGTGTTTGCTCGCTTATTATAAATTAATCAAATACGATAATAACGAGTTTTTTATTTATAATTTTTTTTCAATTTTCTTAAGTTTTTATTTATTCATATTCGGTATAGGGTAGAGTCAGTGCTTCTCAGAGGAATAAAGCGGTCATCCATCACGCGAAGAGGTAATTATTTTATTATATTTTTCATTTATTTTATCCTTTTAAATGAATGAGTATTGTATTTAAATTATGATATTCCGTGTTTTGATATAGATTTCATTTCCTCCTACTTGGCGATGACATCCTATGGGTCACGGCACTGCAAACTTCTTCGCATCTATCGGTGAGTCGCATGCATTTATGTTCCTCCGATCATTCAATCATGTCGTAGGATGAAAGATCCGAATCGACACGAGTGATTGGTTGTATACGTAGATTTTTGCACGAGCACAATGACCGCGGGTATTAATTATACCCGTGAATAGTAACACTTTTTTTTCTTGTATTTTATTTATTAGATCAGGATAGATCTTCTTGCACGTCGCGTTTTTAAGATGATATTGATAGTTAATTTTATATTAATCAACATATTTATACAATATAATATTTTTGCATCTAATTATTATGAATGATATAAATGATTAAGTAAAGAATCGTATAACGAAGAACCATATACATATAAATGTATAAATGTATAAATGTATTCTGAAAGAATAATTTAATATTCGCGTAAATGAAAATGAAATGATGATGAAATGATATGAATTGAGTCTCTTGTAGTATAGAAGTCGGATATCCTCCGACTTCGTTACAATAGAAATATCAATTGCTATATAATAATACTGATAATGTATTATTGTTTATTAACATGAACAATTGTTAATTTTTTTTTTTTTTTGTAATATTTCAATGTTTGATTTGTTATTATAAACTTAAGAATGATTTGAAATATGAAAATAATAAATAGATATTTTATTTTCTTTCTTCGTAAAAAAATGTATGAAATATTATGTGCAAGAAGATACTTCGCGACAGGTAGATTTCTAAATCAGAGCAGAAAATTTTGAACGTTTGTTTTATATTTTTAAAAAACATGCTTTGATGAAGAGATCGCCTGAGGTTATTTTTATTTAATATTCCATTTAAAGTCAATTTCTTATTATTAATTTTCATACATAAATTTATCATTAATTGATATAAATAAATTTCTTATTTTTTAAATATATTTTCTTCTTAAAATTAATAACAAAGAACCGTATATATATAAATGTATAAATGTATTCTGAAAGAAAAATTAATATTGGCATAAATGAAAATGAAATAATTTCAATTAAGTCTTTAAAATAAATATATACAGTTTGAAATAAAGTAAGCAAATATTGAATTAAAGAACATTAATCCGTTAGAAAATAAATACATTAATATTTTTTTTAGCTCAGGATTTTCAGGTTTAACCCTTTCCATGTCCGTTGCCAGGATCTCACCCACGTGCCCAGGTGCTACTTGGGTGAAAGAAAGGCGATGGGCATGATGATCATAGTTCATAAGTTCATAATAATAATTTTTCAGCGACTGACGATGCGTAGTGTATCGTGCACGACGTATTTTCCACATTGTGTGTGTCGTTAGGCTGTGGAATTGCGTCGTTTCGTATATCATTTCATGCAATATAATTTGAAACATTTAAGATATTCATGACTGATTTATTGATATTCTTATTTACAATTTTCAATTTTCAATAATAATTTATACGGGATATTATAATTTTTATTATTATTTTAAATTGCAATTATATCAAATTTAATTGCCACCTAAAAAAGGTGTATCTTTTATTAATAAATATTGATTGTATATTTAAAATTAAAATATTATTAAATTATAATATTATTAAAAATTAAAATTAAAATATAAATAGTTTTATTATACTTTTCATTAATAAATATTGAAATTTAATTTCAATAATATTATTATTAAATTATTATTAAATTAAATTAATAAATTTAAATTTATATAAGAAATATATGTATTAAATTTAAGAAATATATGCGTTTTTATCGCATTTTCACGCAATGGTCACTAGCTATCGTCAGTCGATTTCAGGAAAATGGTACGTAAAGTTAGAGTATGCGAGTAGTGTGCCAAGCTCGGGTGTCGGAGGCGTCCCGGGACGTTTCCCTAGTTTAGGCTTTTGCGCCCGAGTATTATGTGTGAGAATCGTGGAATGAGTGTGTTGGTGTGCCTGCTTTGCCATTTTTAAATATAGAGCTAGGTAGGATAGGTAGTATACTTCTGGTACGAATGTTAATTTTAAGTAGGTAGGGCCGGGCAGGTTGTCACAGTCTCTGGTCGGGTAGGCGCGTTTTCGCGTGACAATCTGTTTCAGGGAATAAAATTTGAGAAAACGAGGGCAAAGCTGAATCGAATGGACGACAATGCTATTCGTCTCTGGCTTTGCTTGTCGATTTTTCGAGTTTCGTGGTCGCGATCGCGATTTGCTTTCGAAACGAACGTTGCGCCCGAGATTCTGTGCATGTACGGAGAATGATCATTGCGATCGTTGGTCGTCCATGCACTTAGCTTCCGCGATTTAGTCCTTTTTTTTTTTCTTTTTTTCTTTGGTTTACGATTAGTGAATCTCGAGCCTAGATTTAAGTTTCAGCGGGCATTGCGCCCGAAGGAGGAAGACCGAAGAGGCCCGACAAACTGTCACGAAGAGGGCTGCAACGAATGGCTCCTCATTTTTTGAATCTTTTTAGGTCCAAAGAATGGGAAGTCATTGTTACTATTTTGTCATTGTGCTCGTTTTAGTAATATGTAGTAATTGTTGTTGTGTTGTCTGGCCGATTTGCATGCCGGCCCATCATCCAAATCCAGTCATCATGGGCATCGCGATTTTTTTTATTAGTGTTGCGAATGATTAATTACGGATTGAATTAGAATTGCGTTAAAATGAGAATCGCGTTTGCATTAGCGTTGCGTTAAAATGAGAATCGCGTTTGCATTAGTGTTGCGAATTATAAATTATCACGGTTTTTTGTTATAAATTATTTATATTTTTATAAATTTTTTATATTATAGCTTTTTTATAAACTATCTAATAATAAAATTTATATTATCTTTTGTAATTAAAATTCATTATTTCCAACTATTTTTTTAACTATTAAATATTATTTATATACACTTTCTTTAGTCAGAAATAATAATTTTGATTGAATTCATTTTTAAAAGTAGTGTTGCGTTGATAAGTAATCGCGTTTATTCAAGTAGTGTTGCGTTGAATATTGAATGCCCAAATTTCTTCCATTGGAATTGTGGAAGTACTCATGTTCCTGTTCGTTCCTGAATCATCTTGAGTGGCTAAAAAAGCTACTAGGGTGATTATACGATAGAGCAGTCAAGGAGGCTGCAAGATAGCAGTCAAGGAAGGCTGCAATATAGCAGTCAAGGAGACTGCACTTGATTTTTCGACAATAGTGTTGCGTTATTTAAATTTGAGTGCCTAGATTACTGTTGCGTAAATAATTGATCATTTTTTTTTTCAATGTTTCTTTCTTTTTTTTTTTTTCTTTTTTTTTCATTGTAAATTAGTAACATTTCAAATATAATGAAGCACTCATCGCGGTTGATTTAAAAATTTTTATTTTATAAAAGAATATTAGTATAATTAGTGTTGCGAAGCAAAGTGAATATTCCACTCGCGGTTTTGTTGCTCGCGGGTTTATATCGAGTGGAAAATATTTTATTTTAGTAGTCCTTCTGACTACTAATTGTAGTACTATTGTTTTCTTTTTTCAGCATTCATTATCGTTGCATTTATTGCAAAAAATATCGCTATGGTATTTATATTTATATTTCTCATTGGTAAGAACTTAATCTTTTTTGAAATATCGAATTTAAATTTTTTTTACTAAATTTTTTGAGATCAATAATGGTAAATGTTCATTATAAAAGTTATTTTTTTTTATATTGTTTTAAATGATAATGTTTCGATTGTTTTTTTTTTCTTAGTATAATAATCTTTTAAATAATTTTATATAAGTTATAAGTTTGTTTCAGATATATTATCTCTCGGACAACACTTATATATTTCAAGAAAATGTTATAATTGAATCTATCATCGTTCAATAAATAATTATACAACGAGTATAATTTTATTAATTATTTGTTTTGTTTTGTTTCAGGTACCATTGAGAATTGTCAATTATCATTTATCTTATATATTATTGTCGTTTTTATGTCTCTTTTATTTTGTTATAATATAGTTTCATTTCAGATGATTTTGTGACCGCGCGCAATGCGGTCGGTAGATTCAGTGTTTGTCTCGTAATAGTTTTTTGATATTTTAGAGCATAATAGCTCTAATTAAATTTATTCATTATAATCGCGAAATTAGAGTCAGTGTTTGCTCGCTTATTATAAATTAATCAAATACGATAATAACGAGTTTTTTATTTATAATTTTTTTTCAATTTTCTTAAGTTTTTATTTATTCATATTCGGTATAGGGTAGAGTCAGTGCTTCTCAGGGGAATAAAGCGGTCATCCATCACGCGAAGAGGTAATTATTTTATTATATTTTTCATTTATTTTATCCTTTTAAATGAATGAGTATTGTATTTAAATTATGATATTCCGTGTTTTGATATAGATTTCATTTCCTCCTACTTGGCGATGACATCCTATGGGTCACGGCACTGCAAACTTCTTCGCATCTATCGGTGAGTCGCATGCATTTATGTTCCTCCGATCATTCAATCATGTCGTAGGATGAAAGATCCGAATCGACACGAGTGATTGGTTGTATACGTAGATTTTTGCACGAGCACAATGACCGCGGGTATTAATTATACCCGTGAATAGTAACACTTTTTTTTCTTGTATTTTATTTATTAGATCAGGATAGATCTTCTTGCACGTCGCGTTTTTAAGATGATATTGATAGTTAATTTTATATTAATCAACATATTTATACAATATAATATTTTTGCATCTAATTATTATGAATGATATAAATGATTAAGTAAAGAATCGTATAACGAAGAACCATATACATATAAATGTATAAATGTATAAATGTATTCTGAAAGAATAATTTAATATTCGCGTAAATGAAAATGAAATGATGATGAAATGATATGAATTGAGTCTCTTGTAGTATAGAAGTCGGATATCCTCCGACTTCGTTACAATAGAAATATCAATTGCTATATAATAATACTGATAATGTATTATTGTTTATTAACATGAACAATTGTTAATTTTTTTTTTTGTAATATTTCAATGTTTGATTTGTTATTATAAACTTAAGAATGATTTGAAATATGAAAATAATAAATAGATATTTTATTTTCTTTCTTCGTAAAAAAATGTATGAAATATTATGTGCAAGAAGATACTTCGCGACAGGTAGATTTCTAAATCAGAGCAGAAAATTTTGAACGTTTGTTTTATATTTTTAAAAACATGCTTTGATGAAGAGATCGCCTGAGGTTATTTTTATTTAATATTCCATTTAAAGTCAATTTCTTATTATTAATTTTCATACATAAATTTATCATTAATTGATATAAATAAATTTCTTATTTTTTAAATATATTTTCTTCTTAAAATTAATAACAAAGAACCGTATATATATAAATGTATAAATGTATTCTGAAAGAAAAATTAATATTGGCATAAATGAAAATGAAATAATTTCAATTAAGTCTTTAAAATAAATATATACAGTTTGAAATAAAGTAAGCAAATATTGAATTAAAGAACATTAATCCGTTAGAAAATAAATACATTAATATTTTTTTTAGCTCAGGATTTTCAGGTTTAACCCTTTCCATGTCCGTTGCCAGGATCTCACCCACGTGCCCAGGTGCTACTTGGGTGAAAGAAAGGCGATGGGCATGATGATCATAGTTCATAAGTTCATAATAATAATTTTTCAGCGACTGACGATGCGTAGTGTATCGTGCACGACGTATTTTCCACATTGTGTGTGTCGTTAGGCTGTGGAATTGCGTCGTTTCGTATATCATTTCATGCAATATAATTTGAAACATTTAAGATATTCATGACTGATTTATTGATATTCTTATTTACAATTTTCAATTTTCAATAATAATTTATACGGGATATTATAATTTTTATTATTATTTTAAATTGCAATTATATCAAATTTAATTGCCACCTAAAAAAGGTGTATCTTTTTATTAATAAATATTGATTGTATATTTAAAATTAAAATATTATTAAATTATAATATTATTAAAAATTAAAATTAAAATATAAATAGTTTTATTATACTTTTCATTAATAAATATTGAAATTTAATTTCAATAATATTATTATTAAATTATTATTAAATTAAATTAATAAATTTAAATTTATATAAGAAATATATGTATTAAATTTAAGAAATATATGCGTTTTTATCGCATTTTCACGCAATGGTCACTAGCTATCGTCAGTCGATTTCAGGAAAATGGTACGTAAAGTTAGAGTATGCGAGTAGTGTGCCAAGCTCGGGTGTCGGAGGCGTCCCGGGACGTTTCCCTAGTTTAGGCTTTTGCGCCCGAGTATTATGTGTGAGAATCGTGGAATGAGTGTGTTGGTGTGCCTGCTTTGCCATTTTTTAAATATAGAGCTAGGTAGGATAGGTAGTATACTTCTGGTACGAATGTTAATTTTAAGTAGGTAGGGCCGGGCAGGTTGTCACAGTCTCTGGTCGGGTAGGCGCGTTTTCGCGTGACAATCTGTTTCAGGGAATAAAATTTGAGAAAACGAGGGCAAAGCTGAATCGAATGGACGACAATGCTATTCGTCTCTGGCTTTGCTTGTCGATTTTTCGAGTTTCGTGGTCGCGATCGCGATTTGCTTTCGAAACGAACGTTGCGCCCGAGATTCTGTGCATGTACGGAGAATGATCATTGCGATCGTTGGTCGTCCATGCACTTAGCTTCCGCGATTTAGTCCTTTTTTTTTTTCTTTTTTTCTTTGGTTTACGATTAGTGAATCTCGAGCCTAGATTTAAGTTTCAGCGGGCATTGCGCCCGAAGGAGGAAGACCGAAGAGGCCCGACAAACTCTCACGAAGAGGGCTGCAACGAATGGCTCCTCATTTTTGAATCTTTTAGGTCCAAAGAATGGGAAGTCATTGTTACTATTTTGTCATTGTGCTCGTTTTAGTAATATGTAGTAATTGTTGTTGTGTTGTCTGGCCGATTTGCATGCCGGCCCATCATCCAAATCCAGTCATCATGGGCATCGCGATTTTTTTATTAGTGTTGCGAATGATTAATTACGGATTGAATTAGAATTGCGTTAAAATGAGAATCGCGTTTGCATTAGCGTTGCGTTAAAATGAGAATCGCGTTTGCATTAGTGTTGCGAATTATAAATTATCACGGTTTTTTGTTATAAATTATTTATATTTTTATAAATTTTTTATATTATAGCTTTTTTATAAACTATCTAATAATAAAATTTATATTATCTTTTGTAATTAAAATTCATTATTTCCAACTATTTTTTTAACTATTAAATATTATTTATATACACTTTCTTTAGTCAGAAATAATAATTTTGATTGAATTCATTTTTAAAAGTAGTGTTGCGTTGATAAGTAATCGCGTTTATTCAAGTAGTGTTGCGTTGAATATTGAATGCCCAAATTTCTTCCATTGGAATTGTGGAAGTACTCATGTTCCTGTTCGTTCCTGAATCATCTTGAGTGGCTAAAAAAGCTACTAGGGTGATTATACGATAGAGCAGTCAAGGAGGCTGCAAGATAGCAGTCAAGGAAGGCTGCAATATAGCAGTCAAGGAGACTGCACTTGATTTTTCGACAATAGTGTTGCGTTATTTAAATTTGAGTGCCTAGATTACTGTTGCGTAAATAATTGATCATTTTTTTTTTCAATGTTTCTTTCTTTTTTTTTTTTTCTTTTTTTTTTTTTTTCTTTTTTTTTCATTGTAAATTAGTAACATTTCAAATATAATGAAGCACTCATCGCGGTTGATTTAAAAAATTTTTTATTTTATAAAAGAATATTAGTATAATTAGTGTTGCGAAGCAAAGTGAATATTCCACTCGCGGTTTTGTTGCTCGGGTTTATATCGAGTGGAAAATATTTTATTTTAGTAGTCCTTCTGACTACTAATTGTAGTACTATTGTTTTCTTTTTTCAGCATTCATTATCGTTGCATTTATTGCAAAAAATATCGCTATGGTATTTATATTTATATTTCTCATTGGTAAGAACTTAATCTTTTTTGAAATATCGAATTTAAATTTTTTTTACTAAATTTTTTGAGATCAATAATGGTAAATGTTCATTATAAAAGTTATTTTTTTTTATATTGTTTTAAATGATAATGTTTCGATTGTTTTTTTTTTCTTAGTATAATAATCTTTTAAATAATTTTATATAAGTTATAAGTTTGTTTCAGATATATTATCTCTCGGACAACACTTATATATTTCAAGAAAATGTTATAATTGAATCTATCATCGTTCAATAAATAATTATACAACGAGTATAATTTTATTAATTATTTGTTTTGTTTTGTTTCAGGTACCATTGAGAATTGTCAATTATCATTTATCTTATATATTATTGTCGTTTTTATGTCTCTTTTATTTTGTTATAATATAGTTTCATTTCAGATGATTTTGTGACCGCGCGCAATGCGGTCGGTAGATTCAGTGTTTGTCTCGTAATAGTTTTTTGATATTTTAGAGCATAATAGCTCTAATTAAATTTATTCATTATAATCGCGAAATTAGAGTCAGTGTTTGCTCGCTTATTATAAATTAATCAAATACGATAATAACGAGTTTTTTATTTATAATTTTTTTTCAATTTTCTTAAGTTTTTATTTATTCATATTCGGTATAGGGTAGAGTCAGTGCTTCTCAGGGAATAAAGCGGTCATCCATCACGCGAAGAGGTAATTATTTTATTATATTTTTCATTTATTTTATCCTTTTAAATGAATGAGTATTGTATTTAAATTATGATATTCCGTGTTTTGATATAGATTTCATTTCCTCCTACTTGGCGATGACATCCTATGGGTCACGGCACTGCAAACTTCTTCGCATCTATCGGTGAGTCGCATGCATTTATGTTCCTCCGATCATTCAATCATGTCGTAGGATGAAAGATCCGAATCGACACGAGTGATTGGTTGTATACGTAGATTTTTGCACGAGCACAATGACCGCGGGTATTAATTATACCCGTGAATAGTAACACTTTTTTTTCTTGTATTTTATTTATTAGATCAGGATAGATCTTCTTGCACGTCGCGTTTTTAAGATGATATTGATAGTTAATTTTATATTAATCAACATATTTATACAATATAATATTTTTGCATCTAATTATTATGAATGATATAAATGATTAAGTAAAGAATCGTATAACGAAGAACCATATACATATAAATGTATAAATGTATAAATGTATTCTGAAAGAATAATTTAATATTCGCGTAAATGAAAATGAAATGATGATGAAATGATATGAATTGAGTCTCTTGTAGTATAGAAGTCGGATATCCTCCGACTTCGTTACAATAGAAATATCAATTGCTATATAATAATACTGATAATGTATTATTGTTTATTAACATGAACAATTGTTAATTTTTTTTTTTTTTTTTTGTAATATTTCAATGTTTGATTTGTTATTATAAACTTAAGAATGATTTGAAATATGAAAATAATAAATAGATATTTTATTTTCTTTCTTCGTAAAAAATGTATGAAATATTATGTGCAAGAAGATACTTCGCGACAGGTAGATTTCTAAATCAGAGCAGAAAATTTTGAACGTTTGTTTTATATTTTTAAAAACATGCTTTGATGAAGAGATCGCCTGAGGTTATTTTTATTTAATATTCCATTTAAAGTCAATTTCTTATTATTAATTTTCATACATAAATTTATCATTAATTGATATAAATAAATTTCTTATTTTTAAATATATTTTCTTCTTAAAATTAATAACAAAGAACCGTATATATATAAATGTATAAATGTATTCTGAAAGAAAAATTAATATTGGCATAAATGAAAATGAAATAATTTCAATTAAGTCTTTAAAATAAATATATACAGTTTGAAATAAAGTAAGCAAATATTGAATTAAAGAACATTAATCCGTTAGAAAATAAATACATTAATATTTTTTTTAGCTCAGGATTTTCAGGTTTAACCCTTTCCATGTCCGTTGCCAGGATCTCACCCACGTGCCCAGGTGCTACTTGGGTGAAAGAAAGGCGATGGGCATGATGATCATAGTTCATAAGTTCATAATAATAATTTTTCAGCGACTGACGATGCGTAGTGTATCGTGCACGACGTATTTTCCACATTGTGTGTGTCGTTAGGCTGTGGAATTGCGTCGTTTCGTATATCATTTCATGCAATATAATTTGAAACATTTAAGATATTCATGACTGATTTATTGATATTCTTATTTACAATTTTCAATTTTCAATAATAATTTATACGGGATATTATAATTTTTATTATTATTTTAAATTGCAATTATATCAAATTTAATTGCCACCTAAAAAGGTGTATCTTTTTATTAATAAATATTGATTGTATATTTAAAATTAAAATATTATTAAATTATAATATTATTAAAAATTAAAATTAAAATATAAATAGTTTTATTATACTTTTCATTAATAAATATTGAAATTTAATTTCAATAATATTATTATTAAATTATTATTAAATTAAATTAATAAATTTAAATTTATATAAGAAATATATGTATTAAATTTAAGAAATATATGCGTTTTTATCGCATTTTCACGCAATGGTCACTAGCTATCGTCAGTCGATTTCAGGAAAATGGTACGTAAAGTTAGAGTATGCGAGTAGTGTGCCAAGCTCGGGTGTCGGAGGCGTCCCGGGACGTTTCCCTAGTTTAGGCTTTTGCGCCCGAGTATTATGTGTGAGAATCGTGGAATGAGTGTGTTGGTGTGCCTGCTTTGCCATTTTTAAATATAGAGCTAGGTAGGATAGGTAGTATACTTCTGGTACGAATGTTAATTTTAAGTAGGTAGGGCCGGGCAGGTTGTCACAGTCTCTGGTCGGGTAGGCGCGTTTTCGCGTGACAATCTGTTTCAGGGAATAAAATTTGAGAAAACGAGGGCAAAGCTGAATCGAATGGACGACAATGCTATTCGTCTCTGGCTTTGCTTGTCGATTTTTCGAGTTTCGTGGTCGCGATCGCGATTTGCTTTCGAAACGAACGTTGCGCCCGAGATTCTGTGCATGTACGGAGAATGATCATTGCGATCGTTGGTCGTCCATGCACTTAGCTTCCGCGATTTAGTCCTTTTTTTTTTTCTTTTTTTCTTTGGTTTACGATTAGTGAATCTCGAGCCTAGATTTAAGTTTCAGCGGGCATTGCGCCCGAAGGAGGAAGACCGAAGAGGCCCGACAAACTGTCACGAAGAGGGCTGCAACGAATGGCTCCTCATTTTTTGAATCTTTTAGGTCCAAAGAATGGGAAGTCATTGTTACTATTTTGTCATTGTGCTCGTTTTAGTAATATGTAGTAATTGTTGTTGTGTTGTCTGGCCGATTTGCATGCCGGCCCATCATCCAAATCCAGTCATCATGGGCATCGCGATTTTTTTATTAGTGTTGCGAATGATTAATTACGGATTGAATTAGAATTGCGTTAAAATGAGAATCGCGTTTGCATTAGCGTTGCGTTAAAATGAGAATCGCGTTTGCATTAGTGTTGCGAATTATAAATTATCACGGTTTTTTGTTATAAATTATTTATATTTTTATAAATTTTTTATATTATAGCTTTTATAAACTATCTAATAATAAAATTTATATTATCTTTTGTAATTAAAATTCATTATTTCCAACTATTTTTTTAACTATTAAATATTATTTATATACACTTTCTTTAGTCAGAAATAATAATTTTGATTGAATTCATTTTTAAAAGTAGTGTTGCGTTGATAAGTAATCGCGTTTATTCAAGTAGTGTTGCGTTGAATATTGAATGCCCAAATTTCTTCCATTGGAATTGTGGAAGTACTCATGTTCCTGTTCGTTCCTGAATCATCTTGAGTGGCTAAAAAAGCTACTAGGGTGATTATACGATAGAGCAGTCAAGGAGGCTGCAAGATAGCAGTCAAGGAAGGCTGCAATATAGCAGTCAAGGAGACTGCACTTGATTTTTCGACAATAGTGTTGCGTTATTTAAATTTGAGTGCCTAGATTACTGTTGCGTAAATAATTGATCATTTTTTTTTTCAATGTTTCTTTCTTTTTTTTTTCTTTTTTTTTTTTCTTTTTTTTCATTGTAAATTAGTAACATTTCAAATATAATGAAGCACTCATCGCGGTTGATTTAAAAAATTTTTTATTTTATAAAAGAATATTAGTATAATTAGTGTTGCGAAGCAAAGTGAATATTCCACTCGCGGTTTTGTTGCTCGGGTTTATATCGAGTGGAAAATATTTTATTTTAGTAGTCCTTCTGACTACTAATTGTAGTACTATTGTTTTCTTTTTTCAGCATTCATTATCGTTGCATTTATTGCAAAAAATATCGCTATGGTATTTATATTTATATTTCTCATTGGTAAGAACTTAATCTTTTTTGAAATATCGAATTTAAATTTTTTTTACTAAATTTTTTGAGATCAATAATGGTAAATGTTCATTATAAAAGTTATTTTTTTTTATATTGTTTTAAATGATAATGTTTCGATTGTTTTTTTTTTCTTAGTATAATAATCTTTTAAATAATTTTATATAAGTTATAAGTTTGTTTCAGATATATTATCTCTCGGACAACACTTATATATTTCAAGAAAATGTTATAATTGGATCTATTATTGATCAATAAATAATTATAGGAGTATAATTGTATTAATTGTTTATGTTTAAATTTGTTTCAGGTACCATTGTCACGTATCGTTTATCCTATTTACTAATATTGTTTTACAATATATCTTTTATTTTCCTTTAAAAAATATCGTGAGTATGAAACTATTTTAGATGAAGGATATTCTTTAAGGTTCATATGAAATTATGTTTGCAATTAGAATATTTTTAAAGTCGATGAAGTTCATGAAATTTTTTTTTTAAATGGAAATCTTTCTAAACGTTTTAGAATGTAAGTAGATTTCTTGTAAAATTGTTGCTGTAGAAATGCTTAAAATAGAATATAAATTTGAAAATGCTTGCATGGTAGTAATAGTGGGAATAGTAATGTTAAAAATGGTAGTGATCGATAAATTAAGTAAACTTCTAAAAATCTCTGTGAAATACATTTTATTTTTATTTTTATTTATTTATTTATTTATTTATTTATTTTTGATTTTAAACTCATAATTATCGATATTTTATATATTTATTGTCTTTTATGTCATAAAAATATAAAATATTGATATATCTTAGAAATAATATGTTTGTGTTTCAAGTAGTGTTATGTACAATTAATTTAATTTTTATTTTCAAGTTTGGCTTGTCGATTTTCCGTAGAATTCCTTTTGCTTTTTGTTTTGCACAACGATCAAAGATTGAACGTTTTGCAAAGCTATATATATATATACATATATATATATTTTTATATATATATATATATATATATCATTTATATATATATATATATAAATGAATAAAAATTAAATAAGTTATTATATAAGCAAAAGAGTAGGAAGTAAATAAATATATAAATAAAAAAATAAGTAGTTGAGTAAATAAAACCCATATATCATAAGTAAATAAATAAACGAGTATATATTAAATAAATGCATAATAAATAAATAAATTAATAGATAAAGGAATAAAGAAATAACATCGCAGGAACGAATGCTGTTTTAATTTTAAAAAATGTATCATTTTTTATTATAATAAATTATTCGGATCACTAATAAATATTAAATGTAAAAAAATTGAATAAAAATTTATAAATATTAATCATTATATTTGAGAAATTAGTTTCGATATTATATTTTCGTTAAACTTGTGTCGTCGCGTCCTATAAATACGAGGCGAAATACGAGAGAGCGATCATTTCTAAACGAACTTTCGTGGCAATAACATCGATGTTATAACACTTTAACTAAATTTAACAGAATTTTCAATCATTTATTTATAATATTTAATTATTCTAAATTATATTAAATACATTTATAATAATAAGGTAATTTTATATGTTATTTATTCATTTCAGTTTTTAATTATCATTTTCTTGCTTGCATTTTTATTTATTTATTAATTTTTTAAAATTTATTTTGTTTATTTTTTTTACTTTTTTATTTTTAACTATGAATTTTATTTAAGTTTTAATTTTTTTATTTACTTTTAATTTAACTTTTGAGTTATTTTAATTTATTTTGCTTCAATTTTTAATTTTTTATTTGTTTTAATTAAATAATTTTTAATTTTTGTTATCTATTAAGTTAATATATATATTTATATATATCGTATACTTTTTAATTAATGTATATTTACATATACTTTTTATATGCATATATACTTTCTGTAATATAAATTTTATTGTTATTTTGTATTTTGTTTTTTCAGGTGGGTCTCGATGCGTAGTCACCTCCTCGTGGGTGAGGCCCGGTAATTGGCATCGCTTTCCAAATTTTTGAATTTTTTAAATTTTTTAAAAATTTATATGTATTTTTTAATTTTTTCTATTTAAAATAATATCTTACAAATATTTCATCATAGATAGTTTTTGGGAAGCGATGGCAAGCTAAGAACTACGCACACCTGCAGTTCAGTTTAAAACATGATTTCCATTAATTTACTTTTTTACTTTTTATTTTAATGTTTATTTTACTTTTAATTTGTTTTGCTTTAATTTTAAATTTTTAATTTGTCTTAATCAAAATTATTATTTTTAATTTTTATTATTTATTAAATTAATGTGTGGTTATATATATATATATGTATATGTATATATATATGTGTGTGGGTGTGTGTGTATATATATATATGTATGTATTATCCATATAACCATGTGTATATTATATTTTTATTTTTTTATTTATTCGTATTATTTGTTCGTTTATTTAATTTAATTGAGTTATTTAATTATTAATTTTTTTTTGTTTAATTATTTATTACTTATTACATATTTATCTTTTTATTTCTTTATTTATTTATAGGTTTATCTATTTATTCATTTTTTTATCAGTTAATTTTTTAATTAATACTGTTTAATATTAGTAAGAAAAACAGAAAGTGTAAAATTAAGAAATCAGTTCCGATTGCAATACGATAAATTAAATTAATATGGTATTGACAAAACTTAGAAATAATTTGAGGATAGAAATAGAATAAAAATGTGGATATCAGCGCCATCTTCAGAGTGCCGCAAACGAACCTTTTACAGATAAAGATAATTAATAAGAGAAAGATAGAGATAAAATAAGAATTGATTGTCAGTGCCATCTGTTGAAGATAAAAGATTTTTCCAAAGGTAAGGTAGAGTGTGAATTGAGAGCTATCGACATCTCTTGAGCATTTTTTGGAACATGAATCTTTAGAATAGAAACGTTTTCCACAATGATGGCGCTGAAAGTCACTTTTATTCATATTATTCTATCTCTGTCTTTTTCTTATTATTTGCTCTCCTTCTCTATCTTTATTTTACAAAATTCATATATTTAGAAACGGCGCGTTAATTTTATTAATATTATTTTTTTTTTGTTTAATTTATTAATTAAAAATTTTAATATAGTCTATTTGATTGTATTTTTATGTTATATACATACTTCTTATATTTATAAAGGATATAAAGGATATAAAGATAAAAAATAAGATATTATTACAAATATAATAGTACGTACAAATTCTATCATTCTTGTTACTTTTTTTGTTTGTTTTTCTCTCTGAAATAAGACGAGAATATTTTTGATATTCACTCTATAGGTATTTAATAATTAAATATTAGTTTAATGGAATTTAAATAAGTTTATACGTTTTCCATGTATATTATTTTATGGTTTATTGTTTTTTCATCATTGATTTCAAGTCATTTACATATCTCGCAAAGGTGATAATTGTTAGGCAAATATTCTACTTCCTTTTGGGAGTCCGCACCGTTATCTCCTTGTGATATGATTTGATAATTGATTTTTATGGGTTATTCTTCGAAAAATTATTAATTTATGTTATGTTTGAAAATTTTCCAGTAATTTTTTTATTACTCAATGTCAAGTTTCCTTTGGTCATTTAGAATGGATTGCAAGTTGTAGCTATTAACATTTGTTATTGCTTGTGCTAGTATTTCAATTCAATTATTACTTTATTTTAATATAATTGTAATTTTATTTTTGTGTTGTTTTTTTAGTGAAACTTAAAAATTTAATTATTAATTAAATTTAATAGAAAAATGATGATAATAGTATGTGTTAAAATTGGAAATACTATTTTTGGAAGAATTATTCTATTAATGGCAAAGGATATTACAGACAATGATATGTAATGTTAAATACTTTTATTACACATATGCTGTAATCACTATTATATTTATAATGTATTTATAATATTTAGATAATATCTTACTCCTCTATACAAAAATAATTACAATAATAATCGTTATTGGCATAGGCAAAATCGTTATTTATTGAAATTTATTGAGCACAATTATTTTTTCCCTTATTTTACACAAGTAAACCTATATTAAAAGTCATTTAAAATTATAAGATTTTAATTATCTTTTATACATACACACGTTTATAGGTGTGTATGTTTATATATCATATATATTTATATTTAAATTCATTCTGTAACCTACAACGCATACTAACAATATATCAAAGTCTTTCATTAATTTCACTGGTAATATGAATCTTTGACAAAATACTGAATATTTCTCCTCTTCTTCTCCTTTTTTTTTTCTTCTTTTCACCACTTTTCTGTCATTTTTTTTTATTTCTTGGTTTCTTATACATATCTTCACACTATTGCGTTCATTCTTTATCTCTATCTCGCATACATGAACAGTTTGATAGCATTAAAGAATATCCGAAAGTGTAATTTTTTTTTCGTATGCTTACTCAAAAACCCTGATCAATTCGTGATTATTAAGAAAATTTCGTGAACAGTTCATTCGTCGTCAGTTAAGAGAGTCGAATTGTTCGATTTTATATATTCGATTCGAACGAATATCGACTTAACTGTAGTTTGTACCGCGATAGCAACATTTTCATTATTTTACATTATTATTCACACACTATTTCGGTAAGTTATGCAGATTTAACTCTGCATAACAGATTTATAACTGCATAACATTTCTAAACATATATATCTGATCTTCAATATTTCTCTGGCCAGTTTTTCGATTTATATAAAAACGGTATAAAATTCGTGTTGTGAATCGAGCTTAATAGATAATTCAGAATTGATCGGAATGGAAGAAATTGTTTAATTGGATGTTAAAGACGTAAATAGTAGATATGAAGTGTCGTTGACTAAAGTAATGGTATGTTAGAATGCTACATTATCGATAGTCGTTTGCGAGTTCCGAAAAATATTATAATTCGACTTTTTAGATTGAACAACTATTTTTTTTTTTTTTTTCAAATTCGATTCAGTAAAAGAAATGGGATCTAGACATAAATAATGGAATGCTTTGTCTATATCCTTTATAACAATTATTTTATATATACGAATATTTGCATCACAATAAGATATAATTTAAAAGAAAATTTAATAATCCGTCAATTGTTTACAAATGATTCGATTTTATAAAGAAATAAAATGAAAAGCATAAAATATTAAAAGTGAAACAAGCTAACGTCACGCATATAATATCTAGGTATATAACAATCTCGAAATATTTCGACATGCAACGTTTTCAATTGACGTTGCAATTATATGGCACGTATTACGTAATATAAAGTTTGCACATTTTGCTCATTTCTTTCTTTTTTTTTTTTTTTTTCTATTCTCAGTCTTCTAAACACCTTAAAAAATCCTTAAAAAAAATGAAATGTTAACATCCGAGAAATCTATTCTCGTTAAACTTGTTGTTTCTTCATTTCAAATGTGCAATCTTCTGTCGGTAACTCATCTATAACGTAGGGTGATCATATCTTTTGTTTCAAATATATTTTTTTTATAAAATTATATCATTATATGATGTATAATAAATACGAAGTAGATAAATATATAATTAAAAATATAGATATTGAAAATATTTTCTTTGAAATTAATACGAAATTAAATAGATAATTTATAGTATATATAGAAAAATATTATTATGAAAATAATACAAAACTAAGAATATTATAAGTTTTGAACTTAATATTAATACATTGATATATTAATGTTAAAAATCTAGCTAATAACTAATAGCTAATAATGATATTATTAATTTATGCTCGAAAATCTTATTAAAAATTGGTACTTTGGTTTTGTGATAGAGTTTCGATTATATATATATATTATAAAATTTATAACGATTTTAAAGGAAGTGAGAAGACAATTTCAATATATTATTTCATTTCAACATATTTTCATCTTACTTTTTTCGCGATTTTTCTTATTTAATGTAACGATACGATCACCTTACTATATAACATTTTCTAGGTTAAATGATTTAGATTAAACAAAAATTATGCAAATAGTGAGTAACTATTCCATTTAAGAAAAAAGAATCATTTCTTTCCATCAGGGACGGTTAAAGCTTCAAAAATGAGCAACGATCGAACATATAGAACGAATCTAATATAATCAACAAACGTGTATATTATCACTTCCAAAATTTTAAAATTTCTGTTTTTCTTTTTCTCTTTAAATTCTATTCATGATTAGATAACATCGTTATAATAACATCGCATTTATCTAAATCTGTACACGAAATTTTTCGCGTCATTTATGTTTAACAATAAATAATTAAGCTGCGGAAAAACACCTCGAGACGTTTTAACTTTCGACGCAGGCTCAATATATGTATAAATAAATATCATTTCATTAATTCTAACGCATTTCTACAAATTATACTTTGTAGATGTAATACTGAACGAAAAAACAATTAGGTATTCGCCGTTTTGATTGTACTTCGTGGTATCGCAAATGTGTTCCACTTACCAATTAAGTCGAAGTGTACAATGAGAACACATTTTTGTATCGTTACAATTTTTTGCAATTTCTTCTTTCAATCGTTTTTTTCATTTTGTTTTCTTTCCCTTCTTTTACGGACGGTTGAAAAGGATCAAGGAAATTAATACTTTTCAATTATTAGAACCATTACTGTCGATTACCGCGCCATCGGTTGTTTTATCCGCGAAACAAAAAATTCGTTTCTATTCGAGATATCGTAATTTTCGATATCTCGACAAGAAGTTCGAGACATCGCGATTCGAGATCATTCCCGTATTTCAATAATAACTCTATCACAAATCATTCGGAAAGCATATATAATATATTCGTATTATACTTCGCGCAAACATTTGTGGGTGGGTGTGTATGTGCGTGTGTGTTTTTATATTACTTTCATCGTTCATTATTTATTGAGAACCTTCTGTAACATATGTACGAGAAAGTTTAACGATAACATATCATACACGTCGCGTCGTTCCGCGTAAATGATCTACGAGAAACATCGTAGTCTTCTTTTTCTTTTCGTTTTTTTTCTTGTTCTATTAAATGAATTTAACTTTTTTTTGTAATTAACGGTGCGTGGAAAAACGTTTATAAGAGTAGAACGTTGCTTCGAATATAATCGAAAGTTTTAGAATCATGTCGTTGGTGCATTTGAGACTGGTGGCGTGTCGGTACGCCATATTGAGCTACCAGATTGGCTGATGGTAGTAATCTGTAAATAAAGGTATTCATAATAAAATATATTCTTTTTATATAATATTAATAAAATTTATTTCATTTAATTAAATTACCATTGAATTATATTAATTAAAATTATAAGAAAAGATTATTAAATAGATTTAAAATGACACAACCGATATTTTTTATACTTCATTAGTACTCTTCTTCTCCAAATATATATAAATATAAATTATATATTATATGAATTGATTAGCCAAAGGGAATTTTTTTTCAAAGAATCAATGTGTAACTTTGATATTTCATTATAATGATTCTTTAACTTTTTATCATTAATAAAATATTATTTTATTGGAATTTTAAAAATTTTGAATAAATAACTAGGGATAAATAGAGTTATTATAGATCATTGCATCGGATATCTCATTCTCAAAAACAAATGGTATGACAGATCTATTAATTGTCACCTTATTGTCATGTCCGATTAATGGAGTTTCTGCCGTGGTTTCGTCATTGTTACGACTCATGTATGGATGTGGAGGTGGCACATAAATCGGCTTAGAATGACTGGCGACTTGCGCGTAAATCGTCGGTTCCTGGATAGGTTGCCTACGCGTCAGAGTCGACATAGGCAGCAGTTGAGGTCGTTGAATATTGGATACCTGTACTGGCTGATAACAATTAGGAGGTATTCGTCGGTTACCCCGAAGCGACAGTTCGGCGTACGTTAATTCTGATCCCTGCAAAATCATTATTGATTATGCAAATTATCATTTATTGACTTAATATAATGGGAGATACGGGTTTTCTCGTTTTTTATTTCTTTTTCCCTCATATTTTGATTCATGTATTCATCGAATAGAGTAAAATATATTTTATTACATCTAAAATCATTTTCCTAAAATATGAATTTAGGGTTTTGTTGGAATTTCTAGAGATTTCTAATTCAAATTATTAAGCTTCTTGATTTAATATATTTCTTTTTTTCATTTCATATGTGTTATATGCTTGTAGTGGGAAATAAAGGGTTTTTATAGATTTTCGTACTCACATTGCTTGTATTGGTAAAAGTACTTGCATCCGATCGTGGCTGATGTAATACATAACGTGGTGAAGTACTCTTGCACAATTCAGAGTAAGAATTCTCTGTGAAAATATGGAATTTAAGAAATTAATTAGTAAGGCTAATAGTTCATTGTTGTTGTTGAAGTGATTGATTATATATTTCATTGTTCAATTTTTTAGTGATATTCGTATAAAATGTTTACACATTCGTGTCGTTGAAGTAATATAAATTTTTTTAGTGGAATAAATTTCATTAATAGTAAAACCCTCTCCCAATTTTACGTACACCATCGACTTAACATCGAATGCTTATTAAATTACTCACCGTTAGCATGAGGAATTATATCTGGATCCTTCTCGAAACTCTCAATGCTGTCGGAATTGAGAGGCAGGGTCGACGATTTATCACGTGGAGAGGAGCTGCCGGTACCGGACGCGGCCAGGTTTGCCATGCCACCGTCGTCGTGAGAGTCCTTGTCCTCCTGAGACCTTGCTCGAAGCCGTAATTTCACCGCCAAGGTTATCACGAAGCCCACTAGTAGAACACCTGCCGTCGATCCGACCACCATGCCGAACAGTGGTCCGGACAGCGACAGTATCTTTGGCGTGAGAGCTGAAAATCATGTTAAGTACCATGAGTATTTTTCTCTTTTCCCTTTTTTGCTTAGGACTGTTCGAGAGGCGATAGGATTTCTTTTCGGGATTATTCTTATAAGAATAATAATAAGAAACGATTTATCGCGATTACAATCGTTGAAAAGAAAATTGAAACGATTTTCGTCGTGGATACGATTTTTGGATTTTCAGGATTTTTATAAAAGTAGTTATAAAATTATAGGGAAGGCCTTGATCGGACAAGTAAAATAAGATAATCGTGAGTAGACAAATAGAAGTTGTGGTTAATCGAGTGGAATAGGGTCAGTTATTGGTCAGACAGTAGAGGCGCAGTTGAAGCGCGTTTGAAGAATGAAAGTAATTGAAATCATATATCTGTAAAGTAATTGTAAATTATGTAATTTTTGATAAAATTTATTATGAATATTTTTTTTTATTTGAATAGTAGTTAGTTTTTTTCTTCGATTTTGATTTAATTATTATAAAATTTCTTTTATTCTTATTTTAATATAATATTCTGCTTGCAAGTTTTTGGTTTTTTTAAGATTCAGTTCAAGAATTAAAATATCAGAATGTCATTATTTTATAATATTGTTCTAACATAATTTTTTGGTTCTTTCGAAAAGTATAGTTAATATTAAAATGTTAGAAATTAGTAAGATTGTTATGTTTTTACAAAAAAATATATTTCTTAAAAAACTTCTTTATGATAAAAGAAACGGTGTTAAATAGTCAAGTTTTTATGAAATGAACGACATAAGGAATTTAAATAACTCTCGGGCACGATCATGATTCATTTGCTTGCATAATTTCAAGCTACAATTTGATTTACGTTCCCCCTTCATATTCCAGATAATAATGGATTAATATCTCGGTAATAAACGAGCACTGGGCTGATTAAGCATGGTCCAATGCGTTTCGTATTTAACCATCGACAATTATGTAAATGAAATTTCATCATAGAGTTGACCGTTTTTGATCACGACAATATTAATGAACGAACTTGTTTTCAGGTTAAAATAAGAAAAAGCTTTGTTTATCAAAAAATTCTTTCTTTTAATTTGAAAAAAAAGATTCATAAAATGATGTTTCAAAAATTTCTTTTTAAAATTCATTTAAATATTAAATCGAATTGCAATAAAAAGAAGCTGTGCATCATCTATGCATGTTTCACACTACGATATCGTAGCAAGATTCACCATTCACATGCAAGGTTTCTACATAATAGATAAACATAGATCTACGATCACAAGCCAAAGCGCGCCATTTATTGCAAGCAGAAAAATATTTCGTCATCATTATGTTTCTTTATTCTTCTCATTGTTAGTTACAGTGTGCTTTAAATTTTTTCATTGTTTCATAAATTATTGTTCTCACTTTGTTTCAAAGAATGGCACATTTTATAAGATTTGCAAAAGATTCTGTAGATACAATCACTTGATATCAATCACTTAATATCATAATAGAAAAATTAAAATAAGAGAGAATATATTATAAATATTTTTTTTTATTCATAGAAATTTTTTGGAATTTCTTTATTAATTCTTATAAAATGATCTAACAATATTATATAAAATAGGAAAAAGAAAAAGAACAAATATTAGAAACAATTTTCCAATATATTTAATATCAATTATATCAAGTTTTTATTTTTAAAATTTCGAATTATCTGGATATTGTATAACAACAAGAACAGAACCTTGAAATCTCTCTCTGTTATCTCTTCAGAGAAAAAAGCACACTCTCAAAGTGCCCCATAGAGAAATTTCTCTGTTCCTCGTGTGGAAATCGTTTTCCCTCGAACAACAACAACAATTTTCGAGACAATAGGATGAAAGGACGAAAATGGACCATTCAATGTACCTCGACGAATGAATGAATGAAACGTGTCAAATAAATGATGACATTCTAAAAGCGTGGACAGATTTTCAACGAGATGCACCGCAGAAAGACACGGATATCATAGAACGAAAAAAGAAGGGATAGAGATCATGAAATAGTCGTAAAAGGTGGTTCGTAAAAATGTACGTTCCCGTGAGCGATCGTAAAGGCAATCCTTTCAATCCTTCAATTCTTTTCTGCTGTTGCCATTTTTTGAAATTTTTAAAACGATAAGTCGATTACTATCGTGTGGAATATATTTTCTTCCTTTCTTTTGTTTCTTTTTTCCGTCTTTTGTTTCTTTTTTCCGTCTTTTGTTTCAAAAAAAGATCATTTTTTCCCGCTCTGTTGAAGATAATTTAAATAAGAAAATGATACATAAATATCATAAGAGTAGTACTTACAAAAATAAAATAAGATTAATAGGATTAATAGGTTACTCCTATAGATTAATCCTTTTGATAAAAAATACAACAGTTTCTACATCTTTTATATTCTTTTCATTTAAATATAAAATTCATAGATTGACGCATACTTATGATACATTTATTTTATCTTAATGTTTTTTCTTATTTTTTTGTTTACTTATTATCATAAAGTTATCGTAATAATTGTCAGTTAGGATTAGATTGGTTTTAAATATTTTTTTTTCTATCCTCTATATAGAAAGATAATGACAGTAATCGCGTATTGGAAACGTTAATTTCGTTTCGATGCCAAATGTCTCGCGTGGATTAACCGAACCGGCTAATTTAGGATTAATCGATTATATCTACATGCCGGTGTAACACTGCCACATCCATTCGTGTTTGTGTCTGTGTCATGCAGTTCTCACAGTTGATCGAATTGATCTATGTAAGTGGTTGCCCGACCGCCAATTATCCGATTTAGTTTATTCCACAACGTATTAATGTTGGAAATAGATCGAAAAAGATTGACAAAATAATATTCTCTTTTTCCCAGCTTTTCTTTTGAAAAATTAACAAAATTTTAATTTTGATAGTATTTCATTGTTATGTTGGAGGAATATTAAAATTAGCTTACTATTGTTTCAAATTAATTCAAATTTAAAATCTTTTGAATTGAACTGTATGATTTTGAAATTAGGAAAATTCTAAATAGGAAAAACATCATATTAGAATGATGTTAGATCAAAAATAGATCAAATCTTCAATATGATGAGAATTGTACAGATCTAAGACATTTTTTCTTTCTTTTATTTATATAAGTCCATATCTGAATATTATATATATTTATATTTCTATTACAATATTATTTGCAATTTAGATAGAATTATTTTTCGAAATTACGATGAAGATTTCGTCAGATTTCAATAATTTTCAGATTTTTCTCAATGAAACACGATTTATCCAGATATGGATGTCGTGTTTGCAGAGATAGTGAATTATCGTTACGCCGAAAATGAATCTGGAATTCAGATGCACTGTCCAGAACTATGCTTGGTATTCAAGTTCGAGATTAATCAAAATCCACTTAAATTCACAAACTTCTCTAAACGAGTAGCCCTCTCGTTCTGCTCCTGTGATTCTAAGTTGATATTAAACGTAGGAGGCGGTCGTCGTTCGAATTCAAGAATAGGGAATTTACACTCTCTGCTATTCCCAAGATGTTAAACTAGTTAATTCGAGGACAATTTTATACTACTTCGGTTCCCATTCCGTTGGGAATATTTTTAATTCGAGATAACTTGATAAGTGTATTGTTACGAGGACATGTATTAAAATATTTTTATTATTTACAGATTAAAAACGGACAACTATAAATTGGCAACAAAAAATCGTTTTTTATCATTACAATACTTTCATAATTTCACGATAGATAGGAAAGTTATTTGATATTAAATCAAAGTAGTAATTTCATGGTGAGTCTTTTAATTTTCTTCAAAACCGGATATATTTTATTATAAAATTCTCAATTTTTTCCAGAAAAATTTTCCTTCCTTGAACTAAATCTATCGACTTCTCCATCCTCTTCGTTCCTTTTCCTCGAGATCTTATGGTACAGAGGATCGTGTTCAGCCGCAGACCAATTTCGGTTGAACGCCCTCCGGATGGTTCGCACGTACACGCGGTTGCCTTGGCGGTGTCCCTTGGAACCGGGAGTTCCCCGACTTCTCTTCTCTGTGTACGTACCAACCGTTTACAGGATGTATACGTGGGGATCTTTCGCCACGAATTCGCGGAGAGAACGTCCATTTGCATATTCGCGGCCGCGCGTTAGCCCGTGGTTAGTTGAAAGACGTTTTGTGATCACGTTCCGCGGACCGTTTATGATTCACTTTAACACGGCTACGCGATCGTTTAATAACCGATGACACGCGACGTGGATGCTCGTCTATTAATTTAATTATGATCACGATGTCGAAACTTTCGTTGATAATGTTTAATCGATAATAAGTGAGGAAGAATTATGTAGAAGATTATGATCGAAATGATTGATGAGATGATTCTTTTTCTTTGTAGAATTTGTTTTAATTTTGGAAAATGAAAAAGAATGATAGTTTTGAGATGTTGATATTGCAAGAATAAGAAGAGAAATCATACACACGAATACTTAATTTCTTTTTTTAAGTAACTTTTTAATCAAATTTAAATCAAAATTCATTTTCTACATTTTAAAATAATACGATATAAATTGACTGTCTATCGCTAAATTATTCTCAGATAGTATTCCCATCGCGATCAGATGGACATGATTATATGATCTAACCGGTTTAACGATAAAATGGAAGGCTATCCATCGATCAGATCGAGATTAGTTTTAAATCATTATACATCATCAATTCTCAGTCAGAATTGATTGAAAGCGCAGGCCTGATGATTTCGATAAGTTGTACATGATGTTGATTCCGTGTTTACGCCGAGTTTCGGTTTCTGGTTAATATTGGCGTAGGTGAACGTTAATTTTGGATCAGATTTTCAGTCGGATTTACCAGGATGATCCAATGATTTAATGATTAAAACGGCAGCTCGGCCGATCTCCGCATGATCCTAGATTAAGTCTGGATTATGTTAGGTAATCGTGAATTCTGGATTAGCTATCGGGCAACGTTTGACAGCATAATTTGATACTGTGATGCTCCTCTACTGGCCTGATTCAATGCCGAAAGCTAATTCAACTGACAGCGGATACGTTCACTGTGAATTTCCGTTTGTGTTAAGTAACTTAAGCGGCGTTCTATTATGTAATTCTTCTATAGCAGCTTTGAAATTGTGTTTGAATAGAATCGAATGGAAACTGTACATGAGTTGAGGTGATAATAATTCATGGATTAGATTTTAACATGGATCAAACAATAATAAGAGGAATGCGATATTATTGAAAAATGGAAATAAAGTAATTGTAAAGCCTATTCGAAATGTGTTTATATATTTCTATATTATTATTATTCTATATAAATTTATTCTATATAATTTATTCTATATATTATTTCTATATAATTATTATTATTTAGTATTATATTAATTAGTATATATTTCTATATAAATAAATAAATAAATTTCCATATAAAATATAGAATCTATAAGGGGAGAAAAAGAGAATATCGATTAATTGTCATGTTAAAAAAGAAAAGACGAATTCAATAATTTAAATTAGGAAATAATAGAATTTCGATAGCAAATCAAATATCTTAGAGTGATAGAAGTTTGGAATTAATTAGGAATTGTTCTTCGACGCGAAGATCTCTGTCAGACATCGAAACAGGATCGATAGGATGAGCTGGATATATATCGATGACGAGCAATACTCAAACCAGAAGGCTAACTAGTTCGAACGCAATTCTGATCGGATTTCAATTTGCAAGCATTTCAGATGGGATGGCCGGTAACTCCAACATTTAGTTCGGTGGTTGAGTACCACTGAATCAGATTTGACGCTTCTGATAGAATCTTTCCCTATCGAGAGTCAACTAGTTCAGAATATCAAATGAGCGTAGAGATTCTTAATAGTTCTAAAAAAAGAAAAGCATAACGAGATGATCTATTAAAATTTATTTTCAAGATCGTGAAAACTAATCTTCCGTGATTAAATAAATATTGCATGAAAAATTTAGGATGGTTTAAGGATGATCCACGACTTCAATCGCTTTACAATATTTACAAAATTTCTACGAAAATGATCTTGATGAATCTTAATCCGCAATTTCATCAAAAAAGCAAAACAGGATGTTGCTAAATATATGGGATACTTTTAGAGGATCATTCTAGAAAAAAAAAACATATGAAATAATTTTTCTTAAATTCTTAGATCCCAAGATACTTTGATATTTTTAAACTTTTTTAGCACAACTTCACTATATATTTATATTCTAGAGGATCGATCCTCTAAAAACGTTTTACATTTCTACGAACATCCCAACAAAAGAAAAAAATATCCTGTATAACAAAATCAAAGAAAAAAAAAACAAAAGAAAGGAAATAAAAATATTCCCCTACAGAAAAGGGAAGGTTGTGACAGTTGTGACAAAAGGATCGTGATCTGGACACACAACGTTCCCAACAGACTTTATTAAAGTCCGCGGATGGCGCACGCTGACTCGAAATCGAACACTAGCTCTGGCCCCTACCTGGGTATGCTTGATGCTCCTTTATCTTACCCTCCTGAACATAGTGCGGGCTGTGAAGAACCGTTGCGTCGCTCATCGCGTGCTCCGTCATGATCCTCAGCGAGAGAACCAGGCCCGAATAACTCCTCTCCGCGGGCAGATTGGTGATCTCGAGCATGCTAGGCGTCATGCTAGTCGCGGAGGCCAAAAGACGCCTGGTGTCCGCGTCGAAGACCTGGAGGACATAGGTGGCAGTCCGAGGGTCGATGAACTCGCTCTCGGCGCAGCTCACTCTCACCGTTGTCCGACTCTCTTCCCTGATCGTACAATTCTCCGGGGGAGGGGGTTGCGCCAGCTTCTCACCTGTTACCATACCGGGCACACCATCCTCAGCTTCCTTCCTCTACAGCTACCTCCACGCTCGAGTTTGGTTTTTACGGGAAGTATATTTTGATTTTATGAAGAAGGTTAGGATTTCTCCCGTTCGAGGGTGAAGGAAGGGTTGTCTAGTAGAATTTTTTCTTAGGGAAGGGGAGGGAGGGAGGTTAAGCGGGGAGAGTTCAAAGAGAGAGATTGGGTTAAGTTTTTTTCGAGGGTGTTGTGTCGCGAAAGGATTTTTTTCTTTCTTTCTTTCTTTCTTTCTTTCGAGTTTCCTTCGAAGGACGACGACGATTTCGAAGTCCTGCGTTTCTATCGTTTCCGTATTCCGTTTGCGTCGCGTTGATGATGAGCTCAACGCTGGCAAACGTTTTTTCCTTTTTTCTTTGTCGAGCGATTCTCTCTTCTTAACATTTCAGAGGAGGAAAGGATTTTGCGAAAGGGATTTTTCGTAGCTTCGACGATTGTTTGAGAGTTAGTTTGCAATTCGGAATGTATAATTTTTGTGGGTAATTGTGATATAATTTGACAAAATTTTGAAGAGGGTACCTCAATAATCAAATTTATCGATGTTTAATCAGTCTCTATATTCTGTTTTACAAACTAAATGGTAAAAAAAAGTGTCGTCATTTCAACGATGTTTGCCAAACTTCCATCAAACAAACGTTCGTTATATCAAAAAACAAACCCTTCTCTCTAAAAAAAAAAAAAAAATCAAACGCGTTCGATGGAAAATAAAAATAAAGAACAATCTTTGAAAAGATAAAAACTTGGAATAGATATTACAAATAAATCGCGAAAGGATATACCAGATTTTTAAGCAACAACCATCCCTCGAATGTTCTCTCTCTCTCCCTTTTTTTTCTTTTTCGAACAAATTCGATCGAGTTTCCACCCGAAAAATCCGTACCAACCCTCCGGTCCCACGTTTCTCATTCGTTGCGCGAACGTGTTTTAATATAAACGTCAAAGTGTAATCGATATCCGCCATAAGGGAGGACAGGCCAGGTATCGATATCGAGTCGTTCGAGCCACTCGTTTGCACGTCGCGTAACAAGCGTCTGACTTTCATTTCGAGGCTAAAGTAAGTTCGTGTCGGAATTACGGTCCAGCTGACCATTTTATCGAGCGAAATATTCGACAGAAGAAGCGTTTACACGCGTGAACGAGAGCACACGGAACTTCTAGACAAAATTATTATTATTATTCTCTCTCTCTCTCTCTCTCTCTCTCTCCCTTTCTTCCTCTCTTTTTCTCTCTCTCTCTCTCTCTCTCTCTCTCTCTCTCCCCCTCTCTTTTTCTCTCTCCCTTTCTTTCTCTCTTTTTCTCTCTCCCTTTCTTCCTCTCTTCTCTCTCTCCCTTTCTTTCTCTCTTTCTCTCTCTCCCTTTCTTCCTCTCTTTTTCTCTCTCCCTTTCTTTCTCTCTTTCCTCTCCCCTGTCCTCTTTCTGTTTCCTTTCTCCTAGAGGTACGAGTTAGGCAGTAGGGGTGCGAGTCAATAAACCGGCGGACGAGAATCGAGCGACGCTGGTCAACGATATCGACTACTTCGATAAACCGGAAATTCGTTTAATACGTTCCTACTACTTGTAATTATTGGAATTGAAATTTTGATTAGATAGGCCTGAAATATCGTTCGATATATTGGTTATTTCAATGAGATTATTAATGGATGGAATTTTCCAATGTTTTGAGACGAGTAATATTTTTTTTTCCTTTAATAAATTGAGATTAAAATTCTTCTCTTATAAATGAATAATATGACAATTATAAATGGAATAAAATAGATATATTTATTTTTAGGCGTGAATCAAGGAAAGAATTTTTAGAAATTTTATTTTTTTATTTAATATTTTTACATTTAATATGAAAGTTTTTGAAAGATATTTTTAATAGTAAAAGAGATAAATATTGCATATAAATATTGTTATAAAATTTAAAAATTTTATTGCAATTTTAGGTAATCAGATTTTTTTTATATATTTAACATTTGTAAATCAGCATTTTTTTTTTAAAGATATAAGTGTCATCTTTTATTTAGTGTGATAATTAAAGTATAACAATCGTTGCTGAAAAATATGTAGATAAGAAAATTTTAATTTATAAAGTTTGTGCAAATTTAAATTGTCCAATAATTTTCCAAGAATTTTGTTCGTATTTTAAAAATTTCGTGGAAACTGTTTTCTGGATTGTAATCTCATTTTTAATTACGAATGATTTATCGTACACATGATGGATATATGAAAAAGAAAACGAAGAGAATAATTAAATACCTACATTGATTAAAATGAATTCATAACATATCACAATTGAGATCTTTCAATTATCGTTAATGAAATTCATACGCGAATAAATTAACTGTCTCACCGTAATAATGGTTTTAACATGAAAAAGTTTTCAATTGAAAAAAGAATTCGCGAGAATATTCAAGTTAAAATATGTCAAAAACGTCGAGATTACGATTAACGTCCGTTAAATCCCTGTATCGAGGTGTCTTCCATCAATGTGATTAGCAAACATTTGCATTTTAAAACGAGAATATCGATAGAATGTAACATTATCGGTAAAAAAAACTCGGCAACTAAATATAGAAATAAAGGAATAAAAAGGATAAAAAGGAAATATAGAAATAAAGGAATAAAGTTTGTTTTATCGAATTGCATAAAGAGTAGGAAGATATATCATTGACTCGTACTACTTGACACTCTGCCGGTACATTTATTGACACATACCATTGTGAAAAATCCAACCAACTCGTTCGAGAACAAACAATATTATCCAGTTTACAACTTTTTCTTTTTAATAATCGAAATATTTTTAGATAAAATATTTTGAGAAAATATTCGAGAAATCTTCGTATTTTCTCATCAAAGAAATGGAGCATACAATTATTATTCGAGAATTTATTATATGGGAAATTTTTGATCCAAATTAAGCAAAATACAAAATTTTTGATATTAATAGACATCACAGAGTTAAATTCTCTCGAAAGAAATTAAATAAAATCGATTATTTACTAAAAATTATCATTTATAACGAATAATAATTTTAGAAATTGAAGTTTTTTTTTTAGATCCCTTTAAAAAATTCAATGTACGAAAAGTTAGTTTATACGAGCCATTTGAAACTATTTATCTCACCGAAATGAAAAATCAACATAATAATCCAATACAAACGAATACAACGAAACAGCAGAATCTATCTCTATTAAAATGGGGCAGAATCTCTTTTAATCAACCGCAATTTCGAGAAAAAAAAATTTTACCTCACAATCGTTGGACGTTCATAAAAGATAGGGATACAATTAGAACGCGAGCCAACAGTCAGGGACGATATACACCAATTTCCAGTTAGCCAACGGACAGAATAGGCCGAGTCCACGACGAGAGAGGAGAACGGCCATCGCCCACCCCCGCAACCCCAATTAGCCACGCATTATTAACGCATACTGTACACAGGCCACGTTTACGGCCAGCCTGGCCCCGCGTTCCACGGTTAATTGTTAGCAATTAGCAGGAAGAATGAGCTAGCAATCTGACAGAGTCGTAATCCGGGACAAAATTATTTTCCTGGCCTACAAGAGAAATTCCTTTTCCGGTACACGCCTTCTCTTCTGACCCCATGGAGAAGCAAAGTAGTAGCGAGAGTAGTAATTTGTCAGACTAGTGTCCCCTCTTCCCCCTCTCAACCTTTCTATTCTGATTCTCGTTAATTTCCCTGGTAATTCGTCTGCTCCGTTCGCCATTGTGATGTCGCTTTAAGTATATACGACGTCTGGTTAAGCGCGGAAATATTTTATTCAATTTTCTTTCTCCGTGGAAAATTGTTTTTTAATTCGATCATTCTTTTTCAACTTGTTATTTTGATCGATTTGATCGATTCAGGACGTGTGTTATATTTGGTGAATTAAATATTTTGAGATTAAATTTTGTTGTCGATTATATAAATCAATATTTTTTTAATAAAACATTTCTTCCTTTAAGTATTTTGCATTCGATAGACAAAAACAAATGACGAGTCAATTAGAATTAGAATTTTCTGATAAAATTGAAATTGTTTATTCTATTATTAACGACTGCAGGATATATCGATATAAGGAAATTAGATATTTCAGATATTCGAGTGAAACAAATGTTCTTGTCAATCACAGAACCATAATAATCGTTACGCAACGAATGTTGTTCGATTCCCATCTATATGACTGTACTTTCAGAGAATCGAATTCGATTCAGTCTAATTAAATTCGTAAACGAACGCCATAAAATTAATTACAATAATCGAGCCATTAATTATATTCATCACCGTCAATTAATTATCCCAATAAATCAATTATGGCGATCAATTTCTATTCTTATCGTTAATTCGATGCTAGCAGACAATATCCAATGAGAGAAAAGTAAGAAAAAGAAAAAAAAATTAAATCGAGAAAAGATTTATAATTTTCATCGTTGTTACTATCGCGTTAGATACATTTCTCGATTCTATACGACCATACTTGAAGAGACGTGGATCACGGAGCGCAGGGGACGATAATCGAGTTCGACAGGGACCGGAAGTCCGTAGATTTAGCTCGACTGGTGGTGATCGAGGATCGAAACTATCGGTGTCAAGCGCTTAATCGCGCGTCTACGATACAGAGTGGCCGAGTAAACGCTGCAGCATGGCGGTGTCGCGACGGGAACTGTCATTTTTTCCCTTGTAAAACGACAGTTCAATCACGGTAATGGAACTATCTTCATCGCGGGCACTTAGGGAAAAGTATGGTTTACAACGCGATACAGCACCATTTTCCACAGTGATATATTGTGAGAACCTTATATCCGCGAGGGATGAGTTCCAAATCCATTCCTTGGATACTTGAAACCGTGGATATATAGTAGATACTTGATATTATGAAGAATGAGAGCTTAAAATAATATATGACAATTACAATGGCGAAAATACAATAGGGACTTCTTTTTCGTAAATAATTATTCTATCGCATTTGATATAAAATTTAAGTGATAGTTGTTGAATGTTTAATGTCTTTTTAAGATATTGCTTTTAATCTTTTTTTATTTGTCGTAAAATATGATAGTGATATGTAGGATTTATTTAATGAGATGAGACGAGAGATGGGTGTTAGAATATAGTGTAACAGTTGTGAGGATATCTATTTCGTGAGCTGAAACGAGATAAATAATGTAGGTGTAATGACATAATGTAATATGTGAATATAAGCTTTCTGTTTTACATTGAACGATGAGCTGAAATAAGATGAACGATTACTGTTTATATTTTTCTAACTTAAATATTATTTCATTTATATCTATTTGTTCAGTGATAGATATCAATCAAAAAGATGACGTTAATGAAACGTGAACAGAAAAATAAGATCTGCTTGAGATTGATCGAGAAATTAATAACTTTAAAAAGTATGTATGGTGTGTTAATCTATTAAAAATTTTAAATCAAACATAGCTTCGAAAACGAATAATGATATATGCAAAAGGAAAAATTCAAAAACCAGTAATCTCCAATTTCACAAACATGTAAACACGATACTTAAGTTTCGATATATTCGAATTTCCTATTAGATCAACATTTCTCTTTTCCCCCACGCGAAAACTTAACAATCGCGGGAAAAAATCGACGCGAGATCTCTTCCTCGATTAACCCTCAAAATTATTTCCCAACGTGATCGTTGCCCTGATTCAAAAAGTAACCATCCCAGGATATCCCAGTTATATAAACTCGGTTCACGGAAAACTCGTCGACACGTGTGTTGCAGCGTTCGCTCGTTTCTTGCCCGTTGGATCGTAAGTAAACGGATCTCTAAACCGAGGTCTGTCAAAGGTCTGAGCGAAGTGGTGTACATGTAGCTTGAGAACAGGATCGATGAGATTGGCGGTGTGGTGTGATCAATGTTGAGAACAGGAAGAATGAGAGTGAATACCACGCGAGGTGTGACACAGAAGAAAGAGGGTGAACGAGTACAGAATGGGAAGAAGAAATACAGATAATCGCGTGAGCTCTACGATGCAAGGCCCGTGCAGCGTAGCAGACAGTGCTCGTAATAGTGCGCCAACGATCAATCCGAAGTTCAGATCGACTCGAGATGTGAGATAAGAAGTAGGCTGCTCGTTTATTCTTCGATATTCGTTATTGAATTGAAATTCGTGATCTGAAAACTCACCTGTTCGCCTTTCGGGCAGATTCAGAGTGGTTGCACGGAAGTGGACGCTCTCGCTTCGACCTTTGCTGTTGCTCGCGTATATGTAGACGTCGTAGGTGGTCCCCGGCTCGAGATTTCCGACCGAGAACGATGGCACTTTGCTCGTTTGATTGTAAACCGTGGTGCTCGGTTTCGAGGATGTGCTGCCTGTTCCTGAATCACGGTCCACCTGTATCGTGAACTTCTGCGGCAGACCACCGTCGAACCCCTCGATGCACTCCACGTACAGCGAGTCTATTGTCTGGTTCAAAAGAGAGCAATTGCGCGGTGTGTCCGGGTGACCTGCGAAGTCGAATAATGTAAGTATGGTCGATTCGAAAGTTTCGACAGCTTACGTTGACCGGAAGCGTATTGTATGTTTTGGAGATCATTTTGTGGAGTTTTGGGCCAGATGAAAGAGGGAATTTTTGGTGAGAGAATTGTTATGAATGGTGGAAGACATTTAATGAAACTGGGAATAGCAGAATAATAACGATGAGTATAATATAGTAAGGGATGGAAATTCAAGATGTCTATCCTTCTGGTAAATCATGGAACTTTAATTATATTTAATATTGATCAATAATATTTTTGATATTGCGTACAGTGATGTTTCATTAATTAATTCGAGATGTTCCAATAATCATCATGAAATTTAATATTATATATTCTTACTTCTATTCAGTGAATTTGACAGATAGATCTTAATAAGTCATATATGATTTTGATTAGAGAATCAACATTACTGTGCAAATCGAATCACAATATTGAAAAGTTATATCGATCACTCGAGTTATAAAACAATTTAGGGTTCACAAACATAATTTTATCTTCTAAATCATATCCACGATTTAAATTATGTATCACGTTTTCTCCCCAATACTTGTTTACGCCGACTTTCCATTTCTCTGCTCGAAAAAGAAACGTAATAAAGCTATCTCTATTCTTCAATAGCGTTACTTCGAGTAACCCTGGAAATGTAGCTCCCCATAGCTGACCCGTGATTGCGTCGGGCGAAGAGATGAAGCGACTCGAAGTTGGGCAAACTATCACGACAAACGTCTGTCCTCTCCAGACGAGAACGGAATACTGAAAGGATGGGTACCCTACCCTTCGAACGTCTACCGTTCACGTACGAACCGATGTGGAACTTGCTGTCTCGCAAACGATAGTGTTTCTACGCTCTCTTTAATCAACAGATACAAGTTTAGTTTAGATTTTCGTTTCGGAATAGTAGCGAATCCCCAAAAGTGAACGATTCCATTTTATGCAATGCCCTGTTTAATAGCGCTTTTTATTGCTTCGTTCGCGCGGTTTAGTGCCTTCCACTGGTACTAAAATGCGTTCATCACGTAGTGACGCGTTTCGTCCACGATGTCGTATCTCTGGATACTCGTTCTCCATACGCCATACTATTAGTTGGAGAATTTTCGTGGGTGTTTTCAACATGAAATGTCGTTCGAAGAATTGTCGAGAATTCGTGTTATTTTTATGAGAAATATTCAGTGAAATTTAGTAGTTCGGAATAATTAGTTTCTCTTGGATACTATTTTGTTTGGAAACGAACGAAATCCTGAAAATTATTCCGTTTTTGATAAATAATACGCTGCAATTTCGTTTTATTTTTATTCAACGCGTGAAATTTTTTTCAATAAAATTAATACGTGTGTGCGTATGCACATGCGAGTTAACATAAAATATTTAAAAAGTTTTTATTTCTTCTCGATAATTACAAATTTCACTTTTTAATATTCGTTTCAATATTTATATATATATAGGATGGACAAGTACATATTTATATATTTCTTTCAGGAAATTAAATAGATTACTGAATAAAAATAAAACATGAAAGCATCGATTTAAAAAACTGTTCGATCTAGCTTCAAAGATTTACCATTTACCAATAAAAGCAAACAATCCTCGAAATTGAATTTATCTAAATACGATACGATTTCAAACAAGAATATCCAGTTCTGTAATTCGTTCGGACACAGAATACTAACATGAGTTTTTTCAATCGATAAGAGATCGCAAAAATAAAAAAACGTGGATCATCGTAAAGAAAACGGACATTCGGCTACGGAGGCGTCCGTCGTTGTTTCTAATCTGCATAATGAGGAAACTTTTTAAATCTAATTTACGTCTATCAACCATCCCATGGGAGACACTTTTCCCCGGATTACTCGAGAACGACCAACCCTCGCTACTTCTCACTCCTCCTCCCTCTCCTCTCCACCCTTGTAAATCCTGGCGATTTATATTTACACTAAAATCTTAATTTCCTCGGTTTCCACGGATTGTTACATAATTAAAAACGAAGTTTTTCCATAAAGCTATAGTGTCTCGTGACTTCGAGCCAGTTTGCAAGTATCTTCTTAGGGGATGGACAATTTTCAACGGTCTCTCGCGCATTGCTCTTAAGATAATGCGAATTTTCCTCGGATTAAAGGATTATCCGAAGAAGCACAAGGATACTTTGAAATACCCGGAATATCCTCGTTAAAAATGAATGTTTTAATGTCGAGCAAAAAATCATTCCTGTTGCTCGATTCTTTCCAATTGTTTTAACACGAATAATTCTTTGAAATCGAGACTGATTCTTTTTTTCTTTTGCTTCGATGCCAGACAGCATTCTCTCGGAGAAAAGGAAAGTGGAATAGCGTATCGAGGATTTGATTTTGAATGATTTCGTTCCAAATGATTATTGCATTTGACGCTAGATTTTACGTATTTTATTTAACTTGTGAATATTATTAAAGAGAAGCATAGAAAAATAATTCATTTTTACTTTGTCACAGATGAATAATTAAATTTACAGATTTTTCTTATCGAAAAGAAAAAACAAAGTTTTATATATGCGTGTATGATGGAACAATAGAAATTTAAATGTGTCGATATAAAAGACACTTACCAGCTGGGACAATATGATAGACACAGGGTTCAAGTTGCGTTCCCTGTTCATTTGTACCCCAACAAAGCAGAGTACCATAGTCTAACTCGGTCATTGGTGTGTAAGAGGCCGTGGAACGTGTTCGCTCGCTGATGACTTGTGCTTGAGGTATGTCGATCGTCTCCATTGTGTTATTGAACTTCCACATAAACGTCACTTCCGCTGGATTTGCCTCGAGCTCGCACGGTATCTTCGCGGTTTCCTGTCGCGCCACACCGAATACCTTCACCTGACCGTGATGACAAATTGGGGCGACTGGAAAAAAATAAAAATCATGCTATTACATGGGGGCCTAAGCAATATTGTATCGTGAGATTTTAATTTTGCAACTCGAGGATGAAATATATTTTTTTCCGCAAGTTATTGTTTAGATAAACAGGGATACATTCAAATTTTAGTTCTTCTTGTTAATTTTGTTGTATTGGAAGAAGAAAGGAGAGGAAAATGTGTGAAAGAGGAAATGTAATACTGACGAATTATTAATGTTTCTGTTTCAGGAGGATCAATGATCCGCATCGATGACTTTCCTCGTCTCGAAATTTCCTTGGAACTTAGCGTTAGGCTCTTTGAACGGTGGAAGGCAAGTTGATCCATGCTTTTGATCCACGAGTTTGAAGATGAGTGATCGAGTACTATCTTCTTCGCTCTCTATCTCTCTCTTCTCTGATATTCGACAAAGGTAACACGATTATCGAACATTATCCATGATTAAGCATTAATGATACAATCGATGTACGTCATTTCCAAATCCTTGTCAACCGCAAGGTAGTAGCAGCAGAAGCATTAGATTTCATGGCAATAACATGTACGTATATATCTATTTATATTAAATATTCGTGGTATATGGTCGAAAAGGTATTTATTTTCAAATGCAATCTTTATTCATGAAATGAAACGTTAAGTTTTAATAATTAACTTTTTCTTTTCTTCATTTTAACTAGGCGAATATCGAACAGAATTTCTTAAGTGATCTAATCGATGAAAAGTCAGCCTCTTTGTTCATACCATTCTTCTAATTCTATCTCTCTTTTAGCTTGATGTACGATGTCTATACGTTCTTTTTTTTTTTTTCTTTCCTTTTTCGTTTCTAAGTACAAAGTATTATTGAATTTCAGTCGAAAGAGACTTCCGTCTCGAAGTTGAGGTCACATGGGATCTTTTGTCAAATTATCCATGGTATCTTCTCTCAGTGGACATCGTTGTAGCTGAATGTCAATTATGGAAACTGTTCGAACGATCGATCTTCGAGGATTTGTTAGACGAAGGAGATAATTTCAGAAAAGATGATTTTTAGTTGCTTTTTGTTTATGAATTATTGTTGATTCTAATTATATTTTAGTTATATAGTAAAATTTATACGCCATTAGAATACAGAGAGAGAGAATTGATGAATCATCAAATTGATTTCATTTTGCATTTTTACAATCATTATCTATTTGATTTTGATATATTATGGAATCGAACTATCAAGGAAGTTAAATAGTTTCATCTTGTATCTTGCGCATGAAAGATATCTTCGAAAGAAAAACTTTTTAGTATCTATGGAATTCTAATAAAGCTTTTGAAATATTAAATGATTAAGTTAGAACGTTTATCCTTTTTGATCGAAAGAAAATATTTTTTTTACAAATATTTCCATTCGTGCGTATCAGAACATTTTTTAAATCATTTTTTAACTCTTTCTTTTATAATTCTGTACATCTATCTTTCTCTTGTCTATCTTTCGTATCGTCGTAATCATTATTCAGAAAAATTCTCCCAAGAAAATTTCAAAACTTCTGAACTAGGAAGAGAATTATAAAGCAATCGCACGACAAAACTTGGTCCATCCTTTAGCAATAATTATTCTAAACGGGGACAGAATTATGCATTCGGGCAACATAAATCGCCACGATAGTTAGCGGAGACACTTGGCACGTACCAAGACCATAGGCAATGCGTCATTAATGCTTAATGGACAGACATTAATTTGTTATTGTCAATGGAAGGATCGATAGGAATTCTAGTTGCCGTGAATGTGTCTAGTTTCGTAAATGTGTCCATGACAATACATTAGAAATCAATTCCATCTTAATTCAGTTCCAGAAAAATGAGAATAGTATCATAGAATAGAGGAATAATAACTGTTTGAAACTCAATAACACAGAAAAATGTAAAAAGAAATCTGCAGATAGATATACATTACGTGATCCTTATTCTTTTGTGTTTTTGATACGAATTTATTGTTTCGATGTCAGTAAAGATCGATAGGATATTTGATTTATGATTTTATGGGAATGTTAAGGGGATGATTTTTAATAATATGTTGATTAAATATGAAATTTACAAAGAGAATTTAATATTCATAGTGTTTCTAAATTTTAGATAAGAATTCATGACTTTTTTTTTATATTTTTGATATAAATTTATTGTTTTGTCAAAAAATAGATCGACATGTTTGGATGATAACATGATAGAATGAAATATTATTTGTTGAAATTTTTGTCATTTTGTCAAAATATAATTAAATATATTTAAATATGAGGGAACGTTTATTAAAAGTAGGATTTGAAAATTGATATTCTATGTAACATAAGATATAGTATAGAATATGTGATAATGGGAAGAGAATATAGATTTAGTAAATGAACTAGGATATTAGATAATTCTGATATGCAATATTTATCGTAAAAGAGAATTTATCAGAAGAGAGAGAGTAATTGCGATGTTTGAAGACAGAATTCCAACAATGTTCCAGTAGTGTATCTGTATGAAAATGTGCAAAAGTGTTTTAAAAAGCGTGGTAACGGAAGTAGAGTAAGGGAGATCAGAGAGAATTTTTTAAGCAAGTTGTTGCAAAGAACAATTTCGAGATGAGAATTCTTTTAAAGAATACTTTTAAAAAAGTTTCTTTGAATTTCTTCTACGTGTTATTAATCAAATTGTTCATTAAATATAGTATGGAAAAAGTTTTTCGTTGTTAAATATTTAATAATTTCTTAATTTTACGTTTAATTATTTTCTTTTTTCAAATGAATAATTTATAATAATTCAAGTTTTTTTTATTAATAATTCTTTTAATACAATACAGTACAATATTCGTATAACACGAAATAATTTCAGAAATAATTTATCTCGGGTTTTCCATCGAACCGTGTCAAATATTAATAAGATTTTTAATTATATTTTCACAAGAGTATGTAAGTCCTTGTTCTCTTGAGCTTCTTTCTTTTAAGAAACAAGAGCGAAAGTGTTAATAGGGCGAGAATATTTAATTGAGCTAATTCAGGGAGAAGAGTAAAATCCGTGCTTTTAATAGCAACATATGTAAGCCAAGATTTCGTTCCAAGTTTAAACTCCGAAACGGAAATACGTGATGATAAACGATATTTCCGGTAGAATAAATGCTTTGGCAAACTTATTAGTTGAGTGGATTTAATAACAGATTGTTAGTCATCCGACGAGACTGTAGATAATAGATTACTGTACTGTCGCAAACAGAATTATGTTCAGTCGTGTCCAATCTGCATAATCAACAAATTAAGTGGTCGTAAGTTTTTACAATACGAAAACACGCGATACCATTTATAAATTTAACGTTTTACCATTTATAAAATGATACGGGAAAATTATCTTTTATTACGTTCTCGGATTTATTATGCATTTCTTTTTTTTTTTTTTTAATATACTTTTTCAAAATAATTAGTATTTTAAATAATTTTTCATTAAAAGCATTTAAATAACAACGAAGTTTTTATATCTTACATTTTAATAGATATAGATCTTCATTTCATTTCAATTATAATTTATTCTACTAAATAATCATTTCAATATTTTAAATATCAAAGAAAAAAAGAAATACATAAAAATTCAAGAAAATATCGCGAGAAAGTATTTATAATAGATTTTTCACCGAATTTCCGATATATTCTTCACAAATTTCTCTCAGTACATTTATCAATATTCACAAAAGCTATCGCTTGAATCAGTTTGTTCAACTCCCCCAACATGATACATTAAGAAGGTCCTAATCCGCATTGAACAAAATTGATGAACCCAAAACTCGTCGAAGCGAAGAATCGATCGATGCGCTTATTCTCCCTCTCCGCTTTTGCTCGAGACACTTTGCAATATCCATTAACATGGTTAATTAGTGTAACTGATTAGCAACGGCCGGTGTATCGATGTTCATGCATCATCTCGAGTCACAAGCATCCGTCCGATATCTGCGTATACGCTAACCCGCCGATAAGTCGAAGCATTCCTGCAGGCGGACCATTGAAAATGTTAATCATCCCGACACGTTTCCGGTCTTTTATGGGATCTTTGATCGATTATCGTTTGGCTATCGAATAATTTGAATGGAACCACTTATACATGGCTTCAACAATCAAAGGGACAATTAATCTTCGAATTCTCGCGCTAACGACTTTGAGAAGAATTCTTATCAATCTTCGAAAGATTTTCATGTAATGAAAAAAAATATAACGTCCTTTAAGTTTCCGACATTTGTTCGTTATTAATATTCTTCAGAATTTAGTTATATTTCTTAAGATGAAGGAGCTTCTTTGGGATTATATTTTTCAAAAAGTTTTCCTTTTTAAAAAGATTGTGAAAAGATTAGATATATATGTGTATATATGTATATATTTTTTAAAATTTGTCCATCGAGAATAGTTCTTCCACCGATGATTTGAAATCTGATTCAAAGAGGCTATAATTTTATAAGGGCGTGTAATTGAAATTGTATAAGGCTCGACCGAAGATCAAAGACCATGCGAGAGGGGTGGTATTAGTACGGCGATGGTGCTTTCGAAAGTAGCTCTGTAATCGTGTTATCGTCTTTGGTGGATGTATTATGGATCTCGGCGCTGAAATAAATTTGGAATTATTTATATTGATACGCGAATCGAGAAAGGGAACTTCGATAGGAAATACATCGAACTACATCCTGTTACTTCAATAACTTTTTCTTACTGTTATGGACGATATGGATTGCTATACATTTTAAATTGATATAAAAATTGTCAAAAATATCAACGCACAGAACATCGATCAAACATTTACCAAAAGTATTTCCTTCATCCGTAATCTCACATTATTAACATTATTGACCCGCGGTTATGAAGCCTTGTGGTAGCTTATCTACACTCATTATAACGATCTATAGTACTCTCATCTCTCAACAGTATCGCCTGCTTACACTATGTACATACATTAATACATCTTCTAACCCGCGAATAAATACACTATCACGCCCCTAATGAAATTTAACGCTAAAAGTCGAGCAATTAATCATCACGAATTGATCCTCGAGCAAAATAATTCCAATTATTCTCTTCACAATTCTCTATTATTCTCTAAATAAATAAAACAAGATTCAAAAACAAAGTTCTTCTTCTTTCGAATAATCCTGGAATAAAACGCGATCACCGTTATCATACAGAATCACCTGAATTTGCATTTCCAAACACACCGACATACCACCGATCAACCCAACTGATACTACCCTCTCTAGATAACCCTAGACCGCGTCAACGTGGAAAGCAAACTCAACGTGGCGAAGGGGTGAAGCCAGCAAGAAACAAGAGCGGAGAGAGTAGTAAGTCGGTATCAACAAGAGGGGTCGAAGTGGTTTGAGCGGAATTAGTGGCAATTAGCCGGAAGAGAGAGGCGCCTTTCGGTATCTCGCGCACAGAGACGCGTGTAACGACGCGGAGATACGCCGTCGTAAGGGGAGGAGTTGGAGGGTTGGAGTTGGGATAGGTTTAATCGACGCGCAAAGGTACAAAACTACACGAAAGTACGTACGTGCGCGGAATTCGTGAGGGGAAGGGAGAGGGTGGTGTGGTTCGAGGGTAGAAGAGGGTGTGTTCGAACCATGTGCATAAGCGAACACGTGTAGCGCGGCCGAGGACGAAATTGGGCCGAGAGGATCATTGAATTGGAACCTCCTCCCCTCGATTCCGTATTTTCTCGAAGCTACGACGATTACCATAATACATCGTATTTTCTCCGGTGTGCGCAAATTCTTTTAAGGGGGCCTGTTTCGCCTGCAGATTGGTTTTCTTGAACTGGAATTCACGTGGATGAGGGTCAAATGGAGAATGGAGACGAAGTTTGGAGCTCGATTTTTTGGGGAAGGTATAAGATAAATAGTCTTACGGCAATTAGTTTTAGATTTGGGAAAAATTAAATAAAAAAATGCGTAGAATATTTAAAATTCATTACGTGTTTAAAAATTTATACGAGGTGTCCTAAGATTTTAGACGAGAGGGTGGATAGTTATATCGATTAAAATTAAAATTATTCTATAAATTCTTTAAACTCGAATGGAAGAAATCTAATTCAAAATGTAGACGCAATTCTCAAGTGCGAATTAAATATTCTCACCGACAATCCAGGCGACAGTACAGTTTGAAGAAAAGTAATTACGGAGCGGTTTATTTGACGGCTGAGCCCATTAACGAAGTGCCTGTTTGCGTTCAAATTACGGTCTGTATCGTATGGGGAACATTTAGCGCTCGGGATTTCAAACGGCGTGATCCATTCGATTATTAATCGCGATACGCCGAGAATATAACTACCCTCGAAATAAATTTTGCCGAGAACAAGGTGGTTGCCCTTCGGTATCATTCATAAAAACGTCGTCCCTTGACGACTTGGATCCCTCGCCTCGAAGAAGGGGGAGGAAGAGGAAAAAGAAATGCAATTACACGAAAATCGAATGACGACAGTGAGTTCGGACTTTTCTTGATCCGGAAACAGAGGGGACATCGATCCGTCTGGATGTCTAAAGACGTTACGACGACGTCGACGTGATCGCGTTAGACGTCGCGACGCATTGCGGTTCTGTGAATTTTTAAAGAACGTCACATTCCGTCTGCATCCGACCCACGATTCCGTTTATTGACAGCGCAACATCGGTATTCGGAAAATCGTTTCCGGCTTTTTTTTCTTTTTTTCTATTCTACACATTGATTCGATCGATTAAAGAACGAGAAGGAGATTAATATTTGTGAAGAAAGGGATTTTTCGATTACTGGAATTTCAATTATTGAGAGAATATATATTTTCTCTTGGAATTAGCATTTCCAACTTATAATATATAATAATGTATATAATGTAAAAGATATTTTTCGTATTAAGAATGCTGAATAAAAAAAGAAGAATTATCGTGTGTGGCGGATGAATGATTGACTCGTACTACTGAAATATGAATCGCTCCGATGATTTCAATGATACATCAACTTTAATATGAAAAAATATAGAAGAAATTCAGAATTTCTTTATTTCTAGTAATTATCACAATTTTCCAATTAACACAAAAATAATAATTAACAAAAATAAGATTTTCTTTCATTTTATTTTTCAGAGTATGGATATAAACTTGGATATAAACCGCTTCACAACGTAAGACTTTATACACAAAAAAAGAAAGATATATCCGTGTTTAAATGATTTCTAATTTTTTATTTTAAAATTTTCATTTTAAAATTAGTTGTACCGATTAATACCATTCGCTCCAAAACTTTCGAACATTTACGCGAAATGAAAAAAGGGGAAAAAACAAACCGAGCCACTTGGTCATCCAGTTTACGAAACAATCGGTATTGTTCCAACGAGCAATCCGCTTGACCCGCGTTGGCTTTTCAAAAGGGCGGTATCGTTGCGCGTAGAATTTTTTAATAATCCCCAAAACTTCTTTCCCGGTCGGTGAGCATAAATAAATGACCGGATTTAAGAGTCGTGCCACCGTAGAACTGGCCGAAATTCCACGGTAGCCGGTTATCCAACAATTATGCCCCATTTAATAATCCCTTTTCTAGCGCGAGCTGAACGTCACTGCGAGCGCTCGACTCCATTTAATCCGCGCTTTTCTTTGTTCCATCATTGCGCACCCAAGGCCCTCGAGTCCGCCATTTTACAGGCAACTAAGCGGCTTAAGATCTCACCGAGGGAACGTCGAAGAAAGCTTTCCTTTTCCGCTCGCGCATAATTATGTGTCCTAAAACTGAATTGAAATCTTAAGCTTCGTTACCGCTATAAATGGAGCCCGAAAACTCTCCTCTTCCCCCACGCCCTTTCCACGCTTCAACGTTCAACCTGTTTCTCCGGTTTGGCGTTACGAGGCTCCATTTGCATGTAAATTATTACTAGACGAAACGCACAAAGCGATAGAGAAGTGACCCCGGTTGAAAAGGAAACGCGAACGAATCGAGGAAGCTCTGCAGGCCCGGAAATGATCCTCCATCCGGCAAATTGTGCTTGCTCGTTGCAATACGCTAATTCACGAGCCATCTAACGGGACTCGTGGAAGCTTTTAAGTGGCGGGAATGGCGTTTGAATCGTAAGGGTGGAGGTTACGGATCAGTTTCGATGTACGGATTGTATCGAAGTGAAAGATTTTGCGCGAGGCTGGTTGTTTGTGATCCAATGTCATCCAATTTTAAATCACAAGTAATTGAGTTAAATTAGATTTGGCGATGATTAAACATTTTCTTGGTATCGAGAGTCTTTGTGAATAATTGTAAACGTGTTATTTCATATTTGTTGTGAAAACAAAAATAAATTATTCGTCGGTTTCATATTAGCACGTTGTTACACGCAGAAATTATTTCTCTGATCTATAATATCTCGGAGTTTAAGGCACGAGCTTGATAGATGGCACTACTGATGAGTTTACTAGACTCAAGTGACGCTCTCGCTATTTGTACATAGGATTTACAAGAGATTTATCTTGTGATAAATTAAATATAATATTTCTTTCGTCTTGTGTATGGCATTTGTTCCAATTAAAATTAGCCAAAATAATATCAACGTAATATTTTCTTCTGTATTTGCACGCTCCATTTTTACGACATATTATAAATTACTTCATTTGTACGATTTCACTTCGATTTACTTTTCCCAATACGGTTCGTAAATTCACGTTTTCTCTGCACAACCTTCAATAAAAACTTTTGTCTCTGAACGGCAAGTCGTGGGTTCGTTACACAGTGTTATAATTGAATGTAACAATTAGCGAGCGCAATTGATACGATCTAATCAAAAAACATATCGTCCGCCTGGAATTCCGGTTGTAGAATTGAAAGGGGGTTGCGAGGGGGTGGTTGGAACGTGCCACTCCCGAATCGGTCGATTCGTCTCACGTCACACCACGTTTTCCCGCGTATATGTGTGTACATATGGCGCCTATGCAAATTCGCTCGCCAAACCTGCCGTAATGATTTAGCGTGGCTCTTAATGTCTGTGCAGGAGACTGACACGTGGTTCCGCCCACGCGTCTGTCTTATGGAACGTTGTTTCTTTGCCTTGCAGATTCATGCTTCGTTGGAGATCCTGTCTCCAACGAATACGGCATCGTTTGAGGAGTCTCATGACATTTAGAAACGTCTGGGGAGGATGGTTTTTTTGAGATACGTAACGTGATAAGAAGTATGATATATGTTCATTCGTACAATCAATTACAATAGATGATCCAATTTTTCTTCCGTTATTATAGTAGAAAGATTGTAGAAGATGATAATTTAATATCTTTGCACGTGCAAAGTAGGAATGATTAGAAACGTGTGTCTGATCATTCGCTGTATAATTCTACTTAAAGTTATTACTCGCATTTTAATTGTCCTTGTATTTTAATTATCTGCTTTGCGCATATATATTTCTGTACAATGAAAATTCCTCGTATTAATGAATTCTCCTGCAATTACGCTATCACATATAAAAAACTTAAAATTGTATGAACTTTATGAAACTCTATCTTAAAGTCTCGAATTCATTCGTATAATTTCCTCGTAGCGGAGTTAAATTATTTTGTAGATTTTTACGAGTCTCTGGGGAACACTTGGTAACACAATTATAGAAAAAAAAAAACTTTTATCTAAAACTTTCGTATAAACTTTAATCGAAACATCTTCCCCAACGATTCAGATGAATTTGAACGTAATTAATATCGTTCCAAAAATAAATAATAATACTCTTCACAAACGATGCCCGACGTATGAAATATATTATCAAATGTCCATTTCTTTCCACACACCCCTCTCGATAAATTTATCATTCCAGCTCCATATACGATCCATCCTCCATCGTCATTGCGATTCCCGCGCAACCGTTACATCCGTAATCCCGTGTCTCAAGTCCCGCTGTTGTAACTTACGATCGACTGACAGTCGGCCTCACCTCGCGCGTCCATATGGTCGCCAGGGCAAATCGGTGTGTAATGGCCTTAACGCCGGTTAAACTGCCGCGGCTAATCCGCTGGACCGCGCTCTGGCCAGGGTTGTACACGCCTGCAACTGCGACGGAGCCCATCGACGAGCCGCTGTGTGACACATGCCGGAATTCACCGGCTATGCCCCGTGTAACCGTGCACCGTCCCATGTCCGCCGGGTTAAACGGCCCGTCTGAGGCAGTTAAAGGCGGCTGCCGCGATGTTTGATGAGATTCGAATCGTGCGCGCGTCCGTGTGTGTGCGTGTGTGAAACGCACGGGATGGATCGTGTGGAATTATGCGCGTGTGCGCCACGTGGCCTTCCGATAGCCCGGGTCCCCGGAAGCGGTTGGAGGATCTGCGCCCCCATGATGGAGTAGAATGGGAGAGTGGCAGGAGTTTGGTACAGGCGTCGTGAGATTTTGCGGTTCGTGTGATTTACGTGTGAATGCGAGAACAATGGTGTAATATTTGATGGGATGAAATGGGTTGGGATTGGATCGTAATTTGAATACTTTGGATCCGTTTCGTTTATATATTGATTTAGGGGTGTGTTGTTTAATCGTATCGCTTCGGTGACACGTAAAGTGTCATTTTTGACTCGTGTCCGAGTTGTCGTAGACGTTGAATGTCGGAAACGTGGGTCGAAAGTGATCTGACTTGAGAAGAATTGTATTTTAAAATTCCGATTCATATGAGTGAATGTAGAAGATGAATAGAATGGAATTCGATAAAACGTTTTCTGTAAAGTTCGGGTTTGAATGAAGCAAAGTTTGAATAAAGAAAATTTAAAGTAAATTTAAGGTGGATGAAGACAAGAAGGTTCGGTTTACGGAGTGGACGCGACAATGCCAAAGTTGGGATGAGCGAAATTAGGATAAATACTTGGACTTCTCTCTCGCGAAACACGAACTTTGATATTGGAATTCAATGAATTTTCTGCATTCTAAGAGCTAAGAAAGTTTTTACGTTTCCAACGTTGTAAATGGATAGCAAGATCGATAGTTTGCTCCAAGAATTCCGCAAAATTATTCCAATTCTGAAATTATTCTTAGAAATCGTGGAATTGAAAGTAACATAAATCTTCGCTTTTGAATTAAAAAAATTTTCGAGGAAAAAAATCACGAAGTCAATGCGAATAAAATAAGGGTAAACGTATCTTGACTTTCTTCTTCCAAGTTCGTATCCGAATGGACAACCTAGCAGAGTTTCCACGTTTCTTCGTCGGGGAGAGAATTTGAAATTGGAGTGCTGTAAATTGAAAGCAGAATCGACGTTGGATTGGACCGCCATGATTCGATCCCCGAGAGTGGATGTGATAAAATCTTAGTCGACGTAGTTGAAATCAGGGAAAGTATACTTTCTTCTATTTTTCGTGTCCTCGCGAATCGTGTCATCGAAAAGTTCGACACGGAAAATTCTCTCAAACGCCTGACCGTTCAATCGTTGTAAAATAAATTCATGGTTAACTTAATCGATAGTTTGGATAGAATTGTTGCAATTTTTATTTTTGCTCAGCCACAGAAATTTTAAAATATCTTATTCTGAAGATAATCGTATTTCAACTTAAAGATGGCTGGTTATTTATTTTTCACTCTTTCGATATGTCGAGATGAAACGAAAGAAAAAAAAGAAATGATTCAATAGCATTTTTGTTATTTCTTCCTAGTTTTTTTTTACATTGAATACAAAATTGAAGAGGAGTAGTGTTTATAATTTCGCAGACATTATATTTATACAAGATTTGATACTCGTAAAATTCATCGTGTTATATTTTCATTTTGATAATTCCATAAATCAGTTTCGTTTTACAACTACTATTTTTAAACTTTTGACATATGTCCTTTAAAATTCTAGTTCTAGAAGATTATCGAGACGTTGAAAGCGTTTCCTTCGTTCGAGAACATTTTGAAATCCGTCTATTCTCACTTGTGGAAATTTCATTTTTCCGTGTGTCAGCCTTCGTCCTTCGTTTTATCGTATTACTCGTTTCCATTGTCTAATATTTCTGTACCGTTTTCTCTAAATCAGGATTTCTTTCTTTCTTTCTTTCTTTCTTGCTTTCCCTCCACGTTGCGACACGGGAAATTATATTATTCCTTTCGTTCGAAATTCAATTAACAAAAATTCGATGAAAAAATCCCTCTACTATCTCCATTCGTCAGATCAGTTTCCGAAACAACAAAATTAATCTTTTGAAGCTTTGCATAGCTCCAAAAAATAATACTACAAAGCGGAATTATATTGCGCATTTCATTTACGCCGTCTTTGTTCGTCAAAAAAAAAAAAAAAGAAAAATGAAAGTAATGGCGGATTGAAGTGGAACCGAGGGAGATTTTGTTAACGCAAAAATAATGTTATATTGCTTTCAGAACAACGTTGCATTGTGTTACGACGTCTGTGATAGACGTTGGGGGTTTTAGCTTTATACGCGTCTCTCGTTAAATGTTTCATTACGTGGTAAAAGCACGTTGTTACGAGTCGGTTTCCTTGAATGCTTTTAGTGGCCACGCCAGCACCACCTTTACACTCTCAACCATCCCCTTTCCCTGTTCATCTTACAATCCAATTCTCTCTTTAGCCGAACGAGTATAAGTTCGCAAAGCTGGAATCGTAACAATCTCTTCATTCGTTGTACATAATACCGTCTCTAGAGAAGTTAGAGAAACGTACTTTACTTTCTAAATATTTCTGCGATGAGCCGGGATTACTACATTCCGGGATCGTTGAATTACCGAAATGCCCCTCCTTTGCTCTTTGAATCTCGTTCCAGTTATCTCGTGTAATCGCGTGATTATCGAGATTCTATTATGTTTGATGATATTGCGAATTGCGCAAGTATGGTTTATTAAATGTAACTTTAATTTCGACGATTGCCATTTAAAGGAGGAATTAATATGCGCGTATTATTTGATAATTTCACTTTGATCCTTATTTTCATTTATTCCGATAAATATTTGTGTAATAGAATTTTATAGGGATTGTATTTCGTATTCTATCTTTATTTTTAAATATTTATTCATTATTTATTAAATCTTAAATTTTTCAGGGTATAATTTTTGATCGTTGTTAATCGTTAAAGAAGAATTATCGTGGATGGATTTTATTTACAATTAATTTTCATAATTGAAATTATCTAAAGAAAAAGGATATATAAATATATTTAATATGTATTCTTTAAGATTAGATTTTTATTACATTGCGTAATTGCTACGAGTAAACTTTTTGTAAGTAATTTTTTTCCCCCGTTTAATTTAATTTCTTTGGAAAGATCGAGTCGCGGTAATATTTTGCTCGTAACATCGCTGTGCAAACTTTTAATGAAACAAAGTTGCAAGAAACGTATTCCCTGTAAAATTTTGAAAAATTAGGACTTTCATAATATCCTTCCTTTATTATTACATCGCGACGTTTTTAAGAGACGTCGGCAAAAAGATGCGACAAAGATAAAACCCTTTTTGTGCAATCGTTTTATTCATTTATGCCGATGTATCTGACTTTTAATTAAAATTAGAAGTTGCATCGTTTATATATCATTTTAATTCCTTCACGATATTTTTACGTAATAATTGTAAATAATTCTTATTTAACGAAGTACGTGTCTAGATAATTTAATTTTGATTATTTATATTAAATTATATAATTACATAATTAATATTGAACAATAACGATAGATGATAATTTATTTCGTACAAAGGATGTATAACGATGTATATCGTGATTTTATGATCACGACAAAGGAAGCATAAATTAACATGTATTAATATTTCGAATTCGTTTAAATGATCTTATTGAAAGAAATTAAAAATCTTAAAAATTTTAATTTGTATTTTTTTTTTTCGTTCAAAGCCTAGGTTAAAAGAATTAAATTTAATGTATATTATCACGGTTATCCAATGATATCAATTGAAAATTAATGATCTCAACATTTCAAACTGCAACAAGCACGATACAATTTCTCCATCCAAAGAACTGCAACTACCAAGATGAATGGCCAATATACTCACATTTGATGTCCAGATTCAGTGGATTGCTCTCTCCATCGCCTTCCTGATTGCTGCCAATACACGTGTAGATCCCAGCTCTACTACGAGTCACGCTTTGCAGTACCAGGCTTTGATTACTGATTATGGTTCCAGTTGCTTGATTATGATACAACGGATTACGCTGTGGAAATAAAATCGTGGTGAATGAACAAGCACGTAAAATGTTTTTCAATAAAACGAGAACGACAATGACGACGATGAATCGTTCGAATATTCTTTATATATTGAAACGAAACGAAAATTATTGAAAAGTGATATAAAATTGTATTGAATTAATCTTCCAATCTATATTTAAATGATTTTTTTTAAATGATTGGAATTTTTTTGTTCTGAATTTTACCGCAATCAAACTTTTTGGTTTCTTTTATTTTTAAACATATGATGTATTTAAAAAATGTAAGTGAATTTTTTATCAAGTTTATTAGGGAAATTAAATATTGCATACCATGATTTTTAGGAATGTTTCATGCGGCCTTTTCAATGAGATTTGTCGAAAAATTGAATTGAAAATTTATAGCAAAAAAATCTTCAATAAAAGCAAACAAAGTTGTATCAATTCTTGTTAACGAAGACTAACAGAGTGAGGATTGTAAAATTCACCCTGGAATAATTGAATTAGAATAAAAAATCACGTATTAAGAAACAAAAGTTCGTTAGAAAAGATGAAAGGATGACAAAGTAGCATTGACAGTGACTAAACAGCCACAAGAGGATGCAGGTAATTTCGAACGCGACCTACTCTTGAATGATTAATGGTGGATTTGATACTTGTATCGATCGATGGAGACCGGTTCATGTGTAAATTTCGCGAAAAAATGAGAAGGAGGAAAATGAAAGAATAGAAGAGGAGTAAGGGAGAAAAAAATAAGGCGAAGAGTGGTGACAGTTTTTCAATTTCTCAAAGCCAACGATGTCTTTTCTTCTTCTTCTTCTTCTTCTTCTTCTTCTCCTCAAAAAGAGGCTCCTTTGAATTTCGCCCAAACACACCGCGGAAATCTTCCATCCCGGTGCTTGTCCTCGAATCAAACGAGGATCGACAAAGGGGCGCGCACCCCCCGTGAACTACAATGACATTATGATTCGGAGGTGTGCGAAGAAATATTTATGGAACTTGGTGCAATACGGACACAAAGGAACGGGTGCCTGCATTCGTTTAAAATAAATCTTCCAGCTCCCTACCTCTTTAGAACACGCGGGAGGAGATAGGTAATCGTTCTGCATGAAATTATTATTCTATTGAAACGACCCTCCTTTCTTTGCTCAGGAATTTTGTATTAGGAATGTTCGAGCCTTGTCAGAATGATGTCAGAATTCGTTGCATTCGTTGTTACCGGGAAGATTAATTTTTTAATATTCACGTTTTTTTTTCCTTCAACCCCTTGATGATTTTATTTCATAGTTATATATAGTATACTAGTTATTTTAAAAAGCTTATGAGCGATAATTTGAAAATATTAAAATAGGTTATTATATATACTCATAAAGATTTAAAAATTTTGCTGCAAAATTTTTTAGATAAATTTTTTTTATATCTCTTCTTGTTGTTCCTCATTATTGTTTTATAATATGGTATTCATTAATTACAATTTTAAATATTTCTTGCTACTCGTTTATCAATATTAGAGATCATTTTTAATTCTTTTTTTTTAAACAAACAAAAGATGATATAAACTAAAGACTTTTTCTTATCAGAATTATTCTTCATTCGAGGATTTCACGATTGTTTTACTCTGGACAGGAAGATAAAGTTACACATCTGACTTTAAAATATTCATGATGAAACGTAGTAATGCAAAATATACGATTCTCTTATTGGAGGGAACTGCGGCAATGAAACATAAAGGCGCGTTAAAGTGTGGAATTGTAGGGTTGTACTGTCAGAATATCTTCGCCTTAAAACGCAAACGGAATTAATAATGATGATTCACGGAGAGAGGATGTAAAAAGAGAAAAATTCAGAATTTTACGTTCTTTTTTCTTCTTCTTCTTCTTTATGTATATATATGAAATATTAAAAAGATTACGATTGAAAATTTTACTGATGGAGATCTTCATAAACGTTTTCAGACTGATAATGATAAATGAGACGCTATGCCCACGTAACCAATCAGTGAGTAGCCACAGATTGAACATATCAATATCAAACAGATTAATATTGAATAGGAAAACCCACTCATTGGAATAGCTAATCATTAAACAAATCTCTACTGTGATTGCTATAGCTCGATACCAATCATGTTCCACGTTGGTTCATTGGATCAATCAGGAACGACAATTGACTTCAGTTCTCTTACAATTAGTTACTTCATTGGGGAATTTATATAGGAATTTCAATTGATTTATGTAATATCGGTAATTCCCATAGAAAATTACATATGAAATTTTTATGTAGTGATGTTGATGCAATTTTGTGGAGGGGAAAATATTTAATTGATTTAAAAATGTATTACTTTTTTAAACATTCGATTATTATGTTGAGATAGTTATTGTTGAATTATTTAAAAAAAACTGAAAGAATGGCATTGGTTTATTTATCTTTTAGATGTCGCATTTTATATTCTCTGAATTTTATTATTATATTTTTAAAATTATTGCAAATTTTAAGAATCTTGTATCAAAGTGTTGGAAAGGAAAACTTTTTTTTGCGAGTTAGGTGAAACGAGTTATAAATTATCGGTTAATATATGTACAAAGTTTCTTTATTTTATACAAATACGTATTCATAATTATCTAATGTAGCCTTTCTGGATAATTAATGGAATGGTAAAACATGTAAATTATTGGTTAATTTATGTACGAAGTTCATTTATTCCAGAAATTTGAGCAACAAATTTTATTTCGAAATGGAAGACGTGACATATTTTTCATAAAATATAGACTTTATATAAAATATATAATATAGCGCGTAATTTTAATAAAATAAGTATCTTTTAAATTAAAGTTTATGAGGATTTTATTAGGAATAGAAAAAACTATTAAATTTTTAATAAAATTCAATATTTAATATCCTCATATATATAATATAATGTATAAATAATATTTAATACAGAAATTAATTTGAAATCTAATTTAATCCTAGAACACGAATATTCGCAATATTCATATACCCGTAGCAAATAATATGTTCTGTTAATGATTATTAATTAAATAATATATTGAATTATTAATTAAATTACCGTATATTTTACGATATTATTTTATTTTACTGAAATGTTAAATAATTTCTTAAATGTTCTACAATTTAAAATTTTAAGAACAATTGTATTCGATAATTATAAATATTATTTTATACTTTTTCTTTAATCGTTGATTATTTCATTTTGTTCTATAATATCGATTCATGGATCCATTTACGGATCTATTCCATTTATTCAAAGTATAACTTTTAATTTCAATTCTTCAGAACAGAGAAATTAATTCATATAATTAATTCATTCATATTTTTCATTTGACACATTGAATATTCGTTACTCAAAATTTCATCAACATCCACATAATAAAATTCCACGTAATAAGATTTAAAATAAATAAAATTACAAGAGATTACAGATTAAGAAGATAAATATATACATATATATGTATATATTTATACATAGATAAATCCAGACATCTTCCTCCTCAAATTTTACTTATATCAATCTGTTCCAAAACACTTATCACCCATCAAGTCTACCCACAAAGCCTCAACCAAAATCGGTGCACATCGCCCGATTCCCTTGACGAGCTTCCTATTATATCGTATCCCCCAGTCAGAAGACTTCACCCCATTTAAGGAGGATCCTAAAACGCTTAGGGTTACTTCAACGGTACCAGAAGCTCGCCGATAAATTTCTTATCGATGCGGAACGTTGGCTATTAGTTCAAAGAACGCTTACACGCCGGTTCCACCGGTATCAGCATGTAAATTTTAAACGGAAACTTGGCGTCACAGCTGCGCCACCTTCCCCTCCCCTTTTATCTCGATCAAGCTTGAAACTAGGTTCTAAATTATCGATCCCGGAAACAGGCGCGCGGATTCGTTATCCGGATACGTTTAGGGAACGTTCCATCGTCGTCTATATCGAATGATACATAGATTGTGGCTGTTTGGACTCACGTTGTGCCGCCAGGAGACCTTGTACACCCACGGATTCGACTTGATATTGCACTCGAAGTAAACGTCGATACCCTCGCGGATTGCGCTCAAGTTCAAATTGCTGCCGAGCTCGAGGGTAACCACCGGCTCGTCTGAAAGTTTGAAACGTGTCGTTTCCTTGTGTAAGAAATTCTACCGTCTGTTTTGTCGTTTCGGGGGAAACTGCGAACGCGCGAACACGTGTTCCACAGGGGATGGAAGGTAAGGTAAGTAGGGCGGTGGAGCAAGAAAGGGTAGTATTGTTTTGTATGTGTAACAACTCGCGGAGTTTGGCGAGTTGGATGGTAAATAGATGAGAGTGATTCGTGTTGTGAGTAGAGTTGATAGGAGTTGAGGGTGCTGAAGGGTTCATTTTGGGTGATAGGGGTCTTGGGTGCATTTTCTGGGATAACTTGGAAGTTGGATTGTTCTATTATGAGCTGTTGGAATTGTTCTACGTAGAGAGAAAAATATTAAATATGGCTGTATACGTAGATTTAGAGTTGAGAACGAATAAGAATTGTTGTGATTATTGTTATTAGCAAGTAGATATTGGTGTAATTTTTTAATTTCTATTTAATAGAGATTATTTGAAATATGATCGTCAATCACCATCACCATCGGATGATATTTATTGTTAACGTAGTAAAATAATAAAGAGAGGTTATATTATCCCTTGAGTTTACGTGTATATATTATATAATGTTTCACAAATCGATAATGTTTACAAGATAAAGAATTATTATACTCGTTTATATGATAAATCGTGTTTATGCGATAAACATTTATTACACTGTTCAATGTAAGCAAGTTCAATTCTCATTTGCATGTAACGCAATACTGCCCGCTCTGATAACAACAAAATCAATTTTCCGTGTTAATCTTTCCTCAGATTCAGCCCTTGGCCATGTTTCGGAAATCGTTTAACTAGATCAAACTGGAACAATATTTCACCCTTCATAATGCAATGTTTTCTCGATAAGATCTCACTTTTCGAAGGGGTGAATGTTTTAATGTCAAGAATATCGATACTTTCTCAACAAAGTTCATAGACTTTAACTATGCTAAGTTGGGGAGGGTTTCATAAGTTTGTGGAACGAAATATTGAAAAATTTGTAGAATAAATTTACAGGCAAACATACAGGGAAACTTTATAATACTTTAAAACCACAAAATTTTATATAGACATATAATAAAATTAATCGACGTGCCTTGTGGATAATAATAATTAAAATATAGAAGAATTTAAATAAATGTACGGATGTATTGAATATTTGAATAAAAATTTCTTCTAACATTTCTTATTTGTATGCAAATTGTCGCAACTTATTAAATTAATAAGTTAAAGTTAAGAAGTTAATAAGAAGAAAAATAATTTTTCACCAACTAAATTTAATCCAATTGCAAAACTTGGCTTGCAGTATAAACACACTGAGTAAATTGAGAATTTTATGTTGATTTTGAGTAAGAAGAATTGATTCTACAAATTAAAATAAACATTTTGTTTCAGAGAGTGGCTTTTTATATTCGATAGTGATATTTATTTTCCATCCATTCTTTATCGTCTTTTACATTCATAAAAATTTATTACACATATAGAGATCATATATAAATCATATTTATATGAAAATCTTTCAATATACTCTAAGTAAATAATTCTGATTCGTTTACGATAAAATCTTTTTATTGCTCTAAATGCGCGAAACAATCCTTTAAATTTCGCGACAACCTCCGAGATCGATTCCATGATGGATCTTTATGCAGGTCCGTTGTCCCTGCTATCGTTGTTGGGGATTAACACCGTGATTTCATTGTTCAATATAAAACTTTTTCCCAACCAAGCAACGAGAAAATGAGAGAAAGAGGAAACGAGGGATCGATTTAGCTCCACGGAAATTAATGGTACATGCCGATCCATGACCGAAGAATCTCTCGTTCTCTCGATTTTCTTTCCTTCATTCTCGTCCAAATCTTCTTCTCTTTTTCTTCATGAAACTCGTTTTCCTCTCTTTGTTTATTCTCTCTATTCGATCTCATCGGCTAGTTTCAGCTTTTTCCATCAAACTTTCTTTCTCTTTTGTTGTCTAATTTTTGTTTCAATCTCACTGTTTAGAAAAGAGATTATTCTAAATACGAGACAAACAGCATCTTTTCATCTTCTTTCATTTCCATCGAATCTTTTTCTTTCAAAAGTTTTATTTCTTTCAAAAATCGTTTCCTTCGATAAATACGATGATTACTAATTTCTTCAAGCTAAAACAGAGAGATAAAAAATCGCCGAAGACATAAAATCGTCGAAAATATATATATATATAAAACTGACTTGCTAAAAGCACGAATTATCAGATTTTTTTCAGTGTATTCGTATTACAGTTGTACAGAGAGCCGAGAGAAATCATAAGCAAGAACCGAGTGAATCGATATTGCGGCTGCTTTTTCACGAGTCTTTCTCCGTTTTCCTCCTTCCTCTTTTTCCTTCCTTCATTTCATCCGCCTTTCCCCTTCGGTTTTTCTCGCTTTCTTCTTTTCGCTCATCAGTTCTTGTTCGAAGGAGGAGCGATATCGAGGGAAAGCCACAAGAGAGCGGATTTCTTGCTAATAGCGAGCGAGAGATCGAGCGTGAAGCCAATGCAAGCGGCCTCAGCTTGACAGAATCCCCACTGGATAAATAAGTTCGTCTTTCCCCTCTTCCGCTTGCACGCGAGTTTTAATTTCGATGCGAGAATGCGCGATTTCGTCGGCTCTTGCCGGTGAAACGTGAGTTTAGGGATGATGAGGAAATAAGCGTGGAAACGTGTGAAATGAACGTGAAGATTCTTTTTCTCGGGGAATAATTTAAAAAAATTTTTTGATCGTTCCTTTTCCTCGCCTGATATTTCTTTTCTTCGTTTATTATTTATTTATTCTTTTAATGCATTTAGTTTATCCGGATTTCTTATAAAAAAGAAAAATAATGATTCGGTATTAAGAATTAGTAAATTTTCTTTTCTATATCCGAGGAAAGATGAGACGACGTTAAAAATAATTTAAAAGGTATTTAATTTAAGGATATATGAACGATAGATGATCACAAAATCTTTGATCGAATTGTGAAATAGTAGGAAGAAGTAAAAGTGAAATAGTAGCAACGTAAAAAGTATTAAATTTAAATATTTTTAATAAGGAGAGAATATGTTAAATTTCTGCTGGAGGATTCGTAGGTAATCCAATGAAAAAAATTATAATTTCTTCTCATAAATTATACTTGTAAAGCTCTTAAATGAAGATTACTGAGACACTTATAATATCATATACTACTCGAGATCCTCTCAATTAAGGGTTGAAAAAAACTTGCTACTATTTTTATGAGACGACGAAACGCAAATAAAATTATTCAATAGCGTAAATTAATTATAGAAAAAAATTCCAAAAGAAATGTTTCATTAATCGAATAATAATTAACAATAATAATTAAAAATAATGGGACAGTTTAATCACAGAATTGAATTCATTTAAATCGCGAGGAGGAAAAAATTGAAACGTTTTAAATTGCAGCGGATTAATTAAACTTTTTGTTTGCTATTTTATACGAGAAGCATGAATGCTTTTTTCCCATTAGAATTTGATTTGAGAATAGAATTGCATTTTCTGTTTTGAGAAGAAAAAAGAAAATTTGGAAAAAATTTTTTAAATCGACGAAAATTAATGTACGCTCAAATTGAATCTCATCTTACAAGATTTTAAAGTGTTCGTTTCAAAGTGTATTTATATTTAAAAAAAAGAAAAAAAAAGAGAGAAAAAGAAAAAATAGAGAATAGAAATAAATGGGCCGAATCGTACATCGGGAATGTTCTTTTAAATATTTGGCATGGTTTTGCTTCTAGTTCCAGCGTTTCTGTTTAGTTTATAGTGTGTTCTGGTTGGCTGCCAAGAAGCTTGTTCCACTGTAAGATTGCACATCGGGGGAATAGCGTGCTGTCGTCAGGTTCTTAAGTGGCGAGAGTGTTAGTGGAGCGGAAATTTACAGAAGGATGACTATTCGATGCAGAACAAGGGTCGTGTGAGGGAAAGAAACGTTTAAAAACGGAAGGATTCAACGAACGCGAAGTGAGAGTGCATTGATCGTGCCAATCTACCTGTTCTAGAGATTCTAAACAGTTTTTGCGATGGCAATAATATGGATAACAAAACAATGGAACGAAGCTACTGTCGTTTGAAGTGACGAGTGAGAAAAATATCGAAAGATATTATTAAACGAATAGAAATTTGATTTAATTGAACTTGAATGATTAATATTTTTATTAAAAATTTAGTATTTTTAAATACGCGACATGCTTAAAATATAAAAAATTTAAAAAAGAATTGGAGAATTTGTCGGATTAAACAATTTGAAATTTAAAAAGTTTAAAATTCAAGAGGAATTTGGAATTTGAAAAATTTAATATTCGAAGCGATTGAAAATTGAAATATTTTTAGTTTAGATCGTCGAGAAAAATATGGATCTCAATTTTCAAAAATTAAAATTTGAAATCGCAATCGTAAAATCATTTTAATCTCTCTTCATAACTATCTCATTCCATTCCTATCTTTATGTCAATATATTCTATAAATTCGTTTTGAATCATGATAAAAAAAAAGACATATATTCGATATATTCTTGATTTCTTATGCTTCGATAATTTCCAACTTCTTCACCTTCATCCTTCGCGTTTATTTGTATATACAGCAATGAATCCAATTTAACACCGGTTTCTAGATCAAGGTTCAACTTTTTCAGTGGAAGCGTTCTGCGAAGAAATTAATTAAAAATTTTAATTAATCCAAACAAACCTCTCCCCTTTTTCCTTCTCCCCGGACTCAGAAAAGTTGACTGGAAGAACGGACGACACGCGTTTCGCATTAGAAACGGGTAAAGTTCAGGGAACCTATTTTCATCCCTCGAAACAATCACTCGTAAACGCGTTGCTCTATCGATTACGCGAATTAAATTACGCTCGAAGCGGTGGAGCAATAAATCGCTCATCAACTATATTTCATTTTTATTGGACAGTGGTGTAGCTTCCCTGCGAACGACACATTGTAAAAACCGGGCGTTTCCAAAATTCTATCAGTCGGTGAAACCAATCAGAGGCATTTTCAAATCTGCCCGTGGAACTTTTTTCACCACGATGTAGAAACATCGTCGATAAATTTCCTGATTTTTTTTGTCTCTTTTATTAATTTTTTTTTCCTTTTTGTTCCTTTTTTTTCCTTTTTTTTTTTTTATTTTGTTTGACTCTGTCAGTGATCTTTCTTTGGATCAGTTTGATATTGTATATTGAAAAGTAAAAAATTAAATCTTATATATGTATTTCAATTTAATAAATGTTAATCAAGATTTTATTTTAAAATCGAATTAATGTTTTCATATTGGATATCGATAATTGGTATTATCGAGGGAATGTAAGAGAATTATTTAAAATTTATTACTTTGGTTGGTGATGATTGACGAATCATGATCGTGTAATTAAGAACGAAAATTATGTTACTTTATATAAATTTTTTTATTAATTTGGTAACTAACTAAATTTTAAAACGGAATATGTATTGGTCAATCATATCTTATTTCCAAATACATATTCCATCATATTTCCAGCTTTATTTAAATAATTATAAATCAAAAAAAAAATGATAAGTATCAACAATTATACTTTTTGATTTAAAAAATTACGTATCCTCAAATCAGAATTAAAATATACGAAATAAAAAAGAAAAGCGTGCTAAAATATCCAAAACCAGAGAGAGAAAAGAAACCTCTCTCTATTTTCGATCATCTCTCATCAAAATTTCAATGGAAACAAACTCACGGTATATGTCGAGCTTCCACTCGTCCTTCATCTCGGAATCCGGGATATTCTGCACACTCCCATGGCAGGAGAGGAACTTGCCCGCATCCTCGATACTCGGCACGAACGTGAGGACGCTGATGGTGACGTTGTTGTCGGGGCTTATCTGCGGGACACCCTTTCATGAATTTAAAACAGTTTATCGAACTGGTCCCGCCTATCATATACACGCGCCAGAAAAAATAAATGCCTAGGGCCGATTCAAAGAATCGAAGCTCTCTCTGAAAGTCAACGAGAGCGGGCAGATAGTGCGAAAAGTTAGAGACTTATTGCTTTCCAAAATATTGGCCATAGACTCTCTCGAAGAGAAAGAGGAAGGAACATGAAAGGATTCATTTTTTTCTTTATATCCCAATTAAATCTCTAAATAACTTTGAATTTCGAATTTGTTTTACGTGAAAAGTGAAATATTTATTTTTAATAACGATTTTTTGTTCCATTGTTTTGGAAAAATGCATCAATTATTCAGGATTTCCTGCTCTATAATATATTTCAAAGTCAGGATTATTAAAGTTGAGGTTCCTATTTCTAGAGAGTATAATTAAACTAAAGAAGAAAACTATAAATATTATAGTTTATATATTATAAAGAAAGATTGATTCTTTCTTTAATTATATATTAATAGTACAAATAATTAATAATTTTTTTTCTCTTAAATAAAAGGGTTAAGAAAAGAATCCTCTAACTATGTATTAATAAAATCCAATTATCAAAATCAGTAGTGCTAACATATCATTATTATCGACAGTAGTTCAAGCTTACCGTTTGTCTGGCGTCCCTCAGCATCGTGCTACCCTTGGACCACGTGATTTTCGGCGTCGGCCTGGCCCCAACCACTTCACAAGTGATCTCGTATATGGTGCCAGCGCTAAATGGACGGTTCTTCCCTTGCATACGGACCCACAATGGTTTCACTAAAACGTGTACCATCCATTAGCCTTCGAGTACGAATGATCTATCCTTTCCAGATAGGATTCCATAACATTTGTAGAACGATAGAAGTGTTTGAGTAATCGTTTCGACTAACTCCTGATTCGAGCTGGTTAATGGAAAGTACTTCGCGAAACTTTCGAACGTTAAACAAGGTTTTAGCAACTAACGTTCAATTATTTGTTAAGCACTGATAGATAAGGTTTGATTGATCTTCGGATTTATCAAGAACTGTTTAAATACGCGTTCCTTTTTTCTTTGATAAATGATTTTTGGTAAATGGTAGACTTTTCCGAGAGATATTACGTAAGTTGTATTTTTAAATGAAGAAGTATTCATCGTTTTGTCATATCATTATATACTCTCAATTAATTCGATTTTCTATGAAAATTTACAAATTTTTCAAATTTTTAGATACAGCTGTTTAATTGTATAATAGAAAAATTAAGATAAAAATTTAAATTTACATTATTATACTCACGATTCATATCGAGGGTAACAGAACTGGATATCGGAGCGACCATGTTGTTATTCGAAGCTTGACAAGTTAAAACCGTGTTCAGATGCTCGCGGCCCAACTTTTCCAATCGCAGCACATTCCGTACCTTCTTCGTTTCAATAGTTTCGTAAGTGTCGTCGAGGAGAGCGTTCTCTTGCCACCACGTCACTCTTGGCTGAGGTCGACCTGCACGAAACGAAATAGAATGAACGACATGGTAAGCGAAACATTCGTTTCCGGTTTCGATTTGTGCACTATCTTTCTGCCTTTTCATTCGTCGAACGCGAAAAAAAGAAAAAGGATTCGATAAAAGTACGGTATATGCATTTTATTTCTCGTTTTCCTTTGACTTTTTCCTTTTTTCTCGATATATATATATATTTCGTTACGTTCATCTCGTAGCTATGATTCGAATTAAATCTGATATATTACAGAAAATATTTAGAATATCGAAGAATGTTAAACAAGATGTGTAAAAATTTTGTTTCGAGATGTTATGAATTTTTTTATTAGGGAGGATGTAAACTATTTTTATTGTAGATTAAATTATGTAGTTTCGATGTGGAATTCAATGGAAGAATTTTTTAAATAAGATTAATAGTAGAAGATAAAAAAGATTTTCGTGATATTTTATAAGCAAATTGAATGGACGTTATCTGAATAGCGAAACGTGTATATTTTCAAGAAATAAAGTCAATTATTTATACTTCAAAAAAAAAAAAAAAAAAAAAAGGAAATAAATTCTATCAAATAATTCCTTAGAATTTAAAAAAAAACGACAACATTTCAATATTGGACATTGAATTCTCAAAAATCATTTTTTTTATACCTGCATATAATACGATTTTGAAAAGATCGATTATTCGACCGTTGTTTTTATCCGAAAACAGAAGAAGAAAAAAAATATATCGAACGCGCTTCCCGTATTTGAACGTTCGTTCCTCTTTCCCCCTATTGACAAACAAGAAGAATGATACAAATATTTAAAAGGGCGAATCAACGCGTTGAAAATAGGAATTTCAAATTTCTGCCCGATATATTTCCCGTGTCTAACCACAAAACCGGATCTCCACCCGGTTCTGTGTATTTTACTTCCTTTTTTTTTTTTCGTGATTTTATTTCAGCTTTTCCCAGCGTTTGTTTACGCATGTTGGTCCAATCAAGGGATAACGGAACGAGAGGGGTATTGAAAAAAAAGGCGCGTGGATACAGAAATGATTAAACAACGTGCAGAGAATGATATCGTATAGGATGTATGAAATTTGAGGTGGAAATATTTGTGCCAATCATGGATCATGATATTCTCAAAACGTTCGATAATATATATATCGATGGAACATCCGTCGTATTTTTGATCTCGAAATATATTTAATTTTTCGTATTTATCTCGATTGCTGGATATATATATTGACGGAATGGTGTTTCGAGTTTTTTAACAGAACACATTACACAATTAATATTCGGTGATTATTATTTAACTTGTTTTTAAATTAAAGAAAGTTTCTGATATTTGCATATAAAATTCTGGTCGATTATTTACTTGATTTACTTTTTCTTTCGTGGAAGATATTATTAGTTAACATAGAACAACATGGAATATCTTTCAAATTTCAATTTTCAATAATTTCCTCTATGTTTCAGACAATATCTTCAAAATTGGATTAATAATCAATTAATTCTAATTGAACAATTCGCTCTTCCTGTAAATAAATTTCCAATTATTTGAGTTGTTATTTATAAATTCCTTCGTCGAAGAAAAAAGCACAGAGAAAATTACACAGTGAGTGATTTTCTATGGTCGTTTCGACACATAATGGCGACAAACAGTAGGAATGAACGATACAAGAATATGAAACGATAATTTCACGGAAACGGCACGCGACCAGCAATAATATTTTGTCGTTCAAAGAACGACAGAGGCATTATGGATTATGGCCTGCCAAGTCGTCCGTTTGCCGTTTCCTATAAATAAATACTTCCTCGTAAATAATAAACGCTAAGGAAATTTCTTGGAAGCCGCGAGATCCGGTTTGCGACGGATTTCACATCGTCGACGTGCGAATGATATCCTTGGCAAGCATATCTATGTACTTTGATCTGGATGGAACAAAAAGTTGAGGATTCTCTTGGCAAATTTATGATACATCTTTCAGGATAAGAGAATTTTTTTTACTCGTAATGCATTGGAGATTTTTCTTAGAATCTTTATGTTCGTGGCCTCTAATGGCTGTCATAAATTCTGTGTTTCTGAACGAATAATTGAAAAATAAGGTATGATTGTCTTTACGATCGAAATAAATTTGTCTAATCGTCGTTTAAAATTGTGTTTTTTGAAAATAGTTAGTCTAGTAGTCTTGGTTATTAAAACATTTCCTATATCACGTTAAGATTTTTAATAAGAAAAATTAATTATTCAATTTAATTTTGTTACAAGGAACTTAGAATTATATTTAATATCTTATATATGACTTGAAAAGTGAAAAATTTTGTGTATGATGAAGAATATTTTGAAGTTAATGATACAGTTTTTATAAGGCTGATTAATACTGGCTTATACTACTTATAGGGTGCAGATTTTTATTCTGTTACTGAATAAATCAATTAATTAAAATTCAAAGAAAATATAATGTACAATGAATAATGCAATACTTTCAAGTGTATAATAAAAAAAAGAAAAGAAAATAAAAGTTTGAACAGGGAAGATTTAATCCTATTGTACGAAATAGAGTTAGAATCGTCGTGCAATAGTTTCCAAGTACATAGAATGTACATATACGTAGCAATCGAAATAGAATCCTTTCGAATAGTAGAACTCCATACATAGTTAGACAATTTCAAGTAGTTAGACATAGTTAAATTCGGTTTCGATATTTCCTTCCTCTATTTCTTCGTAGAATGCAAATCGTTCCTGCATAAATACCAGAAAAGTATTATTCCAATATATTTTAACTCGAAAACATTTATTCGCTTAAAATTACATCATTCTACACATTTTTGGGACATCCTGTATAACGTAATTTCTTGAATACATTTCACATTTATCCTTTTTCGTGAAACATTCACAATGAAAAAGAACGTACAAGAATATCTGATCCCATTGAATATCATATTAGATTTAAATCGATTCAGAAATAATAGATTCGATATAATTTCACTATCAGAAAAACAAGATGGAGAACAAAAGAATGAAAAGAAGGATATTAAGATCGCTCAAATTTTATTTCTTCTTTTTTAACAACGAACAGTTTTATAAATTATCCAGTCATATGAATCACCCTGTATGCACGCTATATTCGCGTAAAAAGCAACGAGCCGTAACACGATATACAGCCGTGTGTTTCATCTTCTTTACCGGTACCTGGTGCTATTAAATTTTCATTTTAATCATACTTCTCTCCCCCGAAGCGATCAACTTCCGGCTGTTCCGTTGATGGGAATTTTTTTTTTTCACGCATAGATCGTGTGACGTTCGTATTACATAGAGATTAAGCACCGATCGCATTGCATGCGAATGTAAAATGGAATGTGATCAAAAATATCGATGCTAGATAGGAATTGGGTTGCCAATGCGAATAAGCGCGAAATCGAGTGATTTTCGAGTTTTGAAGGAAATAAGTTAACGTTCCTTCTTCTTTGTTTTTATTTATTTAAAAAGTAACACGAAGTGAAAAAGGGGAATTTTTATAAATACACTTTTATGCTCGTTATTTTTTCTTTTATCTTTTATACGTTTTAACGTAACTTGTTACGGTGTTAATGTTCAATTATAGCTTTAATATTCAAAATTTAAATTTATATCGAAAAAATTGTAATGAACAAAATGGTAAATACATATTACAGAAGACAATGGAGAAAGAGATATAAAAGCGAAAAAAAGGAACACAAAGTTAAAAAATCTTTGAGAATGAATTTATATACTCGTATGTGGAGTTACATTTGTAAATTCTAATTTTAATAAACACATTATTCTACAATATAAAAAAATTATTCTTAAAAATAATAGATTATATATATAGGAAAAAATAGGAATTTTATTTCACTTTTTACTGCTGTAAAATTAAATTTATTATTAATTTGATCAATCTTGATTTCAAAAATAATATGATCAATTAAAACAATCGTAAACATTATCGAAATCCAAAATTATTCTAAAATTTCGAATTAAAAGAGATAGACTTACTATCGAATATCGTATTGTTAGTCCCAATGTCTTCTATCAGAAAAGCAAATTGTGCGAGATAAGAACGAAACAAAGGGGTGAGAATAGAGATACAAAGAGGAGAATATCAAGGGGATGTAAGATAATACAAATAATATAATTACAGAATACGATTTACAGAATTACAAAAGAAATCGTGTTCTCTTTGTTCTTGATTTCATATGATTAATAATTTCTTAAAGAAATAATTAACGTTCATATATCTGATTCCTCGCTCACATCCTCAACACTCAATTGAAAATATTAATTAATTTCAATATAAAGGAAAAAAGAATATATTTTAACGAAATGAAAGACATTATTCGTAATTGATCGTGAAAAAGAAGAACAATTTCTATTTAATCATCACAAAAAAAAACTTATTTCTTGTATTAGTATAACACATTATCAACAATTTACATAAAAATTTTCACGAAAATCAAAATAATTTATTCAAGATCTCGGCGCAATTAAGCGGAAGTGCTGCGACAGGCTGAAACCATGTGTTTGCAAACGTTGCACACGGCTCGATAAATCGATAGTGATCCAAGACCCACATGATTACATCGAAATGTTAGAGAAGGTAGAATTGGAGAAGACATCCGCGTACACGCGTTTGCACAAGAACACACAGATACTCGAAATACTCGACGTCGATCGAGCGAAACAAGAGAATGAGGAGAGATGCAGGTAGACTAGAGTAAGTGAAACACGAGTACTTACCACCAGTAGCGTCGCAGGTAATATTCAGAGATGCGCCCTCGGTGTACGGGCCCAGGATGTAATAGGGAATATGAGATGTTCCATCTTCGTTCAATATGCTAAGATGTTCCGGCGGTACTGTAACAATTTCGTAACGATGAGTTTATCTTACTTTCTTTCTTTTTCTTTTTTCTTTATTTTTTTTAACCCCGCAATGCTCACCCCTTTTTTCCACGCGAAACAAACGACGACGAAGAAAGACCGAGAAGTGACTGTCTCGTGCCACAACGAGGAAAGAATCAATTTGCAAGACGATGAATTACTGACCTGTGTCGTCCGACAGACACCCCAGGACACCGGTATAGGGGGTGGCAATTCTTATCTACCGCCTCATAACCGCGCTGTGGCGCGCTCGAGAAATGTGGTCGCGTGGTATGTAAATTATTTTATAACGAGGAGGGCGGAGATTGCGGGGCCGTGGAGATAAGGCTTGTTTTCTTGCATGAAGAAATTTTTATCAGTTTCATTCGGTATAGGTGAAATATTTTTGCGGCGTGTCGTCGTAATTAGGATGGTAATCTTGTTAGTTAGGAATTTTATTCCTTAATTTTGCGAATGTTTGCGCGATCGAAAGATTCGTTTAGATTTTACAACTTTTTCGTCGATTTAATAATGATTAGATTGTAGTGGATGATAAATATAAATATAATCTTGGATGTAAGAGAAATGATTTTTACGCAGTTTTATATCATGAATAAATTTATAAAAATTCTCTTAAAAATTCTTAATATTCGTTCTATATTTGAAATGATATTACGTATATTCGTTAATTCTTTTAATCTTGTCGAATCTAAAAAGTAAAAGATAAATGTATTTCGATATTGATCTGGGAAAAAATTAAAGAAAGAGAGAAAAAAGATTTCTCGTCGTCGATTAACCAGGAAACAAAAGGAAAACGAATTCTTTTGAGCGACAACAAGATTTAAACCGTGCATTGAAATCTACCTATCGATATCGTTGACATCGATGCCTGCGATTTCGACTCGACGAACGCCGTGAAGATTGCCGATCTAATTTCGTATTTCTCCTGACGACTTTCAGATAAAAAACTCCTTTTAATCGTCGCTTGCTGAACGATAGATCCGGGTCAAGAAGACCGAATCCATTCTCTGTTTGTTCGAACTAATCGCGAAAAGCGGTCTGCAAAGCCTGATCAATTCTCAGGATATCAGAGAGAGAGAGAGAGAGAGAGAGGGAGAGAGGGATTGAATGTTTAGTTGATCAAAGAGAGAAAGATGAAGAGGATAAAAACGATGAAGCAGAACGAAGAAAATATTAAGTTAGAATATGATACGTGAAAAATTTATTAAAAATTATCAGGAAGATAAAGTTTGAAGAGAGAAATGAATAGATAAATTATCTCAATGTAAAAGAATTGTGATTTGTATAACATGGAACTAAGTAAAATAGAAAAAGGATTATCGTGAGAAGAAAGTTTAACGAAATGAAAAATAAATTAATAAATGACGATGCTGAGAAAAGGAAGAAAGATAATTTATTTATCTTTGAAATCTAGGGAAAAATTATGAAAATTGGGGAAATTGTTGGTCGAAAGAAATTGGTGGAAATGAAATTTTCTTGATTTCAAGAGAAAGGAACAAGGAAGAATAGAATTATACTTTGTGAAATTTGAAGGTATAATAACATAAAAAGGCATTATTATACGAAATAAGGATTAGCAAAGAAAATTGCATTTGTTTCAAAAAATAAGTAAAATAAATAAAATAAAGGGAAAAAATTATAAGTTATTAGGAAAAAAATAGGTAAATTAAATTCTCTTTCATCTTAAAAAAAGAGATGGAAGGGATGGAAATTCTATAAAATTAGAATTCATATATCACAAGGTAAAAAAAAAAAATAACATTTTCATACGAAAGAAAATTAAGAAACGGAAAAAAATCGATGAAGATTAAAACAGAAAGAAGAAGTACAATTTTAAAAATTTACTTTAGTTTATATATATCATTTCATTTGTTCGACGAGAAACGTGTAATTGTTAAAATGAGGAAAAAGAGAGAAAAGATGGAGGAGAAAAAGGAGAAAAAGAGGATAAGAGAAAAACTTAGAAATTTATCAAGAAAAGAGGTTGTACTGGTGACACCGATACGAATGACTTTACTTTGTTTTTTTTTTTTTAAATTTTCTTTTTATGTTCCTCTAATAACATTCCAACTTTCTATACCCTTGTGTGCACGTAAAAAACTAAATAGCAAAGGAAAGAAACAAGGGAAGGATGTATCGATGTGTAACAAAATTCACGAACACACGTGAAAAATTTTTAATTCGAAAATAAATGAGAATCATGAAAAATATATTTATTATTATAGAGGGGAAAAAAGATATTAAAGATGTGATACAAGATAATCGTAAATGTTAATATTGTACAAGATCAAAATTACAGAATCTCTGTGTGTAATGAGATGGAAGTCAAAAACTGAAAAAGAATTGTCAGTGATAAAATGAAAAATGGAAGAAGAAGACAGATACGCAAACAAATGGTAGGAAAAAAGAAAGCGTAATAAACAAGTGAGCAAAGACAAAGCTCGAAGATATTGCATTACCGTGTCAAGAGGAAGTAATGGATGCAGGTGACTCAAAGCAGAGGAAATGGAAGGACGAGAAGATTAATGGAGAATGAAACGGACAGACACAAGGGACGGACGAAATACGTATCCGGTCGAGGATGCAAGAGGAAAGGGTTCAAAGGAGTTTGACTTAAGAAATAGCCGATAAAAGAAAGATCGTAAGGTGAAACCGAAAAAAAAGGTTTATATAATGAGGGATTTGTTTCAAGAAAAAAATAAAAATTTTTTTAAAGAAGAAGAATTAACGGGGAAGAAAAAAATAAATAAGGAATCATTTCGAAACTGAATATCATATCGAAACATCAAAGAAAGTAAAACATTGTATAAATTAAAAATCAACATTGTTTCTATAAATTTCGATTACCTTGAAATTTCATGTCTAAATTATTCCTCAAGAAAAAAGAAAAGATAGAATAATTATTATTATAATTAAATATTTGAATATATCACAGTTAAAAATATTATTAAATTATTTTACTGAATTTATATTAACAATAATCTCTTGCACGCTAGAATAGAATAGAATATTAATATTGTATATTATTATAAATAAGAAAAAGAAGAAAGATAAAGAAAAATCATGAATATAAAACGTATGACACAAAACTTACTGATAACCGTGAGATTCACTTTGCTGTTCCTGGTGGGGGATTGCTTGAAATCGACCCTGCATCTATAAACGGCGGCATCGCTCTCACCGACTTTCTCGAGAATGAGTTTCGCGGGGTGTTCTGAATATCTGAAGAAGGCACGATTTTCGAGGCTGATATCCTGCCAGTGTTTCCCTTGTTCCAGGTTGCTTCGACCCCTCGTGTCGAAACTGTAAATAAACGAATATATACAGTATGCGACGGTAAAAATAGCAAAGGGGTGGGTTAAGAAGAAAATGAATTTCAATAGTTGATTGATCGAAAACGACACTTCTGAGTGACTTCTTGGGAAATAAATCATAATGGAAATATGTCATAATGTTTTTCCTTATATAATCGTTTTATGTTTTTGATGTATATATAGAAGAATTGTAAAATGAAGAATAACGTTTGCCACGAATTAATAAATACGAAGTTTCTTTGAAAATTTTTATGAAAATTTGTGTATCTTCTTGTTTTGTGGGAAATGTGTTTCGATCGATATATGTGTACGTGAAAAGGAATTTTTCAAATTTTGAACATCGAACGTGAAAAAGGTAGAACAATATAAATGGCGTAGAATGTGAATTTTGATTGCTATCGTCTATAAATGAAAAATTCAGAGGCAAAGTAATATAAAATTTCTTTGTTCCATAGAAAATTTCATTTTTCAAATTTATATATTAAATATTCAAATGGAGATAAGAATTAATAATATAAATTAATTTGTTTTTAGAAATTTTTGATAAGAATTTTTAAATCTTTTCATAAAGCAATAAAAATAGTATTTTTTATTGTGAAAATAAAAATCTAGATAAAAAATGTGGATATAAAATATATATCTATAATTGTTCAACAAAATCCCAAAGAATAAGCAAATTTAAGTGGAATTATGAATAACGTTATATTTGCTGTTAGATATATTAATTTTCGTGTTACAAATCATCAGAAAACCAAATCATTTTCATAAATTCAAATTTCGAAAGAAACGCATTATTACAATCATTATTTTGGCAATTTCCATCCATGTTTCCTGTAATTTTCAAGAGGAGTTCATCATTTTAAAGGCAGCATTTGCAGTATTCGTACGTTGGCAAACGTTATATTAAAATACAGAATGACGTGCAATTGTTCCCGTCGCGTGTAACATATTTCTACAATTCAATATTTCAAAATTCATTGAAACTTAAAATAATTTCCTCACGAATAAAACCTCTCGATCATTGGATAAAATTGCTGAAATATATATTCAATTAATATATAAACACATCTCTGAAAATAACTTCATTTTAAATTTATTTTAAATTTTGTAATACATTACTTTTACACATATGGGCATTGTTATTATTCCAATTTATATATTTATAAAAATTTATATATATAGAAACACAATGGCTAGAAAAAATATTTACAGATATCTTTATTATTAATCGATAGATATAATATACAGAGTTCCATATACATTATTCATTTATATTATTCATTGTATCATATAAACATTGTATCATTATATCATCATGATATATTTAATACACTAAAATTAAATTGTATATCAAATTATTATTACATATACGATATATACAGAATTCTATATGTCCATCGATAAATATTATACAATAATATCCAACTTCTTTTTACATTGCATATCGTGAAAATGAATTTTTTTCGAAAATGATTTCCCCTTATCTACATATCATCAAATATATTTCATTCGAATCATTTTCACAATCAGCAAAACATATTTATCAGCAAGTATCTCGACGAGTAATCATTGTCGAATCAACGAACTTTGTCACGATCAAAAATTCAAATATTCTATCGGTTAATGATAAAAAAAAAACGTGTAAAAATACCGATAGAATACGTAATGTCAGCGAGCGAAAACAATGCGATTCCATGCTCCGATTACATCGAATATTTCTCGTAGCTTTTCAACGTAGTCACGCGAAAACAGGAATTCGAGGTATTTCGAGCAGAGGCCTGTGTCAATTTTGCCAATAAAACTGTTCTTCATGATCATTGGCTCGCTCCATACACGCGCGGCAAGTTTATTAGCCCGGCGAGCAAACATATTCGAACGTTTTGGCTCGTGTTCTAGAGCGGTTTCAAAGAAAGAAAACAGAAGTGGAGAAACTTACGTTGAAACGTGGCTTTATCGTGTTCTTTTCACAAGCTTTGTTTAAGAATGTATGTTAGAGCGTGAGTCGTTTACATTGCGGCTACGAATTCATTATGTATGTGCAATTTTAATCGAGAATTTTAAAAAATTGAGGATCGTGAGCTAAATTGATAAATATTAATTTTGTATTCTAAATTAATTTTTGAAACATTGAAATATGAACGTTATAATGAAATGCACAATAAAATCATTAATTATGCCATATTTGTTACTTGAAATGTATTTATTGCATCATAGATCATTAGTAGAATGCTGCAACGAATGAATGAAAGATGAACGACAGGACAATAATGGTCGTGGCACGTAATGGTCGATGGCTAAAGAATTTCGTGTAAATTCGTGTGCAAGAAAACTTACACGCGAGTGAATAAATTAACTGTTGATCGTTTATCCATCGAAATAACAGACAAAAATTGTAAAGAAGAAGAAAAGATTTATTATGATCGATTTTTGAAGGCAAAGCGTTAAATCTAACGCTAATGCAATCTGGAATCAAACGAAATGCATTTATACATTAAGGAAATGTTATTACAATGGGCGATGGATTGAATAATTCATTTCGAAGACATAAATCAATTTACGACAATATTTATTGGACACATCATACATGATGATTCAGGTGAATTGTAATTCTTGCTTGTTTATCGATAGAGGAAAAGAAATAGAAAGGCAAGAGATTTTTTTGCTCCTTTTCACTTCACTTTCTCCTAACAACTTAAACGAAACCGTGATTGTAAATATAGAAAATAAATCACATTGTTATGACGAATTGCTATTGTCGATCAAAAAGATCAAATTATTATATAAGTTTATGTATCTACGAAAAAAGAGAAATTAAATAATAAAAAAAATTCAAAGATTTTGGTAAGGAAAAGAATAGAAAATTTCTAACTTGTTCGAGAAACGCACAAACGAAGCCTAATCTTATTCCATGGTGGATGGACGCGAAAGTATTCTTCGAGATTCGAGTGAGCAGAAGAAGTGGAAGTGGAAAAAGAAGAGAGAACGGAACGGTACATCGAAACTTTCATATTGGCTGTGCTAAACTCTCGTGAAACGATCAATCGTGGAATATGTCATGGAACGAAGAGAAGCACAAAGTCACGCGAGATATTCGAGCATCTTCGCTACATAATAATATTTAGTTTCTACGATACTTTTATTACTCTATTACTGCTTCCTCGATAGCAGACTAAATAAATTCATGAGACTATCGATCGTATATCTTAAAGAGATCAAAGCAATCGTCATCCTTTTTCACTTATTTCTCATTTCTTCTAGATTGAAGAAATTTTTTCCATGATTTTTTATTTACACACTTTCTTATTTATTTATTTATTTATTTATTTTTACTTAGAAATATTTAATTCGCACCAGATTTTCTAGTCCAGTTACGCAACATGTCCTGTTCAACAAACTATTATTAAATGAAAAAAACGATAGTAATCAAGCAGTTTTTTCGGTTGCGATTTCCGATTGATCAGAGTGGTCGTTTGACAGCTAGGATGTAATTAACCGTGAACTTTAACGCGTAACACCGAAGTAATTAGTTTGCATGGTGAGATCGGCACGACATCGAACGAACTGGATTTAATAAAAATCGAATTTGGATACTCGGTTAATTTCAATCGGGCTTTGGTAATTCCGCGGACTTCGCATCGAAGCGGGTTAACTTCGTTAGCAACGCTAATTCGATAGAATTAATAACATTCGCTGTTCATACTGAATCGAATTGGAATCAATGGAGTTTCTTTTTAGTCCTCTAGAAGAATATTTCGAATGGAAAAACGTGTTAACTCGATTTTTAAAGAGTTTGTAAATATTTCTCTTGCGGGATGAAGATCGGCGTGTATATAAATTTTCTTAATATCGTTCTTAATAATTTATTAAATTATATATTTAGAATTTAGAAAAGTAAGAGATACTAAAATTATAGTGTCACAGTAAATAAACTATTATTTAATCTTAATTTTCCTCTTCCAACAAGTGATGTAAAAAGAGAAAATATTTTAAGATTTTATTTCCAAGAGAACAAAATTTTTATTTTCATCTCACGTTGAACATGCAACTTTACATTTATGTAAGATATTAATTTAATATTTATACTAAAATATTAACACCTATCTCCACAATTTCTTTATTAAAACTATAAATATCAATGCTTCGATCGACCACGAAAGAACCCCGTCTAAATTGCGTCACATCTACGTACATAACCACTTTTACACCTTACCTCGTATAACCTTCCATTTTCCTCCCCCTCGAAACGCGTTCGATTATCGCACAAATAGCTCGCAACCGCCATCAACAACGACATATTACGAAAACGTCAAAAACGAAACGGAAAAGAAAAAAAAAACGAAAAAAGAATCGAGAGGGAAAGAGGAATCAAGAGCCGAATAGCGAGGTAAAAATTCACAAAAAAGCCGCAAGTCTCCGCGCGAGAGCCACTCGACGAGTGTTAAACGGCGGAAATTCATCTCGGAATCTCTTTGCCCCTCTGTCCAAACGTTGCTTGCGTGTCCAAAGCCGCGGGCGAAGCGAAATAAAAGCGCAACGCGTCGATATAAGTTGAGCGAGGGCTCTTTATTTCATCCTCCCTTCTTTCCCCCACCTAGGGGAGGATATAAAAATTCCCCCGGCCGGAAACCGCACTCACGCCTCGCGCGCCAGTAAAATAAACTCGCGGGAGAAACTCGCTTTTCCGCCGAAATACAACCGTTCTCGTGAAAATAGGGCCGACTTTTCGCCGTAGTTTTAATAAAAACTATACCCGGATAGTAAAGTTGGACGCGAGGTAATGCGATTGTCGTACTAGTAGTAGTAATAGTAGTAGTAGTGGTAGTAGTAGTACTGGAGAAATATTTTTTTTTTCAACTTTTACAAAGTCGATTTTATTATTATACCATCATTCTTGCTCGGTTTAGAGAATATCGTGTTACAGATATTTTTATACCATTTCATATTTGTAATAATTGTAGTAATCTTTTAAAATTGGAAAAGCATTTAACATTTAGAGAATTTTTGAGAATCAGCTTTTGCATTCCTTTCTTTACACTTGTATTTTTTAATAATTTGAAAAATATTCGTAATATTCATTTAGATTTTATTTCCTTGTTTGTTAAAATTTGTTGTAACGCATAGCGCACAATATTCAAAAATACGCAGCTTCGTTTAACACGATATCGCGATAAATCGGAAGGAAAACGTCGAACATTTCACTTCATACACTCTCTTACTTTATCCATCTCGTCACACAAACTCTCTTTCTTGTCGATTCTACGGCAGAGCACGTTTAATTTCATAAATGTTCCACGGCAGTGTTCTTGCCGACGAGCAGGTCCATAAAATGAATTGCTCTTTGCCCTTCCAGCCATTCGATCGACATCCACGGTGCAAGAGTTCACTGGAAATAAGAATTATAGTCGCTATATTCCGCTCTGTCTCGCCCATTTTAATCTTTACGCCTTATTATAGTCGCGAGTAAAAGATTCAAACGTAATTGATTGAAAATATATATAACGATAATTGCGATAATTAATTTGCGATAATCGTGCTATCAATTCCTCGTCGATAGCATTACAAACATTATAATTATAATTGTACATCTTACGTGCAATTTTTGTTTTAGAACTCGAAACGTGTTCATACATTTTAAAGACTTAGAACGGGGATCACGATCCTTAGATCCAAGTTCTACCGTAAGTGGAACATCCATGCGGTAGACGCGGCAACGGAAATAGTACGTGAAGCAAAGATGAGGACGCGATCCTCTGTAACGATAGCGAGAAAGATGGGATTTCTGCTTCTCCTAGTTTCTATGCATAAACTGCGATCGTGATATCAACTTCTGAGAATAAGGGATCTTGTGGGGGAGGGGGGAGAGAGAGAACATATATCGAAAGATTCAATATGTACTTTTATATTTGATCGAATCTTTCTTATCGCATTTTGAGTGAAGTTTGAATAATAAATTTATCGTACATCTTATGTTTATATAGATTCTCTATTTCATTTTGGATACGTATTTATTTGTTAAAATTCTTACGATTTTAATGTAATTATTTTATAATTCTGCCTATTTAGAATTAAAGGGTAGAATTTCTATTTTAAATATTTATTAAATATAATGCTTTTTGATTAATTTGTGTTATTTATAATTCCATATTTTGTAATTCTATAATTTAGCAAATTTAGGTTTTTTTTAAAATGTTCGCGTACCGAAATTTTATTTTCATTTATTTTCCTATTATTCGTTGTAGTATCGAGTTTTACAATATGGTAAAAATATTGAAATAATTTTCCAATCCTGTAATTCCATCATTCTGTTATATAATTTCCCCATTTTGCAATCAGTTCAATATTCTATTATTAATTAGTATCTTGATTTCATATTTTCTTGTTCTTAATTTGCATGTGCCACAAGCATCTATGTTATTTTCGGATTTTGCAATTCTATAATTCTTCGAGGCTAATTTGTAATTCTCTTATTCTATTAACCTAATTTGTAATTCCCTTGTACTACAATCCCGCAGCCTTACGGTCTTACAATTCTCCAATATCAGAATTTCAAATTTCAACAATACCTTTACTTTGCAATTTTATCATTCCATAATTTCATATTTCCATCCTGTTACAATTTTCAATTCAAACGTTTTCTCCAATTTTAACACAATACTCTAATTTTTAAAATCCTATACGCGGCGGATCAATTTTGCAATTTTCTCATTATCACGATGATCGACAAATTATATAATGCGCAATTTTACAATTACAATTTAACATTTTACTATCAAAATTGTCACAAATTATTATCAACATATATATATGCAATTCCAACTTTCCATTTTCCACAATTCATTCAATCGTATCTCGCTTTTGCGATACGAATTCATCCTCGAATTTCCACAATTCCACAATTCCACAATTCTACGAATTCTCTACAATTCCGCAAACTTGTAACTTCACGTTCGCCCAGGTTTGCACTTTCCCGCTTATATCTCGCACCAATATGCCCCAATACCATCTAGCGGGATTCTACACCCCCGCACATCGTCATAATATATACACGCAATTCGAAAATTCAATTTGCGCTCGCGTAATTCTACCATCTCATTTCACGGTTCCATATCTTTCCATCGAAAAGAACACAACGACCCATTAGATCCAATTTATCGTGGCGCACGAAACGAAACGTCTAACCGTGCCCGCCATATTCTACATTGTTCTGCACACAGTTGAATCATATTGTGCTGTACATTGTATAACGCCCATACGTCACGCGTATCCGCGCGCGTTGGTTTATTGTTACTAATAAATCTGCTCATTTGACAAGTGTCCTGTCGCAAGTCCTGCCTCTCGCGAACTGCATCCTCTCCAAAGGACGTGTCGTCGTTTCGTATCGACAAAAATTCCAATCTTCGGAAAAAAAAAATGATTCAACAATTGTATTTTAATTTTAATTTACGAGAAGCGATTATCAAGATTAGAGGGATAGATTTTACAGTGATAGAATATACAGTGAGGCTCGTTATTAATTTTATGAAAAAATTATTAGAAAATATTCGCGAAAACTAATTAATTCTTAAAAGATAGTTTAGTTAAGATTTCATTACGATAAGAAAAAAGGAAAAAGTAAATACTTAATAACCGAATAAAAGGATATTTCTAAATATATTACTTCCTCGTTATTGTTATTTATAAATCTCATTTGGTGAGCGTCTTGTGAGCAAATTCACCCGTGAATTTTCACCCCTTCGAAACCAAAAATGTGTCACACGTCGAACGAACGCTCGCTTTAAATGGTTCTCAAATGACTGTCGTGTTTTTACTCGACAGCCTGTCCCTTATTTACCCTATCGCGTTATTACAACAAAATCGATCTGACCCGAAAGCCGTTTAAAACGCACGAAAATATCATCCGGGTTTCGTTCGATGAAAACATTCGGGCAAATATTTGTCGATCGTTGGTGATTAAAAAACCTCCCCCCTATGCGAAAAATATTAGCCCCCCCTCTATCGAAAATGTCGAAATTTTGCGATTCCGTGTTTGAAACGAAAAGAGTTTGAATTAATTTCAATCGAATTAATTAATTTTGAACATTACTTTATCGATTATTTTGATTTTTTTACGCGAGCAATTTAATTGAGATTGGAAGCTGGAAGCGTAGACGTCGAATAATTATTTATTGGCAGTTTGAAATTTTGTTCGTTTAATGCTCTCTTGTAGTTTTGTATTATTCACAATTGTGTGTCGATAATTTACTTAATAGAATAATTTAATTACGAAAATTTGGATTTTTATTAGTTCTATTTCTTAAACCATGTTTTTTTTTCACCTAAATATATAATAAATTTACAAATTGTTTTTCGATCGTTAGAATTTACAACCAATCACACAAATTAATTATTGAATTAATTTGTTGAAATTTATAATTCTAAAAAAAAAAAAATATAAAGAAAAATTTCATTGAAATCTTATGTTCCTATCCATTGCTCTCACATATTGCGACATAATATTGAGACATTCGCAACTTTCACATAATAAACTACTTTAATCTTTCTTTTAACTTTTTTTCCCGTAACGTAACTGTAACATAATTTATGCATATTCTACTGAGAAGATCAAACGATTATCTTAAATCATAAATCATAAAAATATCTTGATCATATCTTGACATGACATCCATCATGCAGTGAATCTGTTTAACAAATCCATAAAAAAAAAATCAGAACCTCACACTCCTTGTCTCAAACTCCATACCACGTCGTAAGATCGCTAACAAGAACGATTGGAAAAGAAAGGAATGAAGAGAAATAAGAGGAACACGGACGAGTCTGCAAAGAAAAACGACCGATACTCGTGCGAAATCGATACAGCATGGTTCGATGGCGCGAATTACGAGTCCAACTCGATTATCCACGGTGCATTTGGACAGGTGTGTTCTCGAATCTTTTCGTCCCGTATAAAAGGCCGCGGGCAAGATGAGGTTTGCGGCCGACACGACGCCCCAGGGGTCTGGATCTTCGAACCGGTCCTCGGAGGACGTTTATACTCTCGTCCCTGAACGTTTCATTCTGTCAACGTCCTGTGATACTGTGTGAACGGCTTCGTTCCACTTTCGACCCGAGATTTTCTCCGCTCGTTTCAATGCGTGACAACCGGTATATTCGCGCTGTTTACAAGAAGAAAATTATTGAAATTATTGCAGGATATCGTGAGACTTGTCGAAGATATTATTGTACGATATTTAAAATTTCTATGAGGAAATCAAGATATTAATTTGGATTGATTGTTATGCTTTTACGAGATTTTAAGTTTCTCGTAAAATATATATAAAGTGAGATAAATAGAAAAAAAGGTATGTGAATATGCTTCGAAAATATGCTTCGAAAAACGTCTCACAGTACAATAACTCTCTAAATATTTTTTAGATTTGCACTGGAAAGGAACGATTTGAACGCTACTCAATTCAATGTTCCCGAGCGAGGGAGCGAGGAGAATTATTTACCGCGAGCAAATATTTTGAGAAACTTGAGGAGGAGCACGGTGTACCGAAGAAATCGTAGAAGTCACTTGGAAATCTTGTATCTGATAATTTCGAGCCACCCACATGCATAATGAGACGAAACTTTGATCTCGTTTCACGTTCGTCATATCATTTCTTCTTCGAAACATTCCGTGAAATAATCGTTGATGTTTTAACCGATGTTTCTCTCGTTCCAAAAACGGGATTATTTTCCATAAATTCGTTTCCAGTTCCAGGGTATTTTAATCTCTGAAACGTTGCCAATCTCATCCATTTATTTATCCGTTTGCATTCTCTTGCTTGCCTCTTCGTCGTCATCACTTTGCCTCGTTCCACCTTAATAAAGATTTAAATTAAATTTCGAGGATTGCTAGATGGTTCGAAGAATTTATTTCACGTTTCTTGAAGTTCCTTTATGTAATTTTTATTTATACATTTATTTATTTATTTATTTATTTATTTATTTAGTTCCTTGAACGATGATTACGGTTATCTGTTATCGAATTCTCGTATTTTAGGTGACCAGGGAAGAGATCTTGTTATAGAAAGAGCGGAAGAAAAGTAATGGTGGAAGAAAATAGACGAAAATTGAAGGCGGAAGAACAAATGACGGGTACTCTATTCTATAATACAATGTAACACCCTGTTATTTGTTCCTAATTTCTTTTTCTTCCAGTTCTCTAAACACTTCCTTCCTTCTCTTTTCACAATGAAATCATTTTCTGGCAATTGTATTTGTACCGATGATAAGTTGGCAGAAAAATTCTTTCCATGGGAGTGGTAAGAATATATAGTTAATTTTTTCTAAAAATTTGGTTGAATGGAAGTTGAAAGGAGATAGAGGATGAAGGATGTGAAAAGTGATCTTGAATATAGTTGATTGACTTTTTATAGGCTATAGTGCAGGAGTTCTTCTAATTAAGACTTGTTACGAGGGCAACTTGATTGGTTTGAAGTACAAGGCTTACTTAAAGTGTTATTTTGCAGTTTAAGGACGATGAAGCGATATATGTAGGTTTTAATTAAAGAAATTGTTTAGAATTGTAACATCAATTTGTATACAGAAAATATATATTTGCTAGAAAAGATTCCAATTTCTATAAAAATATAGATTAAACGATATTTTGATTTAGAAGTTTAGAAAGAACATATTTATATGTATTTTGAAAGCTTGTTTTATGTTTATGTTTCTCCTGCTGTATTTTATTACTACATAAAAAGTATGATAAATCTATTTTTATTGACTTTACGATTTTCATATTTTTTCATGGCTCAGAGGGAAGACTTTACTTTATACAATATTTAAAGAGAGGGAAAATTCTTTTTAAAACTCAAAGATGTAACATCAACAAAAAATAATTAATAAATTTGTAAAATTTCATAAAGATCAAGGATATATAATTAATATTTGAAATGCAGCAAATATATTTAAAAATATATGCACGTATATAACTCAAGAAAAAGACAATTTAAACAAAATAGATTTTTTCCTCTTCTAATCCTCAGGTATATCTTTTTACTAATAAATATTTTATTAAAAAAAAAAAATTAATTTTTAATTTTCAAATCAAAAAACAAAACTACGTGTAAAATAGAAATCAAAATCCCTCTAAATTGTTTAAAAGGTACACCTGTTTTTGCTATTTTCTTCATTTTCGCTCGAGCAATGGAATAAGAATGCGAAATGAAAATGGGAATAAGGAATGCAAGAATGAAATTTACCTGTATATCGGTGCGTCTGCTTCCTCCTTGTACCAAATAACTAGATGCAGCTTGTCCCCGGGGACTGGAGGTTCCACGTCGCATGGTAACTGAGCAATTCCACCTGCCACTGCCTCCGCATCTGTCATTGTCACTGTAATGACAAAGACGAGCCGAAAGTCAGGTACATCATATGACAAGAGGAGAGCGTGACTGGAGTTCGCGTCAAATCGTTTGACTAACTATCGTGTGGTAAGTTATCGATAAAACTTCGTGTCCAATCGAAATCGTTATCTTTGATTTTCCTAGGTAAATGATCTGAACAGTATCCGAATAGTAAGTGACGAGAATTTTTATTGATCACGATGATAAAGCTTCATTTTTGACGAGTATAATTTTTCTTTTATTTTTGATAAATTTACAACTAGTGATTATAAAAAAAAAATGATTTCATTTTGAAATTTGAAAGTTCATCTTCATATTGAAAAAAATTTAATCTTATATAAGAAGCAGAATAAAAAATTTGTGTCAGAATTCTAAGAAAAATTTTCGGATATCTCAATTAATATAATCTACTTTCCATTCATCATTATCCTGTTATTAAGTACTAAATTATTTTAAAACAATATAATCAAGCAACCGCTAATAATATATTACTCGGTAATTATCCCATTTGTCAAAACCTTTGGCGCCCCTTAATTGCCATCTTCAATCTTTTGAGATTGCACAATTAAAATGTATCTTCTAAAATTTCTTCTCCAAAGACCACCCAACTTATTATAAGAATCTAATCTATTATCTTATTCGTTTTGCATTCATAAATTTTAATTCTTTAAAATTTGCAAACAATTTTCTCTACGTTGTGTAAAATTACGGTGATATTAATTTTTATAATATAATACTAATTATTAAACATTATATATTGCGTGTAACTAATCTAGAAAATTAGACAGAATCATCTAAAGTTATTTTCAATTAAATACACCATGTTTCAAGAGAACTGTGCTGATAATTATATCCGAGTAAATGACTTCTAACATTAAACCAAAGTTCTAAACTCAACAACATGCATGCAGCCTGTATTCACGCTCGTGTCGTAAACATCTGCATTACACGAAATGAATAAATCTTTCATATTACCGAGTTACGTCGAATATTAATTTTCGTTATTCATTCGGGTAACCGCGTTGATTCACGTTAGCTAACGATATCGTGGCTCGTTACAGGATTGAATAAAAGAGGAATAGAAAAAGAGGTGGAAAAAAAAAAATGAAAAAGAAAGTGCAATTAGAGTCATTAATCAAACGTAATTGTAGCAATTAACCGGGGCACTCTGAAGTCTACCGGTCTCTTTATACTTTGTGTGGCATGTGTATAATTTTCCTTAATAAGACTACGGGCGAATAGAGGCTAAGTGTAACGTAATACGGTCAAGATACTTTGTTAATGACAATTAGACGTATTAATTTACATTTTTTATTCGTTTTATCTCTTTTATCATTTGCATAAACATTGCCAAGAAAGAATTCTAGCACGTGGAAACATTATTGGCCATTTTATAATAACGTTTCAGTAATGTAGTTTTAATAAAAAAAAATGATAATACTTATTTGATATTAATTTATAAATTTTAAAAAATGAATAATTAACAAGAAATTTTTAATTAATTAATTCCATTTGTCAAAACCTTTTAACAAAAATTTTTTTTACAAATGATACTACTAATTACAGAGTTTTATCATTTTAAATAATATGTATCAATTTTTATTTGCTTCAATTTTAATCATCCTTAATTATTCATCGCTTTATTTTATCTTATTTGTCTATACAAGTAACCGAGTGAAAATATATTTGCTCCGAAAATATTATTCGAATTAAATAAAAAAAAAAAAAAAATTACTGAAAAAAACTTCATTACGTTTTACAAATCAGTCATTTAATGAAAACGTATGAACGTAATTTTTCTGTCATTTCAAAAACTTCAATTAACTTTTATAATGGTTATTTTGAACGGTGTACTTTCTAAATATTAAAAAAACACGAGAATTGTACCGTGCAACTATTTACAATAATTTGACGCTCCTATAGTGAGACTAATATTTCTCTCTCTCTCTTTTTTTTGTCCATCGAGGGAAAAAACGAAACGTATCCAAAACACGATAACAAATTCGATATCGTGTATCCATCGGCTGAATATTGAAACGTGTCAATGGCATGTCAAATACTACCAAATTGACTATTTATGAGACCAAAGGGTGGAAATTTCGTTTCCTGGTTTTTTTCATCGGAAATTGTATTGCCTTTTCCACTATCATGACCGAAACTCGTGGGAAAAATGTATATGAGTGAATATTCGATTTGAGAAGATAGTGAATTTAGTGAATAGTGAATTAATATCATGGACAAATGTATCGGAATAGGAAATAACGTTTCATTTATAAATAGAAAGTAACGTTAGAAATATCTATCAACTCGCATCATTTGGTATTTGATATTTGTAAAGGAATTTTATGCTGTTAGAAATATTTTATTCGTTCATATCTTTTAGAATTATTTGTATAAATTAAACAAAAATTTATATATACATATAATGTTCGAAATTTGCTATTTCTTTGAGAGAAGATAATACCATTTCAAGATTTCGATTATTTTTACTGCGGTTATCTATTTTAAATTCCTATCTCTGACAGGGCGGTATTCTCAGACGATACAGCCGATTTGTCACGGAACGCCGACAATGACGGATTTCAGGTCAGCGATAGACGAGAATGACCGATTAATCGATGGCTATTATGCGCAATTAATTACCTGATAGAACGTTTCTCTACTTATCATGCAGACAAGAACGAAAGACGTGAATGTAACGCGTTTGAAATATGATGTTAAGCGAATTATCACCTGTGCCACTTTTGTGTCTGACATTTTTTCCAAAGACAATTTTCTATATTTTATCGTAGTCGTTTTTTTTATTATAAATTTATTTGATACGTATCATTAATCATTAATCATGTTACATGAACGTTACATATTGCAGTAACACATTGCAGAAGTTATATGAATATTTTAATAAAGAAAATTGAAATTTAATTAAATTATATCGTTAAAATTTCTTGATAAAAATATTTAAATAGAATTTGATATATCATGCTGATCAATAATATTATCGAGTGGCAAGGTACAATTTTGTTGAATCGCAAGAAGGGTAAAATCTTTTTAAAGAAGATTTTCGAAGCCATTGTGCAACTAGATTGGAGTGCGTCTCGTAAAAGTTTCAGTACGTCCTCTTGATCGACTGTTCAGATAGTATTGGAATTCTAATATCCGATCAATAAAATGAAAACTAAGTGTCTTCTTTCTTCTGTATCGATTCACTATGTACACAACAAAGTGTTATAAATACATATATTCTTCATAAATTAAATCTTCTATAATTTATAAATAATTCGCATTTGATGACTGTTATTTTTGTTATAAACTTTTCAATTTGTATTATAACATCCGTATTGTATATCGAAATACATTATTATTCGCAGCAATTGTTCAATATGATTATTATTTTACCAAGAAAAATTGAAATTTATCAATTAAAAATTAAAAATAATCTTTTATTCTATTGAAGAATTACAATTGATATTATTCTTTTTGTACTACGTGTTCAAACGTTATTTCTATAAATAATATATCTATAATAAATATTTAATAAATATTAATAAAAAAAATTCAAAATAATGGACAATATCCTTTTGCCTTTTCAAAAATACAAATCACTGATCACTTTTACTACCACAAACAAATATTTTAACTCGAAACATTATTAATTAACTACCACAAACAATATATTTACAGCGGGCAATTGAAACTTACCAAGCAAAAAAAATAATTGAAATTTTTAAACAATATCTCTTTACCGAAACAATGCTGAAACAATGGTCATTTTTATCACCGCCTCTCGATTCACATTAACAGCCTCGTGTTACGCGTGAAAACATAAACGATTCGCGGTCCAACCGTGCAGGATCGATAATTTGCACGCATAACGGATGGCCAGTAGTCAACAACGGTTCGCAACGTTAATTAAAACGCAACTGGGTGGCTGTCAAGAATATTCAGCCGCTCGTTGAGTCGTTAACTCGCTTAAGTGCGTTCCTTCGCTTATGAATATGCAAACGTGTTTTAATGCGCCGGCTATTTGTTCACGTGGCCCGCAAACGTTAAAACGCACCAAGTTTCCTGCGCCACCATTTCCTACCTGTGTTAATAATACGTGTGGGAATCGATCCGAGGTGTACGTGCTCATTGGGCACGGTGCGTCTATGCGATTGTCGATCGCAGGAATCTGGAACGAACGATCCTAATAGAGGACAGGGTGCGACCGAGCGAAACTACCCCTCCTCTTGGATATATTCCTCTTGGACACAGTGATAATGATGTTATAGGGTTGATTGAATCTTTTACGGGGCTGTGAGTTATTGATTATCGATCGATTTTTGAAAATATATATCCTTATTTTACTTTGCTTTCTAAATTTTATTCAAATTTATCATTTTCTCGGCTCTTGTTGGAATAATTGTGAATTTGTTCGTTCACTGAAAAAGATATATTCTATTGTTGGTTTGTTAAGTTCTTTTTATTTATGTTATTTTATAATTCATGTTTGTATAAGTAATAAGAATTATTCTTAATTCTCCTTTTGTAAATTGAATTTTTGAAAATTATTCAAAAGTACGTATAAAGATTAACATTCGTCTGTTTTAAAATGTTGTAAATGAACGTTTCATTTTCGAAGTATCAGCAAGAATTAATTTAAACTTTTGAACAAATTCACGATTTCAAAAAGATCCGTGTTTCAAAAAAAAAAAAAACATAGTATTTAATCGCTTATTTTTAGAAAAACGCGGCTGGACAAAGGTTGCGAACAAAAGGACACGATAAAAATCGGCCGCGACCCCAAAAAACCCTGCCTCGAATCGAAAATAATGAAACGTACAAAACCGGCCATTCGAAAATTCTGTTTCCACGATCAAAACCGTGCTCGTGTAAGTGAAATAGAAGCTCTCACAAATATATCCAACACACCCTGTGAAACGATGATAAAATCGATGAAACGCGATAATTCTCGCGAAGGGCGTAAAATTTGTCGTTGACAGCGGGATGAGACGAAGAAAGGATGATTAATCGATGGCTCTCTTGTATTAATTATTGTTCTTCGGTATATATATATATATTCTCGATTCAGAGAATATTGAAAATGGCAACGGGCCCAAACTTACGAACCATTTAACATTTCGGATGAAAACCGGTAGTGTACACGTATCCAAAGGGAGGTTCTCGACCCGGCGACAAATGTTTTCGAGGGGTTGTCGAGGAATCGAGGCCGGGGATGACCGCACCGTTTTATGCCACGATGGTGATTTTAATTTACTCGACGAGATAGTGAAAAATTGCTTCGAATCCTGCTGCATTACGCTTCGAATGGGAACAAAGGGAACAATGTTCGATTGTTACGCTGGTATAAAGAGTGGAAAATACGGGAGGAGGTGTTTGAAGGAAGCTACGGTTTATATTATCGCTCTCGCGACGGGTGGCCGGTTTTTGACCCATGGATCTGGTTTATTGTTCATGCGTGTCGTGTACATTATGCCGTGTGAAATTAATTTATTACATGTATTATACCGACGTTTTGAATTAACCCTTGAGAAAGATAAGATAAAGGAACGCGAGATATAATATAATTTTAAGAAAAATTGTATGTATAATGAAGAAGATAAGAATTCGAGATTAATTTTTATGTTTCATTTTATGTTTCTTTTGTTTTAGAATGTCGGAACAATTTTCCATTTTCTTTACAAAAATATACGTATAATGCAATATCGCAACGTGGAATTCAATTTCATTCGAAATTTTACATCGTTCACGATATCTGTAATTACTTTTAATCTGCTCGGTATCGCAATTTCCTGCGAAATTCCGTACCTTCGAAAATAAACATCGTATTATTTCTTTCAATGAACACACACGCGCGCGCGAAACATTGAATGGTACGTCGTTTCGTTTTGGGATATCACCGAGGTCCGGCATTGTATCCACTTACAATTCCTAGGGGGGAGGTTTTACGCGATTCGCATCAGGGAGAATCGATAACTGGGAAAATCCGATCCTTTCGCGATGATTTTAACGCACAATGAACGAAACGGTTTAAAAGGACGTAGACTGATCAAACATTAATTGTCGACGCGAGGTAATCGTGTTTGTTAATGCAGTAATCGGCATGTAGGCGATACTATCGATTAAATCACCGACCCAGTATGAAAATCGATTACATTGTTGATCCGCACAAGTACCTATTAATGCCTGGTTTTCTCGAATTGTCGATAACGTTGAAAATCGTGCATGTTTCAATTACACGCCGTATGCACATATATACGTATACGTATGTACGTATGATATACGTATACATCTTCTTTTCGATCGGTAAATAATCCTGATATTAATAATTACGATACAGCAGCATGCATTTCTTATTATTTTTATTTTCATTTTTTTCCATAAATATCGTCTCGTATTAATATTGTATCATCTACAGTGAATATACAAAAATTATTTATTATAATATTGTAATATTATATTTTATATCATTTAGTAATATTTCTAGACTATAGTGATATTTCTTAGACAGTAACAACGTCTCCCTGTATTATCGACTATGAAAATTAGTTTCATAGAGGGACACACTATATAGGTTCAGTTCATCATGGCGGCGTGTGACGATTTGAAGTGACTCTTTTCTCATTTTTATATTTCATATTAATAAGGTATTTTGTTCAATAAATATTTGTACAATTGAGTGAAATATGTGTGATGTGATTCTTAACAATTTCATGTGATTGAAAACTTGATATCAATGCGATGTAAAGTGAAATGTAGAATGTAAATTCATTCGCTTCGTTTCAAGGTAAGAGTATAGGCAAATATTTTTTTATGATCATTATATTTTTATTCCATTTTATATTGAATATATTGTCTTGAAATTGCATTCCGAAATAATCCATTCGCTGATTTTTGAAATATCCGTTTGATGTATGATATGATAATTATTAATTTGCTTTAGTTTTGTATGTCATATGCATATACATGTATATGTCACTCACCACATCCATACATACATATACACACACACATACACACACACATATATATATATGCGTTGTTACATTACAATTTATATAATTAATCAATTAAATCACATTTACATAATATATATTTCACATTTTCGATTTGAATTGGTTTTTATGATGAAATTAGTATTGAATGTAAAAAGTAAGTGAATTATCTTTTATTAATATCTTTATTCTATCGTGATAACTTCGATATATATATATATATAATGAATAATCGATAAAAAATAATTGATACTCTCCAAGAGTATTATTCGTATATATTTCAATTAAACAAACCAATAAAATACATTTCAAAAAATTCGATACGTTACAAAAATAAATTCCATTTACTTTTTGAACATATAAAAATATATTAACAGAATTCTGTTAAACTTTATAACAAACTTCACCTGGAAGAATTATAAAATAACAATTTATACTGCAAATTATATACTATGAAACGTAACAAAAATCCTCGACAAAAATTTAAAATTGTACCCTCTGATTTCACCGAGATAAATATATGGGATTGAATATCAGTTTCAAAGATGTCAAAATTAATAAAATCATGCCGCGAAAATCACAACCAGAAAACCATTTTAAATGGAACTTTTGTTTTTTTTCTTTTTTAATCTTTCCTTTTTTTTTTATTTATATTCCAATCCATCACACATGCCATGCGTTAGATTCGAATATATGATTGACAAATTTTCCTTTCTCCAATCTTTTTTTCTCTTTATATTATTATTATATTTCCACGTTTCGTTATTCTTCCCTCCGTTTTTGTTTCCAATTTAAAGGATTGGTCTGACAGCGTTGCGCGATTAACTTTTTCGTTCTCGAGGAGAATAGAAGTGGAATGGAGTGAAACGAATCGAAAAGTTAGAACCTAACCACAATCGGTGAAAAAGATCGTTTCTCGAGTGGTCCCGTGTAATAAAAATAGTACAATTAACAGAGAAATGGGGTCACGCCGCGTTATATATTCCATGTATTTAAACGTTTCGTAATACGACCGAGTGTTTAAAGTGTAAAAATTGGAAGGTCGAGGAATTGAAAACCGAGGGTTGGAAAAAGTTTTAGAAAGTTACGTTTGCAGTTTATTTCAGTAACGTTTAATGTTAATTCAATGTAGCTTTCTTGTTATTTTGTCGTAGCGACGTAACTTCGGTTTAATTAGTTCTTTCTTATGAATTTTTTAAAGGAAATCGTACAATTTAATTTAAAAAAAAAAAATATGTGCTGAACTTCACGAACCTGTTTTTTTTTATCGAAGTACTTGGGCGATATTAACAGAAATTTTTATTCGATAGAAATTTTAGTAATAGCGTCACGTAAATTTATTATACATTTCTCTTTTCTTTCAAGTATTTTAGAAAAGAAATCTTTTTCATTCCAATGAACATTTTAATTTAATATTTTCCCTTCTACAATTTCATTTATTCTGCGATTTAACATATTCAATACTAATCTGATATATAGGATTGAAACAAGAAGGCTCGCGTTTCTTTTTTCTCAAATATCTTTTTTATCGTGTGTCGAACACGTTCTCTGTTTTAAAATTCCTATTCTACGAATGTTAAACGAACGTAAAATGAATACACGATAAAATGAAAACAAGAGAAATTACGCGTGCAATAAGGATCGAGAAAAAGGAAAAACGATCATAAATAGAGTCGCAGAAAGGGAACAGAGCCTCACAAAATAAGCTCAGAACCCATTCAAATCCAACAACACAAGAAACGCAAACGAAACAAGAGAGAAATGTATCGAACCTAAGAGGCAAGAAATATGTACCAATCTATCAGGGAAGCAAAAAATTGGAACGCGACCAAGAATTAGCAAGAACAGAACAGACGAGAAAGCGGAAGAAAATTCGTGGGAAGAAAGGGTAAAAAGGGAAAACGAGAGGAATGAATGGTGCACAGGAGAAACGGGGAAGGTAGGATTTTTTTTATGAAAAGCAAGGATTAGATTTACCAAACAGGGTCAGAGGTACGCGTAAGGAATGAAAGGAGAGCGAAATGGAAGTGGGCAGTAAAATTCACTTAGCGCATCGGCCGGATGAAAAGAAAACTAAATGAAAATGGTTGTTTGCGGTGGTAAAAGCGGCTGAAAGTTGCCGCAAACAATGGCGGAGGAACATTTAAAACGAGCCTCCGCGGAGGAGATCGGGCAGGTGGCCGGGATAAAGGTGCCTCGATTTTCCACAGACGACCGTTTTTTCGCGAATCCGCGAAAAAAAGAAACCACCAGTGCCCGATGTTCGACTGCAAAAGCGGACGAAAGAAAGAAGAAGCAAGAGAGAGAGAAAGAGAGAGAGAGGGAGGGAGGGAATAATAGAGGAAGAGAAAGGGTTGAACGGATTCACGAGGCGAGGTTATTGAAAACCAGTCGTTTATTCTTCCTGTAGTGACTGTGGAAAGTACGTTACACGATCTTTTCTAAATATCCCCTGGTATTTCGGAGAATTTTTGGTCAAAGAACGGTGGTCGGTCGAGGACAATAGAGGCTTCGAAAATTGATAGTCTTTTTTAATTTCCCGTTGAATATCGATGCGGAGAATCGGTTGGCTCGAGTTTAATAGGATAACAGTTTAGTAAACGTGATCATAGTAGCTAATTATCTCAATCCAACACAGAAAACAAATAAAAATTCAGTAAGATAGATTCGTAGAAGAAGAAGAAAAAGTAAATCTTGATCTTTAATTAACTTGATATCTTCTTTTTTAGAGATTCATAACAACAAATAGCTTCTTCAATCAGTATTATCCACAATTTATCATATATATATATTTGCAATTGACAATACAATCAAATTACTCGAAGCTGCAATATCTTTGATATTTTATACATTTCAACTCGCATAAATTGAGTATCGTACACGGCGATACCATATGCCTAGCGCAGCCGCAAGCCACGTCTTAATTCACGTCGACTAATTATGTCATGTTTGCCTCCACAGTGCGTGGATGTAACCAACCGACCCGTCCATTAGCCGCTCGTCTGGAATTGAAATCACGCGGTTCGCTGTATTTATGACAACATAACTAATACTTGATGCACCTGTGCACCGTGCATCCCGCTCTATCAACGATCCAACGTCGATCGATCGACAACGCGCCCTCCATCGTGAAAATTTTATGCAAACCCTCGTCGAGATCTAGACTCTAGAAAGCTTAATGCCTTCGGTTCCCGAGGTTGCAGCGGAGGTCGTAAAGTGCTGCTTCTTACTAATTTGCAGAGTCAATAAGCGTGGAGAGGCGCGCCTCCGCGAATATTTGCGATCGGTTACAATTTGCCGAGGATTTTATGGAGGAAGGGACGGAGTGGAGTGGAAACGAATGGAAAAATGAAAGGTGAATTTCGAAGATGGCGAGATTGGTACGATGCTTTACGATGATGGGGGCAGGTGCTTTAAGTCTTGAAAGCGTTTTGATTGCGTTGTTACGAATCACGGGACTCCTCGCGTTTTATGCTTGTCCTTTGAGGCGTATTGCCTTCTGACGCGATTTTGTGATCTAGGCTTTTCGTGAATAACACGAACGAGAGTTAGTACGTGGATTTAAGCGGTTTGGTCTCGAGTATCTTTCGAGATAGAATTTGCTTGCTTTTTCAATCGGATATTGTTTCATCTTCGGATGAAGAGTCTTTGATGAATCAGATGGGGTGGTGTTGGTCATCATTTTTCTTCAAGGAATAATATCGAATCGATGTAAATTTTTCCAATCTCTTAGTAATGAAAATTTTTATGGGATAAATTGTATATCTTCTTCGGATTATAATTATAGAGAAGTTTAAACTCGAGCATATTATGTTAGTCTCTAAGAAATTTAGCTCCCCTAATAACAAATTCAAATATTTAATTTATTTGACAAGTAATTGACCAATTATCGTGACTAAATCAATTCAAAGAAGATACAATTTTCAATCAAGAAACACGAACAATCAATTCACTCGGTACAAAAGTAACAAAAATCCTGTCCTCATTAATTAATTCCACCTTATCTCGTTTCAGACTTAGCCACCCAACGTTTTTCTCCAACCAACCCTCCTCCCCTCTCCCTCGAACTCTTCACAAATCCCTTGTTATTAACACCGCATCCCGTCGCGCATGAAAAAAAGAAACGCAGAAACCTCGTGGCGAATCGCGACGATCCCTGAAAACCGGTCTCGTCTCAAATTTAATAACCAAACGTGGTCGCACCACGAGGGAGAGAGGGAAGTGGTGGCAGAGGCGAACAAAAGGAGAAACGCTCGAAAGCGGGAAAAGAGAAAAAAGAGGGTGAGATGGGAGAAGTTGGAGAGGCGCTTCCAACTCGAGGATGACTCGAAAACTTTATCACCGACAGGATGAGGGTGAGAAAGAGGGGAAACGGAGAGGAAGGCAGGCAGCCATACATTAATTACTCGGATGTTATATGCATGCTGATGGGATACATATGTATGAGCACTTGTAAGTAAAGTCGTGTGCACCGCGTACGCACGTCGCCCAGGGCTCAGGATATACCCTCGGGAGGGACGGTTCCGCCATCGAGATTTCAACGTTTCTGTTGCGGCTCGGTCCGTTTAGACAGGCGAAGAACTGGAAGGATATTTGGGTGATCTCTCCGCGATCCTTTATTCCGTGGATGGCGGGGACCCGCAGGGGAAACGCGCGAAATTTGAAAGGGTGGATAGGAGATGGTGGGTCTTGAGGGTGGATCGATTCTTAAGGAAGCTCTGATCGTACGATTGTGAAAGTGCAGAGTGCTGAATATTGAAAGGAATATCATATGAAGGAATCGAAGAGATATGGTTTACAGGTGGAATTTAATATTTCTGCGCGCGAAATTTGAAAAATCGAAAGATAGAATAATCATGCGCGAGAAAAATGAAGTTGTACAAGAAGGATATAATTATATTCAAATACTCAAAAATAAAAGGAAAAATTTTGAACGAACGATATCGAACAACATTGTAAGGTAAAATTTCAATATAATACAATAAAAAGTAATAAACGTCAACTCTCAACACGCGAGGAAGCAATGTTATACACGAAGCCCGATACATTCGTAGCAATATAAAAAGATTAACGTCACCCATTGTTTGCCAGGATCCATTTAACAAGGATTTTGCATCGAGATTTAACGCCTTTCTTTTTTTTTCTTTTCCTCTCTCACGGAGGAAGCACTGTACAAGCACAGTCATAAGGTAAACTGAATAACGCGCGTTTATCGCGAGAATCGAAAGTAATACGTGTTCATGACCAGTCGTTGAGCCGGTTCCTTTCTTCGTTGGATCGCCCCATTCGATATCCACGCTCGATCGAACGGTTTGTAATCGCAGCTGTGACATTTCAGTTAATCCCGTTCGAATAATGTCGAACAAAAGCGTTCGTGCATCGGTTAATTTATGGTTCAAAGAGTTATTCGCGCGAAAACACCCAGTTTGGATGCGACTATTGCGGAAATAAAACTTGTTTCGAATTCGAATTTGAGAAAAAGGAAATTCAACAAAGGAGTGGCTCTTATATGTATAATTGATCTGAAATTGTTTGAAAATTAATTCGTTATACATGTATATTTTTCATATATTATAAATTATTTATTTAAAGAAGTTCCTCACTAAACAAGATCGTTAAAAATCGCAAAACGAAGGATTACACTCGAAGAATACAAGATTGTTCTCTCGAATTTCCCTTGAAAAATTCAATTTCACATCAAAAAAAAAATATATATTCTAATAAAAAACCAATAGAGTCGAAAAGTGAATAAAATAAATATCAAAACCGTAAACAACTCGTCAATATCATATAGGAGTTATGATATCGAAAGAAGCTCTCGTTGAGAATATAAAGTGATTTTTCCCCTCGATTTTCCATGAAATCATGCCGTACTCGCGATTTTCCGCCCAGCAACTACTTATTTTATCCTCGAAACGACGGAAGGAATAGAAACACGAGTGACGTACCGTTGAAATATTATCATCGTAAAAGCGACAGGGAGCTGCACTGTGTCGCTTTTGAATAATCCTCGAATGTCTTGTGCGTCGACGTTGAAGACAAGCCGCGGTTCAGGAGCATAAAGCGTCACTCACTCTCCCTATATCCATTTCATTTTTATCCAACACCGGTTTCCCTTTAAAACGCCTCGCCACCCGTTACTTCACATTATTAATTACCTGTCCGATTCGCGTTATATCTACGTTCGATGCTTGCACAAGGAATAGTTGTATACCATCCCGCGAATAATTCTTGGAATATTGGATTTCTTTTTTATTTTCTTTTTTTTTTTCCTTTAGAATATTTTTAACGATTGAGAATATTAATGATGGATTGATTTAGGAATGAAACGGAATAATGTATATTTTAAGTATATTTTTGTGATTTAAGTTGAAACGTTAATGCGTTTTCAGCTTTGAACGTAATACAAGCTTTTGGAATATATATAGATATAAGTGGCAATTGAAAATATTGTGAAAAATGTCAGGCTGATTCAATTCTGAATCTGGTATACCTTTTTGGGATACACACGTGTATACGGGAATTGAAAATATTAATTAAAATATAAGCTGTTTAATAAATCGGTTTAAAATTTCATGAAATGTGAATATTTAATAACAGGTATGAATAAAAATATTATATTATTTTAATTGAAGTATATAATATGAATAAGCTGTTTTTAAATATCTACATTATCAAAAAGAGTTATAAAAAAAAGGAAAAAAAAACAAATCAACTCAATCTAAAAACACGAATTCACTAGAAATTCATAGAAATTATACCCTTTATTATTTACATCTCTACATCAAAGAAATCTGATCTCGAAATTCCTCATCATGCATCATTGAATTGAAAAAAGGAACTAAAATAGAAAAATTCAAAGAAAACCGGGCAAGAAAAACATCGTGCATCGCTCAAAGAGCGTATCTTTCTCCCATAATTTTACATTGGAGGCATGATATCACGCCGTTTTAATCTACGGATGACGTCTGGTTGCACCCATAGTCTTCTACACTTTGTACCCGATAGACGACATGTCGTGGATTAAAACCATCCCTTTTTCCCTCGCTAAGGGAGTCTCGCGTATTTTCACCCATTAATTACGCGCCGTTGCCCCTTCAGTCGAATATTACTCCATAATATTTGCACATGATTAATAATTATTCGTGTCACAAATAAGCTTTAGCTCTAATTAAAAAAAGTATCGATTAGAAATAACGTATTCAAACGAGTTTGGTTTTTTAACGATTTAAATGAAATACGTGGTATTATCTTTTGACTTATGACGACTTTAATCTTCGATGAATACATTATTGTTTATAAATGGGATGATATGAACGGTTTTCCATTTTTATCCGGCTATTCTTTCGAGTTCGATACAAGTATTATCATCAACCATTTTGGATTTTGCTGTATTTTTCGCCGCTGCTCAAAAATCAATATCTACCAGCAGCCACATCTCGATATTTGATGCGTCAAATCTGTTAAAAATTCACAATTTCGCTTTCAATCAGTGCTAAATGTCTCGTTAAGCTTTATATAAAAATCTTACAACAATAACCCGTAACGCTAGATTTTTATTTTTCACCCCAGAATTCCCCAAGCAGTTAAAGATTAGTTTCAAAAATTCGGGGGTGAGATAACATGATCCAACCTCTATCCATTTCCACGGGGAGGAGGAGCATACACGCGCAGAGCAACACCAAAGTTTCTCGATATTTGCATTCGTTTAATTATTTAAAGAACACAGTTCCCCGCCATATATAAATGGCCGCACTGTGTAATATGCAGTTGGAAGGAAAGAGGGGGCAGGGTTTCTGCAGTGTTGTTCTAGTATGCTCGCTTTATTTGCAAGGGGACAGCTTATCGCCTACTTTCGGAGTTTTCCTCGGACCCGCGCTCGGTTTAATTAAGTTGCCCGTTAGCGGATACTGTAATTCGCGGGGTTATTTATTTTCCAGCCTCCGACGCTCAACTTCCTCCGCTGGTAATGTCTCGCGGCCTCTTTCCCGAAATCTTTTATGCCGCCTCGGGTCGTTAGGGGATTGCTTGTTTAAACGACTTTGTCGTTTTTAAACGTCTCGTCTCTTCCTTCGATTATCCTTTTTTTTGGCGAGTTTTTATTTTATTGTTTGGTCTCGAGATTCTTTTTTTCTTTTTGTTTGAAGGGGATGGTATTGCGAATAATAATGTACGGTATAATAACGGTTGGAATTTGTTGATTTTGTTGAGGATTGAAAGATATAAATAGGGAGAAGTGATATGATTTTTTTTAAATCATTTGAATTGTTATAAGATTTATAAAAATATCTTTTGTATATTAGCACGAAAGAAATCGAAATTGTAAGCTTCTTTTACATATATTTAGTAGTATTGTTGTAGTCGTTTCTAAATTCAGCAAGCAGAATCTTCGAGAACAATAGCAGAGGAACCAAGTGACTCGGTGGAAACTCGTGTTTAGTTCGTAAAATTCAAGGAAAAGGGTTGGGAACAGTCGTAACATAATAATAATCATAATAATACTTGGAGAAGAATAGAAAAATTACACGATTTCAGCAATCCTCATATAATCTTATAAGAAAGGACAAATTAATATTTAATTACAATTTGTTAATTCCATCTTGTTTTATTTTCGCTTTCACTGATTATCCAGTCAATAATTAGCCAAATTCTTTTAAATTTTATTTTCTCGAAAACATAGTTTCTTTAAACGAAAAACTTTATTTTTACACGTGGAATCACCAATTGCAATTAGGCATCGATATCAATATTTCCTTCTACATCAAATACAATCACACAATTTCCACATTTATAATATCAATTCGTAGAAAAATTCACGGGAGATCGTTTCAGTATCCATCATCATCCTTCGGATTAAAATCCAGTGGCATGCATTAATTCACCTCGACGAGGAATAAGAGGAGGAGGAGGAGGAGAAGGACGACAGGGACAATTCCTCATTGCATCGGCGTGCGCGACACACCTGGGGTGATGCTGATGAATGGCTCGAATTAATGGCATATGGCACGCAGTATCGCGCAGAAAAATTTTTCGCAGAATAAACAGGCCGTGTCCTCTGTCTTTCATCTTCCCAGACGCCATATGCGTGGCTAGAATTCGCGAAAAAAGGGGAAAAAAAGGAGGAAAAAAAAAAAATAGAAGGGCGCTGAGGCGTCGTCGGTGACAACACGGGGGTTGGAACGGGCGATGGGAGATATTTGGAGGGAAGGAGAGGGAACGATCAGCGAAACAATCGGACGCCGGAGACAATGAGACTACTTTGTCCCGACTTTGTCGCTGCGAGGGTGACTATCAGCAGTTAACGCTCCGCTTTTCAACGCGTGGAGACGCGTGTACACGCTTGTACACTCCTGGCTCGTGGAATGAATTTCTTTTTTAATTCTATTTTTCTTTCCTCTCCTTTTCTTCTTCTTCTTTTTTTTTTTATTTATTTGTTTTATCGCTTCTTTCTTTTATGAGAGAAACATAGGGGTGTAATGATCGCGCCAGGATGCGTATTATTTATTATTTTTATCGTGGCTCGTTGACGGTGGCGATATTTTTGCCAGAGAGGTCCATTGACGGGGGCAGAATGGGTGGTTTATTCTCGAGGGAGCGTCTTGGAGAGGTGTGCGAAGCAATTTGTATGGTTTTTGTGCCAGGTTGGAATGATTGTGTTCCGTGTTCCGCTCGCGAGCTTGGTTATTTGTTTGAGTGGATGTTGATTGCTGGATATTCGTTTGATTCGTGATTAACGATCCATTCTCGAATGTATTAATGTCTTCGAGTTTTGTGCGGGGAATTGTTGAGTTGGGAATCGTTTTTTTTTTTTTTTTTAATCGAGAAGATTTTCGATACGATGTTATTGTTACATCGTTGGGGAATAATATCATTAACAAATCCAATAATTCTAATAACTCGAGATTAATGGAATAATTTTAAAATATAAGTTGAAATACACTTAGTATATAGCTTAGAGTTCGCTTATTCCCAAGATTCTACAGAAGCTATCTTTAGAAATTTGAACGGATTCAAGCGTATTAATACGAACTTCTACAAACTTCCATTTCGTTCTGATCTTAATACCACCCCTGACTTCTGAGGTAAACTAATTTTCTCTTTAGAACGTGCCGTGTAAGCTGGCACGAGGTTAAATAATGAATACGACAAAAATGAATGAAGTTTCTTCAAGTTAATTTTTTTCACGTTTTAATTTAATTAAACACAATTCTCGTGACTATATCAAATTTAAAAAGAAATGACAATCACGGTAGACGAACTAAAATTACTCCGAGAGATGAATTAAATAATTATATCTTCAAAAGTATTTTTAATAATGATACAATCTATAAAACAAGCAACATAAATAACAATTCCATTGTTCCTAGAAAGTTTATTTCGGATGAACACAGAACGTACCGAAACTAGGTCCATTATATCACAAACGTAATCGTCTTAACTGCATGTTCAGAAACACCTATAAATGGCTAATTTGTGTTCATTTGTATACATTTTCAACAATCTATATACACTTCGTATATATCTCGAGCATTTCCAAATTACTATTCGACCTCGTTCTCTCTGGAAATTCTAATTCTTGCTTCTAAGATGATCAATGTGATGATTTAAAAGTTACACGGTATCCAAAAAATTTATTGAAAAGGTATTTGTTAATATGTTAATAGAAAACACATTACTGATGTAAAAATATTAACGTATCACACGAAACAATTACTCCAAATTAAATTATAAAAACTTTATTATCACACAAAGACGAAAGAAGAATTCGATTTTTCAATCTCATTGAATCTAACCAAAACCTAATCCTCAAACCCTGCCCCATTAATATCAATCTTCGCAGAAAAGCTTCGTTTCTCTTACACCCTCGATCAACCACTTCCGGCGATGCCTTGGAAAATCTCTCTCACTCGGTTTTTCTCTACCTAAACAAAACAATCGTTCTATCTGTAATTGATAACGACATCGACGTGTCGTGATTGTCAGCTAAACAAAACCAATTTCATTTGCGCGTGAAACGGAAGTGGTTGAGCAGTATACGAAAGGGACTAGACGTTTTTCCCTGCCTTAAACAGATCGGAATTTCGAACAAAAATAAATCACTTGTGCAATTCATCACTTGAAATTTATTATTTCACCATCGAAAATTGCGAAATTTTATTAACTAGTGGTCTAATTTCTCTGCTTGAAGACCTTTCAATGAGAGGAGATTTGATTCATTTTAGAGAAATTATTTTAATTTTGTATTTTATATATACAAATAAAATTTAATTTTTCACACAGAATAAAAAAGAATAAAATATTCCACAAGAATCTTATTTTAAAATATTACAAAGTCTTTAGTAAATTATTTTTTTTTGTTGATCTATATTTAGATTACACCATACAATGTAGAATTTCTCTTAGATATATTATAACGATAACTTAAAAGCTTGTGTTACAAGATCTTGAATCGATAATCGCGTTTATTATCAGTAAAAACATTCTAGGTGTAAACATAACGTAACAAAAACTGAAAATACTGTGGTCGCAATTGAAAATTTAATTTCCTTGAGTGTGCAGGCTAATAAATAAGTTTACAACGTCTTCTTAGGAATTGAACTTGGCTTATTCGGGTGACGAATAATTTTTGAAATTAACGAGCTATGTTTTTTAGCTTGGAACGTTTAGAGGTTAGATAGAACCAGCATTGTCTTGGAATTTTGTCGTTTTAAAATTTTATATTAATTTTAATTGAACAACGAAGGAGAATACTTTAGTTACTATCGTTATTGCAAATCAATTAATCTCGTTATTTTCATTCGTTGAAAAAACGGATATTCACAGTATGTCAAGTAAATTAGACTAAGTAAGGGAGGAAAAATTGATGGAAGAAAAAAAAGGAATCGACTGTTCTCAAATAGTGAGGCATTTGCTAATGAATTTAAAGAGAACTCCTCTACGTCAATCTTCTGTTTTATCACGTTCCATTTCTATTTCATATTCCACTAACGTTTCTGGTCGTTTAGAACAGGATTAAAGGTTAATCCCAATTACACCGACACGAATAATATCCTTTATTTTCGTCGCTTGTTCATTCCTTTTCTCCACTGAAAATTTTTAATTGTACAGGGAATGTATCAAGGAAGATTGGCTGAAAATTTTGGACAAAAATCTCTACTTCTTAATGAAAAGCTCATTTTAACTTTTTATAATAAAAATATTATACGAATATAATTATATGCTGCGAAGAATCATCAAATTTTTGCACAATAATCATCCCTTCCATTAACAATCTTCAATATAAATCAACAACAAATCAAAACTTCTTCTTCAATTTAACATTACTTTATTTTACAATTACAAAAAAATCCATTTACATCAATTATATTAATTCTTCAGTAACGAACAACTATCCCAAATAGCGAATCCAGTCTTATTTCGTGGCCTAATTCGCCACCCCAAAATGGCTGAATCTTATGAAATTGGCCCAAACAGTACGCCCCAGTCTCGACTCGTGTTACACGCTCAGATACGGCTGCTCTGTGCACCCGTGTCTCCTATCTTGCGCTGCAAACCCACCTTAAAGCTCCGCATATGCATGCAGCTTCCGTAAATATGAATTCATTTCACCCTCACTGTATCGCGTATCTCGTCCCCCAACCCGTCTCTCTCCACCATCGTACGAGGTTTTCACGCCACTCTTCGTTGATTCCTCCTTCCAACCCCTTCTGTCTTCGTTTTCGTGCTCGTACCCACCGTTGTCATCGTGGGTTCTATCTCGATTCGCGCGTGCAACACTTCACTGGCGTGAGCTCCTCCCCTTCCTGCATTTTCATCTCTCCTCTCCCCGTGTTTGTCGACGAGATTTTTGTTCGATCCTTTGCGGAAGATGCTTTCCTCTTAAGAGAAAATATACGTATAATTTCGTATGTGTTGATATTGGTCCTGTGAAGATTGGTCGATATTGATTTTTTAGTTGGTAAGGTTAAATAAATTTTATTCCAGTTATTAAAACATTCGAATGGAATTCTCGATCTTAACTCAATTTAAATTTAAGTAACTCTTCTGAGCAATCTCTTAGATAAAACACATAGATAAATTGTTCAAAAAATTGTATTTTCTTATAGCATCTTTTTTAAATTTTCTCTAGAGTCTTGTAAAAATTTGCGCCTTGCCAAACTTATTAATTTTTAAGATTGTCATTTAATTTTTCTGCTTCGATCGTATCAATTTCATATTAGACAATGATTCCCTCTTTTAATCGTCGCATACGCATATTTAATTATGAGAGATTATTGGTAGATCGATACACAGGGCGTGTCAGGCTTGATGTTGACAATATCCAGGTAATATAATTGTAATATATCATCCTTTGAAGAGACTAGTTGTAATATCGATGAACGTTGGTATACTTCGTTATGGATATGGCTTGTACACGAGGACTTCAAATAGCGCCTATGAAGTAGTACACTAATAATTAGACTATTCTATATTCTCTCTCATATTCCTATTTTTTAATTATTATAATTTATGATCTGATACTTGAATTAATATTATGCGATATATAATGGTATGTATAGATAGAAAAATGAGTGAACGCGCAGTAAATAAAAAATTAAAAACATTTAGGTTTAATAAGTAAACAAATCGATAACAAAAACTAAAACGATGAATTAAAATATCGATAAAAGATAACTCGACAAATGGACAAAGGAATTCGCTTTAATAAACCTATAATTATCTACGATTTTAGCTGACTCGTATGTTAGCTTATGGAATATACGATTGAAACCCTGATTAACATACTACCGAATAATCAAACAGCGAATTAGCAATAAAGTCCGATGTAATTTAGCCATGAGCTAATATTGTTAAGTACATCTTTCCCCTTGATTGCAATCTCTCTCGTAAATTTTCACGATATTTAACGCGTTATTCCATGCAAATACATTACGGGATCGATGTTTTCCCCGCAATATAAAATACGCAGAATTTCGTATTATCGTTGAAATTTATTCAACAATTGATAAATCATCGTTAATTTTTATTTTTTTTTTTTTTTCGTTTGATAATTTTATTTTCATTCGACACGTAAAACAGCATTTTAATTTTATTAAATTTTATTTAATTTTTGAATCATATATATTTTTGTTTTTCTTCCCCAAATATTATAAGATTTATTTTTAGTCATAGGGGAGGGATCATTTATGATCACCAATAGATTTACCAACATTGAATTTATCGATGATCAATGATCGAATTTGAAATAAAATAAAATAAAAATTTTAAATAAAATTTAACATTATCTTGCGTAGATTAATGTTATCTTTTATATATTTTAATTAATATACGAAAACAAAAGAGATCGCTATAAAATTTAAAATAATTTTTTTAAATTTTATTTTCGAAATATCAGTATGAAATATTATTCTTTCAAGGGATTTGAAAAGACTGCGCTTTATAGGCGGACACCACTTTACGCGAAGAAAAGCTGATGTTATTTCGCAGTCACATGTTGTAGTTCAGCAGTTTGTTCCGTGAATTTATTCTTCTTAATATCATATATTAATCAAGTCGGAAGAAAATTACTTTTTTAACGAGTCTCGTGCTATTTAAAATGCTGAAATAATTACAAAATTCTTTCCCCGTTGTAAAACCAATCGTGTAATACGAATGTAATACGAGGTGCAAGATTTTTATATAAATTTATAGATTCGGAATATTATTAAATTCATGAGTGTACATGTAAAATATTATAATCCTGTTTTGTACAATTTTATTTAAAGGAGAATATTTTTAACATGTTATCTTTCCATGAAATTTTAGCAACAGTTTCAAGAATAATTTACATCGTAAATGTATATTGCGGTATTATTTTTTTTATTAATAATAATGCATGTGACGTAATATGAAATTAATGAAGAAAAAAAAACTAAAAATTAAAAATTTATATTACGTGTACTACTTAATATTTCAATATGCTACGATCATACAGGATATCATTATTTAATATTTAATCCAATGATTATATATAATAACTATTAATATATAATATTTAATACAATCATTACGCAGAGCAACTAATTATTATTTAATAATTAATTAGTATACTGCATATTTGAATTCATAAAATTGTAAAATGAAGCTTCGATTATAATTATATATATATACTCGATTTATCAAAATTTTATTTTAAGTCTTAAAATTATTCTTCTTTATTAAACTATCCTTGCGGTTTCATATTTTATTTTAAATATATTTAATATTATCTAAGTTACATTTTACAATCAAAAAGTTTCTTAAAATTAAAATATTCCAAAATTATTCCTCAAAGTATATAAAAATCGTTATGTAGCGAACTGAAACTATCCAGGGGGTTCTATTCGCGGAATTTTTCGTGATATAAAAAAAAAAATAATTTTTCCATCTCATTCAGAGCACGTGAATTTCAGTATTGGCTAAAAGTTTGTATCAAAAAAAAAGAGAGAAAAAATTTATCGGTCAATGAAACGAAAAAGATGAAATTATCTTTTTTTTTTTTTTTTTTTTTTAAGACATTCTTTCTTCGCGTTTAATTCTCAAACGTCTACTTCGTAGTCAACTCATCAAACTTTCAACTTTCAAAATTTTCTCACATCATCAACCATCTTCCTATCGACATAATTTTCATCACAAGCCATCGAATCTCCAAACAATAGCTCTTCCAATCACCGAACTTTAAATTCTACACGCTCCACTCTCCATCCAAGGTGAATTCCTCCATTTTCTCTCGATTGCACCCGTACAATACCGCAAAATGATTCCTCGCGGGATCCCATAGAACACCAGAAATGTCGAAATGTCTCTTTTATTCCTCGTCTCCCTCCAACGACCTACTATTCCAAAGTTCATGCTAATAAAGTTACAGCCACTAATAAAACCACGTGTACTCTCCTCGTGAAAAGTTCATCAAAGCGCGTATCGGAACGATTATATTGCAAACCATCGGTTCAAAATCAAATTTTTTGGCTTCGTCGTTCGATATTCCTGTGACGCATACGACGCATTTTTCACGTTTTTTATTGCATTTTCTTTATTTTTTGGATTTTTTTTTTTAACCGTTAGTAGAATCGCTATTTTCGTGTATCGTTTACTCGGGACGAAAAGAATTTCTCGTTAAGGTCGTTTAATTAATTTTGATTGTTTGGTTGGATTGTAGAAGAAATATAATCTCGTTGGGCAGTTTGTTTTGGGGAGTTGTCAGGAAATTTTTGTTTAATTTGTACTATTAAGTAACCAAGAATGTTTTGTCGTCTCTTTGTCGTGAGGGGGAAAAAAGATGCTGAAGAAATTTAGAAGGAATTTTTCGTTGAAATTTGCTCTATTTTTGTTTTGCTTAAATTTAATTGCACCAGTGATTTTTCATAGATTCGAAAAAGAGACTTGTCTTCATTATTTTGAAATACTAGAATACTTAGGAATTTTAAAATAATTTCTTTTTAATATCTATTAAATATTTCTATCATCTAAAGTTTCGAGTAAAGTATTTCGTGTTTTATTTGACAAAAATTAATAAACGAAACGTCAATAAATTCTTTTTACATAATTGAAAATTTCAACATTAACAAAACATCCATCAAAACTGTTAATTAATAACTTGTTGCCACATTTATTATTTATTTTTAAACGTACGTATATCCAAATCGATATTCGCCAATTTATTTGATCGAATATCCGAGATCGTCATAAGGCAACAGATTGTATTTATTCGATTCATTATTCATTTATCCCATTGTTTCCACAGTATCTAGATAATCGTTTTGAACGTATGAATAATTAGAAACAAAGGCAAAACACGACAAAGATAGAATCTTTCGTAAATTTATCGAGCGAATTATTCATTGAATAAAGGTTGAACGTTAAATTAATTGTTAAAGAGAAAAATCTATTGTTCAACCCTCTTAATTATTTTCATGATCCGTGGCAAAACGCGAGATGAATAAAATATGTTTTGTAAATTTTGACAAATAAATCATTTACTTCGATACAAAATTAAATACGTAACATTAGAATCAATTATTAATATCAGAATGTAATATTTAATAATAATTGATACAAAAATTTAAATTAATCTTTCATTAAGCGAATTTTATTTTATTGATCATTTCACGTTTAAAACGAATCAGAAGAAAAAGAAAATTATTCCCAATCAATCACAATTATTTCCATAGGATCCATAGTCTAACATTTCACGTTTGCTTATTCCGGCCGCGTGACCTCCTACTTCCTGTTTCTCGCATAGCTCGATACCTCGACCTATCGTTATTAATCGATCTATTGGCTTCTGTCTCCTGGATCATTCGGTCAATGATCCATTGATGCTCTCGACGTTGATCTATATCCTCTGTCTGTTTGATTCCTCCCTAACGAATCGTCGGAAACGCGAATACTTGATGAAGTTTCGACGTGAAGGGAACCGGATGAAAACGTTCCAGCGAGAATCCACGTGAGAATCCATATAATTATCTTGTTGACCCCGATACGATACGTCTCTAACATCTGCGAAGAGTGAGTTTGCGTGTAGATTTTGTTGTTTCGATGAGAGAACATTGATTAATATACTGATTAACTTGTTTTGAAATTGATAATTGAAATAATGGGAAATTTAGTCCCTTTTTACACGTAGATTATATTTTTTAAAAAATAAAAATAATATTTTGTTGAAATAATTGAATAACAGTTGTGTGAGAAAGTTAATCACATACTTATAGAAATATTAGAATTGGAACAAAAATAATAGCTATGGATATTCATTTATTTACAGTTTGAAATAAATTTTATTATTTAGTGGGTGGAAAACAAATTTAAATTTCATCTCTTCGATTACGTTATGTATGAATTTTATTAAATTTATCGATAAGTTATACACGTATAGAAATGATTGTCTTGAAGAGATTGTGTGAAGAGGATTAGTTTGCAGTTCTGATAAAATGTTTGGAAAGGTTAAAAGTATCGATTTAGCGGTTTCAGGAGTAGGAAAGTTTCCGAGATTGAGAATTCTGGACTCGAATTAGCCCTGAATTTTAAACATCGAAGAATGTTGATTCTGATAATATTTGACCAGAGAATATTGTGTTAATCACAAGACTATGATCAGTGTATCAATTTTTTCAAATTTTTTAAATTGATTTTCGAATCTCATTTTCGAATATAACGTTGTTTATTCAATCTAAAAGAGAATCAAAATAATCTTTATCAATATAAATCATCTTCATTTTTGTAATTGCATTATATCAACAAAAAGTAGAAACTTCTAATATGTATGTCAAAACATATATATATAGTATAGAATAATAGGAAAAAAGATGAAAACATTAAGCATCATCATTTTATGCTCCTCTATATAATACACTTTCATTAGAGTTCTCCCTTGATTTCCCTCATTAATTTAAAATGTATTCATGGTTCAAGGTCATTTATTCTCCAATATTCTTATAACGGTGAAAAAGATGAAGGAAGCTTGTAGATTAAGAAGACAAAAGGAATATGCTGTCCCAGAAAGAAGAAGCAGAAAACAGTGTATTGTCAAAAAAAGATAGATGAAGATTCTTCTTCTCGTAAAGAATAATAAAAAAGAAGTATGCCTATCTTTTTTGATATTAATTTATCGAATAATCCAATTTACTTTCTTCTCTCAAAGAATATACAAAGATTTTTTTTTATAAACGATTTCAATGTTTAAAAGCACAAAAATATCGTCGCATTGAACGTGTTAAGCGACCTGAAAATTCGAAGAATGCATCCCTCGAAACAAATTAATTTCCACGTTGGTAGACAACCCTTTTTTTTTCACCCTCCTCATGCAAGGCCGTCACACGCGTCGTACAAATTTCGAAGGCCATAGACACCCCCGCAAACGACGAAGGTGAAGATCAGAAGAGTCGCAGCGTTAACGAAGACGCGTTTGAAAGTGTCTGCGCGTCGCGTAGGGGGTTGAAAACGCACGGTTCGAAAGTAGAGGGTACGCGGCGACGGAATAAACGAGGATCCGCAGAACGAGTTTCGTTCGTCGTGCGAGCACTCGGGCCCACCCTCCACTCCTTTTCGCTCTCTTTCATTTGTCTCGCGTCGAGTGGCTGCCGACCTGATCCCAATTAAAGCGAACAGATAGACGAAGGGGGCTACTCGAAGGGGATGGAAGTGGTAGCGACCTTAAAACAGCGAGATCGTCGCGTTAGATCTGGATTCTTTTGAATTTACGCGGATGGAGCTTTTGGCGGGCGAAAATATCGTTGAAACAAGGGTGAAAATTAGAGTGAGGGGGAGATGGATGAGGTATTATATTTTAGAAGAATGTTTATGCAATTCTGTTTCTATGAATGGTAAATTTTTTTTTTTAAATCAGATAATAAATAAGTTTTTCGAATCTAATTGTCTCTGAATTATACAAGGGATTACTTTTTAGGTTTGGACTGGTACTTTTAGGATTGATATTTTATTTTGGATCCTTGAAATAAAATGTGATTTTTATTAGGAAAATATTATTGGAATGATAACTAGAACATGTTTGTTTTAAAACAAAATTATAAGATATTATATTAACATGAAAAATCTTATTAAATCTTATTATTTATTTCAATATTTATATATTATAAAAGATTTCGATGTAAGTATCTGTCATAAGTTCTGGATAAAAACATATCCTATATTATTTGAAAAATCAATTTTGCCTTTTATTTAGTCATGATTTCCGCGATCTTTGAATTTTTCTTTTAGTAGATTCTTCGGAACGAATAACGAATGATTCTCGAACGATTCTCGAAAGAATCCACCCGATAAATTCTTTTTAAAGAAAATATCCTGCTTCCTTCGCATAAATTCTCAAAGACACAAAGGGTCTTCGCAGACATATATTTCTATTCAAAGATTAAAACATTTAATGCTCGAATAGTTTCAATCAGCTATGTTTCTTTTAGGAAAAAAAAAATTTTGACAGAAAAAAATGTATAATAAAATAGAGAACTATTTATATCTAAATTTGTTTAGTTCCTCAAAATGACAACTTTTTATAAAATCGATATTATATTCATAATTTTTCCACGGAATAAGAATAATTACATTACCGAATAAAAATCTGTTTTCTTGTATTTTCTTTTCTTTCTTTCTTTCTTTTTTTTTTTCTTTTCCAGTATGAAACTTTGATTATCCAACAAGGAACAAACTGAAAATGAGAAAAAGTGAGGAGAGAACTATGCTAATTTATTCTACCTTTTTTTTTATCCTCTTTCATCTCTTGCATTAGAATTCTTCCCTGCGAATATCACATGAAATTTCGAATTGGAAGGATGAAATGTTACCGGTATCCGCGGTGAAATTTGTTCGACGAACTTTTGGTCGCGTTTTCACCTTTCTTCCCCGTTTGCGGCTTTCATCTTTGACCGCACATATTTTCCAGGGAACGGGCGCACCACTGACGTTCTGGTTTAAACGTGGCATACGTTTCTGAGTAATTGTGCCAACTTCGGCCATTAGGTCTTGTAATTAGTCCCTCCTCCCTCCATGTTCGTTACAGGGTTACGTACGGATTAATTCGAATCGTTACCAGTGTGCACGGTACGAAGACACTTTTGTGAATAAAATTCACAAGAACAATGAGAAAAATACTTTTTATTCTTAATTTTTTTAAGGGTTTTTTTCTTTTCTTTTCTTTTTCTTTTTAAGGATATCAAGCCTGTAAAAAAATTGAAGATTTTGGGAAAGAATGTTAATTTGTTTCATTATTATGACCATAAGTAACGAAACTTTGATATAAATTCATTTGATGCGTTACGTACAGCTTTAATGCCTACGTAAATATTGATTGTTTTTAAGTGATCGTATAAAAAAGAAATACATCTCACTGATTTTAATTTTGATATTTAATGTGAAGATTTAAAATTGTGAAATTAATCATGGCATTAAATTATATTAAATTCATAGAAATCAGTGAACAATATTTCCTTTATTCAAAGTAATTTTAATATTATTTTTCAATGAAGTGTATTGTTTTTTTACCTTCTTTTTTATTCAAAGTATTATTTTATTTAAAACCTTTCTTTTCTCTCGATGATAAATCAATAAAAATTACAATGTATAATTTTAAAAATTGCACAGACTTCGTTCTTTATAAGAAAAAAAAAAAAAATTCAAATTTAGCTCAATTTCGAAGTTTCTTTTACTTGTTAATTCTAAGCTAATAAAGCTTGAAAAATTAAACTTAAGCTGAAAATCCAAGTTTTCTCGAATCGTGGAACTACGGTTCCACGTAAGAATCGAGTCGGTGAACTTAAAACGAACTTAAATTGTCGAATCCCAGAAGGGAAGCTAGTACGGTTATTATTCAACGGCATGGCACATTTCGTTTCCGCGATCCAGTTTCGAAGTTGGAAAGAAAGAGAGAAGAGAAACTAGAAGGATGAACACGAAGAGGAACAGAGAAAGAAATCTTATTGTCCCAGAGGTTTTCCACAGGATCAGTCAATCAAGGAATCTTACTTTTGAATTTTTTTCTTTACAGTTGAACAAATGTGAGAGATTGAAAAATGACACGAGGGTAAGGATATTTTAATGAAAAAATTGAATTGTGTGAAACTTAGAAACAGGATTGTAAACAATTTAACCATTTTGATTAAGATTAATTTCGAATAATTGATAATTACAAATTTTGTCATTATTTATCAATGGAAATTAATCGTTTATTTAAACCAATTAATCCAAGATTCACACAAGATGAACAATTTATTTCATATAATTTTAGAATACGTTCTTACTTCTTAATTCCTTTCATTAAAAGCGTTATATTTGTATGCATCATCTCGAAATTTAAGTTTGAGCAAAACTAGACTCATATATCTGGCAAGGTCTAGAAAACTTGGCTTATGAAATCCAACTTACTTAGTAACTAAGAAGGTCATTCTCATCCCACTAAACACTTCACTTTCACAGCTCGCGTCAGTCGCTAGTTTAAGTCAGAAGCTCGTCAAGTTGATTTCTGCCTTCAAACTTTGTTATAACTCGTGTTATAGCAAGAAACTGTTGCTGCGAAATATATTTATTGTTCAAACTTGAAAACTAATTTTATCCTCGTCTGAATTTCATGGAAACACTTTCAGTCAGAGTGTTGAACCGCCTCGATCGTATTCCGATTGCGATCGATCAGAATAAAATTGAATTTTTCTATAGAATTTCGAGAATTTGAAATATTTAGAGTATCAAGGTATCGAGGATTTTAAAATATCGAAATCTAAGTTTGAAATATTTGAAAAATTACTGTTATTAATTTCGTGCTAAAGTTATTGATGAAAACTAATCTATCGAAAATCGGAACATAGGAATATAGATTGAAAAAATACAGAAATGTTGGAAATGAAAATATGGAAAACTGAGATATCGCGAAAATTAAACTGTCCAAAACTAAAATCTCGAAAATTGAAATATCAACGATGAAAACATCGTACAACGTGGGATCAGAAATAAAACAAAATATCGAAAATTAAAATACTGAAATTATCAAATGAATTAAAGTATTGGCAGAAATAATAAAAATTAGCGTTGTGATCCAAAATAGATTTAAATTTCTCAAAAAGGAATTTTCTCGCCTCTTCATCTCCAAAAACGATAAATTTCATAAAAAAATGAGAAGAAGATCGTAAGAAAGAAAAAAAAATCTATAATCGAACCATAATCGAACCAGGAACACATCTCACAAGTAGAGAAGATTTATTTCGATCGGTTTAAAGGGAGGGAAAAAAAATGTTTAATTCATGATGGCGGTAATTTAGCAAATGCACGATGCTTGGTTACGTCCCGCGCGAATCTCACATTTCCATAATTATTTCAAGACTCGAAGGCTTTATAAATCGATTACGGCCGATAGAATGTAAATTGTCGAATAAGACTGGCAAATCTTGCCGATCGTTTCGCATTACTTCTATTTCTCTTTCCTTCAATTTTACTCTTCTTCATATCCATCTCATTCCTTTTTCTCTTCCTTTCATTGTACAATATTCATTCTTATTTCCCTTTCTTATACTTTATTTTTCTCTCTGTTTGTCTCTATTTTTTTTTCTATTTATGTTTCTTTGTGTTTTTTCATATTTTCATTCATACGCTTATTATTTTCTTCTTTTCTCTCATCTGTTTATTTTTCCCCCCTCTCTTTCTCTTCCTTTTCATTGTAAATTAATACTGTACTTTATTTTTTCTTTTTCTTATTTTCATTCATAATGTTTTTTCCACTTTACCGTTTACATTCCGATTTTATTTTCTTTTTTTTTTATTCTCCTTTTAGACGATTATTTTATAGATAAAATATATTAATTCCTTTTTTCTTTTTACATTAATTCGTTTGATTAATTCCGTTTGTAATTGGTATACATTTTCTTCTATCATTGTTACCCTCATTCTCTTTTATTTCCTCATTTTTTTTTCATATTCTTTAATCATTTTTTTTATTTTCATTCATAGTCTCCCTTCTTCTATTTATTTAAACTCTTTGCATTCCACTCTCATTTCCCTTTTCCATTTCCCTAGTTCACGACTCGTTTCCGCCGTGATTCCTACACTATCTCAGGTGGTATCTAGTTAACGTTGCACTCCTCGTTCGAATTCCTCGTTCACGACGTGCTTCGTAGCTCGAATGCTATATTAAACTGTCTAAAGATCTTCTCGTGTCGATTTGATCATGTTCGACGTGTCTTATTTCCAACTCGAAAAAGGGAAAAATCAACTGGAATTCGAAACAGAGATTCTTATAGCGTTTTAGGTTTGACTTTTTTTTCACGTTTCTTTTCCAGTCAGTTATCGAACATGATGAGAAAAAAATGTATATAGAAAAGAGCCTTTTATCTCCAAATTAAAAGTTATTGTTTGAAAATTGCTTTTTTGATTCCATTTTTTTTTAGTTTCCGTTGTCATCCAATAAGAAATTTCTTTTGTGCAATGGGTTGTATATAAAGCAATGTATTTTTAATGCAAGCATAACACATATTAAATTTTTCGGCATCGAATTTATTCGGGTCATTGGAAATAATCATTTTATATTTTTATAATTGTATTTATCCAAAATACATTTATAAATATTAAACTGAGATGAATAATGATCGAATATATTTGAAAATCCTCGACAAATTAAACATTTTTATCGTGTTTAAATTAAACGAAAAAAAACCTATTGTATAACGAAATACATATATCAATAAATAATCTTTAATTTTAGTAAATTTTCAAAATATAGATAACGTGGACCAAAGACACAAGTCTGTTATAATTTAAATATCTCGAGGTAATAAAAACACAGAAAAATTTATCATGAAATTCTATTTCCAAAAATTTACTTTATCTTTTCGTTCTGTTTTAGAACACCTTTCTTTCAAAATACAGTCAAAGCAACCATTATCCTCTCCATTATCCCTAAAAGCTTTCTTGGCGCGATCTTCCCCCGGTTTTCAAGAAAACACAAAGTCGAGCGCAATCTCTTTCTCGCCAGGATAATCATCGCGCCTCTAATTACCTTATCAAACGACCACAGCCATTTTCCAAGAGATTCCAATTATTTTCCCTGTCAATATTTCTCCTTTCTCTTTCAAAAAGCCTGATTTCAATGAGAAATATCATCAGAAAGATTTATCTTTCATTTTAATTAATCTGCTACCTAAACTTTTGATACTTTTGTCAATAATAAAATTTAATAGGATCATTCAGTGATTCATTTAATGATTCAGGATTGAACGAATGAGAAGAAGAAGTGATCGTTATTTGAGAAATAGTTTATAGCTAAACAAACGATTATAAATAAAAAAAGTTCTCCATGTTTAAGAAGTACAAGATCTTATCCTAAAATTAGGAAATAAGATAAAATAGAGGATTATAAACTCTGTTTTATAAAAAGAAGAAACATATTTTCCAACTACCCTAATTTCTATAATTATAGTTTCCAATCAGCTTTGGCCAGTAATATTGTAACACTAGCTCTATTATTTAATATCCCTCTGAGAGGAATCCTGTCAACGATTCAATATTGCTAAAACATATTCATATAAAAATAATGAATTTACATAAACAAGCGCGATCCATCTTTCATCTTATTGGACCACGTGTGACAAGGATTGAAAAAAAAAATATCCGCGGCAAGTTTTGCGTTTTTAATATTCGCGCATATCAAACGATTTTTGAAGCAACCAACCGCAGTCTGTTGTATCTATTCAATTTCGTTTCGAAGTTCGCCCATGGCTATCGTTTTATTCGGAACTTTTATTAGAGAGCCGTTCCGTTTCGAGAAATTTCAATTACTCATGGACCATGGCCGGCTGGTGAATTTGCTGAAATCGCGTTTTTTTCGTGTTTCTTTAACGCCAGTCATTTAGGCCATCGATCATTCGTTTAATAGAATTTCATTTTTCTTATGTTTTGAAAATTCGAGATGAATACAGGATCTGCCTAAAATTAGGATTTGATTACGATAATTTTTTATTTTTTAAATATTTATACATCACGAAACATTGGCACACTTCTTCAAATTCTTCTGATAAGTTTGCATAAGTTGTGCTGCAGAGTTCATCGAAGAGTAATTTTACACAAAAATATCACAAAGATTGATCGTCCATTCTTACGTATAAATTATTATTGATTTCACAAAGATATTTGTTAACAATCCTGATGTTTCTTGGATAATTGAGCTATGAATAATTATCTCAAGGTACAGTTAACGGTAATGGACCATGTAATCTGGAGATTGGAATTGTGATTTCTGTCCCAGGTTTCAAACACAGACAAACCAGAATTTATCCTTATCTCCTCGCGATCAGCGAAAAATTGTAATGGCCTAACTTTTCCTCGTGTACTGGAACCATCGAAATTATTTTTATATGGTTATTCTGGAGCAAAAATTTTAGATTTAGAACGTCTGATATTGGATTCCTTTTTCCTTCCCTCCCTGTGAGAGAAAAATCGAATTCGCCACAAGGGGTGAATTTTATGGTATTTTCGGAGGATTTAATTGCACGAGAAAAATTGAAAGAAGGAAAGATTTCAATTGTTTTGGAAATGATGAGTTTGGATTTATATTTTACGTTTATGTTTGTGAGCCCGGTTGATTTTGAATTAAATCTGAATTTTTATCGGACGTGAAAATGTAGAGATTCGTTTAAAAAACATCCATAATTTTGAAATGTTGAAAAATGTAACTCCGAGAGAAAATTTTTTGGTCATCATAAATAATATTTCTCTTTAATTTCTTTTTTTTATTATCGAAATATTTATTTAAATTTATTTAAATATATAAAGTTTAAAATACTTTTTCACGTATTTTGTCTTGTTTAACTAAATTAAATTTAACAACTTTTTAACTAATATATAACATTATAACATTTATTAAATATATTTAACTACATTTTCTGCAGTTTCTCTTTTTTGTCCATATTTTAAAAAATGGAAATTTGAAACAATATCTATCACAAAATGCTATAAAATCAATTACAATTATTTCGAAAAACGGGAAGAAAAATTTTAATAAAAATATCACCACCTATAGATTCTTCGTATATTTTACATCTCAAAAAGAGAAAAATAAGAAAAAAAAAAACAATACAATTCCACAACTAATCTCCATCAAAAAAGAAAGATTTCTTCAATTTCACAGTCGTATCGCAATTCTCGTTTCCACGAATACTCATATAGTTATTAACGAGCCACGAGAAAATTAAATACCTGCCCTCGTTTCATCTATTCCCAGGGTTAATCGTGTTCACCCCCGCCACCATTTAAAATTTCCCTCTTTTCGGTTTAATTCCCCCTCCTCCCCGGCAGGGGAGACGCGACGATTATCATTCGGATTGTTGTTCTTCCATTAACGCTCCACGAATTTAAACACCGGCCTGATTTTATTATATTCGCGAAATTCCTCGTCCGATGAATCATCCTCTCCTTTTTTCTTCTTTTTTTTTTTTATCAACGATCCATCTTTCGATCTCTCTTCCACTTTCTTATCGATCGATCGATCGATCGATCGTGTAAATCGGTCGAAATCCACGTATCTAATGAATTTTAATATCCGAATTATCCAGAAATCGGGATTTATCGTTCCATCGAAAAGATAAACAGCGTGGATTTATTAACGTCACGTCGAATCCACGCCAATTTCCTCTTCCTTCTCCCTCTTTACCCTCGTTTTCCAACTATCCGTTTTTTTTCTTTGCTTCCATTTCTTTCTCTCTCTCTTTCTCTCTTCCTCTTCTATCGTTTTCTCTTTCTTTTTTTTCGCTCTTCGTGCGTTCGTTGTTGTTTCGAGCGGCGAAATTGGCCCCCCTCCCTATGAAAGTCTCGCAATTTATCGTCGCATCGAGGGGGTAACGGGACGCGAATTTTTCATCCCCTGGCGCTGGTTCGTGATTCGAGCGGATCCACGTGATCTACGAATTCTTCTTTCTGATCGCTCTTTGATGGCATCGAAACGTCGACGTTCTCGCATCAATAATCCTTTGTCTAGAAATTGCGAGATCTTTTTTTTCCCTTTTTTTTTTTTTTAATCTTTATTTATTCTTTTTTCAGGAAGAGAGGGGTTCTGTCGCGCGAGTTTTTATGCGGTTGGCGCGATGGAGAATTCGAGTCGAGAATTTTTAACGCTTTTTTGAATGTCGATGGCATATTGTGGTGTGAACACGATTTGCTTTTATGGAATAATATATACGATCGAAATGCACGTAATATAGATGAATTTCTACGATACGGCCACACTTCTCGACTCTGGATTAAAATTAACACAAATTTTGTTCAAAATTAAATAACACTTACGTTCGTATATACGCTTCGAAACATATCAAAATTCTAAATCAAATCCAAAGAGATACAAAAACGAAGAAACATCGATAGAAAATTAGAGAGAAACACCAATCTTTCATATAAGAAGAGAGCATCGAATTAATTTCACCCCTTTATCAACATTCCCGAAGAAACATAAATAAGAAAACAGTGCAAGAATTTAATCGCACATCGGTGAACAACGATTCTTCGATGTTCTACGGGAGAATGGACGTTGAATTAACTTCACCCCGAAGAGAGAAAGAGAAGAAGTCAAAATCTCCGCGCGAAGATCCTTGAAAGACACTCGGCCGTTAACGCCTCTCGGAACTCCGACAGTCGACAGTCCGAAGAAACATCGCGGAAATCCGAGATCCTGCTTAAAACTTTCCCTTCTGCTTCGAGAACCGAATCGGGGAATTTCCATTGGGGGTTGAATTTTTTATCGGGAACAAAAGGACTCTGGTCTCCCGGGTTTAACGAATTAGCGGATTTTCGTTATCCAATCTCCGTGTCTCAGACCGGAAATGTTACGAATTATGCACGTTCGAATGCCATAATTATCAATTAGCATGCGTATCGATACGTTGCACCAAATAATCCAAAACGAATTTAATCAGCGATGACGAGGTGTGGAAGATGGCAAGGAGGATGGAGGGAAGGGATTTATGAATAAATCAATAAGGTTATTGAAGAAACAAGCTTTCGAGATTAGTAATTAAATATTGATAATTAAATCGATGATTTTTAATTATTGGAGATTGAACTACATCTGTGTTTCTTTAAAAAAGAAAGAATGGAAGTATTTTTATCATTCATCATTGGTCAAATCAAAGAAACGTAATGGCGGAACAATGAGATTCCCAAGCTGGAAATCTGTGAGGATTCGCTATTATATCAAGAAGGTTTCTCTGTGCCGGAGCAAAAGCAGTAGATGATCGCTCCCCTTCAAAAGGAACAAGAAATATTCACTCGGGAATCTTGTAACCCCATTACGTTTAGATACTATGCTTTGTCAGTCATCAGATCTTTTGTTCACGGATCGTGATCGCTTGCTCAAAGAAGTCGAAAAGTAGAGAACCTCTGCCTCTTGCTGTTTCGAAACGTTTTTTGGGAATTAGCCTTCGAGACACGTCTATCGAATGAATTGTTTCGAAAATCTTTTTTCATCCTTCTCGAGAATGGAAAATAATAAAGAGAATAATTTACATAAAAATTTAAATGACGTTGATGCGAATTCACGCAATTTCAAATTTCGTTTCATTTGTTCTTTCTCGTGCATGAAATTTGATATTTTCTGTCTTGTAAAAATTTTTAAATTTTAGAGAAAATTTCATAGGTATTTTTTGTCTTAAGATTGACTAATACATTTTATAATTTTAATTCTTGTTTTAATCCCTAGAAATCAGTTTTCGAATTTCATCATTATCGATACCAAGAAAATAAAAAAATTCATCAAGTATGAAATTATCCACGACTTTTATTATAAAATATAACATATTTGCTACCTCATTCTTCTTAGTTCATCTCTTTATTCTTTTTGCCGACTTAATTAAGATATCTTGCAAGATGTTTGAAAACACATTTTTCAGTCAAAGCAAAAATCTTTTAATTAGTACTGCATCTTTTAAATGATGTTTGATTCATCGTAGAGATATGTTCTTAAAGAGGAATCTCGTTTAAATATCTTCTGATACCATTATTTCTTTTTCCTTATTAAAAATTACAAGGGAAATGCATATTTCTTTATTATTTATTTATCATTTAATTTAAAATTTATTATTTTGTCCTTCGTAACATTATGAAATTTTATTTCTGAAAAGAAGAAAATATGAAAATTTTTAAGGTTACTATCTTCTCCGTGTATTTCTCGCGGAATTATTCTCTAAAATTATTCTCGGTGTACTTTGTTATATATTTGTTTTATATACGAATGCAACCACGTCGAAATTAGAATATTTTTATAAAAAACTGGACAAAAACCTTTTTTAAAAATTTAAAGATAATATTTTCAGTGCTGAGTTTGCAAAACTTGATATTTTTATTCCAATATCTAGTATTATCGAATAACAATTCGTTAATTGATAATATTATTAAATCGATAAATCACAAGTTATCATTCTGCAATTATTTTGCATCAAATAGAACAACCATTAGAAAATATATAAAATTTATAAATAAAACTTCTTTGCTTTGCCATCAAACTATTTTACTTACCAAATTTCGCTAATAATATTACCCCAATTATCTCAAGAGGACTCTGAAATTCTAATATACTCAAAATTTCATTGAAATTTCAACGTAAGATATCCTATTTACATCTACAACATTTATTGAACCCACATAGGCACAATTTATAGTGTCAAATCATTATCCAACGCCATTCAATTCTTCAACCCTCCTCTAAAGATCCGCTGGTACCACGATTATGTGGGTCCTTTTCATTAGCAGGCCACGTGCAATCCCTTCTTGGAAAAGAATAGAAGAAATCGAACAAGAGTCACATCATTGTGGTTTATGAAACTCGCACAGCACACTTACAAATTAAAAAACAGCTGTCTACTATTACTTAAGCTCTTGTATACGAATCTCTACTCTGTATCGTACAGCATAATACTTTATTAAAGAAGAAAGACACTGCATCAACGCATTCTGATCAACTTTGCCTCGAATTAATTGGATTTTCTTTTCTACAAATCGAATTTTTCTGTGATAATAAATTAAAGAAAATAGATATTAAGATTTTTTTTAAATGGAATCAATAAATCGAGGCATCTTTCTGATATGATATTCGAAATATATATGTACGTGTTCATATTAAAACCGAGAAACTTCCAACCATTTCCATTAAGAGACCCCGTTTCGTTTTCATCGAAATCGAGGCGAGATTAATCTCGCCGATTATTGTGTACCAAATGGATATTACATCGAGCAGGAATATTTAACTTATTCAGAATGTTCCTACAGCTCGATGAACTTAATTTATTAAACGATGGGTGGCATCGACGCGATACTTTCACGGAGACTTATCGTCGCGGATTAAAAAAACGATACGGGATAATCCGAAATAATGGATTAATCGTGCTAAGTGAACGTAAACTCCAAACCTGCTCATTTCTCGAAGAACCATCTTCGAAATGCGATTAGTTCATGATGGAGAACTATAAAAACTTCAATCGACGAAAAGAATTTTTTATGATGAATTTAAGATCGAGTATAATAAGAAGAGAGAGAAAGAAGATGGAAAGGAAACTTAAGATTCATTGGTCGAATTTTTCCAAAGATATTGGTAAAACTATAAATCTTGAATTAAGAAATTGAAAGAGATTCGATAGATTAAAAAAATTGTATGAAACATATAATTTCTAAAAGAATATAAAAATAACACAGAGATAGAAAAAAGAACTAATAAGACAAAATAAAAATAATATCAAATACGAAACCTTACAACTTAATCATATAGCAAAAAAGAAAAAAAAAATCAATAATTTCTGTAAGTCACACTAAAGATCACATCATCAAAGAGTCCTCGAGATCTCTTGCCAAGATTGACCTCGTGACATAGGCTGCGTCATAATCCACTCTAGTTCTAATCGTGGCGATTTCGCCAAGAAGACTGTACTTGACACCCAGCTCGACAAATTAATTATGCATTCTATCAAGAGGAGCAAGAAAGCAAGCGAACGAGCAGAGAATGGCGAATTGGAGGAAGAGGGAAAAGGAGGACACGTGCAAAAAAAGGAAAATAAAAAGAAGCTGTCGAAAGGATCCAAAGTTGGTTTTCAGCACTTCTTTTGCGGTTGAAAATCGTGTTATTCGAGGAAGTTAAACGAGGGTGAATAACATTTTAATTGCCTTGATCAAATTAGACGTTTGTTCAACGCGAGTTGAACAGTAAAAGTGGTGTATGTTCGAGTTTACGGTGTGTTGCTGTTTAAATTTTCTGGAGAATACATGTTTATGGAACTATTTTGGTTTGGCTGGCTTCAACTGGTTAATTTGGGTAGAATGGAGGAATTTTATGAGGATGCATAAGTTAGTAGGTGTTGGAGAATTTATGTGGTGAGTCGTTTTGATGAAATTTATTTTTCATCTTTGAGTAATTTCTTATTCAGTGGAGAATATTTTGTTCACGAAACACACGTTATTAATATCTATATCATATTCTTATGAAACTTTGTTATTTTTTAAAAAATTTACATAGAAATCAGCATAAATCAACATCACTATATGATATAATTTTTCTTTATTACCAAATTTTTAAGAAATTATATTTCGTCTGATAAATCAATTAATCTTTAAACATCTTCCATTTTTTAATAATAATTAAAAGTAATAACTTTACGATATTTCGAAATTATCTGTTTCACTTTTTTTTCGTTCACGCATACTAAATTGCATTTCTCATTTCTTTTGTTTCTTCTTCCCCCTTTCAAATAAATCGCACAAAATTTATAAGCACGGTTTATTGATTACAGTTCTGAAAGCCGCATTAATTAAGAAACAGCAAGAGGTTCCTTACGTGATGTGGACCAGCGCAAAGATGAAACAACCGGTGTTTTCAATCAAAAACAAATCATCCCGAGAAGGCGTAATTAAATTTGAAATAACTAAGGTAAAGTTTCAGTTATCCACGCTGTTCGTCCGAATTATAATAACAAAATTTGCTTATTTTATTCTCTTATTTCGCGAATGAAAATTTAACTGTAACAGCAAATTAATGATACAAAGTGGTTCTTAAAAGATAAATATCATAGAAGAAATCTTTCACCGATACTATCTATATTATCCTGTGTGCGTTGTGTTTATGTTTATGAATCAGTATGCAAATGAAATACAATTTCAGTTGGTTATACTAACTTCTCTTGGTATTTAACAGAACTTTTAATTATATTACTCGATGTACACAAATTTCAAAGTTACTATCATAAAGTATATTATGGAAATAGCGAAAAGAAAACATTCTTAAAAATTAATTTTAAAAGAATATTTAATTATATTTAAAATAAAAATACAAAAGAATCTATTATTATACGTGGAACCTTAAAAACTATCTCAAGTTAAACTTCAATAATCTAATTTTATTTATTAAAAATTATACATATTTTGCATATATTAATATTCTTATATCAACGAGTCAAATACAATATGATAAAAAAAAAAATTAGTCGAAGCAAGGCGCCCCTTTGTGTCGCCCTCATCAGTTCCACACGCCATAAAAATGGAAAAATAAAATTAAAAAAAACTCTTAAACTATCGAAGAGGATTAAAAGAACAGACGTATGAGCCGCGGCTAATTACACGCCGATAACCGGGAGAAGAAGGCCCGCAAGGAATAAAAGAGGCCGAAACACGCGATTAATTTATTATTCGAACATGGTCGGCGAAACGAATCTTTGCCGATGACGAGGCTGCCGTTGGAAAAAAAAGCTTGAAAAATTAATTATGCATGCGATCCCGGGTTGCAAAAAGGTGTGACACACGTAGATGCACGCAAAAATTGAACGAGGATTCTACTCGACGAGTAGAATGGATGTTGGATAAGAAAAGATGTGGAAAGAAAAGGACGGAGGATGGTGGGAAGGAATGGTAAAAAGATAGAGATTGAGATCGTGCAAGGAATATGGAAGAAAGTTGAGGAAGCTTTTTTCTTATACTAATTCGAAATTATTTTATTATTTACCTTCTATAATGTTAATATATATAACTGTATCAAAATTATTTTCTTTGATTTTCAATAATAGATTTGAATTGGTATTCACTTGGTTTTCGATTACGAGAGAACTTGAAGGAATTAGAAAATCATTTACATCAAAATAGGATAATTTTTATTTCAAAAATTATTCAATTCGAAGATTCAGAAAATCGGAATCTTTTTACTAAAGAAGATGTATTTATCTTTTTAATAATACGATAGATTTCTCACATTAGTTCAGAATAACTCAATAGTTAATTTGAAAGAATCACATCCATCAAAGAGTAATTCATTCACAAATTTCAGATTGATTCATAATTTTATTCTATAAAATTGCGGATCGAACGAAGGGAATAGAAATGGGAATTTGAATCGAACGAAGAAGGTGGATGAAAGTTCATGGACGTAAACAAGGATTAATCAATCATCCAAGAGCGCAAAAAGAAAAAAAGAAAAAAAAAAGAAAAAGAAACAAGCTCTCATTGTGGATCGCGGGGTTATCGTGAAATTCAGATATTTTCTATCCCGGTCACCCTTCAACTATCTTCCACTCCAACACTTTAAGACATCTTGATGTATGAGTGCGCCCATACACGCATATACATAGCATCCGTGCATAAATCTTTCGACGCCTTCTTCTTCGAGACGCTCGAATCCCAGCAAATGTGTCACCCCTTCGCTGCCAAGATGCACGATCTGTGGAGATACATTATGGACCTTTCCAGAGGTTTAATGCATCGATCTTGGTGATCGGTAGGGGTTTGACTGACGGATGAGTGTTTTTTGTTGGGTCGTATTAAAGAGAGGAATAGAGAAGAATTGCGAAAAGATACATTTGTAACAATTTTAAGGAAAAGTGAAAAATTTGCCCGTAGAATCTTTGTATAAAAAAAATTTTCCTATTTATTCCTTCTCGATAGAAGAAAAATTCATTCGATCACAGTAATTTGTGTTTCTCTTTGCAAATACACTTACCTGGGAAGGTAAAAAATTTATGCAGAGGAATTTATATTCATCATCCGCGAGAAGAACATTCCGGAGGTACTCACCTGCAACAGAAAAGTACAAACAAAACTTATGTTAAAATTATTCGAATTTTATTCACGTCTAATGATATTCCCTAACAGATTATTCGTGGATACATTCGCATATAATGGATGTTTATGAAAATTTTAAACGTGAAAAAGATATATTCAATTTATTGTTGGTTGATTAATTCTATTCTAAATTCCTTTCAAAAGAAAAAAGAACGGATAATAATAAAGAAGAGTTGTAATATAAAATAAAAATAATAATTCGAAGAAAATTCAAAAAATCTATTCTTCTGTCAAATAACAATTTTAAACTACGGGCTAAATAAAAGAAGCACGAACAAAGCAATTTCCTGTTCTCCCTTCCAAGTCAGAGGACACTTTCATCGTCGAATAATGCCGAGTAAGTCGAATTACCAGCGCATATAATCAATTTCGCGAGAGCCGATAATTTGGTCGTGCAGTCGCGACCGAATTATCGCGTTTATTGCATGTGATAACGTTACACAGGAATTGCAGACGTTTCGTTTATTACCGTGGAGAGAGAAGCGATTACCTTTCTTTTCTCGTTGAATCGCGTGTCGGCGCTTTTATCCTCGCCAATTATACCGGAAACTACCGCCGGAAGAACCTCTTGGTCCTCCTTTTCCGCAAAGATGTTACATTTTTAAGATCTTTTTAACGCTAATTGTTTTCGATAGTCTGGTATCTAAGTGTTTCGCGATATATTTTTACATTTTTATGACAAAAATCTCGTTAGTGGATTGTTATTATTAAATTTCAACTTTAGACTCAATAGAGAAATTTTATCAGGCTCTGTTGCAAAGTAATCTGATCAAATTATTTTTATATTTTTAGGGAAGAACACGTGTATTGATAAATCATGAAATTAAAAAATGTTCTTTCTTTGTTAATACCGAAAAAAATCTCTTTAGAAGCTATACTTTTAATTATTCCTTGAAATTGAAATCGTTCCTTGCCATGAAATTTCTCGAAAATTAAAATCTTACTCACTTTAAAACGTCCAATAATGATCCTAATTATCGAGCAAAGAATAACAAAGAATAAATTTGTTTACACATGTGAGGAGAAAAGGATTATCGATCAATATATATTGTATGAATATCAATTATGATATCAGAAAAAAAAAAAAAAGAACAAATGATAAAATATGATAACGTGAGTTAAACGAAGCTCGATGTTTCATCGAGCGAACGATGGAACCATCTCGTAAAAGGGAATAATAAACTGCAACGTTTCCAGAATAATCGTCGAGTTGGCCGGAACCACGACACGGACGACAGGCTCAATTATTTCAATCGTTGGCAATTTCCCGTTGACACGCCTTATTAACAGTCAGCACGCGCGAAAGAACGAAATTCGGGAGCGGATTACACGCTCGCTAGTCCGCGTTATTAACATAACGTCATCGTTGAACGTGATATTAAACGGTCCGCGTTATTATTCAAATCGGTGTAATTACGGTTTTATTACCGTTTGATGCGGGACACGAACGTTTCGAAATCGATGAACCGTCTTTCGAATCTACCTATAAAATTATTCGATCCGTGAAACTCGTCATCGTCATTTCCTCCAGATTAAATCTACGTTAAATCTCGATTTAATCTATTCAAATCGATATTCAAATTCAACGATATATTCTTCACTCGAAAGTTTCTACACACTTCGATACACAGTTTTGTCTTATTAATTGAATCAAGGAGATTTCGTAAACTTTTCTCATTCCGATTTGAAATGTGAAGATTTATTACTTGGGTTGGGGAAATGATCGAAAAATTAATTAAGAAAGCGTAATTTACGATTAACTTTTAATAGAAATAACGCGATGTGTTATTACATTTTTATAGATATTAAATTTGTAAGAAACTTATAGAAAATTATATTTTTTTCATACTCGCATATTTAATCTTGTTTCTGCATCGTTGAATATTGAATAGATGAGAAATATTCAACAGAAAAATGTAATGTTTTCACAATAAATAAAAATATTTTCGATCTATATACATATAATCCATAAAATTTATTAAACCAAACGAAACTTCATTTATCAGTCTTCAAATATTCGATATTCTAAAAATATTGCGAACAAAAAAAAACAATCGAAAATCGAAAATTGATTCGTATAATATTTATTTTAAATCAAGAATAAACAAATGATGATAATACAATCTAAATATAATATAAATTATACATTGAACGGAATAAAAGAGAATCTAAAATTCCAAAGAAACGTGCTACTAATTCAGAAAATATCGTGCAAACAGGGTATCATTAAATATCATCATCGTTACGTACAACGATCCTTTTGATATGTCAATTTGCACCGTGACCCTTCAGGGAGTGTCTCGAGCGAAAGTCGGCTAGCAAACACCCCCAGTGCCAATCAGAAATAACTCGGCCTAATAAGATTTAGACTCTCACCCGTCAAAAGAACCAACTTTCGTTCGTGCCGTCTTCTTGTATCACGGTAAACATCATCCCTCGATAAACGAACTGAAACGAACAACTCTGAAAATGGTATATTAGAAAGATTCTCGCGTTTAATTGCTGTGCTGATATGTTTTTATTTAAAACATATTTAGGTATAAAAAAGGTAAAAGAGAATAAGAGATTAATTCGAAATTTTTTCTTTTATTTGTCAAATAAACTAGATTACAAAATTCAAGATATTATCTTGCAACAAAATTATCGCTTAAAAAATTTTTCTAACCACATTTATAATCATTCCTACATTTCTTTTACAAATGATCAATATGCTTGGTCATTCAGACGTCCAATATCAAATATCAAATAAATTCATAAAGGACAAAGTCCATCCGAACATCTCGTATTCGACCATTTCCTATTTCAACCCTTTCACCCTGTTGGAAAAAGACGAATGGGATCAAGGATACTGCAAGGAATTTTACTTTCGATACTGGAGACTAAACTCCAATAGAGGGTCGCTTTGTCGTCGAACCCACCCCAATCGCACACTCGTGCTTGCACAATATCCATCCGAAACGTTCCGGATACCGGTGCCACTGACCGCCACGGTCCTCGCCGATCGCAGTTGTTTACGACTTTCGTAAGGATTCCGGCCTGGAAACACGATCCAAAGACGAACGAATTTATTCTACAAGACGCTCGTGCCAACCGAGTTTCGAGATATTTGATTGAAATCGCGAGAGGATGAGACGATTCCAATGTTCCCCTTCCAATGTTCGATCTGTCCATCCGGGTTTCGATTATCACTTTCCCGTTAACGGATCAAATATTCGATTTCCAACTTGTGGTGGAGTTGTGTGCCCGATACACGTGCCGTTTTATGTTTGGGACGACGAAGTTTGAAGTGTGAATTTATATTTCATTGGTGGATTATTAGTTTAAAATTGAGTTTTTGTGATAAAGAGTTTGATGGATTGGACAGATATGTATCCAATGATTGGATGTTGAGTTATCTTTATTTTTATATGTTCAAATTTTATAATTTTATTTTGAATGGGGAGAAAATTTGATTGTGAATTTTGTGAAGAATAATTTTCATGCTTCGATAGCTTCATTTTTTTTTTTTTTTTAATAAATTGATATTATGTAAATAATTTCAAATATTCATGGAAGATTGAGGATGGAATATTCAATAAAAATATTTTGCGTAAATAATAATATGGTTTTTAATTGTACTGATGCTATATTATCAGAATGTTGATTACGAAACTTACAGATACGTGATCGCGCGATTATTTTTTATTTTTCGTAAAAATAAATAGATTTTTATTTAATTTTTTTTTTCTTTTATATTCTCATCCGAATTCCAACTTTAACGAATAAAATCGACGAGTGACGAATAAAATTGCCGTTTTCCAATTTTTCGTTTCCATGCAAATACTCCTATCTTCCGGAATATTAATACTATACGAAAACTAAATTTTCTCTCGTTAATCGAAAAATAATCTAACATTTATTCATAGATTCTTTAAATAATTCGAAAAAAATCGAATTTTACATAAAAATTTTACATTTCCATTAATTCGTTAAAATGAACAATGTGTCAAGATAAAAATAAAAGTACCATGTATAATAAATATAAAATATCGAAATTCTTATCGCTATTTATCTTTATCATCTCTGTTTAAGAGCGTTCTCGAAGGAATGGACGTACGTGTCGTCGAAGGGGTTAATTTGTTATCGCAAGATGCGAAGCGAAAGTATCAGGAACAGTAGCGTAGACTTTCGAAGTGAAATTAACGGAGTTAAGCAAATTTTCCGTCCCGCCTCTGAGAAGTTGATATTCAGAAGCGCCGTTCTGTTTCTTGGTAATTCTATCAACCGTCTACCGGCCCCCTTTCTTCAGTCGAAGATGTAGTCGAGCGTTTTAATTAAAAATTGCACGGTCGAAAGTGCGTAACGGTTTACGAGCTGCTTCTTCGAAGGGTAATAATAGTTACAATTGGCCTTAACGATGTACGTGAATCGAGAACCGTGAAGGATAATTGAAGGAACGAAAGCGTGAGAAATACAGAGGATAAGAAGGTGCGCTAATTGGGGTTAGTTAAAATTATAATTGCTTGAAAGGTGATCAATTTGATCTCGGTGACTTCCAAGTCAGACTTTTAATCCCTCTCGTTTGTATCCATTTTTATGAAATGGGAATTATTTCCGCGAATTCATAATTTTGAGCCTTGCTCGTGTTTAAACTTGTCTCGTGGGACATAAGTAATATTCGATGTCCAAAATATATCATATTTAAATACGAACGTTAATAATAATTTAATTTTGAATATTCAAATTTAAATTTTTAAAAAATACTTTATATCTGAAATTGAGGTTTAATTGAGGTTAAATTTAAAATTGGGAAAATTCGAGAATATCTATTGAAACTGAAAAATTGGAGCATGGAAATATAAAGTATAATTCTTAATAAAAGTTTTGAAAAATAAATTTTAAATACGAATTCGTATATGTACATTCTTAATAGCCTCAAATCATTATTTATACGCTTTTCATGAGTTCATAATCACGTTAATGCGGTCAGCCTGCATTTACTTTATCTACTTAATTCATGTAAACCAAATTTACTTTTGATTAAATAACAATGCAATTATTTAACAATAGGGAAATATGAATAAATAAACGACAAACAATAACACATTATCATAAAGTAATTAACGTTAACCATGATGGTTACACCATTAATTACATTAAATTAAACCCTATCCGTATAATAAATTATTAATTACAGATCATTATTCGCAAGAATAATTATGTATAAAAAAATTTAACAAAAAAAAATTGAATCTGATACAAAAATATAGTAATCAAAGTCAAGATAAGAATAATAATTTTATTTTTAATTCAAATCTTTTTTTTTTAATCTTAACGATCATTATATTACCGTCGATTTCTCAAATTTCCATGTTATCAAATTTTTCTTCTTAAATCGCAGCACAAAGAAACTCGAAACAATATATCAAAAATTTTTAAAAATAAAACCAAAGAGAAGAATAAAAAAAGCACGATCATTTGAAGTATGCATCGAGGATATTATTAATCAATATCAACGTGCATCGCGATTAATGGAAACACGACCATGCCAATGATAATTATTAAGCATCGCGCTATGCGTATCCGTATTAAGCTTTAATTTTATCGATCGTTGTCGTCCATTAGCGATTGACCGCCGTTACATTGCCGATGTCTATTCAAATATTTGATCGAGAAACGTTGGGGGGAGGGGATGTAGATTCAGAAATGGATGGGTTGACTCGAAAGGAATTAACTAACGTTAAGGATGTACCGTTGGAACTGCGTTGCTCCTGGGATCTTGCTGTGTTCGGGTCAGTGATTTGACTCAAACTTTGCATACGATTACCGTGTACTGTGTATAATGTGATATTGGATACGTGAGACGAGCCATTCAAAGTTTCGTTGGAGAATTGAATGGAAGTTTAATTAATGTTTATGATACTTTATATAATATTGAGGTTATAATAAGGGTTCAGGAAGTTCTTTCTTTATCGAAGAATATAATTAAAATGTAATTTATAATATGGATAATAGTGAGAATTAAAAAAAAGAAGATTATTACCAATACATCTTTCTCAAGAGTATCTCAAGAATGTGTAAATATTTTTTAGCGTATATCCAAGAATCTTTTAATTTCAAAATGTTACAGATTCTTCTTTAAAAGTCTTCATAGAAGCATAGAAAGCAAGTATGTTTTCTCCATTTATTCAGACATATATATATATGTACTGAAGGTATACATCTTCGAGGCATTATCATTCTTTGGGATTTGAGATCAATCAAAGAAGTTAGAAATTAACCAAGAAGGAAAAGCTTGGTAAAAGATGGTAAATCATTTCCTCGATAATACTTAATAATAATCGATGCACCGTAAAACTAACTTAACGTGATTTATGAACGTCGTCGCAACGGGGTAGCCGATAACTACTTGTCGGATCAGAACAAAGTGTGGGTGCACTGTTAAGGAAACACAACAGCTTCGAGTTGATTCTCGAACAACGGTTATTAACCCGAAGGATCGATTATGTTATCCTTGGAACAGTTTCTTCAGGTTGAAGCTTATATTCGATTTGGTTTAACGCTTTTAAATCTCTTCTAAGAAGGAAAATGAGAAATGATGAAATGTAGTTGAATATTATTGAATAGAATTAAAATATTACACACTAAATTTTATATCAAGAATAATTTATTATTTTAAAATTTTAAAATTACTTTTAAAATTAATTGTGACAGTAAGTGAAAATAATTTTGGCATAATTGATTTGGAAAGAAATAATATTTTTTATTTTTTTACTTTTTAATTTTTTCTAATTATATTTAGTTCGATGATAACATTTTAATCCATATGCTATAAAATATCGTCAGAATGAAATAGCAAAAGCAAATTAATGGAAATTGTTTCCAAAGAGTGCGTTTCAATTTTTGCAGAAAATTAATGTATAATAGATATGGGATATAAATATATGTTCGTATTTCGAGGAAGAATACATATATTTTTATACGTGAATTATTCGATTAATATGAAATTTTGTTATTTAAAACAGATTTGTTTGATATTTGCTCAAGTATCATCATAAAGTACGTATGTAATTGAAACGAAATAGCTAAAAAAATATTTGATGTTATAACTTGCATATTTGTTTTACAAAAATGAAGTTCTGTATAAAAAAAGAAATATTTTTATACAGAATTTTTATTCATTCAATAAACATGATTAAACTCGTTCCATTTATTTTTCAGTAAATATTGTACTTTCGTAAAATACATCAGAATCGTTTTCTTATTACAATTTATTCGTTTTAATTATTTTTAGGAATATATTTTGAAAATTTTCGAAAGTGGATATTTTTGCAAAAAATATCTTCGAGAATAATTCTTGAGCATTTTATTCTCAAACAAAAAAATAAATAAGCAATTTCTAAGATTATACAAATAGTTAATGAATGAATGGAGGAAGAAATGTTGCAAATTAAGTTGAAATCCGTCTGTTTTTAGTCAATACTATTCTTCACTGTTATTCTTTCGATTGTGTAATACGCCTTGCGTTTCCAATCAACCGTTTATTCTCTTTTATTGTTACTATTCAGCCATACTCCCGAGAGTCGAGCTACTAAACGCTTTGATCATTTTGTTCGGAATACTTGAACAAACAGGAACGAAATCACAGCACAATGTTCCCTTTTATCGAAAAAAAAGTTAACTAATCGACCATTTAATCTTGATTTTCCTTTTTTCTTCTTTTTTTTTTTTTTTTAATCAAACGAAGTGTAATTAAGTTATTTCAACTTCTATATTTCACTCGATCAAATCTTTCAATACCGAGTTCTAATCACAAAGTATGAAGTTTAATATAAAACGCGATTATTAATATTTCGATATTTTAATTGATATACCATCGAAAATAACAATACATGCAAATACTTTTCATTTAAATCGCATTTAATTTTTATTCGAAACGAAATTTTATATTCCACCAGAGAGAGAAAGAGAGAGAACAAATACGTTTGTGCAGCTACCTTCAAAATCCAAACTTATATGCATTCTCTAATTGCGAAATTAGAGCAAATTCGCCGAGCATAAAACGAGGGGAACAAACTCATTGAATCGCATATGTATATATACACGCGTGTACACACAGCGCAGCCCCTTGCAGTTGAAGGGTTAAATCCAATAGACCTCACACGATAAATACGCTCTTGATCATATACGTATCAAAATGAACACACAAAGCCCAACATTATTAGAATATTCGAAAATATTAAAATATCTTCAGTACAATATTGTATCGATTGAAACGAAGACGGATTATTCATCGAAAAAATTATATAAAATTCTATTTTTCTATACAAATTCATTTCTATTAAATACCTTCTTAAACGTTTAATAATCTTCATTCATACTACCTTAATTATTATATTTTAAACAGAAGAACCGAAAGCTTCATTATGAATTAAATATTACAAATATTTATTCCATACAATATTATTCCTTGCCTAATTCTCCCATTGATCGATTAATCAATCCGCATTTAATCAAATCAAATCAGAAATCTCGTTGCACTTCGATCCTCAAATCGAAGGCATAATTCCAACATAGCTCAAATTCCCACCCTCCCCTCAATTCTCCTCTATCTCTCTCCAGAAGAACGTAATAAAAACACGAGTTTGTTCACAAATATCAGAGATAATCGTAAAATCGTCTCGAGAGAGCTGTATCCGACACTGATCTTTCCACTCGTACAACTCGATGCGAGAGCGCAACGCACGAGCGTGTGTACCGGAAGAGGGTATGGAACGCGCGAATTCGAATGCACTCCAATCGAGTTACGGGCCAAGAGTTTCCTAATTCCTGAAATTGCACGCGGTGTTGAGATTCTAAGTACGCGGGTACAAGGTAAGTTACGAGGCTGTGAGACATCGTAGGACAAAGAGGGTGGAGGAGGGTGGAAATGAGGGTTGGCAGGGAGGAGGAGGAGGAGGAGGAGCCGCGCCTTGATTTCGGAATGGCTCGAGGAAACCGAGAGGTGTTTAAGCATGCGTCTGTAATGAGACAAGGAAATTCCTAATAACAGTAAGCATTCCCAAATGGGTATTTGGAAAATTTCGACATCGCCTTCCGGTTTCGCGCGCCTTCCCCTTCCTAGAACGAGTTGGATTCGTTTCCGGTGGGAACGGTAGTTTTCAGATTACAATTGTTCGCGAAGAATTTCGAATTTCGAATTGGATGGAGATATTTAATGGACAAGTTTAATTGGTATTTCTCTAGGGATATTGATTTAGGGAGATGGGATAATTAAATATGAGAAGCTTCGCGGAATAGAGATGTTGGGTTTGAGTAGCAATTTGGTGATGTCTTTATGTGGATGTGGAAAGTTAAATCTTTGTGAGATAGGTTTTGAATATTTATATTATTGAGATGAATATTAATTAACAGTAAAAATCGGTATAACAATATACTATCAAATTATTTGTAATCTATTAATTTTTATCCAATTTCTATATATTTCAGAGTTAAAATTTATGCTGTAATAAACCGTAGTGATAAATCAATTTGAGTAGTGGTTAAAGAATTCAAAACCTAGAAAATGTTAATTCATACATAGCAATTTCTTTATTTCTAGAAAAATATCAAATTCATTTCCAAGATATTTGTTTTCACATGAATCATTCTTTATATTGTTTTAATAAAGAGTCTGATAGTATGATAAGTATGGTTTTTTTTTTGAGAATACAAATCTTCATTCGAATTTATAAAGTACGAAGATTTCCCTTGCGTCTTCAGATCTCTCTTATAGCTTCAACAGAAAAGACTTCTATTGAACAGCTTTCAATAGAACTATTCCATGAACTATTGAACCATTTTTCAGCTATTTACTTTAACACGAAAGATTTCTATCGCATAGCTCCCATCGAAAGAGACTATGAGGACCTCTTCGAGTTTGATATGTTCACGAAGAGCTTGAACCACTTCAAGGGTCTACGAAATCTAGGATCCTTCTTGATCTATTTCCTTTGAAATGAGTTCGTTTGTGATTTTTTTATTTTTTATTGTAATGATTTTTACTCCATGGATTATAATTTATTTAAAATCTTAAAATTTAGTATTGTAGATACATTCAAAATATTTAAAAATATATCAAAATCAATATTGATCGATTTCATTAATTATTTCTTAATAACAAAACAATTAAAACGATTTTTAAATCATTAAATATCGAAGAAAATAATAGAAAATTAAAAATTTTTATTTAAATTTCTATTTAATTTCTATTTTTATTTATTTTTCACTTTCTTTTAATATCTTAAGTAAAATATACGTATTTTTTCTTCTGCTTTTTTTCAATTTCAAGATACATGTTGCATATCCATAAGATAAATGATAATTATATGAAAAATGAAAGTTTCGTTGATATAAAGAACAATTTCAACGATACAATATCAAGGTAATATCAAGATAAATACTCTACTACGATGCACTCTCATACTCTCATTCGTATAAAAGCTTTATAAATAAATTCTACTTATAAAAGCTCTTTCGAGATGTGAAGATTATCTTCTATCTTACGTTTATAGAAACGCTTAAGCATTAATGACACAAAAAAATCATTCTTATTCGTAATATTTGAGATACTGTGCTCTTCACATTTTACATTTATCATTTTGCGGAATTATTTTCCTATTCATTTATGATAGATAAAATAGAAGAAAATGTATAAATGATCGATGAATTTTCAATGAACTATTCAATATCGAATCGATTACGTATGTACTTTTGATAAATTGAAGAATTCATATAAAAATAAAAGAGGTTTGAATTATCATTTTATAAATTGTTTAAAATATTGTCAAAATTAGCAAGCTAATTACTTCATCAAATAACATATTTTTCAGCAACACATCATTTTTTCAAATTAAAAAGAATTGGATCAGTCATCGTTAACATTTTAAAGTCTACTTTAACAATTTTACGATTTTAATTTCTCCAATATCCCGTGTTACATACAATTCATCCAAATATCCTTATCTTAAACAATTAACATAAACCAATAACAACGATTTACTTTTCAGGAGCTCAACGAGTGCGAAAGCTTGCATTATCCCGAATAATGTAAGGCCCATCGAGACCAAGGATCTCCTGTTCACGGACGAATACTCAAGAAATCCGAACAAAACCATCCTTAAAACACGCCCAATCCACTTCCCGGCATAATTCTCCCTTATCTCAAAATCCCATCGTTCATGCTCAGCCAACATACTTCCTCCACCGATCCCAATGTGTATGAAAATTCGACAAATAGTCCCGGAATCACGGTGGCCGGCCACGTGCAACCGGCGAGGGGTGGCAGCATTGACATTTTTATGTCAACAAGCTCGAGCCGCGTGTCAAAAGGGGATCGTGCAGAGGCAGTGTGGTATAATCAGCGGCAAAGAGGAAACAGCGAATAAAGGAGCAAGAGGGAAAGGGACGATGAATGAAGAGAAATAGCGCGTATTTCGATTTTACAACAGCGAAACTGGTGCGCATTGTCGATGGGGTCGACCAACACCTGGTCGGTTTCGGGAAGCGTTGCCGGGCCGGCTTTTTATTTTCATTGCTGTTCATCGTTTGATAACAAAGAATCGCCGTCGAACATTCGCGGGAGGCTGGGGTGTAAAGGCTCGGCTCGAATGGGAGAAGGATGGTGGTAGAGAGGGATGAAGAGAGAGAGAGAGAGAGAATGGTTGTTGGAAAAGGGAGTGAAAAGGGGTGGCATATGCGGCGGCAACCATCACTTGACGGATCCAACGCTCGCTCATTTTGCCTTTATGCACGTGCAAACGTTGCGTCAAGAGCGGTGGAAGGGTTAAATGTACGCGAAAAGTGCCAATTTTCGAGGGGCGCACGCCGTGTCTTATTACGCCGGACATGGATGGCCGGAAACCGACGCTCTCTGGCTCTCTCATTGGGGTGAGTTTAATGGTTGAGTGAGAGTTGGTGAGTTGATGTTTCATTGTTTCTCCTGCTTTGAAGGTAATTGGTGATTAATCTTTTTCTTTTTTTTTCTTTTTAGATTTGAATAATGTTAACGTTTGATACTTTTTAAAGTTAATTTTGGAATAATTGATAGTTTATCTTTAGTATATCTTTTTATTTATTAATATAAAAAATTTATATGAATAAACAGATTTCTATTAGATAGATAAAAAAAGCTTCAAAATACAAGTAATGAATAAAAAAGTAATTTTATTATAACAAATCTGGCTTCGATCTGAGATATAGCATAGATTCCTCCGACAATATAAAGTATAAACGATGAAAGGAATATATAAAGGGAATCGTAAATTCGAGCATTAAACGATAGCAGGACTTTAGTATCGATACGTCTTCAACCAGCCACGCGTTATCCTATTTTACTATCAAAACTTTAGAACCATTCGTACAAGATCGTATGAAAATATAACTTTCACCATTATTTTACTTATCGCTAATAAAATCTTTTATTTTTCAGATATTTTTTATTAAAAAAAATTTGTACAAACTGACAGGGAGATGAATCGAGTAAATTTTGTTGAAAAGTTTTTAATTTCAATTTTGTAAATTTAATAAAAAAACGGGATCGTGTAATAATATTTACCATAAAAATATCTTTTTTTCCAAAAAATAATTTTGACATGTTTTTTTTCACTACCAATTAAAAATAAAAAAAAAGATACAAAATAAAAAATGAATTAAAAAACTATTGTAATACCGTTCTCCAAAAACATAATGGATAATTTTTATGTCGACAATTTAATGTATAGACAAGCGTATAATGGATCTGAACGAGATGATAAATGTTACAAAATAAAATTCGTTATAAATGTTTAACAATGTTCCCAATATCCTTTGAATAGATTAATTAAAAAAGCATCGATAATTCGTTAATGAAAAATTCAATCAAAGATCGATTAATCAAGAACCGACGACAAAAATATATCTCGTTCATTTTCTCACTTCTGAATGACTAATGATCTCGAAACATGCACTGTCCCATTTTCTTTTTAAGCGTAAAAAATTACGATTTAAAGAGTTAATTAGTTTCCTAGATTGAAAATGGAGTGACAAATTCAAGGCGACAATTCAAATTCGATCTTTCAATTTTTCATCTCTATTACAAGATAAATTTGAAACTATTGTATATTCCTAAACTTCATTCCTTGAACTTTGATTTTTTATTTAAAATTGAATTGAAAATTATTCAATTTTGATTACAAATTATCAGATACGTATCATATTATTAATTCAAAATTCCTGAGTTCTCTTCAATATGATATATTTGATTCAAAAATTACAAAAATCTTTTTCATCGTCAAATTCATGATCAAACCCTTCTACGATTAATTCAATTACATCGTATCAGAGAACGATCATTTTAATTAACGTTTCCATCGCAAAAAAATCTAATCAACCATTAATTAAAACTCGGCATAACAAAGCAGAGGAAATGAAAGCAAGATATGCACATCCATAATTATAAATATTCATCCACCGATATAAATTGAGGAAAAGGAGATCCTCGCGTAAGATTTGATTGAAAACGAATTAACGATTTGTCTTATTTAGACATAGGATCGAATTTAGACGCAGAGCAATTTACCCGGAACAATATTCCTGGCCCGATGATGGTCGCACTTGGGTGCAACGCCTGCGGGATACAAGCATGCGTTACAAAGCAGCTCTCAATAATTGCGCATCGACCAAATAATTTCATCTCGCCCCCGTTGAAGCGTTCCATTGTTGCCTCATGCCGGGAGCTAACGGTTCCATAATGTCTCCCCTTACTACCCTTAACCTGGCCTGACCCCGAGCACTTGTTCAATCACGCTTGACCGTCGCTTAATTAATCATGTAAGATAGAAGTTTATGGATGACGTTGTATCCGTGATGAGCCCTCTTTCCCCGTGTAATTTCGCATAATCGTCGCGATTCGGGGTTGGTATTGATGGCCGATCGATTTTTGAAGGGATCAGAATGGATTCCCCGTGCTTGATACGAAGAAGGAATGTAAGTATCAGTTTATTTATTACAATAGATTATCATTTACATAGTTATTAGAAAACTTGTTGTTATTAATTGCTATTTATGCCATTCAGAAAATTTTCTAATAAAAATAACACAGGATCAATAATAAATGATTCTTTGCAATCAAAACGATCAATACAAATTTAAGCCCCCAAAATACTGTTTCTAAGATAAATAACGAAATACCGATATAATTGTGCAATGTAATTATGAAAGAAATCATTTTGCTGGAAATATAATATCGTTAAACAGTATACGGATAATATTTTTTAAACGAATCAACGGTTTCAAAGATACGCACAACAAAGATTCTTAACGATAAATGAAATTTTAAGCCCGATTCGTTATCTAAATATCGGGGGAGGGAAGATCGAAGAGGAACGGCGTCACTTTATATCCTGACATCGATAGTCTCCGGAACCTCACTTTGGAACCTCGGTCAAAGGACCGTGAGGCTCGGTGGCACGATGCACCGGGCAAATAATTCGCCTCTCAAACGATTCCATCGATCGTGGCCTTCGCCTATCCTCTTCCAACGCCCGCAACCCTCTTCCTCCCTCTTTTTCAATCGCTTCTCACCTGCGCCCCGTTTCTTTCCCCTTCCTTCCACAACCGAAATAGCCACGTAATCGGTTCCACGGTCGTCCTTAAAGCGGCCAATAAATCAAGGGAACAACGATTCCGCTCGGTATATTCAATCAACAGGCCTTGGAATTGGTATAGGAATAGTTTCGATCTTCCCGAGAGAGATCTCATTCGTCGTTTAACGCGTGATTAGATCGTTGATCGAAATACTGGATGGTTCGCGGTTGATTGTTATCCTTTCGTTGTCTTGTTTTTGGATAAAGTTGGATAAAGTTGATTAAATATGTGGGAGGAACGAAAGAGGGATAGTAGGGATAGATTGAGTTTTTTATACGGTTGGAGATAATCCAATTCCATCTTTAAATGTCGGAACGTAGAGCAAATCCAAGTGAAATGTTAAGGAATATTATTCGTGTACTTGTTGGAGAAATGATGCGATCTCAAATTCTTATCGAGTTTGATGTGTGAAATTATGGAGATTTTTATAATTTCAAGAAATAATAGAATATTTTAAATCATTAATCTTAATGATTAATTTAAATCTAACTCCCTTAAATTAAACGGATCAATTTTGAAAAATCCCTGCTCAATTCCATAAAAATATCTCGGATATATCACCCACCCCCTCGAATTCTTCACAATCAACAACGCGTCACTCGTCCATCGTTACCATTTCAAAAATACCACAATGCATCGGTGAAAACGAGTTTAAAGCGAGGTAGAAAAGTTCCATCTCGCTTCGACGTCCGCAGGAAGCCTCCCCCCGTCGAGATTTCTATTCTATTCGATAATTCGGAGGGGGTGACGGAAGCGAGGCCATCGGTTCCGGGCATAGATGGAACGGCGATAGGTCGAAACGCGTTTATAATTTAATAATGGCACGAGGGAACGGAGGGTGATGGTGGGCCGTCCCGACGAATTCTTTTCTCGATAGGGCCCTGAATGCGTGTCACCTTTATGCGTAATAACGCACGATGACAGGGGACCAGTGGCCATTGTCACGCCTGTTTAACTGACGTCGGTCGACCGATGCTCGTCTATCATTCCGTGCATGCTTTTCAATCGATCGATCCATCCGAAGCACGAAAATCCGTGCGAAAAAACGCACCCTTATCTGGAGAAGAGTGATTTTTCAGAATTTTCAGAAAGTGCGATTTCGAATTCCTCTCTTTTTCTTTCTTTTTTTTATTTGGAAATGTTGACTCCTCTCGAAAAAGTGTCGAGCATGCGTAATGCTACGGAAAAGTGTGTATGGCAGAAGATTTAAATCCATTTATTCGAGTGATATTGTCCATTTAATTCTACATTTAATGTGATTAATATCAATTTGTCATCACTATAATAAACAGGAGACAAACGCTATTTTAAGGAAGATGAAGATTCGATTGAATCGTTATGATTATCAATCCGTTAAACGTTGAATCTTCATTCGCAAAATACTTAACGTTCAATCAAAAAACAAGTGCAGCAATTAAGAAAGAGCGAATAAAATTATATCTATAAAGTTCATTAAGATATATTATTTCTCCACCCATGTTCCATCTATTCGACAACAGCAACAATATACAAACAAATGTGTCCATAAATTATAAATACTGTCCGGGGAATATCTAATTGTGCATGTATGTATTATTTGAAAAAATGTGCGTTGACTAAGTCAGCGAGGTAATTTTTTATTCTCCGCACTGACGCCAACCCGATCTCGTATTTCAGGGCGCAGAGCCACTTATATGCGGCCGTGGTTGAATTTGAATGCGATGCACGAGTCTTGAAACGTGACTTGTTTGCGGGGAAAGTATTCCATGGCGCCGGAAGTTAATTACAGCGTTAAGGGACATTCTTTGTAAATCGGATCAAAGCTCGAATTCGGTAATCCAAAAGTTGCGGACCAAAAGTTTTCACCCCTTTGTCTTTGTTTTAATCTTAAAACTTTGTTGAAGACTGCTTCGACGATGGAATAGAAATAAATCGTTTCCAGTCGGATTTTGAAAAAATTTTGAAAGCTTGATTCATAAATAATTTATTTTGTTTAAGATAGCTTCTTTAAAGGGACTTTACTATATATTTTGTACAATTTAGAATATTACTTGTTGCTACTTCAATATGTACACGTGCTATCTTAAGGATTAATTATATTTTTCATACTTTATAAAATCAATGATATCTCAAGGCAATATATGAGCTTATAATATAAATACAAGTCTCACTTGTGTATAATTATAACGTGAAATTATTTAAAAATATATTGTGGTGGTCCAATTAAAAATACAAGTTACGAACAGTTCAATTTTCATTTCTTAATAATTTCTTAATAAAATATCATTATTACATAACAAAATACAATAGAATCGGAACAATCTATCAAATAATTTTTCGCATACTCATTCCAAGATGAACGAAAGAGGGAATAAATCCACGGAGGAGCAACATAGTTAATTCAAAAGCTCGAATCGAAGGATTATAGCGAGCAGTTTTAAAATACACAGAGCTATCCTTGTTCGAGAATCCTACGGTTTCAGGCCTGGACGGAAATGGGCAAGCAAAAGATTTAAAAAAAAAAAAAAACGCTGTTGCTGTTGTGCACGATTCCCGATAGAAATTAAAACGCGATATTATCGCTGTCGAATTCAAATATATGCGCCACTGAAATGTTTCTCGTGGAAGGAACGATCTTTGCAACTCGGGAAATCTGACCTCCATGGAGATTCGAAAGCGGCGATTCGCATTGCCTTGGATACGTTTCTCGTTTAATGCAAATCGTTTACAGGGATATCTCTCTCATCCGTTCCTAGAAGAGTAAATATGTTTGTGGACAATTTTATCTTTTGGATTTTATTGAAAATATTTAAGAATAAATTAGATTGAAATCAAAATTTTGAAAATTGCTCGAACGATTCTTAAAATATTTTTCATTTCGAGATATATTTATTTCTACGAATTCTGATTCTTATTCAAACTAAGGAGATACTGAATTATGTAAATATGAAAATTATGATTTAAAAATAATTTCAAATTGTTAATACAATTCAAAATTTCTACTTCTATATTAACTATAATATCTTTCCATTTTAACAAAAGTTTAACATATTCCAAGCACTCAAATTACAATTGAAAATTTTCTCATTAAATATTCTTCCTCTTTCTCATTTATACAATTGCATGTAACCACTGCAATTGTATAAATTCAGATTATCCACGTTAGTTGGCAAGTTCACCCCTTCTCGGCCGACCCTCGCGTTTAAGTATATATCTATATCGAGTCGAAATGAATTCCAACATTTACTATTCGAGAAGCGGAGAACCAAAAAAGAAACCACGAAGCATTCCTGGCTATTGTCGGAACACAATAGAACACATTTTCCACCCTTAAACCACATTTTCTCTCTCCGTCTCTTTTTCACACATTTAGCAAGATACAGTGGATAGGAAAATAAGGGTCGACGGATCAAAGGAGAGGGTTGTCGAATTTGTTCGGAATAATAAAATATAAATTATAAATTAAACGTATCTAATAATCTGACAAGATTTTGAATTAGGATTTTACAGAAAAATATATATACAACTGCAATTTCACGCAAATTTTATCTCCTTTCCAAGATTCTTTTTCTCACGAAATCGAATCTACGACTTCTCTTTGTACATCAAACGGATTGTATCTGTGCCAAGACTGTTTTCCAATTTATTGAAAAAGGAGAATGTTGCATGCATAGAATTCCAGAAAGTTTCGTGGCATGCTCTGTGTAAACTCTGGAAGGAAAGTTTCAGAAATTCATTGAAGCTCACCTCACTCGTTTGATCGTACAATTTCTAAAGATAATATTCGTTGTCGTTCCATAGAAGAAAATTGATTTGAAAGAAACATTGATTATATTGTACGCGATTGAAATATCATTTATCAGCAAATGTTTCATTCATATATAAAAAAGAAATTAAAGGAAAAAGGAAATAATGAAACATTTATTTTCGTCCACATCCGGATCAATCTTCGATTAGTTGCTGGTCAAAAAATATCATTATTATTAAATCAAAGAAATATTAGAAGGATTGAAATCCATTGATAAAAATTTCTCAAAAAACGAAGATAATCAAACTCAATTTCCAATAATACGATCACAGTGCTCAAGTTACAACAAAGGGTTAAAAGATGCCGCAGCATTCGAATCTCGGTCGATTTTGTCCGAATATATGGATCCACTCGATTGCGTCTTCTTTTCGAGCAACCAGAATGCGACCATGCATGGAATCTAATGCAAAGACAGGAGACCAACGTGAACGAAGCGAATGCCTTCCGGTGGCGCATGCGTGCACGTTCCGCCGTCTGCACTGCAGTCACGTGCGACTTCAACCCCCTCTCACATTCACAAAAACGGAGATAATTTTTCTAATAAAGAAAGATATAACGAAAAGAACGAAGAGAAATTTATTTCTCTTTTAATTTGAAAAAAAAAAACATTCCAAATTCATCGAGTAGAATTATAATACAATTTAAATTATCGTTTCAGAAAGAAACAGGGAGGAATATATCTATATATTTTTTCACAAAAGCATTCCTATCATTAATAATCAACAATTGCTTGTTAAAAATTCTTTTCCACTAAAAACTAAAAAATAAAAAATTCGACTGCAAGTGGGTTATTAATCAAAAGCTTCATCACAATCTCTCACAGAATTCTCGTGTTTCATCGGCAAAATTCACGCCGCAGAACTACACAATTCAAACTATCGTCTCGTGTACGTAGATACCCCTTTAACGTAGATATGCAGAGAGAGAGAGAGAGAGAATTTCGTAGAAGTTCATTAGGTTTCACGGCGTGCGGCCATTCAGACGCGGCCGTCTGATAATACACGGGATACCCGTAATTCTTGGGCTCGATATGGCGATTTAAACGAACCTCTCCGATAACGGTTCGCCCTTTGAATGATATGAATATCGTTAATGGATCCAGGTGAGCATGACGCGGTTAGAATCACGCGTACACCACGTATACGTGAACGGAATCGTACCGACTTGCTCCGCCTCGTCTCGTTATCTTCCCTAATTAAATTATGTGCTCTGAAATTTCGACGGTTACAACGTGCTATCGCGCGAGAGAGTGTGAACCGTGTTATACGGGTGTTATCCATGCAATTCCATAGAGCGATTGTAATTTATACGAAACCGGTTGTAACTTATACGAGACGCGACTTTAGCGTTTTGCATCCCCCGTTTTGTTCTTTTTTCTTTTTCTATTTCATTTTTATTTTTCGTCCGTCCTTCTGCATTTTGAGTCATGCCGTAAATCCAGTGTTGTACGTCAGGCTATCGCGAATATTTTAAAAAATATACGGCATGTGACGGAGGAGGAACGTGAAAACGATACAACGTTTCTCGATCGATGACTTTGACAGCATTCTGATGCTGGAGACGAGAATAAATATCGATCAAGTGATTGGAAATCCTTTTCAATTATTTCCTTCCTTCGTTACTATTTGATGAATGAACAGTGATTCTGAATTTGTTTCATCCGTAGAACGGAAATTTAAATAAAAAAGAGAAGAAAGAAAAAATTAAATTCTCCTTTAAATTAAATTTTCTCGAATATCTAAGATTTTAAAGAAGAAAAAAAATTCGCAATCCATTTCGAAGCAAAAAAGGAGGAGGAAATCGTCACGAGGTTAAAAGCAACAAATTATTCATACTTCATCTTCCCACGATCAATCATAATTCACGCGTAACCGTTGTCCACGTGTCAACCTGAAGAACCTCCCTCCCTCTCTCTGTCTCCCTCTCCCTCTCCCTCTTCCTCTCCCCACATTTATCCCCGACAGAAATTTCCCTTGCACGTATCGAACCGCACACAAATCTACCGACCTACACCCGCGCACGCACACGACAACCACGAACCACGATGCACACGGTGGGTCTCTCAACAAATTACCGAAGGGCGCCGGCCGGAGGCAGTCGATGAATTCTGTCCCCATCGATTTATGCTCGCGGCGTGCGGTGTCGTTTTCGAAGCTGCGGGTGGAACTACGCAAAAAAAAAAAAAAAGAAAAAAAGAAAAAAAAAGCAACCGCGGTGGAGGAGAGGAAAGAGGAAATAGAAGAAAATAAAACGAGAGAGGAAGAAGGGAGCGAGGATGGGAAACGATTGGTCGAGCGAATCGATGCAACGAGAAAATTCCGTGGTGATTTCGACGAGCAAGCTAAGAAGTGAAAGAGGAAAAAGAGGGAAAATAGAGAGAGAGAAAGAGAAGGGGGAAACATAGAGCTGGAAAAGTGGAGTGAAAAGGAGGAATGGGACAAATTATCGAGAAATATCAGAGAGACTCGCGTTTTCTCGCCCCTGTTTCGTCGAGTCGATTGATTGCCGATGGAGAAGAGCTACTCCTCCCCCAACTGGTGGGAATCGGATCCCGGAAATGTCGAAAAAGCCAGCCACTTGGTATTAAATCTCGACCAATTATCGATAAACGGCTGCGAGATAATTATTCGCGATTCATCATTTTCGGGGGCTGGTTGTGCATCGAGGGGGAAAAAATATCGATGGTCCATTCGATATTCTTCTCGATAACGAGATGCGTGTGATATATGTATTGGACAAGTCTGTGCACAATCTATTTATAATTTATTGTCACGTTTAATTTATTATCATTGTCGTAAATATTAGTTGGTGTATTATTATATCGTTGTGTGTTAAGGGGTTGAATTGTTTGAGAGTTGAAATATGTAATCTGTACTGTATGATCGGTTTGAATGAAGAGAGAAAAAAATAGTATTAAAAATTAGATGTAATATCGAATGAGTATTATTTAATTTGAAGAATAATAGAAACAATTCAAATTCAAGTTATTTCCTTTTATTTTATGTGTGAGATTATTAAATGAATGAAGCTAATTGCGTGACCTGGTTTTTTTTTATAATAGGATTACGTTGTAATAAGTCGTCTATTTTTAATAAGGTTATTTATGAAAGGGACTGTTGTTCCTTTATTAAACAACACGTGTGAGTATTTTTAATCCTATTATCCCCTTTATAATTTGGATTGTTCATATTCACACAAATAATTTATCTTCTCATAGTGGACGAGTCTGCAATGTAATCAATTTATAACTTATTTTGTCTTTTCCATAAAATCCAATCGCTATAAATCGATATTTCGTATTAAAAAGAAGTAAACCATTAATATCTACAATTTCTACGTTAAAATTGTACTATCCTTGTATTCAGTATCGATTCTAAGAGGATTAAATTTTTTTTCCATAAAAAAAGTAAGATAATCAACGAATCTGACTAATTGCAATTTCCCAATTTTTATTTTTCTACAATAAAATTTATAATTCAGCTTCATTCTATTAATAGATAATAGGAAAATATAAATTTTAGGGAAAGAGAGAATAGAGAAATAAATTTCCGTTAGAAATTTTATAACGAAATATGCTATTAATATTCTCATCCTATTGAAATTTGCAAATATATATATATATTATATTTCATGAATTTCATTATTCCATTTTGCAGAAATATAAATTCCATAGAAGGGCAATGCAATTTAACATCATTCGATAATATTTGATCTCTACACATAAAAATATTAATACGAACAAATAATCTGTATTAAAATTCTCATAAAAAATTATCATTCTCTTTGCAATATTAATTATAAACTTAATTGCAAACGATCAGAAAGAAAAAAATTGTAAATCGATTACAACAAATATTAGAATTATTATACATCCTTGTATATATATATTCAATCTTAGTTTCACGATAGAAAAAAAATCTTTCCTCTCGACAAAAAAAAAGGAACAAAAACTAATTCTCGAGCCTCGTTAACTCCGGCTGTTCCTCTTGCACAACAAAACCACGAAAAAAAATAGCACTTCTCTCTCCGCATCAGCTCTTCGAAAGGATCGAACCGTGGTGCACGATAACTAGGTCGATTACGCTTCTTACGCTCCCAGAGGATCGAGCTTCCGCTTCGTTTCCGCGAACGTTCGCTGAATTCTCCGAGTATCGACGAAATTACGAATAGACGCGTATTCGAAAACACGCGTGCACAGTTGAAAGGGGGGTGAAGAAGAGAGACATCAGATGGTAAAAGAAAGAAAGAACGAAGGGGGGAGGGGGTGAACCAGAATGAAAAAACGTCGAGTCGAATCGCGGTGATCGAGCGGTGCATTGTTTGCGCGGGTCTGAACAGTTCAACGGCGGAAAAAGTCGGCACACGCTCGTGATCTGTGTTTCATCGCGAGATGAAACGCGGCTGGTATTAAATTGCGCTCGACACGATGCTCCTCGAGGTTGGATTAAAGATTTTTTTTTAGAAATGCGAGTCAAAAGTGTAAGCGAGACTGTAAGATATAATTTTATCGCGATTTAAAGTAGGCGAGAGGGCACATAATTTCGTGAGTATTTGTTAAATATTTTTAGAATTATTGTTATATTTTTATTGATTGAAAATTTGTTAATGAGGTCTATGATATTTTGGTTTACGTTATGGAAAAATTTTAAGTTGTAAATAGGAATTTGGATTAATGAAGCTGGTTGTTGAAAGGGGTAAAAGGTAGAAGGTCCATTTTAAAATACTCTTAGGGAAAATATCGTAAGCTCGTTAGAATCGTTAATATCGCAAGAATTTCTTAAAATGAAAGAATTTTAAGTAAAAACGTACTTTGATATTGTGAAATACGTGAAAAACATAATTTCTAGTTATATCTGAATTTGTTCGCTTTTACCTGGATCGTTTTTCTTACTAAGAAACATATTTTGACGGGATTTTAATCAAGTAGCTTTCGATTCACGCAAATAGATATCTAGTATAGATATGTAATGTAAAACTAGGAATTATTAGATAAATAAATTACCATTACATTTGTTTTAAAAATATTAAAAACAATATTGAAGATATCGTGTCTAGTTTCACTTTTTATTTTTGCAAATGTATAGATATTTCTACTTTTTTTTTTTATAATATTTCAAATAAAATTTAATTTCATACAATTTTTAATTTATAATACAGTACGTAATTATAAAATAATCTTAAACTTGTCTTAAAATGAAAAGCAGACACGTAGAATATACTCTATAGGATATTAAAATAAATTCTGACATCAGATGAATAAGATTTTAATTTTATGTTACGGAGGTAACATAAAATTTATGTTGAAACGTCAGAAATGTGTAACATTTTCTCTACTCTTGGAATAAAAGTTTATATAAAAAATATTCATCTTCACTTTATATCACTTTCATGATTTTAAAAAATATTTCTTCATACTTCTTTTAAAAAAATTTCAAATTATACAAGTTTTACTAAAAATCAAACGTTAATTCACAACTTATCATTTATATATTACTTTACACATATTTACTTAATCTATATTACATTATTATACCTAAATATTTTTTAATTCGTTTTTAGACTAACATTGCTTAGTAAATTCATAAGGAATACGCACAAGAATTAATATATATATATTAAAACAGATACAAAGAAAAAAAACATTAAGTTAAATTATACAGAAGTGAATATTCCAACTTACTTTTTCTTCATCTCTAAATTTACCCTCAAGGCAAATCCAACAATAACTAACTTAGATTCCATAAACAAGGACCGTACTCGATCCGAGTCTCATTCTTTCTACGCTTTACAACTTCCAGCCACTTTTAAATTTTTCATCCCCCATTTCCAAAGTACCCATTGTATTCACAGAATAGATGTACACGTGTGTCAGAGATTGTAAAGTAAAAAGACGAACGGATTATAAGATCCCGTACACACTGTTTGCGCCACTGTTTGCAGACTCTGTCCCTCCTCCACCCGCACCCATCCTCATCCCCCTCTGTTCATGCAGCGTAATTCTGGGGCGAACTCTGTCGTCTATTACGCTGACGTAGTTTGAATTTTCATAGTTACCCCTCCGCGTGATTTCGTTCCTCTACGGGAATAGCCTGTATCCGATGGTCTACATAATCTAAAGTTTTGTGAAAATCTACTCTATCACCCCCGAAACGCGGTTGGCAAATTGAATTCAACAGATATTGTCGATCTTCTGATTTCTGGGAATATCCCTCAATTCTAATTTTCCAGCGTTCGATGGGAAATCGATGGGAATCTTTGTGATCGTTGTTTGAAAATGTTTGGGAAACAGTTGAAGGGATGGCTTGATTCTCCCCTTTCTTTTGGTAATCAATTTTGAATAGTGTTTAGAAAAGGGGGTAGAGGAATGATTTGAGATTCTTTTTCGTGGTTGGAATTTTGATTTTCGTTATTTTTTCTTTTTCTTTTGAATATTTATGAAGAAATAATGCAAGTGTTTCTTTTTTATATAAACGAGGCAAATGTAAAAAAAGATAAAATTTTATTATTTGTATAATAAATTTCGGAACTTTTATGAATAGAATAGTAATATGTTTTAAGAGTTGAAATCTGAGTTTTTTTTTTAAATTTCCCATTGAATCTTTAATTTTTAAAATATTTCACGTATAAGAAGTTTTATAATTTTATTATTTACAATTAAATATTGAAGGGATTATGATAAAAAAGAAAATGAAATTGCAATTTCATTACTTCTTTAATCCTTTGATCTTTTTAAATAATTCATTCGCATGATTTTTTTCATATTTTCATACTTCTCCTCTTGTGCAGTGGTAATTAAGGTCATAGCAATTTTGAAACAAAATTTTCTTTGGTAAAGCCTTTGGAGAATTCGCTAGCGACTTCTGTATATATTTACACATATAATATGCAGATAAGAAGCGTCCTTTAATTAAATAGTAATTGTACACCTGTTTACTTTTTATTAACCCTTGCCACAAAGAATTTTTTAATGACTTTTAAAAGATGAACACAATTAACTTGGAAATAAAATTATAATCCAATTTCAGAATTTAATTGTTGAATAAATCTGAAATATTTTTAAATTTGAAAAACTATTTGTTTCATAAAAAAGCATAAACACATTTATATTCAAAAAACCCCCATATATATTCAACCAATAACATAAAATAATAGCATGAAACCATTCATAAATATAATTCGTCTGAAAGAAAAGAAGAATTGGAAGAATCTTTGAAACATTGAATAAATAAGTACAAGAAACGATGAATCGAGCATTGCATGGTGAAACAAGTTGAGAGGAAAGAAAACAAACAAGAATATTCGTTGCACGTGACAAAACACGAAATCATCCTATGACGAAACTTTTTCGATATTTCTTGCTCTGGATTTTATTCGCCTACTTTCTTTTTTTATTTTTATGCCGATTATCTGTCGAATGTTGTCAATTACGTGGGAAAATGGTCAATCCTCGTTCCATCCATGTAATTATAGTCGAATTAATCTTTGTTGTATTACCAACCGATACAGATGCTTGATATCGATTACAGATTTCTTGTTAATAGTAATTTGTAATTACAAATATTTATTATGATAGAAAATTTCTCTTCTGTGATAAATCGATAAAAAGAAATCAGAAGATTCGAATTTTTATCTAAAAAATTTTTTATATCTACTATATCTAATAAATAAATTTATTTACCGAAAAATAATCTAAACTTTGAGGAAACGATTATAAGATTTATCAAAAAATGCGAATTTTGCAAACCTCTTCCTCAACTCTCCAAATCTTCATCAAAATTTCAATCTCGCATAGAATTTTTCTCGCCGAAAAAATCTATTTAATAAATAAAAAAGAAAAAAAAAGAGAAGAAAAGAAAAGAAAAATCTCAGCAAAAATGTGCTCAACCATTCCCAATCTTTCCCAACTTCGTCCCTAATCTTCCAGCCCGTTGGCGAGAACTCTTTCGAAGAAAAATCGTGGATGGGGTTGGGTTCGACGCTAAATGTAGATCCGGTCCCACGATTCACCCCGAAAAATATGACGCGAATCTTTCCACCTTTAACTCACCCCCATTTTATCTATCCCCCCGCCGGGCGTCTCGTCAGTATTCAACACAGAAGGAGCATAAATTTCGAATTTTTTATTCGAAGGCCGCCATCTCCCCGGCACAACCCGGTTTTTTCGGCCAGATCTCACCCCTCCTCGTCGAGGGGCGAGAAGATCGGTGTCGCGACACGATCGCGATTCCTCTTTCCCGCGGTTTGTCTTGGAAAAGATTAAATTGCTCCTCGGGAATGAGGGTCGAAGAGAAAAAGAGAAAGGGAGAGAGTGTAAAATTTCGACGAATGTTTCGCTTTCTGATGATAAGAATTTTGATTTTATCGATAGTCGAGAAAAATTGTGAAGATCGATTTTGATCGTTGGGATACTCTTTTCTTTTAACGAGTTTAACAAAATAATTTATATATATCTCAAGAGATATGCGAGATATTTAGTAGAATTTAAGAAAAGGATCTGTTCATTTATTTCTATATAAATGTCAAAATGTATAGATGAATCGAATATGATGAAAGATGTAATTAAATTATTAATATTATCAAGCACGATTTCTTCTTATATTTAGAAGAGTAGTTTAAGAAAGAGAATGAAAGAATTTGTTTTTTTCCTTTTCGACTTTTTTCTCTTAGAAATTTATCAAATAGCGAGAGAAGAAAATAGCGATTGAAGAGAAGAGAAAGAATGTAAGGTGATTGGTGGAATTTTCGAAGCGAAACGTTTGTCAGTCGTTTCCTTTGCTTCGGTGACATTGCTTTGGTGGCATTGCTTCGATCTCGTTTGCATGTTCAACTCGTTGGAGTCGATGAATTGATCAGTTAAATTGAACAAATCAATTTGCATGTCTATGACTTAATTTTCTATAATGTTTCGAAAGGGGAAAAACGAGGAACAGGATTGAATATTGTGCGCTGACGAAATTCAATGTAACGACGCTTATATAATGAAATACAAAAAAAAAAAAAAAAGAGAGAGAAGCGTGTATAAAAATGCTTAAATAAAACATGAGAGTGATGAAGGGAATAAATGTGATAAGATAATGGAAATTAGCATAAGAAAATCAAAAAGTTAAATAAATAAATGCACGTTTATTCAGGAGATATATAAAAATATTCACGATCCCTTGAAATTCAGGACGGAGGAAGGAGAAATTATAAACTGTTAAAAAAGAGAAAAAAATTACAATATCCTCGAGGAATAATGAAGTTTTGCAAAGTTCTTCGTTAATAAGTTTACTTTTCTGGTTAATATTCTTACTTCTTCTTTTTTATTCATTTTTCTTTTTCTTTACTCAACAAGAAACAGTGTATAAAGCGGCACACTCAGTTTTAGTCGTCGTTTTAGTATCTGGTTAACCAAAACCTAGTCGCGAAATTCAAACAAACACTTTTTACGGTGAACCACAAAAGTTTTACAGAAAAAAAAAAAAAAAAAGGAAAAATGAAATTTCGACAAGGTTGCTTTAACGATTCTGCTAATCGCATGCAAGAATTCTCTTAGTGGAAAATACGTATACTCACAAATACTTTCTCGTTATAAAATTTATGCTGGAAGCTGAATTGTTGAAAATTTATACATACCTGTGAACAGAAAAATAAAGAAACGTATAAAAATCTATGATATTTATTGGAGCATGTTAATAAAATTCTGAATAAATAGATTTCTTCGCGATTATTAAACAATAAAAAAATAAATTATTTAATATTTAATAACAATTAAAATTTTCTGTATCTCGAAACGAATAAAAATAATTTATTTCAATGCTTTTTCCTCCTCGTTACAAGTTCAATAATTTAACTCTACATATATCGAAGATAAATACGTCATAAGAATAAAATAAATAACCTAAGCTGAATAAAACCTTCTATTCGCATAAAGAGGATCTTTTATCCTCACAATCCTAAATTCCCATTGCAAAGCACACTATTTTGAGAAGAATATACGCGATAAAATATCGTAACCTCGCATTGAAGAAAAAAAAAAAAAAGAAAGAGAGAAAGAAAGAAAGAAAGTGGATAGCACAATCCTGTGGCATTCTAAATGCATAATAATACACGGAGTGAACCATGACGGCCGACCACCTGTTCCATTCAAGTTCATCAGCCATTTTGTCGCACTCCCAGTGATTATGAACAGCCGCTGCTTTATTTCATGGCGTTTCGAGCGAGGAGAAGCGGAACAAGAGGCGGATCTCCTCTCCGAGATCTCTCGAGTCAGCTCGCCTCACGAAATGATGCTTATCATAACGTAACTAAAGCGGAAACGGGGTGAGGATCTTCCTCGGCTCTTTCTTATTCTAAACGATGTCGGACGATGGTGAATACATTGTGCAATAAAAATTTCGTTTCCAGAAATGTTTTCTGGACGAGAGACAGGTGTATACCGTTCTCTAATAGTTAAAATATAATTAAAACTTTTAAAGATTTTTCAGAAATGTGAAATTGTTTTCAAGAAGGGAGGAAAGTGTAATATTTTCGAATAAAAATTGCAGTTTTCTGTGTAATGAAATTTTTGGTGGAAAATTTTAATTAATGCAGCGAGAGCTCGGTTCATAGAACTTGAAATTGATTGAAATACCTTATGAGACATTTTTTAATATTGAGATTTTTTTCATTTAAATCGTATTTGATCCCGGATGAAGTGAATTACAATATTTATCAGAAATTTTATATCAAGGATACAGTTTACATTTAAAAAACTCTGTGTCCTAACAAAAAATGTTCTTATTAATTTGATCAAGATTCTACATCGTTAAAAATATTAAACAAAAAAAAGTAGATTCAAATACCAAATAAAATCCATAATAAAATCACGATCGAATAAATCATCATTTTCAAAAAGTTCCCAAAAAATAACCATCCCTCACAAACTAAACTTTTCCACCCTTCACTTGTATTTTCTACCTTACACCACGAAATAAGAAACACAGGGATATCCTGGAATCTATCGAGAGTGCAACAAAAGGGTGGAAAAAAAAAATCTCGAGCTATATCACTCCATAGGAAAATCCATGGAAACCGAACCGTCACGAACTGCCCGTAAATCAAGCCTCGATTCCGGATTGCAGTGTCGGACGACAATGCGTCGCTGTCCGCGACGAAAAGTCGACAATGCTGCAAAAGTATTCTATCTTCGAAAAACGAGAAAAAAAGAAGAAAAAGAAGAAGAAAAAAGAAAACAAGAAAAGGGGGGAAAGGAAAAACTAAAAAGAAGAGGAGGGAAGGTAGATCTCTGAAATTTATGTTTCCGTCAGCCAGTGCTCTTTCTGAAGGAGCCATGAGAGAAGGCTTCGCACCTCGGCGAACAAGGGCTGCAAGATTCCGAAAACGTTTACCTCTTATCTCTCTGTCTTTCGTTCGCTCGCTCACTCGACTCGGCACTCGACTTGAAGGGCTGCTCGTGCGAAGGGGGGAAAAAAAAGAAAGGAGAAAAGAAAAAAGAAAAAGGAACGAAGAGAGAAAGAAGGGGGAAGCGAGAGAAGAGGAGGACAAGCAACGCTTCTTTTATCAACGTGGCGAGAGCTGGCTTTGTGTCTGGTGAAAATCGTGTCAGGAACGCGTGAAAAAGCTCATAATATATGTAAACGACCGGTCCGACCGGATTGTCGCATCTTGTCTGAATGCGTGAATCCTCGCTAAATTTCAATCGACGCTCGCCTCTGACTGAAAGAGCGCAATTAACTTTGAGTGGAAGGGAAAAGAAGAAAGAAAGAGAGAGAAATAAAAATCGTGCGTTACGCGAGTTCTCGTTGTGCTCACGCATGTTCGTGGATACAGAGTCACCTTGCTGGTGACGATTGCTGTGACGGTTGGTGTTTGATGTAATTCATTGCGCACGACGGATATTTTGCCGCTTCTGCTCTGGTAATCATGTGGCCAAGGATGCCGGAATATGCAAATGAACTGTTTTGCGTGGAACGGTGTATGGAAGTTCATGCTGTAGAAACAGTGATTGAATTAATTCGATGTGGTTTTTCTACCGACTTAGAAGGCACACTTTTTTCCTTTATGTTTATTATATGATAATAATCTCAAGAATATTTGAATTTGATTATTTCTTGAAAAATATTTAATTCTGGTTACCAAGAATAATTACTTTTCACAAATGGAATAATTAATATCACATCGTTCGGTATTTTCTTCGGATTAATTACAAATTGGTTAATTACAAAATTGGTTTTCTTGATTTAAGTGTATTAAATACGTAAATGATTGAAATGAAATTAAATAAAAGGGAATTATTAACTTTTCTAAAGAGATGATTTGCACGATTTTCAACAATTGGAGGTTTAATAGAAAATTAGTACCTGTCACATTTTCACAAATTTATAAGAATTATTATATCATTACAGAATGAACAAACAAAATCGTATATATTGTTTTCCAAACTAAATCTCTTTAAATCCTGAAGAAAAAAAAAAGACTCGCCATTAACGAATTCATCAATTCTAGGTGCTGAAAAAGACGACTCCTGGGACTCTCTTGAAACAGTGAAAAATGATATATCCGGAACAAAGTACGAAATATCCGCTCAGCTGGATACTTTCTCGGCCAACCGTGCAAATCCATTCAATCACCACCCACGCGAAATTTCAACGTGTACAACGCAATTGGTATCCGTATGTGGGATATCCACCTAGCGCCACCGTGAACAATGGCGGCGATCGCGCGAAACTAATTTTCAACGAACGGGATATCCAAGCGACTCGGATGCAATTTCCGCACGTTTCTCGATACACGCGTACGTATTACGTTTCTAACGACCGTTGGCCAGCCAAGAAGCCCATAAATAAAGTTACACACGCGGAACAAATGTGGGCAAACGTCACTTACTAGTCTAATTTCCAGATCGATGCCGAATGAAAATGGCCACGAGCGATGGAAATGGCCGATCGATGATGATTCTATCCCTTCTCGCGCGGCAAAGGTGATCCACGCTCGTACCCTGAAGCGGGTAAATTTGGCGGTGAAATTTGTCGTCGCGATTAATTTCGTCGAATATAGCGAATTACACGTCGGTGTGAGAGGATTTGGAACTGGCAGTTGTTTAGGGAGAAGGGAGGGGGAGATATATTGGTAATGATATTAGGGAACGTGACTGATATGTGGATTCACGGATAATGTATTTATGTTGCTCGTAATGAAGCTCGTGGAAGATGATGAGGATCGGTGTGGAGACGATCTAGGTGTGGCGTAGAAGTTGGTGTAATGGGATTTGAGGAGTAGATGTTAGAATTCGAGTTGGGCGGTCTCTATGTGAATGTTAGGTTGGTTGGAGGGCGTTCAAGTGGCGTTATGAATTAAATGCGAGAAATTCGATAGAACTGGAGTTTGGTGGAATTTGGAAATGGAATCGGTAGAATTGTTTTCGCGTTTGTAAAATTGTGAAAGAGTTACAAGCTTTTGTATTGATAAAAGCATCATTGAGCGAGGTAAGTAAGCAGTGTTTATCAGTCTCCTTTTCATCTATTGCGATTCATACATACGTTTTTAGAACAAGAACAAAAATTAGAAGTTAGAGATCAATTGAGAATAAAAAGAAGATTCGATTGAAACGGAGCTAGAATTTTATCGAGAGCAAGATTAGCTGATCAAAGAGGTTAATGAGCTTCGGAGAAATCGTCTGTGATGACTTTTGTATCGGAACTTGGTCCAATAGACATGGCCACACCTGTTTCGCATAAAA